>NC_040088.1:58520598-59151098 GCF_003369695.1 Bos indicus x Bos taurus
TGCATGGGATTTTCTAGGCAAGAGTACTGGAGTGGGGTGCCATTGCCTTCTCTGGATTGCCTGTTATAAAGCAGAACTTTTGCAGGAGGGAGCAGTGTGCTTGTCTGAAGTATGTTCAGCAAGTTATGAATTTGCTAGCTGGTATTTCTCAATCTGGGCAAAATAACTGTCTCTTATCTCAACAAACACATAAATTTGTTGTCCGAATGTAAAATGACATTTTATGTGATTTCAGCATGAGCCTCTGTGAGGCTGGGAACCATTTCAGGAACAGGCAGTAAGCTGTCCCTAAACTTTAAATTCAGGCAGACCTAGCTTTGAGTCCAAGCTCTATTGTTTATAAATGGCATGACTTTAGAGATCACTTAATCTGTCCAGTCTTAGATTCATAATCTGTAAAACAGGCTGGATTAGATCAGACAATATTCATAGTGCAGAGCAAGTGCTCAGTAAGTGGTAGGTATGATTATCATGATCAGGATAGAATTCTTTAATAATTCTTTTTTCCCACTTTAGAGCTATTTTTTTCTCCCATACCTAATTCTTTCTGGTGGCTCAGATGGTAAAAGAATCTGTCTGCAATGCAGGAGACCCGGGTTTGATCTCTGGGTAGGGAAGATCCCCTGGAGAAGGGAAAGGCTACCCACTCCAGTATTCTTGCCTGGAGAATTCCTTGGACAGAAAGGAGCCTGGGGAGCTACAGACCATGGGGTCAGAAAGAGTTGGACAAGACTGAGCGACTAATACTTTCACTTTCATGATTATCATGATCAGGATAAAATTCTTTAATAACTCCCTTTCCCCACTTCAGAGTTATTTTTTTCTCCTGTACTTAACTCTCTTTGTACCTAAAGAACAAGGACATAAAAACTCTTAACTCAGCATCAGGTGACAAAGTGATCTCAATTTTATGACAGAGAAAAATCAGACATATACATAGCCTTTCAAATTGAACCTTTTCAATTCAAGCAAAATATTATCTTGACAAAATGTGTATGAAAGCCGAATGTGGTAATTTTCTCATGAAGCGTAATGTAAATTCTCTCACAAGAAAGGAAATTCTTGTTTAACAAAATAATCATAAAAATTCATTGACCATCAATCAATATTTAATTCTAGAATATTCAGAGGGTGACGCTGGCAAGACAATTCACTGAGGTAAAGAATAGTTTTTGTTTGTTGTTTTACAAATGGTACTACCGGGAATGGAAGGAGGGGTTCATTCAGTCTGCCACAAATTTTCTAAATATAATCAGATTTCAGACACGGTACATAGTACCTTCATTCAGAGTTCCTTCATGAACATGTGTGTGTGCTAAGTCATTTCAGTTGTGTCCAACTCTTTGCAACCCCACGGACTGTAACCACCAGGCTCCTCTGTCCAGGGATTCTCCAGGCAAGAATACTAGAGTGAGTTACCATGGCCTCCTCCAGGGGATCTTCCTGACTCAGGGATCCAACCTGCATCTCCTGCACTGCAGATGGATTCTTTACCACTGAGCCACAGGGGAAGCCCCCTTGATGTACATCTGAACTTAAAATGAGGCCACCAGGGTGGATCTTAATTCAATATGACTGATGTTATTACAGTGTCAGTCGCTCAGTCGTGTCCAACTCTTTGTGACCCCACAGACTGTAGCCCACCAGGCTCCTCTGTCCATGGAGTTCTCCAGGCAAGAATACTGGAGTGGGTTGCTATTTCCTTTTCCAGGGGATCTACCCGACACAGGGGTTATTACAAGGATGTTATTACAAGAAGGGGAAATCTGGACACAGAGATAGATACTCATAGAGGAAGTACAATGTCATAGAGGAAAGACAATGTGAAGAGACACAGGAAGAAAGCCATTTTTGATCCAAGGAGAGAGTCTTGAAACCAGTCCTTCAGTCGGAGCCCTCAGAAAGATGAAGCCCAATGGACACCATAATTTTGCATTTCTGCCTCCAGAGCTGTGAGACATTACACTTCAGCTGTAGAAGCCATCCAGTCACCAATACTTTGTTCAGTAGCCTTAGCAAAGTCACACACCATCAACTGGTGCTGTTTCTCAAAAGAACAGTTTTCCTAGACTTCATTAGGTCTGTTTAATTCGATTTGCCACATTAAAAAAAAAAGTGCATGGATTATTTTTAGGATCGTTTCTAGGTGTGATAGCACAGGAGAAAGTGCACTTTTACCAGCCAACCCATGGTATACACAGAGAGAATCAGGAACAAATTTGAATGCAATTCTTGCTGAATGAGTTGTTTTCTTTCTAATTTATAGCAACTAATTTTAAGCAAAATTTGTTGCTTATATAACATTCTTATTAAGAAATGTTTTAAAAGTCTTCATCTCAACCTGCTTCCAACTCACGGCACTGATGGCTGATAGCATCACAAAAATGTTTCTCAGTGCTGTTTCAAATATTATTTTTGGATAACATGGTCTGGAAAAGGTCACATGAAATATAATGAATGGACAGATTAACATCTGAATATAACCATGAGGAAGCATAACATTAAAAGTAAAAGAGAGAATGGTTGTTAGGTTACAGCTGGAGGAAAGGCACAAAGATAAAGAAATTAAAATGTATTAATCTGATATTTTATGGAAATTGCACTTTTATGGGACCCTACAGAAGTCCTTTGTGACCCATAAACACTCCTATCTTTAAAGTGTTTTATGAATTCCACAGAACGGCTTCCAGTGCAAATTCTAAAATTCCCTGGAGGCTTTATTTTAAAAATCCTGCAATTTATAATCCATAAAAATAGCTTGAACATTCTTAATGCATTGTAATATCATATTTTAGTGGTTTTGCTTTCCTAAGAATATCAAGATATCTCTTTTAAATATAATGTGCTTTAAATTATCTGCCCTCAGATATAGTTGTTCAAATCTACAGCTGTCAAATCTTAATTTGCTATTATAAAATAAATAATGTAAGAGTGATTACATGAAATATAAGATGAGCTATTGAGCAATTAGCCCATATTCATCTGTTCCTTTTAAGATGAATTATTTTGAACATATATAAAGGAAGAAAGCCTTAATGAACCAATTAGAGTGGGTCAAACTGGGTTAGATTCCTGGAACTTTAATAGGTATTTGTTTTGCTTTGCTTAAATTTCTTAAGTGAAATATTCGTTCCAGTTATTTATTTCCCCTTGTCTGTCTAGGACATTATTCAACCATGAAACAAATTAGAATCAGAAGAAGCAGAAATACTGTGTTCAGCTATTTCCTTTTCTTCACAAATATTGTTTTCCTTCTGGAATGAAAAGACTGCTCTCCAACTTCATTAAAAGAAGAGTATAGTCATTTAGTTAATCAAATCCATGATCCATCAGCAAAGGTTGGGGTGGGGGAAGCTTTTCCATTTTTTATCCAAATTGCAAGCAGGCGCTGGAGAAGTATTTTAGATTATTTTAAGACAAGTGAATGAATGTCAGGAAGAGACATGTGAATAGCTACCCTGATCAATGGCCTCCCAACATATGACCATTTTCAGCACTGATGCTATATGCCACAGTCTATGTAGGAGACATTTATTGTTTTGTCTTACCAGATCTTTTCCTTCTTTCCTTGATGGCACCTCTCTTTGTTTAGAAATCCATTCCATCAGACAATGTTAAGCTCATGGTTCTAGAGAGACGCTGTCATAGAACACCTCTTCTGGGCTCCAAGAATAGATGTACAGCCCAACTAGGCCACCGAGAGCTCTTTTCTAAGAATTTTCAAGCAACATCGAAAGCAAGCATCATGAGGAATTCCCTGGGGTCCAGAGGTTGGGACTCTGTGCTTTCACTGTCGAGGGCCTGGGTTGGATCCTTGGCTGGGGAAACAAAATCCCACATGCCCTATGGTCAAAAATAAGAAAAGAAAGTATGGTGACAACCTTTGTAAGAAAAAGCCCAGAAAGTGCCTAAGAGAGTGAAACTGATACCCAACGTAAAACAAAGATGAAGGATGACAAGAAGTAAGAGCCTCCAGCAGCAAGTTGGTCTTCCTATGGCACAGCAGGCTGCCAACACAGTCTCCATTTTGCCTAAACTCATGGGGTTAAAGTTCATCTCTCTTGCAACCAGAACAGTCAACCAATCTTTCTCTGTCTCTCTCTTTCTCTCACTTCCTAGAAAAGTTAGAAAGAGTTGTTTCAAAGGAATGAATCATTCACAGGGGAAAAGTCACAGTTATTCTCAAGAAATTCTCACATGAAACCTGCATTTGATTTCAATGTGAGAAGAAATCTCACTTTTGCACTCTCTCTTGAATCTGTTCCCTGCTTTATTCTCACCGTTAGCTGAGTTCAAGATTTCTTTCCTTTTTTTTTTTCCCATTAAGAAAGTATTGCTAAAATCATCTGGGGTCATGCTATTCTCCTTCACAAGAATGGTAAAGCCTGTCTTTTATTAATATTTATAGGCTTGGTGTGGCATTCAAGGCCACCTCCTATGGCACATTGCCTTCCAGCCACTAGCCTCTATATAGACCCTTAAGATGTTTGAGTTCTACTAGAATTCTCATTCCTCAAAGTGCCACATGCTTGACTGCCTTTGGTCACCAGCTTTTTCTCTCTCTTTCTCAAAGATCTTTTTAATGTGGACCATTTTTTAAGATAGTATCACTGACTCAATGGACATGAATTTGAGCAAACTCTGGGAGATAGTGAAGGACAGATCCTCACGTGTGTGCATGTGCTCAATCGTGCCCATTGTGGCTCCTCTGTCCATGGGATTTTCCCAGCAAGAATACTGGAGTGGGTTGCCATTTCCTCCTCCAGATGATCTTCCCAATCCAGGAATCAAATCTGCATCTCCTTCGTCTCCTGCATTGACAGGTGGATTCTTTACCACTGAACCTCCAGGGGAAGCATGCTCATCCTTACAAGTCCCCATTAACCCATGGAGAGTTCCTCAGCCCCACCCCAGGGGCTCCCCAGGATGCTTCTGCTTTCTGTTTTCCTGCTTTCTGTTAGCTTAGTTGCAAATATTTGTTTTCTCTCCAAGAACAGTAAGTTATTTCACTTACTCACTGAACAAATATTTAGCATCTCTCTGTGTGGGGCCAGGTTTTAGATGCTGGGGATACAGCAATCAATCACCTCCTCATGAAGGTCTGTGAGTATGTTTTTGTGGGACTTGCAGCTTAATTATACAACTGACTATACAAATAAACCGTGAGGATGGAGACATCAGCCCAGTGGCGAGTACAGAGTGCTCAAAAGAAGTGTAAGAGCTAGAAGACATGGAGGTGGAAATCCGTGTGGGCAGAGGAGATCTGGCAGGAGAGGACAGGGCTCATCTGAGGAAAGGACCAAGAGCAAGTGAGACTGGAGAACAAAGTGCTGGCCAGTTACGTGAAGGCAGTGCTCCTCGGGCCCCATGGGGTCAAGGTGAGCGACGTCATGATGCTGACAGCAGCTTCCCCACTGGAAGAGTTCTCAATGGGGGAGGAGCATGACGAGACTGACATTTTAAAGGACAGACGCCTGTTCAAAGGAAGGGAAGAGGCTCGGGGAGGGGGTTAGAAACAGGACCTGAGGGTAAAGGGACGGCAGGGAGGGGGAGAGGTGGGGAGGGTCCTCACGGTAGACTCCACAGGATTTGCTAACTGATAAGAAGGTGCCTCGAAGCTAATGCAGTGAGGCAATTAGCCTACTGCCTTGAATATAATATGTCTTCAAGGATGCATATTAAATTGAACTATTGTAAGGTTAGACACGGCTTCCCTGGTGGCTCAGAGGTTAAAGCATCTGCCTCCAATGCGGGAGACCCGGGTTCAATCCCTGGGTTGGGAAGATCCCCTGGAGAAGGAAATGGCAACCCACTCCAGTATTCTTGCCTGGAAAATCCCATGGACGGAGGAGCCTGGTAGGCTACAGTCCATGGGGTCGCAAAGAGTCAGACACGACTGAGCGACTTCAAAAAAAAAAAAAAAAGGTTAGACAGAGTGCCAAAGAATTGATGCCTTCAAACTGTGGTGCTGGAGGAGACTCCTGAAAGTCCCTTGGACAGCAAGAAAATAAAACCAGTCAATCTTAAGTGAGAGCAACCCTGAATATTCACTGGAAGGACTTATGCTCAAGCTGAAGCTCCAGTATTTTGGTCATCTGATGTGAACAGTCAACTCATTGGAAAAGTCCCTGATGCTGGGAAAGATTGAGGGCAGAAGGAGAAGAGGGCATCAGAGAATCAGATGGCTGGATGGCATCACCGATGCAACGAACATGAACTTGGGGAAACTCTGGGAGATGGTGAGGGACAGGGAGGCCTGGTGTGTTGAAGTCCATGGGGGTTGCAAAGAGCTGGACATGACTGGATGACTGAACAACAATAACAACAAAAGGTTCCCCTAAGTTACCAAGGACATGCAGCCACTCACATGATATACAATAATGCTAAGATGTGTGTGTGTGTGTGTGTGTGTGTACTGTATATTTTTTAGGCCTTAAATGCTTAAATGTGGGGTAAAAATCTGTCAAAGATCTAGGAGCACAAAAGTACCAAGAAAGATTTCTTTCTCACTGAATCCCAGTTTTTACTTTTTAAATTCAGTTTTAGACAGGAAGAAAATTAAAATGGGATCATTAGAGACTTCTCTGGTGGTCCAGTGGTTAAACTTCATGCTTCCAATACAAGGGGCTAGGGTTCAATCCTTGGGGTTAGGGAACTAGATCCTACATGCCTTGTGGCCTGGCCAAAAATTTTAAAAAAATAAAATGGGACCATTAAAGGTGTTCATAAGTTGTAGCTCTCTTATGGATTCACCAAACAAAATGACTCTGAGAGTTATTTGTCTTTGTTGAGTCTGGGCTTTTGCCTGGAGGTTTGGAAAATATTTCTGTAGCAACTTACTATACTGATCTACATAGTCAATAAAGCTTATTTTCTTTCTGTTCAGCTAGCATGTAGTTCCCTCTTTCAGTGTTTCCTCCAAATTTATCAGATGCCATATCTAATCTAAAGATCTTGGGCCTTCCACATTTTCTCTTACTGTTCCTGTCCATTTAACTGCTCATCTGAAAATAGAATCTCTCTTCATCTCTTAGATTTCTGTGATGAAATGGACTGAAAGAAAATGAGAAACCATCCTTAACAACTTGGGCTAACTACAGATATAATGGCAAATCAACTTAAGAGGTTTATAGTTAAGTTCTCCATTAGCAAAAACCAAATATATGATAAAATCTCCAAGCGATTATACTCTCCAGACATCTCGCCATTTGTTGGATGGTCTCAAATGCCAGGATTTGCTTCCTCAATCTCCTTCATTTCATCACACACAGCCTTTCCATAGGGCAGACAAGCTGCCCGATGCAGACTAATGGAGGCTGGACAATCCCATCCCAAACACTAGTTCCTTATGATGAGAGTGATTACAAATGCCTGGTCTATAGGGATAGCATCCAAGACACTATAAAGGGTGGGAGAGAAGCCTTTTGATGGATAAATACAGTGAAAAGTCATTCATCATTGGTCAGTGGTCCCCAGATCACCTTCTCAGAGGGAAGAGACCCCTCTGGAACTATCACCTCAGTATTGTAGCGTGGGAAGGTGATGATGATAATGAGGTGTATCTGCGGAGGCCCTCCCATGGGTGGGCACTGCACTTCGAGTGTTCTCTAATCTGTTCTGAATGAATGCATTACCTTCAGTGGAGGACAGGTTGGAGCGGAGGACTCACACTGGGGGAATCAGAATGCATGGGTTTGAATTCACACTCTGCTGCTTATTAGCCATGTGACCTTGGGCAAGATGCTTAATCCTTGAGTGTTTCAGTTTTGTCTTCTGTAAAACAGGGGTTCTGACATTGCCCATCTCAATGAGATAGTTACATAGACTAAGTGGGTTAATATCCAAAACGCACATTAAAAGAACTTGGAATTGTAAGCCCTATGTGAAAACCCTTCCAATAAGCCCTCCACATGTTAGCTGCCACTGTTGGTGGTATTATCATCTTCATTATACAGAGATAGATAGATTAGATTAAGTTACTTCATCTAGATCCAGTATTGTAAGTGCAAAGCCAGGGTTCAAGTGCAGCTCTTCTTCACTGCAAAGTGTATATTCTTTCTATTGTTTTCTCCCCTCAAAGCATGGCTCAAATCCAAGCCCTGCCATTTAGCTTTGAGACCTTGAGCCAGTGTCTGGACCCTCTTGAGACCCAGTTTTCTCATCTGTAAATGGAAGGATGGTACCAACCTCACCAATGTGCTGTGATGATTAAATGAAATGATACATCAGGTGCTCAGTGCAGAGCAGGTAATCAGTATATGTTCATTTCCCTCCCTTTTCATTGAGGAGTGAACCAATGGCCAGGTTGCATAAGAATGTTCCTGCTTGCTGAGCACATCTGCTCTAATCATTCCGGCAGTTGAATTACTAGAGGACGAAAGCCTCAGAAGGTTTTAAAGACAAACCAAAGAGCCGGTTGAAAAAAAAAAAAAAATCACACTGCAGCCTTGTTCAATGGATGCAGAAAATGACAAACTCTTCAAAGAGCTGATATCTTATCACACAAATACATTTTCATCTGGCCTTTGGATAAAACTGACCTAAATCAAGAAAGTATTGGTTTCATAGCAAGAAAAGAGCTTCATTTGTAAATATTGAAACCCATAATGTTTTCATTTTTGTTGGGAAAACACTCAAAACCTCCTGGAAATGAACTCATTCTTCTGCAGAAGTTTCTCCACCAATTAATTCAGAAGTCAGCTCTGTATACAATTGAGTATTAGGTCAATCAGTTCACCAATAACAATAATAATAGCTAAACGTTTATTCTGTGTCAGGTATTATGCTAAGTGTTTTAGATTCATCACTTCATTTGATCTATCAGAGTAATAGCCACACAAGGCAGATGTTATTATTACTTCTATATAATACATAAAGAAACCTAACTTGCCAAAACCCACTTGGCTAAGAAGGGGGTGAAGCTGGCTACAGTAAAGACCCTTAGTGCTTCTCCATATGGATTCTCTCCTACTTCTTGGCAACACAGGAGAACTGTGCTACTCAGACTCTGGTAGTTAGTCAAAACCATAAGACTTTTCTAGCCAATGAAACATGGATAGATAGGAATGATGAGTGACAAGACTTCCCTGGTGGTCCAGCGGCCAAGACTCTGCACTCCCAATGTAGGGGCTTGGGTTGGATCCCGTGTCAGGGAACTGGATCCCCCAGGCCGCCACTAAAAGTTCGCAAGTTTCAATGAAGGTTGAAGATTCTGAGAGCTGCAATAAGACCCGGCACAGCCAAATAAATTGTTTTGTTTTAAAGAAATGATGGGTGACACATAGAGGCCAAGGCATTCAAGAGCCAGTGTGTCAATTCTATACTCACTTTTCCCCTTTTCTTTGCAAATTTGAAAGCTGCATGTTGAGACAGCAATGTCTCAATTTGGGAGGAGCCTGAATTCTTGAGACACTGGAGATGGAAGAGAGCCATTATTGACCTGGATCAGATTTTACATAAAAGATAAATATACTTACAGTATGTTAACCCATAGATATTTCAAGATTAATTTGCTCCTGAAGCGTAAGCAAATACAACCCCAATGTCAACACCATGTTAGAGCACTGGGCAGATTTCAGAGCCCAAACTCTTAGCCATGATGTGATACCTTCCAGACCAGGGTCCCTAGCCTTTTTGGCACCAAGAGCCAGTTTTGTGGAAGACAATTTTCCCACAGACCAGGGCATGGGTGGGAGATGTTTTTGGGGTGATTAAAGCACATTACAGTCATTATGCACTTTATTTCTATTATTATATCAACTTCACCTCAGATCATCAGGCATTAGATCCCAGAGGTTGGGGACCCCAGTTCTAGACCATGTACCTCACTTTCACTAAGAGCCCCATCCTAAAGTTAGCTTTTTAAAAATATTTGCAATATTATCAAATAGAATTTCTCAAATGTCTTCTCCCAGACAGTAGACAAGAAGTGACATTAACAGAACCCCTTGTGTGAAATCCCCGGTATCTGCTGTTGCCCTTCACCACTTTGTGCGCACAGGCAGTCCAGTCATACACAGGTACTGCTGACATTCAGTCATACATTTTTACCACTGAGTCAAATCCTCCCACCTGAAATGATGGCTGGTCACAGTCAGAGAGCTGAGTAAAGACACCCAATTGAGTCTCAATCCATGGATAATAATAAAACATTAACAGCTTACATTTAGGAAACGGTTTAAGGTTTACAGGTTATGTTCATACACATTATCTCATTTGTTCCTCCCGACAACACTAGGAAGTTGGCAAGTCCAATGTCACTATCCCCATTTCATAGATTAGGAGACTGAGGCTCACAAAGACTAAGGAATTCTAAATGGCAGAGCTAAAGCCGAAACTCAGATTTTCCAGATCCTAGTATCTTGCTCCTAGATGGAAGACACTGGCCAGGAAGAGTATGAAGAAGAGTCTTGTTCATCCTGATAAGATAGAACAACTCCTGAATCCCCAGCTGACGCCAGGTTTTTAGAACTACCCTGCTTACAGCATTCAGCTGAGGGCAGTTTCTCTCAGCAGCGGACACTGTTAGAGCCCCCATGGTTTTAGGAACAGATCGCAACAGGACTGCCTTTTACAAGCTGGAATTTCACTATGTTCCTACCTTTGGAAAACACCTGCTGAGCACACAGAAATGATGGGCAGACATTGCTCTAGAGTGCATGGGTGGTGATGGTTATAGCAGAAATGTAAAATAAGAGGACAGAACAGTTTCCACTCAAAAAATCCATGGTTCTATGGGTAATGACAAATGAAGTCCCCAGAAGAAGGCAAAGCTGGCCAACAGGTGATGTAGAATGAGCTTGCATATCCACATGGTATTGGCTGGATGCAAGCCAATCTTCCATCACTTAGTCTCTGCTTATTATAGAATTTGGCCCAACAATTGCTGAGCAATTATTCTCTTGGAACAAGGATGATAATCCCTGTGTGCAAGCTATTTCCCAGGAGAAAATCACCCTTTTCAAATGGCACATGAATTCTTCCAGCCTTTTAAGCCACATTGATTGAATGTACATTTCAGTCCACAAAATGAATCTCTGTTGTCCTAAGTAAGTGAACACAGCTTCCTCTTGCCAGTCTTTTTCTTACTGTTTCCTTTGACTGAAATATCCTTCCCTCCAGCTTTCCTGGTACAGATCTCTTGCTTTAGGTGTCAGCTCAGATGCTCTTGCCTCTTCTAAGAAGGCCACCCTGCCTTCCTACGGCTGGATTAGGTTCACATGATCACACAGGTTCTTCTCATCCCGGATTTCACTTGTACCTTTCAGATCAATGGTAATATCCCGTTTATGTGTTCATTTCTCAACTGGAAGTTTGTTAAGAGCCAAGGCAGTTTCTTTTATCATGGACACTCCATTAATGGCACAGCAAAATGAATATCTGTAAATCATCCATTCAGTCATTCAATAAGTATTTATGCCTACTGTATCTCAGGACTTATTTTAGACTGTGGAAATGCAATAGTAAATAAAAGAAAAAAAAAATCTGAGTTATCATGGAGCTTACATTCCAGTAAGGGGAAAGAGACAAAAAGCAAGTAAATAATACATATAATATGCCAGATGGTGATGTGTTGTCTCCAACCTCTTCCCATCCCAAAACACAAAACCACCCCATCCCTTCCTTTTCTGTATCCTTGGCCCCAACCTCAGCCCCATCCCAGTCTCTGAACTACCCCATTTTCATCTGCCTTTCCCCAACTTGAAATTCATTTCCATCACCATCCCCAGTGAATAAATTAATGAATAATAGAATTACTTTGTGTTTTGTTTGAAATAATACCATAAAAGCCCTGAAATGGGCCTGGCCTAATTACATGTTCAATAAATATTTCTTTCCCCCTGTCCTCCTGCCTGCAGTTGAGTCTTATCATTTGTGTCTTTAAAACTTCTGTGGATCAGAATTGATGAAATGTAAAGATAACACTATGAAAACATACAAGAAAAAATGTTGAAGTACTCCACTATACAGCATTTGAACTTAATTGTAACTGCTGCCTACTCGTAAGGCAGTCAAAAAATTCTCACAGCATTTCAATGTAGGAATTACCAAAATATCCTAATAATCTTATGGAGGAAAAAAGCCCTAAAACTTTGTAGACAGAAGCTGGATAGTTGCCATAGTTACAACTACTACATAACTACTATTTGCCTGGTGGGTCAATACCTTTGGTACTAAGTCCTCTGGGGTTAAAGAGTTAAAGAGGGAGGGATCTTGTTTCAAATTTCTGCTCTGATACTGACTAGTCCTGGAAGACTGCAGTTCCCCTAATGCCTCTCATCTGATTTATTAATCTGTATGATTGAGATAAGAAAATCATCAGCCTCCCATGGTTATTATAAGGATCCAATGAGTTTAACAATTTAGAGTCTTGGAAGAGTGTTTCACATACAGAAAGTGTTCAGTAAACATCAGCTGTTGTCATTCTGATTCTAGACTATAATGCTCTCCCACTGAATTGACTTCCTGTGCAGCTGAAAATGGCTTAGCAAACAAACCAGAGAATTTTAATTATCTAGAAGTTACAATTTTCTCATCTGCTATTTCTCCATTGCTTTATCTGCACAACACTGACCACTCTTCAACTGTTCAAAATAAAATTTCATTCACAGGATTTGCATTGTCAAGAGCATAACTGACTTTCAGCCGAGTTGCTTTGAAAAAAAGAGACAATCTTTTCTTCAATTTTATAAAGATTAAATCTAAGAAAAGTAAAAAATAAAGAAATGTTGATGTCTACTTTTCTGGTAAATGAAATTTATAGCTGCAATTTCTTGGTGGGTATCTGGATTTAATGCATTTGTAATGTTATTCCAGGAGAATACAAGTAATCATTGTCAGAGAATCGCATTCTCACTCTGCATATGTCATACAATCTTGTGTACTTCTACAAATTAAATAACATAAATAACTCTGAGAAGCAACAAAACAACTGGAGGTGTAAATATAGATGAATCAACTGAAAAATAATCAGACTTACAAAATCTCATCCGAGTCCCCTAGAAAACAACTGTCCTCTCACTGCTTATTTGCTTTTGCACACGACGGTACTGTGTTTTACTAGCACTCCCATGTATTTTCTGTCAGGCTTTCACAGGGTCTGTGAACTTGACAAACACCTTAACTTTCCAAAGATTTATTGAAGAAGACTTCAGGGGAGGATCTTGGGAATCAGCCCAACTATTCCTAAAAGACAAAAGGCCAATAAAGAATCTTCTCTGACTCTTCCAGTTCTCTCTCCCACTTTACTTCATTCACGTTTTTTCTTTTCAAAACATCTAGCTCTTTCTACCTTTGGTTATTTTTTTAAATGCCCCTTTAATACCTATGCTCCCAACTTGTGAGCCTGTTGAGGGCTCACAGTCTAGCAGATTGCCTTATAATAGATTTGCATTCAATCAAAGTTCCAAGAATGAGTAAAGTTTACAGATAGATAAGTAATAAAATCCTATCAGAATTACTGACTAAACCAGAATTAAACCGGCTCCTCAGACTTCTGTTTACAGGTATTTCATTCATTCATCATTTGTTCATTCATTCATTCTTTGTTCATTTATTCATCCAATTTATTGAATGCTTACCATGTGCCAAACTCTATTCTAGCCATTTGGGATACATCTATATACAAAACAAAACAAGAACAAAGCGAAAACACAGACAGAACAAAATAAAACCCTTGCCCTCATGAAGCTTAACTTCTAGTGGATGGAAAATGATAGTAAAGAGTAAAGAACAAATAAAACTTTTCTGATATATAGGGACTCAGCTTTCTTTTCAAAACCTCAACATAACTAAGAGATATGCCATCTCTCATTTCTTTAAATTTAAAACAAAACGTCACTTAATCCAGTATCACTTCAAAATACTAAACAAAATAGCATTTGGTTATGGTATTGAACTATAACATTCAACCCAACCCTAATTTGAAACTCTGCTGAACAAATACCATAAGTGGTCTTCTCTGTATAATTTAATAAACAATGTGTCAAGCACTGTCTGAGTGCATTGTGTACGCACTAACACAACAACCCTATGAGGCATCATCATCCTTACTCTACAGCTGAAGATACTGAAGCACAGAGAAGTTCAGCATCTTGCCTGTGGTCACACAGCTGGTGACAGCTGGGATTTGAACCAAGGCAGTTTTCTCTAGGATCTGAGTCCTTATCTGCTAACAGACTAACTTCTCATGTTTCTACTGGTACCAGCAGTAAACAGTCCAACCAACATCATGAAGGCAAACACACTGACAAAGTTTAATATAATTTTGGATATAAGAACTCAGAAAAGCTTATCAGATTAGGTCACAGACATGTTGGAAAGTCTCTGTTCCATGTTGCCATGGGTGAAAGGTAACTGAGTAAATGACCAGCCTTGGAGAGATCCAAGTTGATGAGTTAAGGAAAAAGATTCTCTTCTCTGTCAGGGCTGGATATTGGTGGGAAGGCAATAAATCCTCAATTATCCAAAATTGGATTGGGTGCATTTCCCCTTATGTAGACGTTTCTTCTTAACTTTCCCCTTATTAGTCATCACCATTTAAGATGTCACCTACATAGTTACCTTATTTACTGTTTGTATCCTTACACGAGAGTTTAAGCTCCATGAAGGCAGAATCTTTGTCTGTTTAGTTTCCTGCTACGTCACCTTGCCAAGAACAGGAACAGTCCCATGGTAAGGCACTCAACACAAACTACTGAAAGAATGAAGGAATTTAGTGGTAATTTTACATTTTTAATGCAACTGCAGTCACCACCTATTACTATCTCTTGTTGATAAAAGAGAGTCAGAGAGGAAAGATTATGAGATGCAAAAATGTCACTTTCACTGCTTTGTGCAATTAGGTGAAAAGCTTTGGTATGGAATGCAATGTAAAGGACTGGCTCAAAGAAAAGGTTGGAATGTTTATCTACCGATTGCACATAATGTGATTACTCTAATTACAAGTAGAAATAGGGAATTAGCTAATGAGATCAATATTCACTGCTTAAAACTCATAATCCAGACTTTTGGCAGCTAAACAAAGATTCTTTTGAAATATTTTTAACTATATTTTTTCAAGACACAAATGGGCTTCATTATTCATGTATACACATTTGTCCTTTGTATTTTAATTCTACTAGGATTAAATAGAGTGATCTTACAAAGTTTCTCCCAGAACCCATCCCTAGAAGTCAAAATATTATCCAAACCTTTTAACCATATAAAGATGGATTTTTATGGACACTTGAAGAGTCTATATGTAGACTGTTATGTGATGATAAAGTCCTGTCAGGTAAGTATTAGAATAATAAAAAAGGAAAAGAAAAAGGAAAACAACATTTAGCAGTGATAATTTCTGCACAAAACTGTTCTATATTATTGCTTTTTAATTTCTTTGGAAGGTGAAGACGTCAATTGCATCTGCCTAAAAATTTGTTATAATGGGCAGCGTGAATTAAAACTCCACCATGGCGTGTGTATGGGTAAAATATGGATTTAAAACAAATACATACATAATTAAAGAAACACTTACACAGTCTGAGTCCCTGAAATAAATCAGGAAGCCTTAATGGGATTTTAGTCCAGTTGTTTTTCTACATGAAATTTTCTTCTACCTGCCAAGTAGCTCCCTTAGTGTTTCTTCCCTTTTCTCTCTCTCTTTTTAAAAGAACAGACATTGGAGGCACACAGTCTATGCGTATTTTCTTCAGACAGACACCTGTAGAGAAGGATGGGAAACTGCCCAGAAAAATGGTTAACTGTGTTTCATAAAGTGGGTATTTGTTATTGTTCAGTTGCTAAGTCATGTCCAACTCTTTGTGACCTCATGGACTGCAGCACACCAGGCTTCCCTGTCTTTTATTATCTCCCACAGTCTGCTCAAACTCATGTCCATTGAGTCGATGATTCCACCCAACCATCTCATCCTCTGTCGCCCCTTTTTCTCCAGCCCTCAATCTTTACCAGCATCAGGGTCTTTTCCAATGAGTCAGTTCTTTGCATCAGGTCGCCAAAGTACTGGAGCTTCTGCTTTAGCATCAGTCCTTCCAATGAATATTCAGGATTAACTTCCTTTAAGATTGATGGGTTTGATCTCTTTGCTCTCCAAGGTACTCTCAAGGGTCTCCTCCAGCACCACAGTTCAAAAGCATCATTTCTTCCATGCTCAGCCTTCTTTATGGTCCAACTCTCACATCCATACAAGACTACTGGAAAAACCATAGCCTTGACTATACAGACCTTTGTTGGCAAAGTGACGTTCCTGCTTTTTAATACACTCTCTAGGTTTATCACAGCTTTTCTTCCAAGAAATGCCTTTTAATTTCATAGCTGCAGTCACCATAGGACTTTTGTATGGTTTATAACTATTTTCTATGTAGACCTTTACTAACCATTAGGCGCTGGTGGCTCAGATGGTAATGCACTGCCTACAATGCGGGAGACCAGGGTTCAATCCCTGGGTTGGGAAGATCTCCTGGAGAAGGAAATGGCAACCCACTCCAGTATTCTTGCCTGGAAAATCCCATGGATGGAGGAACCTGGTAGGCTACAGTCCATGGGGTCGCAAATAGTTGGACACCAGTGAGCGACTTCACTTTCACTTACTAACCATTAGACTAAATTCCACAGCCAAATATACCCAGGGTGTAAAAACCAGCTCTTATAGTTACTCTAGAGCTGAAAACAGGTACAGAGACTTGCAGAGCTCTTCTGTATGAGTAGACTTCATACATCAGAACAGACCTTCTATTCCTTTCTTGTTAATAATAGTCCTGTAATTTCACATGTGCATAATCCTACAGAAATGGATCCTTTAAATAACAAGTATTATCACTATTAGAAACTGAACATACTGGAGAATCATTTCCAAGTTCCAGAAAATGCACCACTTATTTTTTAAAATCAAATATTTGTACAAGGTGGCCAAAGTATTGGAGCTTCCGCTTCAGCATTCGTCCTTCCAATGACTATTCAGGATTGGTTTCCTTTAAGATTGACTAGTTTGATCTCTTTGCTGTCCAAGGAACTCTCAAGGGTCTTCTCCAGTACCACAGTTCAAAAGCATCATTCTTGATTTTAAAAAATCCCTCCAACAGAATTCTGAGAGCCCCTTAGTGTTCTGCTTTTTTATTTTAGATAAAGTTTATTTTGCACAGATTTTCAATATAATATTTTTGTGTTTTGATAAATGTGCAGTTGGCCCTCCCTATCAGGGTGTTCTGCATCCATGGATTCAACCAACCAGAGATCAAAAATATTTGAAGAGGGTGTAGAGAAAAGGGAACCCTCCTATACTGTTGGTGGGAATATAAATTGGTGCAGCCACTATGGAGAACAGTATGCTGCTGCTGCTAAGTCGCTTCAGTCGTGTCCGACTCTGTGCGACCCATAGACAGCAGCTCACCAGGCTTCCCGTCCCTGGGATTCTCCAGGCAAGAACACTGGAGTGGGTTGCCATTTCCTTCTCCAATGCATGAAAGTGAAAAGCGAAAGTGAAGTCGCTCAGTCTTAAAAAACTACACATAGAGTTACCATATGACCCAGCAATCCCACTCCTGGGCATATATCTGGAGAAAATCCTAACTTGAAAAGATACATGCACCTTGGTGGTCCAGTGGTTAACAATCTGCCTTGCAATGCAGGGGACACCCTGCGTCTTCCTTGCTCCGGGAAGATCCCACATCTGTGGGGAATAGGCCCATTTACCACAACTACTGAGTCAGTGCTCTGAAGCCCACGTGCCACAAATACTGAAGCCTGGAGGCCATAGAGCCCAGTGCTCTGCAACAAGAGGAGTCATTGCAAGGAGAAGCCCATGCACAACTAGAGAGTAATCCCCTCTCTGCAACTAGAGAAAAGCCAGCGCAGCAGCAGACCCAGTGCAAACAAAAATAAACATAAATAAATATTTTTTTAAAAGGTAAATGCACCCCAATGTTCATAGAGGGTTTCCCTGGTGGCTCAGCGATAAGAACCTGCCTGCCCATGCAGAAGACACGAGTTTAATCCCTGGGTTGGGAAGATCCCCTGGAGAAGAAAATGGCAACCCACTCTAGTATTCTTGTCTGGGAAATCCTATGGACAGAAGAGCCTGGTGGGCTACAGTCCATGAGGTCACAAAGAGTCAAACACAACTTAGTGACTAAAAACAACAACAAATGTTCACAGCAGCACTATTCACAATAGCCAAGTCACAGAAGCAACCTAAGTGTCCATCAACAGATGGATGGATAAAGAAGATATGGTGTATATACAGACAACAGAATACTACTCAGCCATAAAAAGAGTGAAATAATGCCTTTGCACCAACATGGATAGACCTAGAGATTACCATACTAAGCGAAATAAGTCAGATAGAAAACAACAAATATACAATATCATTTATGTGTGGAATCTTAAAAAATAATACAAATGCACTTATTTTATAAAGACAGAAATAGACTCACAGATGTAGAAAACACACTTATGGTTACCAAAGGGGATGGAAGGGGGAGGGGAAAATTTTGAATGAACGGATACAGACTTCTACATATGAAATGGATAACCAATAAGAACCTACTGTATAGCACAGAAAACTATATTTAGTACCTGTAATAACTTATAATGAAAAAAATCTGAAAAAGAACATATATATATATAGATGAATCACTTTGCTATACAACTGAAACATTGTAAATCAACTATGCTTCAATAAAAAATAAAAATAAAATTGCAGAAATTTGCAAAAAAAAAAAAAACGAATTTGCCTCATGCCAACAACTATTTACACAGAATTTATATGACAGTTGTTTACAATTACAATAACAATTGTTTATATGACATGTAGGGGCTTCCTTAGTGGCTTGTGGTAAAGAACTCCCTGACAATGTGACAATGCAGGAGATAAGGTTCCAGCCCTGGGTTGGGAAGATCTCCTAGAGGAGGAAATGGCCATCCAGTATTCTGCCTGGGAAATCCTACGGACAGAGGAGCCTGATGGGCTACAGTCCATGGGGTGCAAAAGAGCCGGACACAGCTGAGCGACCAAACAACACAACACCATGGCACTTACATTGTATTAGTACTGTAAGAAACCTAGAGACGATTTAAAGTATACAGAAGGATGTGTGTGTGGGGGGGTCATATGCAAACGCTCACCATTTTATATAAGGGAATTGAGCATCACAGATTTTGGTATCTTGGTTGGGTCCTAGAACAAATCCCCCCAGGGATCCCCAGGGAAGACCATACACACTTCTGTAACCACCTCCTCAACTGAAATACAGAATATTTCTATCACCCCAGAAAGCTTCCTCATCTCTTTCTGCAGTCAATTTCTCCTTATTTCCCTTATCTATCTTTTTTTGGAAGTGTCTTGTACTTTATACATAGACATATATACATATATAGTTGACCCTAAAACAATGTGGGTTTAAATTGTAAAGTCATGTGGATTTTTTTCAATAAATATACAAAAATATGCATGTAGGACATCATGTGTAAGACTTGTACTGAAGTGGTTAGCTTATCCTTACATAGGCATAAGGTGAGTGATATTTCAAAAAATTAATAATGCATTATTTTCTTACTGTTTTATAACTTTCCTTTCAAAGAATTACATTACTATACAATAGGGCTCTCTTACAACTGGAGAAATTGCATATCAGCCTATCTTTTCAGATAACTGGTTTTTAAAAATATAACAATTTTTCCAAAATTATATTATGAATATGACTGTAATACTGTATGCCATACAAATTTTATAATGATTCACTCTTTATTGTATGGGCTAGGCCACTGTGAAGCAATTCTATTGATGACACTAGTCGACATAAAACAATCATAAGGCTGCTGCTTCATCTTCAATGTGTGAATTGCTATTAATATATATGTAAGTAAATGTGAATTTCTTTTTTACATTATCTTTTCATTGTTGATGTCTAGTGTTAGTAACACAGATAACATCTACACTGTTATTATCATAAAAAACAATATTGATGTAGGTACTGATACACTGAGAAAAAGGCTGAGCACCTAAGTGCTTTCAAACTGTGGTGCTGGAGAAGACTCTTGAGAGTCCCTTGGACTACAAGGAGATCAAAGCAGCCAATCCTAAAGGAAATCAACCCTGAATATTCATTGGAAGGACTGATGCTGAAGCTGAAGCTCCAATACTTTGGACACCTGATGCAAAAAGCCAACTCACTGGAAAAGACCCTAATGCTGGGAAAGACTGAGGGCAGAAGGAGAAAAGGGCATCAGAGAATAAGATGGTTGGATGGCATCACTGACACAATAGACATAAGTTTGAGCAAACTGTGGGAAATACTGAAGGACAGGGAGGCCTGGCCTGTTGCAGTCCATGGGGTTGCAAAGAATCAGACACGTTAGGGACTGAACAACAACAACAACTGATAGACAATTTATCTTATAAATGGATGATAGATGATGTAAACTAATGGTATCAATAAATACAATACAGTACTGTAAATGTATTTTCTCCTTCTACTGACTTTCTTAACATTTTTCCTTATCTAGCTTACTTTATTATAAGAATATAGTATATAATACATACAGCATACAAAGTATGTGTTCCCCAATTGTTTATGTTACTGGTTTATGTTATTAGTAGTTAAGTTTTGGGGGAGTCAAATTTTATACATGTATTTTCAACTGGCACCCCAACACTGACATGTTCAAGGGTCAGTTGTGTGTGTATATATTTTTATATATATTTTTATTCTTGGTATGTTGTAATGGCCAGGGTCTCCAATACAAAGAATAGAAGTGGGGAGAGTAAGCATTCTTGCCTATCCTTGTTCCTTGTATGTAATGTATAATCTTCCTTTAGTTGATTTCAGGATTTTATATTTATTTAGCAGTGCTGCTACGATGCACTTAAGTGTGAGCATGTGCTTAATTATCAGAATTTATTTTCTTGAGACATGTCGATCTGTAAATTAATATTAATCACAAATTTAGGGATGTTTTGGCTAATTTTTTTTCTTCATGCCTTGAAAACATACCTTTATTTGTATTATAGTCAATGCCAGGCTTACCAAAGGAGGTCATCATTTCTTTAAATACTTTTTCTGCTTCATTGTTTCTCTCACTTACTTTTTGTTCATTTTTTTCCTCTCTGCTCTTTATGATGTACCATTTTTTAAAATCTGAAATCAAGGTAATAGACCATGTCTCCAATCTACGGTTAAGTCTATCCAGTGACTTTCTTTCATTTACACTGTTGTACTTTTCAGTTCTAAAATTTTCATTTGATTGTTTTTTAAAATTTCCATTTCTCACCTGATAGTCTTCATTTGTCTACTCATTATTATCTTTATTTTCTTAAATATATTTATAAAAGCTGCTTAAGTCATTTTTTTTTGCTAATCCCCAAATCCTTGGCTTCTCAGTGACTGTTCTATTTGCCACTTTGTTTTCTTCCAGTCACACTTCCTTTTTTCTTCACATATTTTTATTATATACTGAACACTGTCAATAACATTATAGAGGCATTGACTTTTGCTTTCTTCCTCTGAAGAGTGTAGATCTTTGTTCTAGCAGGCAGTTCAATTACTGGTTGATTATTTTGACATTGTAAAGCACTGCTTTTTCATTTTGTTAGGACAGGTCAATTTCAATTTTTATTTCTAATCTTAGGATGAATCCTTAGTCTTCGGATATAGACTTGACTCCTAAGGCTTGGCTCTTCTGTAATTTCAGGAGAATTTTTTTTTAATGTTTACCAAACCCCTCTTACTCTGGTTCGTGGAAACAGCAACAATTCCAAGTCTTATGTGAGCTCTGAAGAAATTTCTGTTTGTTCTTTTTCTGAGTGGTTCATTAATTCTCCAACCTTAGGAAGTTTCTTCACATACATGTGCTGAATATACTCAGCAAAAGGCCTGAGAGGGACCTTCTTCAGGTCTCCAGTGCTCTCTGTTCCTCCAAGCAGCTGTTTTCTCTCTGATATCTTGCCCTATGCACACCACCCACCGTGGAGGCCCTGAACTCCCAACTCTATCTTCCCAACTCAAGGATTTTTCTGGGTTTTGCCTAGTTTCCTTTCATAGTACTGGAGTCTGGAGATTCACTCCAGGAAGATAACTGGGGCAATGATAGGGCTCATCTCACTTGCTTCTCCTCTCTCAGGAATCACCATCCTACGCTGCCTTCAGTTAATGTCTGAAAACCATTGTTTCTTATACCTCCCCCAGTTTATTCATTGGGTCAGGAACAGGGAATGGAAAGCAAGGGACCTATTGCTCCAATTTGGCCTGAAGCACATGTTCCTACTTATTTATGATGATACCAAATTAAGTAGGATGCTGGAGGGAAGCAAAGAAGGGATAATTGGCTAGTGTATGCTGCTGCTGCTGCTAAGTCACTTCAGTCGTGTCCGACTCTGTGCGACCCCACAGATGGCAGACCACCAGGCTCCCCCGTCCCTGGGATTCTCCAGGCAAGAACACTGGAGTGGGTTGCCATTTCCTTCTCCAATGTATGAAAGTGAAAAGTGAAAAGTGAAAGTGAAGTCGCTCAGTCGTGTCCGACTCTTAGCGACCCCACGGACTGCAGCCCACCAGGCTCCTCTGTCCATAGGATTTGCCAGGCAAGAGTATTGGAGTCGGGTGCCATTGCCTTCCGCTATCTTTTATAACCTGGCTTTTCTCTCTCTCTCTATCATTTTTTTTCGAAAGCAGCATGTGAAACCTTGGTTACTGGGGCTGGAAGAGGCATAGGTTCTGGTGAACAGAGTTGAGGCAGCACGGCCTGATGTATAAGTAAAGAGGGTGGAATCTGGAAGGAGAGTAAGTACCAGCAGGTCAGCCTCAGAGAGTTGGGAGGCCAGTTTCCAGGAATGAGTCTGAGAAGGCTGGTTGGTCAATGAGTCACAGAGTAGCCAGGCAGGGGAGCATTTGTTTGTGTGAACATAGTATTATCTTGGTGGCTCAGATGGTAAAGAATCTGCCTGCAATGCGGGAGACCCGGTTTCGATCCCTGGGTCAGGAAGATGCCCTGGAGGAGGAAATGGCAACCCACTCCAGTATTCTTGTCTAGAGAATTTCATGGACAGGGGAGCCTGGCATGGGGTCGCAGAGAGTCAGACACGACTGAGCAAGTAACACACAATATTATCCAACCAGGAGTCTAAGAACACCATTCTTTAGTCCTAACAGGTACAGTTCAGTTCAGTTCAGTTCAGTCGCTCAGTCATATCTGACTCTTTGCGACCCCATGAATTGCAGCACGCCAGGCCTCCCTGTCCATCACCAACTCCCAGAGTTCATTCAAACTCATGTCCATCGAGTCGGTGATGCCATCCAGCCATCTCATCCTCTGTCGTCCCCTTCTCCTTCTGCCCCCAATCCCTCCCAGCATCAGAGTCTTTTCCAATGAGTCAACTCTTCACATGAGGTGCCCAAAGTACTGGAGTTTCAGCTTTAGCATCAGTCCTTCCAAAGAACACCCAGGACTGATCTCCTTTAGAATGGACTGGTTGGATCTCCTTGCAGGCCATGGGACTCTCAAGAGTCTTCTCCAACACCACAGTTCAAAAGCATCAATTCTTCTGTGCTCAGCTTTCTTCACAGTCTAACTCTCACATCCATACATGACCACTGGAAAAACCATAGCCTTGACTAGACGGACCTTTGTTGGCAAAGTAATGTCTCTGCTTTTCAATATGCTATCTAGGTTGGTCATAACTTTCCTTTCAAGGAATAAGCGTCTTTTAATTTCATGGCTGCAGTCACCATCTGCACTGATTTTGGAGCCCCCCAAAATAAAGTCTGACACTGTTTCCACTGTTTCCCCATCTATTTCCCATGAAGTGATGGGATCAGATGCCATGATCCCTCCCTCATTTCCAAACACTTCCAGCCCTATGATTACATTTTATGTTACCAGCTTTGGCACAACTTTATGTGTGTCAGCTTCCTAAGGCTGCCTAAACCAATCACCATTAACTGGGCTACAGAAATTGATACTCTGGAGCCCAGAAGGCTGAAATCCAGGTGTTAGGAGAGCTGTGCTCCCACTGAAGGCTCTAGGGAAGATCCTTTCTCACCTCTTCCTGGGCTCTGGGGTTTGCTGGCAATTCTTGCTGTTTTTGGCTGTAGCTTCATCACTGTCATCTCTATCTCCATTGTTACATAGTCCTGTCTGTCTGTCTGTGTCTCCATGTCCAAACACCCCTCTGCTTTCTTGTATTAAGACACCAGCCATTGAATTTAGGGCCCACCCTGATCTCATATGACCTCATCTTAATCTGATTTCATCTGCAAAGACCCTTTTTCCAATTGAGGTCACAGTCACAGGGACCAGGGTTAGAACTTGAACATATCTTTTGGGGGGGAACACATTCAACCCACCATAGATATCTTCCTTTGACCCTCCACCTATACTCCATCCTTCTCTACCCTTTTCTCAGCCTCTGGAAGCTGACCTAAATGGACTACATCAATGGACCCCTGTGGCCTCTGGTTTCCTGTTGGATTCAGCAGATGTGAAGTCCCAGGAGGAGACTAGAGAAACTGAGAAGAGTGGGACCCGAGAATGTATTTACCAGGTTTCTCTCTGGGAGGTGATCCTAGTCTTGCCACGTGCCTTGAAAGAAGGTCACCAGGCCACCTGCTCTAATCAACTCTGTCTCATTCCTGGTTCCAGCGAACATTTCTTTCTGCTCTCTGAAACAAGGGGTATGGATAGCTTGGCTTCTGTTAGCTCTTGCATATCTATCTTGCAGCCTCTTTGTCAGTTCAGTTCAGTTCAGTCGCTCAGTCGTGTCCAACTCTTTGTGACCCATGAATCGCAGCACGCCAGGCTTCCCTGTCCATCACCAACTCCTGGAGTTTACTCAAACTCGTGTCCATCGAGTCAGTGATGCCATCCAGCCATCTCATCCTCTGCCTTCTCATCTCATCCTTCTGCCTTCTCATCTCATCCTTCTCCTCCTGCCCCCAATCCCTCCCAGCATCAGAGTCTTTTCCAATGAGTCAGTTCTTTATATCAGGTAACCAAAGTATTGGAGTTTCAGCTTTAGCATCAGTCCTTCCAATGAACATCCAGGACCGATCTCCTTTAGTCCCTTTATTAATAAGCCATTGAAAATTATCCTAGTTTGTGTGTGCCATCTGTTTCCTATTGGGATCCTGATGTTTATCCACCATTAGCTGGACTTCCATTTTTTCAAATAAACTATATATATATATATATATATATATAAATATATAAAATCTCTTTCAGCACCAAAACTTAAAAGAAAAATGAACCATTTTGATGAAAATTCTTTAGAGATAATGTTATTCACTCTTTCTTAAACAAATGCTGGTGCAAATAACTCAATATATCACTAATGATACAATTACTTTTTTACAAATATTAGTCTTAGTTTCAGTGATACAATTTTCTGTCTATTTTCTATGTATCTATTTCTCAGATCCAGCTCTGAAACCTCATTTCCCTTGCCTTTATTATGTGTGTTTCTAAGTGTCTCCCTTTGCCTCACTCCTAGTTTATTTATGTCTTGGTCTGAGATATAACCTAGTCTATACAATTTCAGGTAAAAGTGCAGGTTACATTGAGAATACCAGGCTAAATTAGAGCGAATAAATGCTGAGTAAGGACAGACAAAAGTACATTCCTTTAATGCAAATGCATGCATGCATATGTGCTAAGTCGCTTCAGTTGTGTCCGACTCCGTGACTCTATGGACTATAGTCCACCAGGCTCCTCTGTCCATGGGATTCTCAAGGCAAGAATACTTGAATGGGTTGCCATGCCCTCCTCCAGGGGATCTTCCTGACCCAGGAATCAAATCCATGTCTCCTGTGGCTCCTGCATTACAGGCAATTTCTTTATCATTGAGCCACCTGTGAGGCCCCTTTAATGCAAGTATTTTCTAGCAACTATTGTGAATGTTCAAATGTATCTCCATTAGTGGTCTGGAGTTCACAGAAGTCTGATATTTGGATAATCATGTCCATTTACACTGACATAAGTCAGTTTAATAATTAGCAATCAACCTATGGTCTTTGATTGCCTCCTATTCATTCTTTAACTTTCATAGCTTTGAAACAGAGCAGGAATTTAACATCCAGGGGTTTCCATCACTTTCCCTCCATTGTCACTCATTTCCATATAGAACACAGGCCTTACTTATCCTAATGAGAAATGCCACCAACATAACAGAGGAACATATGAATAGCCCATGAATTTTTAAGAGTCGGCAATTCCACACTCTGGCCAATATTCATGGTATTTATCCTTGGAGGCTGGGAAAATTAAAGCATTGTTTTAAATGTGCTTTATTTAAAAAGCTTTAAAAATGTACTCTAAGACCACTTTGTAATTTTGGTGAGCAGAAAATTATGAGACTTACTGGAAAGTGACTTGGTGACTGTTGAAACTTAGCACAATGATTTCACAACGAAATAGATGAAGGTTCAGAAAAGCAAGAGTCTTGCACCAGGCACAAGGGTTGGTGGCCTAGCAAAGAACATGTCCTGGGCTCCCAGAACCCTCATCCAAAGCACAACCCTCATCCCAGAAGCCAATTCAGCCTTTATGTAAAGAGTGCTGCCCTCTGAGGCTTTTCAAGTAATAACCTTTAGTATGAAACGCTATCAACTTCTGTGATCGCCCCTCCCTTCAAGAGTGTCATTACACAGCTTGCAGAGAAGACGTAAAAACGGAATACATTTTTTTGTATCTCACAGGCTCGAGCTCTACAATGTTCAGCAAAGAATACGCTGATTTTATTATATAGGAAGTGAAATGGGCAAAATAACAGTGATCATAAGCAGTGTTGAAATGCTAGTACAATGCCTCTATGGCACTTACATTATAAACTGCCTGTAGTTCTAGCTAATCGGCTAACTAATTGTTCATAACAGTTTCTTAGGATATTCAATTTGCCTGTCAGAGTAACAACCAAAAAGGGGGGGCATTGCTTGTAAATGGTCCTAATTTTGCTTAATTTTTGCTCATTTTTCTAAACAAATGTATTCACTTATTTATTTCTGCTTCCTCATTATCATAATTAGTAATTTCAGTGTGCAGACAGGTCTTCTACAATCTGAAAACCAGGCAGTAGCGATTAACACCGTCTATTTGACTACTGTGAAAAGAGATAAGACCTAATGACTTCAGAACTCATACTTATTAGCGTAAAAACAAATGTTATTCCAACAGTATGAAGTAAAGATGATGTTAAATATTTCCAACAGTATGAGGTAAAGATGATATTAAATATTACTATCTAAAAACTATAAAGAAAAATTTCCATGAGGAAAAGATTCTGCAGTCTTTAAGGAAATTGTGTGTGAAAAATTTTACAGTTATTCCACACTCCCCATGTATAAATTTCTTCATGGTTGTGTATTAGGTCCCTGGAGTTGATGATACATTCTATTATTGCTTAAGCATCTTTGAAGAGTGAACATTTCCAAGATAGAGAATTTCCAAGATTCTCTAAAGTTGCACTTTATTTTTTTTATTTTTATTTTTTTAAAGAGGTACCGAAGATACTACCGCACCTGGCGAAGCCTGGTCACGCCTCTTCCCCTCCCTCTCCGGGTCTCACACAGAAACCTCCCCGGGCGGAACGATTTCCGGCCTAAAGTTGCATTTTAAAGACTGAAATAATCTGGCTCAATTTATATACTTGGCCTAGCACATACGTGACCATGAACAACCAGGTGTTGAATGAACGAATATTGTATGGAGCAAGTAAGAACTATGCTAGGTAATCAATACTGTTTTGAACCACACAGGCTACAGTTGGTGCAAATAATCAATAAATGATCTACAATAAGAAAAGAAAAGAACTTTACTTGATCCAAACTGAGGATGATAGTCTGGGAGACACAGATTCAAGAAGCACTTGAATTGTGTTCTGCTGGACAAAAGACAAAACCCACAAAATTAGACAAGTTGCTTGCCAAGAATTAAGATTGAAGCTGGAAAGAAAAAAGCATGCTTGTTAAGCAAGAGCTTGTTGGGGTCTGAAATGGCTGCATAGTTATTAATACAAGGGGAGACCTTAAGACCATAAAGCTGTAGCCAACAGCTGCTAGCAAACAGTATTTTGAGAATGATTGGTGGTGTCTTTGAGTTTGATCCAGTTCAGAAAATTCAAGTTCTCGGTGATGCAGGAACTTGTCTGAGATCACATTCACAACGGCCACTGGCTCCATCCAAATGCCTGAATTGCAGTTACTCCACTTTGATTTTCAAATGCATTCTTTCCTTTAATGGTTAAAGCAGATATAAAACGCGCGCCTGACAGGGCATAAGACAGGCTGTTCTAGTTAGCACAAAGTTCAAGCCAAATCATGCAGAAGCCAGAATGACTTCCCCAAATCTCAATACGTGAAAACTTTTTCCATCACTATGCTCTTGGCTTTCTCACAAGTTATGATGAATATTGTCCGCCGACTCCCCCAGGCACACCCTCATCCTTCTGCGCTTTATCTGTGTCCGGCTACCTTCAGTCAATAGCAGAGAGGGAAAGCAGGAGATGGACGTGGAAGAAGGGAAAAGCCAAGGTTTACTCTCCTGCCCCTCCTGCTGGCTGCTGTGGGGGTTTTCTACCAGCTCTTGCCAGGTGGTCTTCACCATCCAGCTCTCTCCCTGGAGTTCAGGAGAGAGCTGCTTTTGCCTTTTCAAGTGGAGGGGTGGAGACACTTCTGAAGCCACCAGCCTGAGGGACTGCACTGGCCTCTGCTGTGTCCCTCCACTCCAAACAGCCTCTTTACCACACTCCTCGATTGCTTGAATGAATCATCTGTTTCCTGCCAGGACTCTGATATACAAGAGTTCTAAGACATCACACGTCATCTATTAAAACAGTAGAAGACAAATCCATCATCACCAAAGAGAAAGGAAAATGATACTAATTTGTTGCAGGCAAGCTAATACTTTCAGGTCAGTCTGATGAGGTTTCCTATACTTGAACAAGGATAATCTTGGGCTGGGTACAGAAAAAATCATAAGATATAATTCGTGACTCCAGGAGCTTATGCTGTAGTCTTGGTAAGTGTTAGATGAAGTGACCTGGACACAGTGAATCTTCTTTCTCTCAGTATCTCTAAGTACAGGAGTAAAAGACAAGGGCACACGTATTAGTAGGACTGTCTATATTTAAATCCTAGCTTTGCCATTTCTCATTCTCTCTGGGATTCAGTTTGTTTATCTATAAAATGGAGATGCTAATGTCAATATCTGTCATTCAGGGGTGTTGTGGGATTTACTCAAGACATCCACATGAAGAGCTTAACGTGGTGTTTGACTCTTAGGAAGCACGGAGCAAATGCTAGTGCTGTTGTAAGTGATACCTGATAGAGACAGACAGGGTGAGTTAGTTCACAGTCTAGAAATAGG
Source organism: Bos indicus x Bos taurus (assembly GCF_003369695.1). Classification (NCBI taxonomy): domain Eukaryota; kingdom Metazoa; phylum Chordata; class Mammalia; order Artiodactyla; family Bovidae; genus Bos; species Bos indicus x Bos taurus. Next base: position 58,549,945 of record NC_040088.1, read on the forward strand.
AACTGCAGAGAACTACAGAAAAGCATGTAACATGATATTCTGTTCCTGCATTCTATACCACGACCGTACTCCCAGCAGACTTGTGACATGCTATGCATCTTTTAATTTTGAAAAAGACAATGAGGCATTTGAACTAAAGTTCCATGTAATTGACATCAAGGCACTTCAGGAGACCAATGTGAGGGACACATCAGAGGAAGGGCATGGCCAGTACTGAGGGGCCATCTATGGTTGTGAAACATACAAGGTCAAGTGGCTATTGAAGGCATGGAGTCCAAGGACTTAACTTGAGGAACACCGTCTTCACACTGAGTTAACTTCTGTGAGTCAGATGGAACTAGAGCATAGGAAAGAAACAGGCAGAATGTCATTAAATGTCTAACTTCTTCTTCAGGAGTCGTGGATACACTGGAAAGGTCTATTTCACTGATCCTGGCTTCTGTTGAAATGATAAGCAGCTCAATTTCCATATTGTCCTTTTCCAGCAAAATGCAGAAACTGCAACTTCTGAAAGACCCTGACAGTTATTTTGGTATCTTGACTGTAAGATGCAAACCAATTCTGAAAACATCCAGATGTGAGAAAAATATGTGCTGTAGAATTGAGCATAAAATGTGGATATACAAAGCAAATGTGGACACTGCTGTTGTGGAAGCTCTACCACCGTTCCCTGGAAGTTCCAACCATTTTCTAATTTGATTATTTAGATAACTAACTTCTGTACATAAAATAACACATAAGCAGACATTATTGAAGCTTGACATTTTTCTGTATCAATCTAGGGGCCAATTTTAAAAATCCCTCATTTTTATGTGCCCATATTTCCTTTTCTTTCTAACTGGTGCTGACTTCATGGTCATTAGCCAAAGAAGAAAAACTGAAAGAATAATCAACAGTAAATGAAAGGTTTTTGTGTTTTAAAGTTGAATTGCACTCTGACATTGCAGTCTTTTTCAGAGTCATCCACATTCACACTCACTCCTCTTCTTGACTGACAGCCCCACCTGATTCAGCTTCTGCATCGCTATCTCCTCGTGCAGCTTTTTCCTCTGACTTGCCAGCCACACTGGTCTTCTTGGGGATGCTCTCTCGTGCCATACTTACTTGTGCCTTAGAGCCTTAGAACACTCTGTTCTTTGGGCCCATCTTTGCCCACAGTGACTTCTTATTATTCAGACCTCAGCTTATAGTCATCTCCTCAGACAGAGAGGCCTGCTGAGACCTCTCTGTTGAAAGTAGCCACTCTGCAGCTATGGCTTCACTGTATTTTAGTTTTCCAGTGGAAGTGAAGAAAATACTGTCTGGAGTCACACCACCTGTAATTAATGACTTCTATGAACCCTTAATCTGCAAGGACCTCAATTTCCTCACCTAAAACTCAGATGATCACCGTATCTACATTACAGGATTGCTGGCAACGGGATACATATATAAGCACGTGTGCATATAATTTCTGGCTCACTGACTCTTTTCCACATCTGAAGGCTCCAAGTTGTATAAGAACAAGACTCTTTCTTATTCCCTTTTCAATTCTCTATGTCCAGGGCCCAGAATAATGCCTATTGCCTGCAGTAGGTACTCAATAGCCACGTATTTAAATAATGATATTTATATAAATAAATAAATGTACAAATTGACAGGTAAATACCACAATCATTAGCAAAGAGTAGGCCCATAGTGATACTGAAAAACAAAATGTCAATACTGCTATTTCTGGGCAGCTACTTTCTCAGGGAGTTGGTTTAAAGGGAGTGTTCTCAACTAGAATGTGTTATCTGCTTCAAAAATGAAGAGCTAGAAGCCATGTAGATCTAGATCAGGGCCCTACCAAGTGGAACCTGCTGGGAGAGGTGGCGGGGGTAGGTGGGGTGGCAGGGGGCGTTGTGCCACTTAGCAAGCACTTCCAGATGCGGTTTGCTTGTGAAATGCGAGAGCATAATGTCTCAGAAGGGGACTGAATCATTGATGATTATGTCAAAGCCAGCTAAACCCACATAGGTATATAGTGTCGCAGATTCTTCTTTGAAGTTATGCATTTAACACGTTATTGACCAGGGGATTCTTGCAGAAACTAATGCCTGTGGCCAGCAATTTGTTAGGTGAGTGAGTATTGAAACGTCTCCAGTCAAAATAACGTTCAGGTAACAAAGGATGTACTAAGACATCTGTGGTCAATACGTGGTTAAGCAGTAAGCAAGGTACCTTGCAGGAACATGTGCTGGCTGATCTGCTGAGGACCAGCTGCTGCATCTAACCTAAAATCTGGAAGCACTGATCCTCAGTGACTGGATGGATGATGCAGGCTTATGGTGATGATTTTTTTCAACATTTCATTAGCGATTATCATGATATTTATTTTTATATGTGAATTCTCTGTCTTGCATTCAGTGTCACATCTGTTTATCATATGATAGTTTCAGCACTAAGCTGGGAAAAGAACCACCTCTGGAGGCTGAACAGCACATCTGTTTATACCTGCATCTGTGCTACAAAACCCACACACCAAAGACACGTGCCGTTCGGGGGACACAAAGCAAGAAAACATCCAGAGGCATTTATTCTGGGAAATGACAGAGGGCTGATAAATCTCATCTCCAAAATATTTGCCCCAAAGGCGAATACATAACCATTTTATCTGCCTTAAGATTCTACTTTCATGAACACGCATCCTCACCATGAATCCTATATGAGCTTCTCACTGCAGGAAACCAGCCTTCTTGTACGGTAAAATAAAATGCGATTTTGGTGCCTCCAAACACTATCTTAAATTTACTGGAAATTTTATGCAGCCCTAATTCTCATATTACTTTCATGTTACACTTTGAATAGAGTAATTATCAGTAGTATTGCAAGAGGAGTATCTCACCTTCCAGTAACATCTGACTATAGACACACATGCCCCTTTCTCCCTTTCTTGTGACTTGCTAAGGGAAAGACAGGTGAGAGAAAATGGTACTGTTGCCAGAGCAGAAATCCACTTGTAGGAAACATTTTCAAGCATTTAAAATAAATAGGATAGATTTGTTTCGCAAATAATTTCCTCTAAACAGAAAGGGAGGGAGACAGGGATTGAAGGGAGACAGAGGATAAGGGGAGGGAGGGAGTCAGGCAGATCACAATTTTCCAGGCACTTGGATGTACAGTCTTCCCTAGACCCCTCATCACTGTCATCAGGTTACCATGAGATGAGTATTAATCCCACCTTAAAAACGAAACAAAGGGCCTCCCAGGTGGCACTACTGGCGAAGAACCTGGCTGCCAGTGCATACGACACAAGAGACAAATCCTGGGTTCAGTCCCTGGCTGGGGAAGATCTCCTGGAGGAGGGCATGGCAACCCACTCCGGTCTTCTTACCGGTAAAATACCATGGACAGAGGAGCCTGGCGGACTACGGTCCATAGGGTTGCGAGGAGTCAAACGTGACTGACCACCACCCCGCCACACACACACACACAGACTTTGATAAGCCCAAGGATTTGACTTCTGATACTTCCTTTTACGTACAGGAAGCACCAATGGATACAATCCTGGTTTGTTAAGCCCCTCTCCCCCTTCAATCTTCCCCTGGGGAGAGGAAGTGACTCAGTCTATTTGAGAAGCAGGGAGGAGATGCCAGGCCTGTCTAGGTCAGCCCCTCTTCCTTCTCTTTCCTGAGGATCAATGTGCACTAGCAGAGTTTTTATCCTGCATCTCCAAGACCAGGCTCTGCACCAGTGGGAGGAGGTCATCCTGGACCCAGCACCACTGTGATGGAGGATGGGTAAATATACACATCCTGAGAGTCAATGAGAGGAAGTCTACAGGCCAGCAGATATAAGCCAGATTCTCCCGCATAATCTTTGTCCAGAACATAGGTGCCATGTTGACACCCATCTGCTTCCCACTTGGTTTCAGTTCTCAGTGGATCAAAACTCAAACAGAAAAGAGAAGTGTTATTTTTGTTGGGGTCCCCCTTGAATCCCAAATCCCAAGTTTGGGGATGTTCAGTAACTTGTCACAGAGCTAGAAAGAGACGTGTATCAGAGATTAATCCAGCCTGCCTATACTCGCCTGGAGTTCCATCCGCTTTTTCCACTCCAGGAAGAAGAAAGGGCAACACCTCAGTCAGAGGTGGCAAATGCTGAAACAGTTGAGGATTCGCGAGAAACGGAGGCTTGAGCCTGTGAAACATGAAACAGCGTCAAAGCTAACTGTGCAGCAGCAATTTGCTCAAGTCAAGAAATTCTTTCAAAAACTTGGAAAATTATTGAGCCAACTGGAAAAGGCCAAGACAGCTGGAAGATGCTGATCTTGGTACAATGCAGCATGCAGGTGGGTGGGAGAGGAGAGGGCACTTAATGTGGACCTTCTCTAATCTACTGCCCATCTCCCCACTGGAGAGAAGCCCCAAGGATCTCCTTCCTGGATGTCTCCCAGAGTGCGGGTTCAAACATGCTGGAGAGGAACGTAGGTAATCCCCATCCTTCACAGATTCTCCCTGCCTCTTTTTTTTTGGCCCCCGCAACATGCAGGATCTTGGTTCCCTGAACAGGGATTAAACCCGTGCCCCATGCAATGGAAGCACAGAGTCTTAACCACTGACCTGCCAGGGAAGTCTCACTCCTTCCCCTTCTTTTCTTTCTCCTTCTGCTGCCAGAGCTGCTGTCTCCCCTCCCCTTCTTCTCCTTCCTCTCTTTCTTCCTCTTCCTGCTCTGCCCCTCCCTCTCCCCCTCCTTCTTCTACATTTCTAAGTTATTTTTAACACTTTGGGGAACCCCCTCAAAATGAGAAATTTCACCTCAAGGACATTTTCAGGTCAGGAGAGAGGGAACAGCATGTCAGTTTGCATCTCTGAGAAGAGCTCAGATTATGTTTTCTCTCAGTAAGTCTACATTTTAAAACGTCTAAATTGAAACCGGGCTTTCCTGGTAGCTCAAATGGTAAAGTGTCTGCCTACAATGCAGGAGACCAGGGTACGATCCCTGGGTCAGAAAGATCCCCTGGAGAAGGAAATGGCACCCCACTCCAGTATTCTTGCCTGGAAAATCCCATGGACCGAGGAGCCTGGTAGGCTACAGTCCATGGGGTCACAAAGAGTCAGACACAACTGAGCAACTTCACTTTTACTTTCAAATTGAAACCGTTATCTCTTTTTTTCCATAACAGTAAACTCTGTACCTGGATTCACTAGCATTTGCAAATAGCAATAATATCCTCCACTCTGTCTTTCAGCCCTGATGATAAAGTCATAATGAAGAATGAGCTGAGCACCTATTACTGAGGCCTTATGCACCTGATCTTATCAACAGCATTTCATTTGTCTTTTCATTACAGATTATTTCAGAAGTTTTAAATATAATGGATTGGGAGAAAAATCCCTGGAGGAATCTGGTGTCGAGAGGCAAAGGGATAGTCCCAGTTTGCTGGGGCCCTGCTCTCTGACTCCGGATTATTTCCTGAAGCTCTGCAAGTCCAAATTCCTTCCACCACAATATGGGAGGATGGATAGGATGGCCTTTAAGGTGACTTTCCTTCTGAAATATTCTGATTCTACCACTGTTTCTCTGTTCTCCTTTTGTCACAAAATTTGTATAACTTTTATGTCTTCCTCTTCCAGGTATTAAAAAATCTTACATTTTCTTTTCAGGCAGAAGCCTCTTAATTCACTTGCACACCTTATGTTCATGATTAGAATTTTCCACTTGTTCTTTGGGGATTGCGGTAATTATAGTTTCCTTTGATCAGTCTCCAGGATTTTCAAACTTTAATCACTTGAGAAGGTACATAAAGATAGGTGTACTAGTTTCCTGTTGGTGTTGTAAAACAATTACCGCAAACCCAGTGGCTTAAAATGACACAAACGTATTCCTTTATAGTTATGGAGGTCAGAAGTCTGAAATCAGTATCACTGGGCTTAAGTCGAGGTGTCAGCAGCTTGGTTTCTTCCAGGGAAAAGAAATTGTTTCTTGGCCTTTTTTTGCTTTTAGTGGTCACCTGTATGCTTCGGCTTGGAACCCTTTCTTCCAGCTTCAGAGTACATCACCCTATCTCTAGCTCTATCATTACACACTCCGATTTGTGTAGTGAGGTCTCCATCTGACTCCCTCTTTTAAGACCCTTGAGATTACATGTAGAGCTCACCCAGATAATCTCCCTATCTCAAATTCCTTATTTAAACACAGCTGCAAAGTCCCTTTTGCCATAAAAAGTAACATCCACAGCTTCCAGGATTAGGATGTAGATATCTTTAGGGTCTATCATTCAGTATGTCTCTCAACATTCCGAGCACAGAATTATTATTTTTAAAAGTCCTACTTGGTTTCCCTTATAATCTGCATCAAAGCTAAGTCTTTACTGTACTTTTAAAGTATCATGTTACCCTTTCTGCTATGGTCTAACTGTTTGTGTCCACCTAAAACTTATACGTTGGAACCTCACCTCCAAGGTGATGGTATCAAGAGGTGGGGGCCTTTGGGATGTGATGAACTCATGAGGGCAGAGTCTTCATAAATAGGATGAATGCTCTGCCTGAGGCCTGAGAAAGCACCTTTGCCCCTCCCGCCACATGAGGACACAATCAGAAATCAGCACTCTGCAACTGGAATAGGGGTCTCAGAACTGTAAGCAATAGATGCCTGCTCTTTACAAACCTCCTAGCTTATGATACTTTTCTTCCTTATTTATTTATAAATATATATATTTATTTGACTGCACCTTTTAGCATGTGGGATCTTAGTTCCCTGACCAGGGACTGAACCTGTGCCCTCGGCAGTGGAAGCATGTAGATTTAACCACTGGACTGCCAGGGAATTCCCTACGATATTTCTCTCATAGCTGCCCAGATGGAATAAGACATCTTCCTTTTAATGGCTAATGCCCTCAGTTCTGTCTAGGTTTTCCTTTACTTTGTCCCAGGCTGACATAATCCTTAGCAGCATTTTCTGTCATTAACATAACCTCCTCATAGCCTTTAATATCTGTTGAATTCTGATGCTCTCAATTCTTGAGTCAAGGATACACATAGTCACAGCCTGACAAATAATAATGTTTTGCTAATAATAAGTTAGAAGCAGGGTTATGAACCAAGTACATTGACATCTGTTCTGAAAAAGAATAGGCAATTACCTCCAGCCAAATCACTTAGGCTGGAGTGAAGAAAGAAAGAAAATCACCAGACTGTGCAAAGACTATGATCGAACTCTGCAAAAACTATGCTGAGCATCCATCTTGAAACAGCACACATTTTAAATTGGCAATGTTGGAGCCTTCTGGTGACTAGATTCTGATTTCCCTGCAAAGTTTAAGTGGGATCCTTGCACCATACATGAGGTATTTGTGTAAGGGCAGACAGGCATTACTGTATCTAGCATTGTAAGCAGCACTTTTCAGGAGACTGCCCTCAGCAGGAGGCCCCTTTTAGCAAAGCGATATTGTAAGTGGGCTACCCTGGTGGCTCAGGTGGCAGAGAATCTGCTTGCAATGCAGGAGACCCGGGTTTGATCCCTGGAGAAGACACTCTAGTATTCTTGCCTGGAGAATTCCATGGACAGAGGATCTGGCAGACTACAGTCTGTGGGGTCACAAAGAGTCAGACAGGACTGAGTGACTAACACATTGTAACTAATTTTAAACCAGGCACCCCCATGCTCTACTCTTCTCCAGTCCATGAACATCCTTCAGATCTTTTAATTACACAGTACCTTGCCTAACTTGTCGGTCCTTGCCACAGATCAAAGAAATAGAAATAAAGAATAAGTAATTAAGAGATGACCAGATCTCTTCCTTAGCTTCTCCTTTCAGTAATCTCATAAACACACTGTATGACCAAACTGTGTGGACAAGATGAAGTGTACAGGAAGATAACAAGAAGTCGATGACTCTGTCCCCCATTTCAATGATTGACTGAGATTCCTTCCTTCCTTCCCTTTAAAAGTTTCATGGCTAAGCAGAATCTCCAATGGTGGCCTTTGGGGAATGTTTAACCCCAAATCTTCCCAGATTGCTGGCATTCTGATTAAAAGGTCTTTCTTTTGCTACCAACATTTATGAGGATTGATGCATAAGTGGTAAGCAGAAGGACCCCTGATTTGATAACACCATCTGTTCATTTCAGTTCAGTCACTCAGTCATGTCCAACTCTTTGCGACCCCATGGACTGCAGCACGCCAGGCTTTCCTGTCCATCACCAATTCCCAGAGCTTACTCAAACTCATGTCCATTCAGTTGGTGATGCCAACCAACCACCACCTCATCCTCCGTCATCCCCTTCTCCTCCTGCCCTCAATCTTTCCCAGCATCAGGGTATTTTCCAATGAGTCAGCTCTTCCCATCAAGTGGCCAAAGTATTGAGGTTTCAGCTTCAGCATCAGCATCAGCATCAGTCCTTCCAGTGAATATTCAGGACTGATCTCCTTTAGGACTGACTGATTTAATCTCCTTGCAGTCCAAGGGACTCTCAAGAGTCTTCTCCAACATCACAGTTCAAAAGCATCATTTCTTTGGTGCTCGCTTTCTTTATAGTCCAACTCTCACATCCATACATGACTACTGGAAAAACCATAGCTTTGACTAGATGAACCTTTGTTGGCAAAGTAATGTCTCTGCTTTTTAATATGCTGTCTAGGTTCGTCATAGTTTTTCTTCCAAGGAGAAAGTATCTTTTAATTTCATGGCTGCAGTCACCATCTGCAGTGATTTTGGAGCCCCCCAAAAATAAAGTCTCTCACTGTTTCAATTCTTACCCCATCTATTTTCCATGAAGTGATGGGACCAGATGCCATGATCTTAGTTTTCTGAATGTTGAGTTTTAAGCCAACTTTTTCACTCTCCTCTTTCACTTTCATCAAGAGGCTCTTCAGTTCTTTTTTGCTTTCTGCCATAAGGGTGGTGTCATCTGTGTATCTGATGTTATTGATATTTCTCCTGGCGATCTTGATTCCAACTTGTGCTTCATCCAGCCTGGTATTTCATATGATGTACTCTGCATATAAGTTAAATAAGCAGGGTGACAATATATAGCCTTGACGTACTCCTTTCTTGATTTGGAACGAGTCTGTTGCTTCATGTCCAGTTCTAACTGTTGCTTCTTGACCTGCATACAGATTTCTCAGGAGGCAGGTCAGGTGGTCTGGTATTCCCATCTCTTTAAGAATTTTCCACAGTTTGTTGTTATCCACACAGTCAAAGGCTTTGGTGTAGTCAATAAAGCAGAAGTAGATGTTTTTCTGGAACTCTGTTGCTTTTTTGATGATCCAGCAGATGTCGGCAATTTGATCTCTGGCTCCTCTGCCTTTTCTAAATCCAGCTTGAACATCTGGAAGTTCACATTCTGTTGAAGCCTCCCCTTTCACTGAGAGCCTCTCCCCTTTCAGAGAAAGCCTCCCCTTTCTTTCTATGAAGACCTACAAGACCTTTTAGAACTAACACCAAAAAAAGATGTCCTTTTCATTACAGGGGAATGGAATCAAAAGTAGGAAGTCAAGAGATACCTGAAGTAACAGGTATATTTGGCCTTGAAGTACAAAATGAAGCAGGGTAAAGGCTAACAGAGTTTTGCTAAAAGAATGCACTGGTCATAGAAAACACCCTTTTCCAATAACACAAGAGACAACTTCACACATGGACATCACCAGATGGTCAACACTGAAATCAGATTGATTATAGTCTGCAGCTGAAGATGGAGAAGCTCTATACAGTCAGAAAAAGAAGACTGGGAGTGGACTGTGGCTCAGATTATGAACTCCTTATTGCAAAAATCAGACCTCAATTGAAGAAAGTAGGGAAAACCACTAGACCACTCAGGTATGACCTAAATCAAATCCCTTATGATTTATACATTGGAAGGGACAAATAGATTCAAGAGACTAGATCTGATCGACAGAGTGCCTGAAGAACTATAGATGGAGGTTCATGACACTGTACAGGAGGCAGTGATCAAGACCATCCCCAAGAAAAAGAAATGCTTGGTTGTCTGATGAGGCTACAAATAGCTGAGAAAAGAAGAGAAGCAAAAGGCAAATGAAAAAGGAAAGATATACCCATTGAATGCAGAGTTCCCAAGAATAGCAAGGAGAAATAAGAAAGCCTTCCTCAGTGATAAGTGCAAAGAAACAGAGAAAAACAATTGAATGGGAAAGACTAGAGATCTCTTCAAGAAAATTAGAGATACCAAGGGAACATTTCATGCAAAGATGGGCACAATAAAGGACAGAAGTGGTATGCACCTAATAGAAGCATAAGATATTAAGAGGTGGCAAGAATACACAGAAGAACTATACAAAAAAGATCGTCATGACCGAGAAAACCACAATGGTGTGATCACTCACCTAGAGCCAGACATCCTGAAATGTGAAGTCAAGTGGGCCTTAGGAAGCATCACTACGAACAAAGCCAGTGGAGGTGATGGAATTCCAGCTGAGCTATTTCAAATCCTGAAAGATGATGCTGTGAAAATGCTGCACTCAATATGCCAACAAATTTGGAAAACTCAGCAGTGGCCACAGGACTGGAAAAGGTCAGTTTTCATTCCAGTCTCAAAGATAGGCAATGCCAAAGAATGCTCAAACTACCGCACAATTGCACTCATCTCACACGCTAGCCAAGTAATGCTTGAATTTCTCCAAGCCAGGCTTCAGCAATACATTATAACACCATAAGAGAAGGAAATGATGACAATGTGCTTGAATCTCAGACTAATCTTTCAATCATATTGATCCAGGAGAACCCAAAGGGCTCTTTCTAATGGAGCCTGTTCACTGGATCAGAAACCAGGGCTGTGAGGAGCCTGCAGTTGTCTGTTTTGGGATCCAGCTACAGGGAAGTAGAGTTCTATCTCTCTGGTCCAGTCTTGCAGAATAATCACCCTTTCCCAGTTGGTGTAAGAATCCCACTGCGTGCCAGCTGCTGAAATGGTTGAGTGCATGCCTGGGTCAGGGACACCCAGGTCTGACTGTGGAGAACCCACACTCATGCAAAGACCACCATCTCAACATACGCTCGCAGTAGACTTGCTCTCTGGGGGCATTTTTTTTTTTTTTTTGCTGGTGTATTGACAGTGCATTGGAAGCTGAAGCTCCAATACACTGGCCACCTGAGCCAACTCATTGGAAAAGACCCTGATGCTGGGAAAGATTGAAGACAGGAGGAGAAGGGGGCAACAGAGGACGAGATGGTTGGATGGCATCACTGAGTCAATGGACATGAGTTTGAGAAAACTCTGGGAGATGGTGAAGGATGGGGAAGCCTGGCACAGTGCAGTCCATGGGGTGCAAAGATTAGACATGACTGAGAAACTGAAAAACAATGAACAGTACATTCTTCTTTAAATTCTTAAATATCACAAAACAATTATGATATATGAAATGTGAAACCACTCATGTTCCATCCAGGGCTGGGAATACTCTGGACTCGGCTATTTTGTCCTGAGCAGGATCTGCTGGGGGCAGCTCTGCCAAGGCGCAAGGGCTCATGGATACCTTCCTGCTAAAGCAGCCGTGGGAATGGTAACATTCCCAAGGGGTCTCAGCTGTGACCCTGCAAAGGCCTCATGCAAAGGTTATCCCAGCTAAAAACAGCTGCCCAAAAGGACTGGCTGAGGGTCAGTTATGCTACATTATCATGACAAGTGCCATTTGGCTGCTTGTTTTTCCATTTGCTTTTCACATAGTGGATGAGATAAGCCAATTTGTCCTTAGCATCTTGGGTTTTTTTTTTCCCCTCTAAGAATAGAGGGGTAAAACATGTGTTACCTCTCAATTGAAGAAATGAATCCTATTTTTAAACTTTTAAGCTAAAACGGGTCTAGCTCATTATATGCACACATATGTCTGTACAGATAAACACGATACGCAGTGTGGACCTCAAAACAGAGTAACCAGGTGATCAAACCTCACCAAAGGCAATGTGGAGACAGAGGCCACGCCCAGCTCCAGGGCGATGGAATCACTCTCCCTGTCCTCCCTCAATGATCAGCCTTGGGATGAGCAGTGGGGGTGGGAAGTAAGTGTCATTTGTCAGTGACAGCTGTTGGGACAGTTGGCTGAGGGTGAAGTGCCAGGGGTAAGTCTTGTGTTACCTCCTTGGAACTCTCTGGCTGGCTCCATTTCTCTGACCTTTCTTTCCATATTGACTGTGACAGACAAGTTCTGGGAAATGGAATTTCCCAGCTCAAAGGCAAGTCACTTTCCACTCACATGGCCAGAGTCCTGGACTCCAGATCTCTGATCTGTTACTTAGGACTGCTGTCTTGTCTGTCTGTCTGTCTCTCTGCCCCAACACACCTGTTCCCTGTTGCCTCCTACGGCAGTCGAGAATCTCCTCTCTTTCATCCACCTGCCTCTTTCGACCCGATTGGAGGCTTGCTGTCAGGGACTCACAGGACCAGCACTGGGAGAATTTGACCCTGAGTTCCCATGTCCCCTGGAGTAGGAACCCTGACTGCCCTGGCAACTGGATGGACCAAAGTCACACTGGTTCCTTTTTGGTGAATGAGAGTGGCTTTGGAAACTGAAATTCAGTAAATCTCCCATTCTGCATGTTGAATCAATTTAGGGTCTCTGTGGAATGCTGTCCTTCTCTGAGTTTTCCTCTACTATTTCCCGTTAAATTGGGGCATAATAGCCACTACAGGGTTGTCAACATGTTAAAATGAACTATGAAGTATGTCTAAAATTATAACATTAAAATGTGGGGGCCCCATAGGGGTGCCTATATTCTGTTGCACAAAAAGTGCATGTGAGAGAGAGAGAAAAGAAACAATGAACCAAACATTTCCAATTCCAGTTTACCAGGGTTTAAGTATATGTTCCTAAGCTACATTGGTAAGAAACCCTCTTGTCACTTATTCCTTCTAATAACCTTTATATGGAAGTGCTTTTATACTGAACATTTGAAAGATACTATGTGCTTATTGGTACCCCTCTCCAGTACTCTTGCCTGGAAAATCTCATGGATGGAGGAGCATGGTAGGCTGCAGTCCATGGTTGCTAAGAGTCGGACATGACTGAGCAACTTCACTTTCACTTTTCACTTTCATGCATTGGAGGAGGAAATGGCAACCCACTCCAGTGTTCTAGCCTGGAGAATCCCAGGGACGGGGGAGCCTGGTGGGCTGCCGTCTATGGGGTCACACAGAGTCCCACACGACTGAAGTGACTTAGCATAGCATAGCATAACATGTGCTTATTTTAATCTAGATATACAGCATTAAATAAACAAATAGATAAATTTACAGCAGTAAATCAATCTCATTTAATAAGGGATTGCAATCCAATGAGATAAATCTACCTCCCGCTGAAGTGGTGCTAGCACACAAAAGACTTCTCCAGTGGCTCAGCAGCAAAGAATCTGCAATGCAGGAGACTCGGGTTCTGTCCCTGGGTCAGGAAGATCCCCTGGAGGAGAGCATGGCAACTGACTCCAGTATTCTTGCCTGAAGAATCTCATGGACAAAGGAACCTGGCAGGCTACAGTCCATGGGGTCGCAAGAGAGTTGGACATGACTGAGTGACTAAACAACGACAACAATAGGGATGTTGGCTAGTTCAGAGGAGAGATCGTCAGACCGTAGTTGAGTCAGAAATGCTCAGAGCCAAGATGGAGGCCAAGGATGAACAAGCATCTATGTAACTTCCCAAAGACCCACAGCTGATGCGAAGTTGAAGAAATGCATCCTGTGTCAGCCACTCTCACTGGACATTACTTAATCTGTAAAGCTATCTTCACATGAACATTTTCATTAGAATGGAGCAAGCAGACGTTCTGAGTCCGTAACCTGGACTGTGGTATAGTCAATCAGAGGCTGAGTATTAGTAAGTGATCCAACAGAATACGGAAAACCGGCATACAGTTAATGTCTGTAATACACCCACGGTGCTCAGATATTCCACACGCCCTCTGATTCTTTCTGTCCCATTATATAGTGTGGCTTAAAAAGAAATCTCCACTCCCTTTATCTTCCACTTTTTCCCCCTCGAATTAGCCAATGATCAATGCTTCTCTCTGATATATCCCTTTCAGGAAATAGCCTTGAACTTCCCACCATCACATCTACAAACTTCTTTCTCTGCCCAAATCTCCCTCCTAGGTCTGGTCACTGGCCCTGGCTTCCTCCCAGTCTTACTCCTTTCTCTCTCCTTAGAATCATCTTTCCAATAGCTCAAATAAAAATAAACCCTTTGTTTTGGAATAGTTGTAGATTTCCAGAAAAGCTGTAAAAATAGTACAGAGAATTTCCACCTACCCTACACCCAGCATCCCCTAATGTTATCATCTTACATTAATTGCCATGGTACATGTGCCAAAATTAAGGACCAGCTTGGATGCACTCGGACTACACCAGTTTTCCCCTCATCTCTTTTTTTCTGTTCCTAACAGCATTTTAACATACCCACATCTCTATACTATTAAAGCCAAACAACAAAAAGCCTCTGTTACAAATCCACGACTTCCTACAGTTACCACCCTTTCTCTCCCTTCTTCCTCACAGATAAACTGTTGCACCTCAATCCATGGCAATCACTAGCAGTCTGTGCCCAGGTTGTTTATGACCCATCTATTTCCAAGCCCAAGAAGCACTTCTTTTTCCTTAGCTATATGACTTCCCCGCTGCATTGATCACTGCCCCTAGTTTCTCTCTGTGCAATTTTGCTTTCCTACTTTCCATTCCCCCCTGCCAGGTATTTCTCTTTCTTCCTCCCTCCTCTCCTCCCCTCCCCGCCCCTTCTCTTTTCTCTGGTGAGATTCTCCCTTTCCTGCACATCGTCCAGGGTCGGCTATTTCAGGTCTGATCTATAATTTCTTTACTTTTCCCTCAAGGCATTCTCGCTGAGATATCCTGCTCAATTCTTCAATTAATAAATAGATCAAATGACTCACACTTACATGTATACTCCAAATCTCCCTGGAGCACGACAGCATCAGAGCATAACTATAGAAATCCCACCCCACAAGCCAGCTCCCCGGCAGTTGGAGCCCAGCTCTGCCCTGTCCTGGCACTGGGCTGGGGATATGGATTGTACCGAAGTTGGATAGAGTGCTGTCAAACATCACAAAGCAGGCATCTCGCCTTCATTTTCTCTTCATTTTGAATGGGTTTGACTGCAAAGGAGAATCGTCCTGGATCTATACACTGAGGCTGATGGGCATTCACGCTGTCCCCAAGCCTGGGCTGGGGTGAGACAGAGTGAGGGAGGAGGACTTGCTGTGGTATCGATGATGCCCATGGAACCGTGATGGCTGAGTAAGAGCTGTCATCAGGATTCTGCGCCAAGGTGGAGGAGAAAGAGGGAAATGCGTGCACTGATGACTGGCCTCAGATGTGCCCCTTTGCCCCTTCACATCTCGGGTAGGACCCTTTGTAAGCCACATGCTCCCACTAAGACGTTTTCTTCCACCTGGAAGGGTGGAAGCCTGGCCAAGACCTACCCATCCTTCCAACCTTGGCCCCAGTGTCCCCTTCCTAGGGCTGTCTTGCTTGAGCCCTCAGGCGGTTTTGGATCTCTCTCCTGATTCTGCACACCTGCTTCAGCGCTGTGTCCAGCCCTCTACCAGTGCAGGAAATGCCATCGGTGTGGACCACTGTTCCCCCAGCATCTAGGAAGTGGCAGCTCCAAGGAGCTTTGGTGAACGTCGGTTGGGTGAATGAAGGGTTGAAAGCACGAGTACAGACTGGCTGCCTTGCCTTGCACTTGTGAGGACACAGATGGAAGGAGGAGCAAGCAGTTACCTCCACCCCCGCACCCTCCCCGGATGCTTCTCCATTTGACTATCTGCCTCCCTCGTATGTAAAGACAGAATTAGAAAAGGAACAGGAGAAGTAATATTTTTATTAGTCTATTTAAAGAATCTGGCTGATTTTCCCTCTCTTGGAGTGTGCACCAATGAAGAATGCCAACACTCTTCTGGAAGCAGGAATTTCCCTGGCAGCCTGCCTCTCACTCCACCATCCCCGGACTTTCCAAGGGCCCCTCAGCAACCCCCTCACTTATCTCTCCATACCAGCCCCCGATCCTCTAATTAAATCATCTTCCCACTTTCCTCACCCCCACAACTTCCATCTAAAAAGCACCCCCAGTCCCACATAAAAGTTTATAAGGCATATGTGGGGGCAGGGCTATTACGGGAGCAAGGGAAAGCCTCTTCCTTTTTTAGGAACAGAAAAGCACTGGGTAAAAAGCCGGTACGACGGAGCTCGGCGCATCTTCTCTGACAGTATAAACTCATGTACTTGGGAGGATGTCTCTTCGTGGGCATGATTTGGTCTGACAGCTCCTTTATCTGCCCTGCAGTAAAGGAGCCAAATGCAGAGCCTTCTGGGGAGTTCTTCCCAGTAAAAAGAAGTCTCCATTAAGACTCAGGCTGGCTGTCACAAGTCATTGTGAACTCAAAGCCCATCCCAGGAAAGGACAGTTCCCGGGGCTGACCTCTGTTCCCAGGAATAAATGGGTGACAATCACATTGCTGCGGTTTGCTCTGTAGCTGGCCATGCCATGTTGGGAACCATTCAGACTGCTCAGGAGAGAGAGTGACATTCTAAGGAAGACAGCCCCGACAGACCGGCCGAAGCAGGCACGCCTGTGTCACTGTGTTTACAAAGAACGGTGGAGCGACACTAAGGCTGTTAGCAGCCCATGCCCTCTCTGACTACCCAGGCCTAAATGTCTGCTCTGTATTTCTGCTGCTCTGACCCTGCTCCTCAAATTCTTTCCAGGGAACATAGATTACATTATTTCAATCACATGAAAAAGCAAGTGACTTCTTCATTGTATTATGAAATGTCTTGAATTTTACCTGCGATCCCAACAGGTCATACTGGTGCTCCCAGACCTTCTCTAAAAGACTATCTTAAATGCTCGTTTGAATCTGGGTGCAGGGGGTTTCCTTGGTGGTCCAGTGGTTAAGAATCTGCCTTGCAACGCAAAGGACACCAGTTTGATCCCTGGTCTGGGAAGATTCCACATGCTACGGGTGAACTAAGCCCACGCACCACAATTACTGAGCCTGTGTTCTGCCAGCCGCAACTACTGAGCCCCCATGCCACAGATACTGAAGCCCATGTGCCCTAGAGCCCATACTCTGCAACAAGAGAAGCCACTGCAACCAAAACTAGAGCATAGCCCCCGCTCGTCGCAACAAAGACCCAGCACAGCCAAAAATAAAAATTTAATTAAAAAAAAAGATAGAATGCAAAAAAAAAAAAAAAAAATTCCGAGTGCAGAAAGGTGGACAACAGCTCCCAAAGGCTCAGAACCTGAGGCCTGACCCACTGGCAACCATCACCTCCCTGTTAGTTTAGGTCAGCGTGTTACCTTCCTCCAGAATATCTGCACTTAAAGCTCCCCTCAAAACTGAGAAGCGAGGTGGCTTTATCATTAATGGATCACAGCATCAGGGAGCAGGTAAATGGGAGAGGAGGGAAGGGACGCAGGTCAAGGAACCATGCCCCCTAGTGGCAGGAAGTGGCAGAGGGGAGGGTTTCATCAGTGTCCATCCTGCCTATTGTTCATCACTCAAGCAGTTGATGTGGTCACAACTCAGCTTAGACTGCACAGAGCCAGGTGATGATTGACAAGGAAGTCTCATCTCAGCTGCTTACCAACTGCAAAGTGTGGATCCACGTAGAAGGAAGAGCTGAAGGCAGAGCACAGCCTCCGCTGTCTTAACTGGATCACCATCAATGGCACGCCTGGACAATCAACCTCGGCAGGGAAGTCAAGACCATCCAGTGCTTCACTAAAACACTGGGTGATGCCGGTCCAGTTTTCCCACACTCATAATCAGTACAGTTTCCTTCTCAAATCTATTATTTATGTGTTTTTAATTTGGAACTTAGGTGGGGAAGAGAATGGTTAGTCAGAGAAGCAGAACCGCTAAACACACACACACACACACACACAAATACATCTTAAAAAAAAAAAAAAAACATTGCTTCTTACAGCAACTGCTCTTATATGTGATGTGTGTGTTAGTCACTCAATCATGTCCGACTCTTTGAGACCCCATGGACCGTAGCCCACCAGGCTCCCCTGTCCATGCGGATTCTCCAGGCAAGAACACTGGAGTGGGTCGCCATGCCCTTCTTCAGGGAATCGTCTCAACCCAGGGATTGAACCCAGGTCTCCTGTATCGCAGGCAGATTCTTTACCATCTAAGCCACCAGGGAAGCCCTTCTTACATGTGACGGTACAATGAAAAGGGTGAACACATTTTCACTTCAATGGTAAAGGCTATGAAGTTGCCAATGATGATAGTATTTCTAACTGGAAACACCCACAGGCCACGTGGAGAACTGGGATTGTTTAGGCTGCCTTCTCACCATTTCAAAGTGATAAAGGGTCCGAGGCAGGTAGAGAATAAAGTCGGTCTAGAACCTTGTGGACAGTTTGCCCAGTTACGGAAATACCTCTGAACTCAGAGCCAGATGACTTGAGTCCTGACTTTTCACTTACCAGAGATGTGACACTGTTGGGTCACTTACTCTACTTTCGATATTCTCACCTTTAAAACTGGGTTACTGGTACCTACATCACAGCATACTTGTATGGAATACATGAATAATATATGGATTGGAATCTTGGATTCCATCGCAGGCAAGGACATCTCCACCCTCAATGGTCTCCTAACCAAGAAAGTAAATACAAGGAAAGGAAGCGGGAAGGACTGTATCTGTTGTGGTTGTCAAACCTCGATAAACCCTTCTGGAGGCATTTGCTGCCACCTTCTCCCTATCACAAGAAAAAAATCTTCACGCAGTATAGATTTTTACTTACTTAAGATTTTACTTATAGATATACTTAACGCATATATATATAAACACCATATATATATGGTGGTTTAATCACTAAGTTGTGTCCAACTCTTTTTCGATCCCAAGGACTGTAGCCTTCCAGGCTCCTCTGTCCATGGGATTTCCCAGGCAATAATACTGAAATAGGTTACCATTCCCTTCTTCAGGGGATCTTCCCAACCCAAGGATTGAACCTGGGTCTCCTGCATTGCAGGTGGATTCTTTACCATCTGAGCCACATGGGAAGCCCAAATTTTCTTTAGTGTGTGCATCACTGACTCCAATCCTGAGTAGTAAAAAATCAGTAGATCCTTGGAGGAGCCCTGAGTCCACTGTTCGAAACTCTGTATGGAGATGCCTGTGGACTCATCAGGTTTGAGCATCTTGCTAACGAGGCCTGGACCAGGGGTTTGATTTCTCTCTCTCCAGCGCCCTTCATGCTGCTTAGAGCCAGACATCACCACTGTGGACCAGCCCTCAGGCTTGTGGCTGTTCGTGATGCAGAGGGACCGGCTTACACCTAATGTCCTACTGAATTCAACAGCTTCAGGTTGTCTTTATCTGTCTTGTCATTTTACATTCTGAAGGTTTCTTTTGCTGCTGCTGCTGCTAAGTTGCTTCAGTCGTGCCCAACTCTGTGCGACCCCATAGACGGCAGCCCACCAGGCTCCCCCGTCCCTGGGATTCTCCAGGCAAGGACACTGGAGTGGGTTGCCATTTCCTTCTCCAATGCATGAAAGTGAAAAGTGAAAGTGAAGCCGCTCAGTCGTGTCCGACTCCTAGCGACCCCATGGACTGCAGCCTACCAGGCTCCTCCGTCCACGGATTTTCCAGAAAGTTTCTTTTATCCAGGATTTAATCTACTTTTGTGTAGCATTTCATTCTCTTTTACTTAACCTAGAGCCTGCCTACAGGAGGTCTCTCCTAGCTTAGGGACGCTCACTTTTCTTTCCCTGGTGAGGATTGTAAAGACTGCTGCAGCAGCCAGGGGTGCAGATGGATTTATTGCCCATGATCTAATCCCAGAAGTTTAGATATTTCCCTGGGAGTCTGCCTGCTCTCCTCTTCCTATATAGAAATCCCCACTTTTCCTTGCTTCTTCAGAAGACATTTTCACCTAAGGTTCAGAAATGTCCATGTCTCCCTCAGCTTTTCTTTTCTACGATAACTTCCATTTTATAACCATTTTTCTATCCCTTCTTCCTTTTTCCCAACTCATGCTTTGGCTCAATTTTCTTTAAAACTATTTTTTGATGGGCCTTTTGAAAAAAATTAAACACATTCTTTACTTTTAGTCATTTCATCTGAGTGCTTATTGCTTGCCTTGAACTCCATCATCTCCACCTTTGACCTTCTGTCTCATCTATGAATCTAGGCAGTCCTGTTCACCTCCAAGTGCTGGGCCCCTAGGGCACCACCTGACACTTATCTGATGGCCAGAGGTACATGGAACAAGCTTTACAGTGAAGTGCACTTGGCAAAACAGCTGGGTGGTGACAGTAACCTACAAGCTGCCCTATTGGTGTCTCACAGATGGAGGAAGATAGCCTGGGGCTGAAGATGGAGCAGAGTCAGAGCATAAGGGTCACTCAGGAACTTGGGCTCCATCCTTCAAGGAGAAGGAGACATTAGCAAGGTTGACACTGAAAAGATTGGATATCTGCCACTGCATGCCCAGCTGGCCCATAAGTTCAACTGAGAAGTCAGGGCTGGGTTGGAGAATGAGTCAAAATAGAAACTGTGCTCCAAAGTGGTCACCCACAGAGGGTGTCTAGAGAAAGAAAAGTCAAGGGTGACACCTGGGCAGAGCAACAGCTGATTTGCTAAACTGATTCCTTGGCAAACTAACTCTTCCTGGTTTACCAAGGAAGAGTTAGTGGAGGAACAGAGACAGAGCAGTCATGGGTGGGGGTAAGTGAGAAGAGAGCTTCTCATTAGTTACAAAGGGGAAAGCATTAGCCTTGGAACTGGAGAAAGTATAGTGGAGCAGATGAAATCCAAATTGTGGAAAATTTATAAAACAAAGCAATACAATGTTCACTGCAACACTATTTATAATAGCCAGGAATGGAAGCAACCTTAATGCTTCCAGGATAAATTAACAGGAATGGATAAAGAAGACGTGGTACATATGTACAAGGGAATACCACTCAGCCATAAAAAAGAATGAAATAATGTCATTTGCAGCAACATGGATGGATGTAGAGATAGTCATACTGCATGAAGTTAAGTCAGAGCGGGACAAATATCGTGTGACACCAGTCACTTCTTAAGTCTGAATTCCTTAACAGCAGACACCCACCCACCGTCTAGGTCCTGCCCATCTTCTCATCCTACGTGTGTGTCATCACCTGCTGTCTTTGCTCCAGCCACACATTAAAGCTCTTGAAACCAAACGTGGCCCCTGCCTTCTGTGTCTGCCTTCAGCTCTTCCCTCCACCTGGGATTCTCACCCCCACATCTTCCCAGGGTCAACTGCTCATGTTCCAAATGCAAATTCTTCCCTGGACTACCCGATCCTATATCACTGCCAAGCCCATCCCATTAGCCCTACAGAGTCCACACCGCCCTAAAACGATCTTCCTCTCTTTGCTGCCAGGTTTCCCCTTTACTCTCAAATGTCAACTGTGAGAAGGGATATGCCTTGTTCATGGCTGTCTTTCCAGAGCCTAGAAAAAGGGCGGACATACAGTTATCACTCAATAATTATTTGTTGAAGAAAAAGATGAGGAAGACAGTAAAAAAAAAAGAAAGAAAGAAAGAAATGAGGGAGAAAAGAAAATAGATGAAGTCTGTCTGCTGAGAACTCAAGCAAAGCAGAAGCCCAATACTGATCGTTAGGCCATTTGCTTCAACACACAGGGGAGAACAGTGTGCAGTTTTCATGTCAATTATTTATGTGTAGAAATCCATCAAGGGCTTTAAGCTGCCTCAGACCGATTCATATACACTGGTGTTCTAAGTACTTCAGTGTATAAATATTTGAGTCATTGAGGAAGGCAGTTATTTTTCCCATAAACATTCTTCCTGAGATATAATTTAGCCCATTAAATTGCACATGTTCTCAAAAAAGGCATTCATAAAGTGTAAAGGAACTCAGTCATGGTGGGTGGCAGTGGTCTTCTCTGATCATTAATTACAAAGAAACTGAGCCAGGATTGGGGGCGGGGCAGATTTTACATCAGCTCTACAGTAACACTTCCTGTTTTCTGATGCCCACGCACCTGCTGGGCTTCAGGAATAAGAACCACAGCTTTGCTTGTCTTACACCATGGACTGTCTCATACATTCCAGACCACCTTGCAGTAATCATGAAACTAATGCACATTGGGGATTTAATCCTAGACATGATCAGTTTTCTCTTTTTTCTTTCTTTCTGTTTCTTTTTTTCTTTCTTTTTCTTTTTTTAACTGTACCATGCAGTCTGTGGGATCTTAGTTCCACAACCAGGGACTGAATTCATGCTGTCAGCAGTGACAGCGTGGAGTCATACCAGGGAACTCCCTGACCAGCTTTCTTTAGCAGTCCATGGAAAACTATATTCCCAGACACAGTTCTACAAGAAACTGCAAATTGGGAGCTTGTGAAATACTTTTAGTACTAAGAATATTTTATATAAATCAAAATAAAAATTGACCGTAATTATAAGTTTTTGTTATTATTGTTCAGTTTCCAAGTAGTGTCTGACTCTGCAACCCAACAGGCTCCTCTGTCCTCCACTATCTCCCAGAGTTGCTCAAATTCATGTCCATTGAGTCAGGGATGCTATCTGACCATCTCATCCTCTGCTGCCCTCTTCTTCTTTTGCCTTCAATCCTGAGATGTCAATATTCAATCTTACAATCTTCTGCTTGACCACATCCAATTTACCTTGGTTCATGGACCTAACATTCCAGGTTCCTATGCATTATTTTTCTTTACAGCTGCTGCTGCTAAGCCACTTCAGTCGTGTCTGACTCTGTGTGACCCCATAGATGGCATCCTACCAGGCTCCTCCGTCCCTGGGATTCTCCAGGCAAGAACACTGGAGTGGGTTGCCATTTCCCTCTCCCCTTCTTTACAGCATCAGACTTTATTTTCAGCACCAGAAACATCCACAACTGAGCGTCATTTCCACTTTAGCCCTGTCGCTTCATTCTTTCTGGAGCTATTAACAATTGCTTCCACTCTTCCCCAGTAGCATACTGGACACCTTCTGGCCGGGAGAGGCTCATCTTACAGTGTCCTATCTTTTTGCCTTTGCATATTCTTCATGGGGTTCTCCAGGAAAGAACCCCAAATTTTTTTAAAAACTAAAATCACTCATAACCCCAAACCCCTAAAATCTACAAAAATAATTTATTTCTCCACTTCTTATTTGTTATTTAAGTATATTCCATTTTACAGCTGGTTATTCTAAGAAAGCAGCAAGTAGGAGCATAAGATTATGAGAAAAGCCTTGGTTATACGTTTGGGGTGTGTGTGCAAGTGTCTATATATGGGGTTGGCCCAAAGGTTCATTCAGGTTTTTCTATGAGACGTTACAGAGAAATCCAAATACTTCTCTGCATGATTGTCTCAGTCTTGGATTTGGGGGTAAAGTTTCATACTCATTGTTCAAAGTTTCAAATTTTGGGGGTATGATAATGATACACTGTCTGATTCATGAGACAGTCATAAAATATTTTTCCTTTTTATTAAAGAATGGGCTCTTTCCAGCTACTGGGTGCAAGTGAGACCCCCTCTCCCTTCTTGTTTCTGCTTTCAGAAGTCCAGGCAAAGCATTTTGTGGAGTCACTTTTAGGCCATCTGGTATAGTCAAAGGAATCTCCCTGGACTTCCCTGGGGGTCCAGTGGTTGAGAACCTGCCTGCCAGTGCAGGGGACACAGATTCAATCCCTGGTCTGGAAGATTCCACATGCCTCTCAGCAACTAAGCCCAAGAGCCACAGCTACTGCTTCCGTGCTCCACAACAAGAGAAGCCAGTGCAATAAGAAGCCTGCGCATCACAACAAGAGGGTAGCCCCTGCTCACCGAACTAGAGAAAGCCTGCATGCAGCAATGAAGACCCAGCACAGGCAAGTATATATATATTTTTTAATAGGGGTCTCCCTGAGGATCCTGGAGTCTGGGGCTCTCCTCCAGCGTTCTCTTGTCTCCATGACCTTGGGCAGGTGACTGAACCTTTCTGAGGTTCTACTGCCATCCTTTATATAGTGGAAGACACACTTTAGGTGCCCTAAGGAAGGCCAGCTGATGGCTGAACTCCTTCATCTCCAGGCTGGAGGCTGTGGGTGGGGCAGGTCATGGCCCAGGACACACAGAAAGCCAGTCCCTGCATGGAGAGGCCTGTAAAGACAAGCTCCCACAACTCATGCTGCTCAGCCCCTCTTGGCTCACTCAGCAGACAGCATGTGAGCTCCAGGGTCCTGGGCAAACACCCCCCAACACAGGTCATAGCTTTCTCAGCAGCAACATAACAAGCAGCCCCTTCGTGGTCTGACAATCAGATGGCAGGCTGCACACTGGTACTTTAGGTACCTGCTTGGCAGTAGGGGGACTACTCTGCAAGATATCCAAGTCGATGTGAAATCTGTTCCTAAACATACACTCTCAGTGACGCACTCATCCCTGTGATGGATGGAAAGAGTAGGAGATTTCAAGTTCCCGGGCCAGGGTCAAAGGCTGGCCCATCTCTGACTAGCTGGGTGACTGTGGGCAAGTTATTTAACCTTCCTGGTCCTTTCTTCTTTCACCTGCAAAACAGGAACACTAAAATTTTGACCCTCAGAGAGTTCTTTGACAGACTCAATGATAAATAAGATAATGTAGGTGTAGTAACTTGACTCTGCTCACCAATATTTCATATTCTCATTTCCTTTTGGGTCACAGTAAAACTGAGTCCCCCTAAAACTGAGTTCCTCTGCTGAGTTTATGATTAACCTCTCTCCAAAACTTTATTCCCTTTCTTGTCCCGCACCTGTTCCCCTCAGGACTGAGGAATATCAAAGAAAATAGGGGACAGGAACTGAGCGGGACTCTGCAGGGCCCTTTCATGTCCCCAGCTTCTTGTTTGGTCTTCCCTGAGTTCCAAAGAGCAGATTTAAAAGCAGAGTCAAACACTTCATGATTTGAGAAGTGAGGGAATGCAAAATAAAGGGAAAGCAGCCAAGCAAGGAAAGTACTGATAGCTTAAACAAGAGTTCAGTAATAAAACAAGTCATAGGGCTCCCCATTCCTCCTCCACAGATACACATAACAATCTGACGCATATCTTTAAGTTCTTCTACAGGAACTAAGACTCCCACCCAGGCAGAGGATGGTGACCACCTGCTGACCACAAGCACACAGACTACAGATTGGCTGGAACCATAAAACTGATGATTAAGATTCCCAAAACACCACCCTGTTACCTCACCACCAACCAATCAGAAAAACGTTCAGGAGCTGATCACACACCCTGCAACCCTCACCCCAATGTTGCCTTTAAAAACCCTTGCCTGAGAGCCACTGGAGAGTTTGGGTCTTTTGAGCACTAGCTGCCTGTTCCCCTTGTTTGGTGCCCTGAAATGAATGCTGTAATTCCCTTCACCACAATCAGGTATCAGGAGACTGGCTTTACCAGGTGTCCAGCAGGAGGACCCAAGTTTGGTTCAGTAACAACAGGATTGCACGTGCTTGCTCCCACTCCCATGGGATTGGACTTGGTCATATGACTTGTTCAGACCAGTGCAGTTTGAGCAGAAGGGACATATATCATTTCCAGGAGAGCAGTTAAGAGCCAATACATGATTTTTTTCCATATTTCCTTTCCTTGCTGTAATGACTCTGTCAGTGAAGCAGGGAAAGGAGCAAGGCACAGTCTTTTAAAAAATGACAGCTGTTGAGGATATAGCAAAAATTGGTTAGAACCAACTGGGTCCCAAATGGTGGAAGATTCAACTTCCAGTGGACCTGAAGCCTCATTACGAGTTCACTGTACTATACTAGCTTCTAAATGACACACCACAGGCTCCATGACAGTTCTGAGGCAGACCATAAAAGGACAAAAAGTGGGCAGTGACCCAATATCTGGAAATCCATGGCCTTTCCTCAAAATAGTTGGAATAATCCTCCCATTCATTATCATATGAAATTATCCAGCCTATAAAAATTAACCACCTCATACTTCAGGGTCTCTCACTTCTGAGATGGCCCACACTGTCTGTGAGGTGCGTTTCTCCCAAGGTCACTCTCACTTTCCAAAATGACCCCATCCCCTTGGGCCACTTTTGAGACAGACCGAACATGCATTCTGTCTATGGAATGTGTATCTTTCTAAATAAGTCCACTTCTTACCTAGCACTTTGTTTCTCACTGAATTCTTTCTATAAAGATACATAAAGAACCTAAGCTTCATTAAGTCCTAAGACCAGGTGTGTGATCTCAATTAAAAGACCATAGGATTGAATTCTAACCTGGATTTTGGCCGGGTTCGAGTCCTAGTCCGCCAGTTATAGTTCCAATCTGAGTTATGCAGTTTCATCAGCCCATTGACACTAAAGTTCCCCGAGCAAAAGCACCCCTGACCCAGGAGAGAAACACTTCCCCTGCAGCTGACTTTGCAAGTATGAGACCTGAACTTTTGCTGTGTTATGCTAAGAAAGTTTTGGACACTGTCATAAGTATGATAAAACCTAGCCTATCCTGACAAATATATATAAGAAAAGCTTTGCCAAATATAACATGCTCTATAAATACTATTTATGGCTATTTCAGGAATCTGTTGAGATCATGTGATTAATATCTAACATGGTAGCACTATGAAATATCTGGACTACTGCTGAGGTAATCCATTCTTATTTCACTGCAGTCATCAAATGTCTCAGGGCACCCATTATGTTTCTGATATCATTCCAGGCAATACATATGCAATACTTCCCTTCTGATATTAAAATCTTTTAAAAACCAATTGCATTTATACTTGGCATACCCTTTGAAAGCATAATGATGCCTCATCATCACACCAAAGACTTATACAAGTAAATCTTCTACTTTGTAGAATTCTCTAGGCTACTGTTAGTCATGGATAGAGAGGGGCTGAACAAAAATATTTCAGTATATACAATGCTGAAGTGAAGTGAAGTTGCTCAGTTGTGTCCAACTCTTTGTGACCCCACAGACTATATAGTCCATGGAATTCTCCAGGCCAGAATACTGGAGTGGGTAGCCCCTTCTCCAGGGGATCTTCCCAACCCAGGGATCAAACCTAGGTCTCCCACATTGCAAGCAGATTCTTTACCAGCTTAGTTACAAGTGAACCCCATATATAGTGTTGGGGAGGAAGAAATCTTCCTATATCCTTCCAAGTTCTTCTGGCTGGTCTAAGAATTAAATTGACATAAGGTAGATTAAGAGGAGAAAATCAAACAAAAGTTTAATAACATGACAAAGGAGAGCTGAGTAACTCCCTCAAATGGCCAAAACCCTCACTTTAAATACCATCTTTAGCTAAAGACAGAAGAGGATACTGGACATGGTGCTTTGGGACACTAAATGGGAGGAAGCTAATTTGCATGGAGATGGAAAAGCACTGAGCCTATATTCTTTGCAGATACCTCAGGTGATAGCTCCATTCTGGGAACAAGCCCTTTATCTAAGTTCTTCAGGCAGCTAAGGGGCAGGTAACAAGAAAGACTTCCTGAGTCTTCTTAAAAATGATCAACGTAATTTAATATCATGCCAAAGAGACATACATTAGGGTGACAAACTTTGCTTCCCTACATGGAAACATTCTTCTTCAAGAGGTACATGGTGATGAATTTGTACATTCCAGCACAAGAATTTCAAACTGTCGTTGAGCAAATTAGTCTGCCAACCCTTGATAATCTGAAGATAGGTGGCTGATTGTGTATAAGAATCATTTTTCTCTCATTTAATTTAAGGGACGCACCACACACCTGTCCCTAAACCCCAGGACTAGATTTTCAGATTCTCTTCTAATATCCATCAAAGAATCACCCATACCTGATAGAAACTAGTAAGTTCGCAATGTGTGAATTTTAAGGAAATGCCGATTAATTCACTTAATTTTATCAATTAACAACAACAAACTAAAAAGATGAAAGATCGATTTCCTTATTTTCATCCCTGTTTCTGGTATTTGTGTGGACTAGTAACAAACTCATCTTCCAGACAGATCTTGGAAGACTTCATTTCCCTACCCACATACAGTATTATTCCTCCCTCATCCGTGATTTTGCTTTCTGTGGTTTCAGATACCTGAGTCAACCATGGTCCAAAAATATTAAATAAAAAATTCCAGAAATGAACAGTTCATAAGCTTTAAGCCATGCACCGTTCTGAATAAGGTGATGAAACCTCCTCCTTCTGGCTCCATCCAGCCCAGGGCTTGAACCATCCCTTTGTCCTGCATATCCCGCCCATAAGTCACTCAGTAGCCACCTCAGTTATCGGGTTCACTGTCATGGAACTGCAGTGCTTGGGTATAACTGACCCTCACCTCACTTAATAAAGGCCCCAAAGCACCAGAGTAGAGATCTGACAATGTGGATGATGCCAAAGAGAAGCTGCGCAGTGCTTCTAAGTGAAAGAGTAAAGTGAGCTCAAAGACCTTTTTGTATGCTGAGCTTGCTAACATCTACAGGAAGAACGAATCTTCTATCTGTGAAATTATGAACAAAAGAGGAAATCTGTGTTCGTTTTGCTGTCACACCTCATACTGCAGAAGATATGGCCATGCTAAGTGATAAGGGCTTAGCTAAGATAGAAAAGGCATTAAACGTGTACCATAAGATATTTTGAGAGCTCACACTCAGATAAATTTTATTATAGTATGTGGCTATAACTGTACTATTTTATTATTACTGTTATTAATCTCTTCTTGTGTCTAATTTATAAATGAAACTTTATCAAAGGTATAATTAGGAAAAAACATAGTATATATAGGGTTTGGTACTATCCATGGTTTTCTGGCAGGAGGTAGATGGGCCTCACACCGCCCAGGGTAAGCAGCTGGGGATTTTGTTCCCTGTGGACCAGTAGTCCAAGATGAGAATAGCAGGACAATTGAGAGAGCAGGCTGGGCCCTGCCCAGATAGAAGACAAGAGACCACATATTTCTCATTCTTGAAGTCAGGAGACCTCCCTGACTACACATGCATAGAAAGGCTCCTAGGAGATGAAAAGGGCAGTGATGCTAAGTCTACTCACAGGCCTCTTCACTGGAATCCATCTGGGCTGAGAGATGTGTGTGCAAGCATGGGAGGATCCTGAGATATATCAAATCTGAACTCTGAACCAGGCAAATCAAAATGATTGACTGAAGGAAAACCTAGAAGAAACGCCCCGTAAAAGTGATTTAAACTGCCACCAGGGCATGATTCTGTCTCTGAGCCAGCCCATGTGTCTGTCCACACTTACGGCATTCTTTTTCCTCCTAATAAACACTTTACTTGTTTCACTACTTCCTATCTTCATGGGAATTCTTTTCTGCAAAGCCAAAAGGCCAGGTCCTTGTCACTGACCACTGATCTAGTGGCTGCAATTCAGTGCTCTCACTCCCACAGTCCACCTCAATCTCTGGCTGGGAACTGAACCCCTGCTTCAAGCCACTGCAGGCTCCGAGATCAGGTTCATCACTGGGGGTTGGGGAAAATACTCCCTGATGATAAAGGGGGAACATTCTTTCCAAGCGGTATATTCTTTCACAATGGTACAAAGGAGTTTAAAAGTTTTCATTGAAACTAACTCCAATCTCAACTGTTCCTCCTTCCTTTAAGAACTCTTCTGTCATTAACACTCTGCCCTTGACCACTTTCCTGCCCCTCACGGCTTTCTCTTTCTTGCACCACTTCAGTCTTTCCCTTGGCTGTTTTGCAACCATTTTCTTTCCACAATATCCTCCAATCTACTGACCACTCAGCTCTAACAGTGTGGCCACCTGATGCGAAGAGCCGACTGATTGGAAAAAACCCTGATGCTGGGAAAGATTGAGGGCAGGAGAAGAAGGGGCGACAGAGGATGAGATGGTTGGATGGCATCACCAACTCAATGGACATGAGTTTGAGCAAACTCTGGGAGATAGTAAAGAACAGGGCAGACTGGAGTGCTGCAGT
Organism: Bos indicus x Bos taurus; assembly: GCF_003369695.1. Lineage (NCBI taxonomy): Eukaryota > Metazoa > Chordata > Mammalia > Artiodactyla > Bovidae > Bos > Bos indicus x Bos taurus. Next base: position 58,579,805 of record NC_040088.1, read on the forward strand.
TCATGAGGTCACAAAGAGTCGGGACATGGCTTAACAACTCAACAACAATGAACCACTTGTGCCCTCTGATGAAATAAGCTCAAAGACCCTTTTGTCAGATCAATGGGGCAGTCCTGCAGCTATATCCAGACCTCAGCTCTGTTGAGTATTTCTCCTGTCTTAACCTTCCTGTGCTTCAGTGGCCACTCATGTGTCATTCTTAGCACAATTATATTGCTGCAGCACTTCTGTCATATTGATGCCATATTGATGTCATCTCTATGAGATGAGAGGCTTGTATTTCATACTGAAGTGAAGCGAAAGTTGCTCAGTCGTTTCCGACTCTTTGTGACCCCATGGACTATACATCCCATGGAATTCTCCAGGCCAGAATACTGGAGCGGGTAGCCCCTTCTCCAGGGGATCTTCCCAACCCAGGGATCAAACCCAGGTCTCCCACATTGCAGGCAGATTCTTTACGAGCTGAGCCACAAAGGAAGCCCAAGAATACTGCAGTGGGTAGCCTATCCCTTCTCCAGTGGATCTTCCTGACCCAGGAATTGAACCGGGGTCTCCTGCATTGCAGGCAGATTCTTTACCAACTGAGCTATGAGGGAAGCCCATTTGATACTGAGCTGTGGTTAAAAATACAGCTCCTTCATGGCTGCATGTCAGATAACTGCCGAGCAACACACAGAGGGCTGAGATAAATGTTGGGCTGACCAGCAACGTACCTCATGCTAGACTCAATACAGAAGTTCCATACGCTTGCTGAAAGTTTACCTTCATGGTTGAGTCTGCATTCACACCTAAGTGAGCTAGCGCTTTAATATTTCAGTTTTTAGTTAAGTAATGAAAAGGCACAACTAGAGAAATAAGACTCCATAACAGATTCAACTCTCTAAGTCATTAAATTTTGGAGCTAAATGTTTGATTTACAACCTAAGTTATTTTGTGGCATTTTTATATACTTTCTTATGTTTGTGTCCTTGGGCCCAGGCCTCACTTCCTGCTTTATACCAGTAAACTTTATTTTCTTAAGGATAGTATCAGTGATTTGTCAACTTGAAACCTGTTAAGGCAAATACCGTATTATGGGATATTTTTAGAAGTTTTCTATATTAGAAAACAACAGCAAAATGGCTAAGATACAGATGCTGACATGAGACTTCCTTAGTTTAAACCCTGGCTTCCTTCCTTCCTACCCTGCTATCTTGAGCAGGTTACCTAGCCTCCTTTTATATAAATTTTCTTTTTTTTTAATTGGAGCATCGTTGCTTTACAATGTTGTATTATTTTCTGCTGTGCAGCACAGTGAACCAGCTATTTGTACACACATATCCCCTCTTTTTGGATTTCATGTAAATTTCTTAAATTATAACTACCTTACAGGAGGATTGTAGCAAATATTAATCTCAGGAAAGCAACCCTGTGAAGCTTTCATGTTGGACACAAAACAAGCACTCAATAAATGTTAGAGCTTATTATTAGGGTTAAATAAACATATTCAAACAAGATGGGTCAACGTCAATGGAACAAACACTTATTAAAGGAAAATAAAGGAAAAACACTTATTAAAGTCACAATAGCTATGATAGTTTGAGCACCTACTATATGCACTTTTACAAACATGATTTTACTTAATCTCCACAGAAATTTTGTTTTTGCCTTATCAGTTTTGCAAGTGATTGATGGATGGTTAGAGAAGCTTCATAATTTACCCTTGTTCACAACAAACAGACAGGATATGATTGGAATTTAAATCGAGTCTTTCTCTAAGTACTGCCTTCACACTCATCCCTCTCTACATTTCTACCCTAACTCCTAGACACAAGGCCCTCTGCTGACCCCTCGTAGACATTTCCCTGATGAGTGCTACATCACTCCTTCCTTCAAGGATCTTCCATTTCAGCAAGTGACAGATCACTATTTTATAGAACAGACTGACATTAGCCTTTTAATAGAAGTGCATATTATAGACTCTACCTATGCAAAAATGTACTTGGTGAAAGGAAGATCTTTCTCAGGTTAACAATCTTTTAAAATTTAATGAATATCCAATGATCATCTGTAGAAATATCAAAAGTTCTGAGAGACCAGGAAAAATGCTTCATTGTTTGGGAATAAGCCATACATCACATCTCTGATTCCTGGCCAATAAACGCCCTGAACACCCTCACATATATCTGAAAGAGGGATTTCCATGGTGGTCCAATGGCTAAGACTCATGCTCCCAATGCAGGGGGCCCAGGTTCGATCCCTGGTCAAAGAACTAGACCGCACATGCTGCAACCAAGAGTTTGCACGCCGCAACTAAAAATCCCACATGCCCTAACAATGACTGAAGATTCTGAGTGCCGCGACTAAGACCCCGTGCAGCCAAATAGATATATAAATATTTTTTAAAATATCCAAAATATTCCCTGTCCACACTGAGAACCACTACACTTGCATATTGTGAAATCTATTTAGCTGGTGCCAGTGAGGAAGGAAGGAGGGAACAAAGGAAGGAAGAGAGAAAGAAAGAAGACTAGAAAAAAACTAGAGCAAAAAATATCAAACCATATTGTGAATCTAGTAAATTAAACTTTTGTTTCACTGTGATATGCGGTATTTTTCTGTGTGGGTGCATGTGTGTGTTTTACAATACACATCCTAGTGGCAAACCAGACAAAACCAGAGTAACCTGGGGAAAGGTAATTCATGTTCATGGAAACAGTGACATGGCTTGTGTCAAAGTCTGAAGCAACTGTCCTGATGAGCCCATTGGGCTTCCCTGGTAGTTCAGTTGGTAAAGAATCTGCCTGCAACGCAGGAGATCCTGGTTCGATTCCTGGGACGGGAAGATCCTCTGGAGAAGGGATAGGCTACCCACTTCAGTATTCTTGGACTTCTCTTGTGGCTGAGTTGGTAAAGAATCCACCTGCAATGTGGGAGACCTGGGTTTGATCCCTGGGTTGGAAAGATCCCTTGGAGAAGGGAAAGGCTACCCACTCCAGTATTCTGGCCTGGAAAATTCCATGGGCTATATAGTTCATGGGGTTGGAAAGAGTCAGGTAGGATGGAGTGACTTTCACTTTCACTTTCAGACCACTGGAAACAGAATTCATGTGATCCATACCCTTCAAGGATTTCAACTTATTGAAAAGTAAGTAAATAAAGGTGTCTGTCTGTTCTTTTGTTTTTTAAAGAAAGAATGTTTCACACACACACACGCACATGCATAAATGTTCACAGGCATCTCTCAGCCAAACAAGTTAGACTCTGGTTCTGTGAGCTTTCTCATGGCCTGCCATGAGACCATGAGACTATGTAGACTACATAGACTATGTGACTATGTGACTTCTTTCATTCAAATGCTGTGAGCATCAGAAGGACATAAGTCAGTCAACAAGTGATTTAAGGGCAGTGTTCACACTGGGGCAGGGGAAGCTGCCAGAGTTAGTCAATTACAGAGTTCAGGTTTAGATATACAATGCCTGCTCTCTTTCTATCTAGACTTATATTTCTTCTCTTTTGATCCCAAAGTTGAATATGCAAGTCACACATAAAAAAACGTGCTTCAATTTCATTAGCCATTAGGGAAATGCAAAATAAAACCACTGTGAGCTATCACTTCATATCCACTAGATTGGTAGACATTAAAAATTCTGACCATATCAAGCATTGGCTATGCTATGAAGTAGCAAGAAGTCTCATTCAGAAATGCAAATTGGTTTATAAGTATTTTAGACATCAATTTGGCCTTAATGAGTGAAGTTAGCATGTGTGTACTCCATAACTCAGCACTTCCCTGGGTTTATACTCTAGAAAAATGCTTGCACAGGTACATACAAATAAGCAAGATGCTGCAAGCAAAGTTGTTCCAGAGGAACTGGTTCTAAAATAAACAAGCCAACCAATCCTGGAAACAAGAAGTCCAGAAAAACCAGACTGGGTAATTAAGTTATGGAATGGTTATATAATGGATAATGTACTGCAGTAAAAATTAAACAAACAATAGCTATATATATCAACATGGTTTAGCCCACAGTTTAGTGTTGAGTGGATCCAAAGAAAGTTGCATTAAGCCTTCAAAAAGAAGGAAACTCTAACACATGCTACAGCATGGATGAACGCTGAGGATATTATGCTAAGTGAAAAAAGCCAGACACAAAAAGGCAAATGCTCATGCTGAAGCTCATGCTGAAGCTGAAACTCCAATACTCTGGCCACCTGATGGGAAGAACTGAGTCACTGGAAAAGACCCTGATGCTGGGAAAGACTGAAGGCAAAAGGAGAAGAGGGCAGTAGAGGATGAGATGGTTGGATAACTTCACGGACTTAATGGACATGAACTTTTGCAAACTCCAGGAGATAGCGGAGAATGCAATGGCAACCTACTCCAGTACTCTTGCCTGGAAAATCCCATGGGTGGAGGACCCTGGTAGGCTGCAGTCCATGGGGTCGCTAAGAGTCAGACACGACTGAGCGACTTCACTTTCACTTTTGACTTTCATGCATTGGGGAAGGAAATGGCAACCCACTCCAGTATTCTTGCCTGGAGAATCCCAGGGACGAGGGAGCCTGGTGGGCTGCTGTCTATGGGGTCGCACAAAGTCGGACACAACTGAAGCGACTTAGCAGCAGCAGCAGCAGCCAGGAGACAGTGGAGGACAGGGAGGCCTGCTGAGCTGCAGTCCATGGGGTCGCAAGGAGTTGAAGATGACTTAGTGACAAAATAAAAATTTAATAATGTTGATCTGTATACTCTGAAAAGAGTCAAATACTAAATTTAAAGTCAAGTGTATTTTACTACCATTCTAACTTTTAAAAAAAATATTTTTAATTTGCAGAAGAATACAGAGTATAATTCAACTTTTATAGATCTCAAACACCTGCAAACTTGCCATATAATTCTTAGAGACACAAGCATTTATGGTAAAGCATAATAGAGAATAAGGTGATGCCATGAAATGGGACAGAATACGCAGGGGTCCTCAATGATGATAGTTACGTTCTAACCCTTAAACTGGGTTTTCGATACAGTCTGATGATTGTACATATATAATGTATACATCTAATAAATATATTAACTTCTTTTTTTCCATGCCAAACAGTTGCAGTGTGAATGTCAGAATTGAGATCAGCATGATGGAGTATATATGGAACCAAGTTCCAGGTGAGAAAGTCATTCTGGTATTATAAAGAACCCAATTTTCTGGTTAGAGTCAGAATTTATGTACAGTCTGTTCAATAAAATATGAGTAGCCACTGTTTTCTTATACTCCCCTAGCAACAGCTAGGTGTTGGCATAGGAGAAGCCAGTCATATCACAGATGCTCTGGCAGTGTCTCTCTAAACTTTATTAATCTCACTCAAAATATAATTCTACTTACAAAAGAGGGGAAATTGAGGATCTGGGAAAGAAAATTTTAAGAAAACCATTTAAAAATAATTTACCATTAAACAAAATGGCATGTCAAGTCAGACTAAGATATCACATTTTTATTATAGGTTGTAGAAGAGTTTTGGGGGTATATTTAAGAAAAGAATGACTTTTTTAGTTTTACACGGAGCAATGATCTGTCTTTGTGTCAAGTAAAACTAAACATTGTTATTCTATTATCATCCTGAGTTCAGCAAAGACTGAAGATAATGAATAGGTTCCAAGCTTCCAGTTAGTTTTCTTTCCTCCCGGCTCACACATCTCCTGGGGGACTAAATAGAAATGTCTTCAACATGGGAAGGATGTGGTCCACCCAGGCACCCTGGGTCCATAGCTGGTCAAATCTGTGGGTCTTTATAGCTCCCACCTTCCACCCTGGCCACCATCAAAGAAATTCGCCAGCTGAAGCTGAGTCCACTCTTTCTCTTGCATCAGTGAGTGCCACAAAGCATGGAGATGGTTCAGACTGAAACCAAGAGCAGAATGATGGGCAATAAATATGTGAAGGGAAAAACCAAACCAAGAGGGTGCCACTGAGAAAACTTCAGTCATGTCAAACAACCTGGGCCACCATTGCATATGAAGGGGCAAAAAGAAAAAAAAAACAACTATTTTGATTTATAAATAAAATGAGAATAAAGAAGTTGATGAGGACCCCAAGATCACATGTCAGATTTGGTGAGCTTACAAGGTCATTTTCAATCTATGGTATCTGTCTATATGTAGCACTGCTTACATCAAAACTTTATTTCTACCTATGAGGTGATTAAAACTGATTCTGATGTACAAGTTTAACCACATGAACATCGAGGGAGATTTATATTCCTGCCTTCCAAAAATTCACCACTTATCCCCGCGGCCAAAAATGTTACTAAGGAAATGTAGGAATGTCTCTTTATAGTATTAGACTGACCACAACTGTTTCCATTGAAATGGAGAGAGGCCAGCCAACATCTCAAAGAGGCAAAGTCCTAAGTGTCCTAAGAGTTTCTAACCTTTAGAATGTATGAATCACCACCCACCCTCAATCAAAGGTTCAATGAATGGAGTCTATTTTCACTTGATTCAACCTTGTCAAAAAATCCAGGTAACAGGAAACATCAAGAATTCAAAAATATAACTAATAATGGAAAATATCTCAAGTCTAAGGATGTTTTTGCAGAGAAAGCAAGGGTCATCCAGATTATGGCATTCAAGACTTTCTGCAAGAGATTAACACAATCCTTGGGATGCTGCTCCTAAAAGAACCTTCTGAAACATGAGTCTCTTTTTAAAATTATTTTTCAGTCCAGTGGCTGGGACTCTGTGCTCCCAATGCAGAGGCCCAGGCTCAATCCCCAGTCAGGGAACCAGATCCCACATGCTGCCACTAAGAGTTTGCATGCTGCAACTAAAGATCCCATGTGTTGAAATGAAGGTTGAAGATCCCATGTGCTGCAACTAAGACCTGGGGCAGCCAAATAAATAATTTTTTAATAAAAATTATTTTTAATAAGGCCTGATCATCACACATTATCCAACTATATGATTGGCCAGAGATTTCAAGAAGTTAAAATGAAATAAGACATGATTTATCTAAGCAAAGATCTCTATCTACAGACATTATAATTAGATGATGGCTTCCTTGGGGTCATCTGCTCGGCAGCTCTATGGTGCTCTGAGAACTCCCAGAGAATTTGACTTTGGAGGCAAGTGGGATTTGATTACAGAACTTACACAGGACTGGGGAAACAGACTCCTGAAGGCATAAACAAAACCTTGTGAGCACCAGGACCCAGGAAATAGGAGCAGTGACCCCACAAGAGACTGGGCCAGACTTGCCTGTGAGTGTCCAGGAGTCTCCGGTGGAGGTGTGGGTCAGCAGCGGCCTGCTGCAGGGTCAGGGGCACTGAGTGCGACCCTGCGTGCACGGGACCTTTGGAAGGAGGTTGCCATCATCCTCATTACCTCCACCGTAGTTTTGTCTTAGGTCAAACAACAGGAGGGAATGGAGCCCCACCCATCAACGGAAAACTGAATTAAAGATTTACTGAGCATGGGCCCACTCATCAGAACAAGACCCAGATTCCCCTACAGTCAGTCTCTCCCATCAGGAAGCTTCTGTAAGCCTCTTGTCCTTATCCTTCAGAGAGCTGACAGAATGAAAACCACAATCACAGAAAGCTAATCAAACTGATCACATGGACCACAACCTTGTCTAACTCAATGAAACTATGAGCCATGCCATGTAGGGCCACCCAAGTTGGATGGGTGGAGAGTTCTGACAAAACATGGCCCACTGGAGAAGGGAATGGCAAACCACTTCAGTATTCTTGCCTTCAGAACCCCATGAACAGTATGAAAAGGCAAAAGGACAGGACACTGAAAGACGAACTCCTCAGGTGAGTAGGTGCCCAATATGCTACTGAAGAAGAGTAGAGAAATAACTCCAGAAAGAATGAAGAGGCAGGATCAAAGTGAAAACAATGCCCAGTTGTGGATGTGACTGGTGATGGAAGTAAAGTCTGATGTTATAAAGAGCAGTATTGCATAGGAACCTGGAATACTGGGTCCATGAATCAAGGAAAATTAGAAGTGGTCAAACAGGAGATGACAAGAGTGAACACCGACATTTTAGGAATGGACTGGAATAGGTGAATTTAATTCAAATGACCATTATATCTATTACTGTGGGCAAGAATCCCTTAGAAGAAATGGAGTAGCCCTCACAGTCAACAGAGTCTGAAATGCAGTACTTGGGTGCAATCTTAAAAATGACAGAATGATATCTGTTCAATTCCAAAGCGAACCATTCAATACCACAGTAATCCAAGTCTATGCCTCAACCAGTAATGCTGAAGAAGCTGAAATTGAACAGTTCTATGAAGATCTACAAGACCTTCTAGAACTAACACCCAACAAAGATGTCCTTTTCATCATAGGGGACTGAAATGCAAAAGTAGGAAGTCAAGAGATACCTGGAGTAACAGGCATATTTGACCTTGGACTAAAAAATGAAGCAGGGCAAAGGCCAATAGAATTTTGCCAAGAGAATGCACTGGTCATAGCAAGCACCCTCTTCCAACTGCACAAGAGAAGACTCTACACATGAACATCACCAGATCATTAATACAGAAATCAGATTGATTATAGTCTTTGCAGCCGAAGATGGAGAAGCTCTATACAGTCATCAAAAACAAAACTGGGAGATGACTGTGGCTCAGATCATGAACTGCTTATTGCAAAAATCAGACTTTAATTGAAGAAAGTAGGGAAAACCACTAGACCACTCAGGTATGACCTAAATCAGTGGAAGTGACAGATTCTGATACAGAGTGCCCAAAGAACTATGGATGGAGGTTCATGACATTGTACAGAGGCAGTGATCAAGATCATCCCCAAGAAGAAATGCAAAAAGGCAAAATGATTGTCTGATGAGGCTTTACAAATAGCTGAGAAAAGAAGAGAAGAGAAAGGCAAAGGAGAAAAGGAAAGATATACCCATTTGAATGCAGAGTTCCAAAGAATAGCAAGGAGAGATAAGTAAGCCTTCCTCAGTGATCAATGCAAAGAAATATAGGAAGACAATAGAATGGAAATGACTAGAGATCTGTTCAAGAAAATTAGAGATACAAAGGGAACATTTCATGCCAAGATGGGCACAATAAAGGGCAGAAATGGTATGGACCTAACAGAAACAGAAGATATTAAGAAGAGGTGGCTAGAATACACAGAAGAACTATACAAAAAAGAGCTTCATGACCCAGAAAACCACAATGGTACGATCACTCACCTAGAGCCAGACATCCTGGAATGCGAAATCAAGTGGACCTTAGGAAGCATCACTACAAACAAAGTTAGTAGAGGGATGGAACTTTTTTAGTAGTCATGTATGAATGTGAGAGTTGGACTATAAAGAAAGCTGAGCACTGAAGAATTGATGCTTTTGAACTGCGGTGTTGGAGAATACTCCTGAGAGTCCCTTGGCCTGCAAGGAGATAAAACCAGTCAATCCTAAAGGAAATCAGTCCTGAATATTCATTGGAAGGACTGATGCTGAAGCTGAAACTCCAATACTTTGGCCACCTAATGGGAAGAACTGACTCACTTGAAAAGACCCTGATGCTGGCAAAGATTGAAGGTAGGAGTAGAAGGAAACAACAGAGGATGAGATGGTTGGATGGCATCCCTGACTCAATGGACATGAGTTTGAGCAAGCTCCAAGAGTTGGTGATGGACAGGGAAGCCTGGCGTGCTGCAGTCCATGGGGTCTCAAAGAGCTGGACACAACAGAGCAACTGAACAGAACTAAACTGAACTTCCTTGGGGTGAGACTGGGGTGAGAGAAAGAAGTGGATAGAAATGTACAGCAAGAACTCCTTGCAGTATGTGGAGTGTGAGTGTTATTGAAAGAGTGACAATTCTTTGTGAAGAGTTTTTTCACTTGTTGAAATAAAATCTAAAGATGCATCTAATATAAATTGGATGGCATGATGATGATGACAGAATTAACGAAAACAAAGAAAAATAAATGGGAAAATGAACAAAAATGATCCTACAAATAGAGTAAGGAAATATGGAACTATTTGCTTTTGATCATTGTTCTGCTTTTAAAAGAGCCTTTTATACAGAGTGAAGTAAGCCAGAAACGAAACAAAAACACCAATACAGTGTACTAACGCATATATATGGAATTTAGAAAGATGGTAACAATAACCCTGTGTACGAGACAGCAAAAGAGACACTGATGTATAGAACAGTCTTTTGGACTCTGTGGGAGAGGGAGAGGGTGGGATGATTTGGGAGAATGGCATTGAAACATGTATAATATCATATATGAAATGAGTCGCCAGTCCAGGTTTGATGCACAATTCTGGATGCTTGGGGCTGGTGCACTGGGACGACCCAGAGGGATGGTATGGGGAGGGAGGAGGGAGGAGGGTTCAGGATGGGGAACACATGTATACCTGTGGCGGATTCATGTTGATATATGGCAAAACCAATACAATATTGTAAAGTTAAAAAATAAAATAAAATAAAAAAATAAAAGAGACTTTAATGCCAAGCTGTGTTTTCTATAGCATAAATCAGACAGGAGGAATTATAGACCTATTTCTTTTACCATCAAATTCTGGTTACTTGATGATGGCATGACTTAAATTGTGGGTTTATTTTTCACCCAAGTTCTATCAAAATTCTTAACTGTGGTATCTTTTCTTTTCTTTATAACATAGAACATATGACTCTCTCAAACTTGTGAACCTTGAATAAAATGAACAAGTAAGCCATCATTATTAAAAAGACATTTAACACAATAAATGAGGTACACTGTCCAAATTGTCCAGGAGATTTCTCTTCCCTGAAGGAAATGGAAACTGATGCTTAATGTGTGTCATTAATAACTCTGAATTCAAGGGCTGATTTCTGTTAACTAGAGGCCAAGGTTCGTCGGCAGACTCTCAGTCCCCAGGCCAGCAGACACTGAACATATTACAGATGACTCACTTGGCTATACCAAATGTATAAAACTCAACAAGGCTTCTGAAGCATGCCTCTGGGGACTGGAAACAGCCTTCCAGCTTACTGTAATGATAATTTTATTTCCATTAGTTAGAAGAAACCAGACTAAAGGGAAAATCTCATAAAAAGTACTGTTTGCTTAAAAGTTACCCATGTTCTCATAAAAGAAACCTCCACATATATTACTACCTGACAAGCAATATTTAAAAAGGGATTTTCAAATTGAACAGACATTAAAACCTTGAATAATGTCTTTTCTTTATGTTTTGATTGAGAGTTTGTTGAAATGAATGGCATTTATTTTCCATTTATATGTATATTCCTGTGGTTTTCATTTTTAAAATCAAGCACATAAGAATCCAGAAACAAACTAATTTTTTAATTAAAAATATAAGTAGTTCTTAGAATTAAGAAAATATCTGAAATTGTAATGAATGAGGGAAAATTAACACTTGGAGGGTAAGGAGAAAAACAGACAAATCTCTCTAGAAGGAATTTAGGGACCTCAACTTCTAACATCATCAGGACCAGGTCTTCTTCCACAGACAACCAGCCAAAATATATAAGGCAATCATTTCTAAACAATGGACGACAGAAGTACAAGAAAGCAATCTCTGAGAGAAGAGGGATCCATGAGGTGAGCAGCATAAATACTGTGGAACTCTGTCTGAAGATAATTTTCTGACTCACATGAAGGGTTGGAGCCCAAGCAAAGTACAGCTGCTCTGCTGTCCAAGGAGGCAAAGATCAGAGTATGAGATGGTTGAAACTGCTGAGACCTGAGTGGCTGAGTCCTCGAGGTAGACAGCTGCCAAGGTGTGGGAGAAACAGACCCGGAAGTCTAAGTGTGTTTTCCCCACAAATCCTTTGCTCAGGGTTGGGCTGTGTATGCACAAAGTAATACATAAGGCTTACCAGAAAGCTGCTGTTACCAGGCCGAGCACCAGAGATACTGAGATCAAGCAGTGCTGGCTAATTTTGGATTTCTGGCTCCATCAGACAAGAGAAGCCATGGTAACATCGCAGTATACAACACTGACACTACTGAAACACCAGAAGGGTATGTCTTAGGAGAAAGGACCAGAACTTGCAGCAAGACTTCCATCACACCTGTCTTTATCACCTGTAAAACTGTGTCTCATCAAGATCCACAGGGGAGACAGATCTATTTGAACAGCTTAGGAAACACCTTGGACCTTCCACAAATCCAATCTAACAAACTGTAGAAAGGCTTAATATATATTTCATATGATCATTTAGAAACCAAACATCAATATATTTTAGAGAAAGAAAATAGAATCTAGTTTCTACAACATATCATCTATAATTTCCAATATCAGTCAGACATTACTGTACATGTGAAGAAACAAAAATGTTGTCAAGAGAAAAAATAGTTAATACAAACAGATCCTGAGGCCATCTGTATGTTGGAATTAGCAAACAAAGCTGGGTTTTATTTTTTATTACTGCTTTATCAGGAAATAGATTAAGTAGGCAATAAATCCGTAAGGATATAGAAGATCTGAAAAATTCTACCCATCGGCTTCACCAAACTGAAAGATCATTTTATTCAATTGTATTATACATATTTGTTGATAGCAGGAGAACATCAAGATATGGCCATAATGCTGAACCATAAAATAAGTTCAATAAACTGCAATAATTTGGAAACTGACAAAATGTATGTTCTGATCATAAAAGAGTTACATTAGATATCAGTAACACCACGATATTTTTAAATTCTCAAATGTTTGAAAATTAAACAATACAATTTAAAATAATCTACATATTAAAGGAGTTAAATATAAATCAGAAAACCTTTCAAAATTAATGATAATAAAACACAACATATCAGGATATGCAAAAGATAGGTATAATGCTATAGTTCAGTTCAGTTCAGTTCAGTCGCTCAGTCCTGTCCGACTGTGACCCCATGGATCACAGCACGCCAGTCCTTCCTGTCCATCACCAACTCCCGGAGTCCACCCAAACCCACGCCCATCGAGTCCGTGATGCCAGTATAATGCTCAGAGAAAAGTTTATAACTCTGACAAAACTTTAAAAAGAGAAAGATTTAAAATCTCTTATCTACATGTCAACCTTAAGAATTTAGGTAAGGAAAATCAAATTAATCCCAAAGTGAACAGAAAGAAAAAAAATAATAAATACAAGAGCACAGATCAACACAAAGAAAATAGAATATTGACAAACATTTCATCTTTGAAAAGATTATAAAAAATGATAAAGTCTTAGCAAGACTAATTATGGAAAAATGAGAAAAAACATAAATTACTGATATCATAATTACCAAAATATTACCTCAAGAGGAAACAAAAAAATCTGAATGACTCCTTATCTATTGAAGAATGTCAATCCATAATCAAAAAAATTTCACAAAGAAAACTTTATGCCCAGATAACTTCCTTGATGGATTCTGTCAAACATTTAATGAAAAAAGTAATATCAATCTGGTATAAACTCTTGAAGACAATCTGGTAAATGGAAAAAGATAACAGACATTGCACAAAAGAAGGTATGTAAATGGGAAACGACCCATGAAAGGTGCTCATCAACTTTAGTCATCAGGAAGTGCAAGGTAAAAGCCACAATTACATACGAATTACACACTCATTAGAATGTCTATAATCAAAAAGCCTGGCAGTACCAAGTATCGACAAGAACGTAGAACAGCTGAACTCTCACACGTTACAGGAGGGAGTATAAAATGGTCCCATCACTTAGAAATAATTCAGTAATTTCCTGTACAGTTATATATGCACGTACTCTGTGAACAAGAGAATTCAAGAAAGAGATTTAAAATATATGTCAACACCATAGCTTCTGCTGAAAATTCAGAGTAGCTTTAGACACAATAGCTCCAAACTGTAAACCACTGTCCATAATTCATACAGATGATTTCATATGCATAATCACATGTATAACTATCTATTCAATATCCCACTTATTTCAGCCTAGAAATAGCTTGTGGGGGGTGGCCGGAGACAATGAATTAGAGCAGGGAGGGCCTGGGGGTTGGAGGGCAGGGAAGCAGGGCAGGCAAATGTCTCCCTACCTTCAATCTTGGTATGCTTCTATGATGGTTACTGAATGAGGTCACATTAGCAGTAAAGTTCTGCAATTTGGTCCCCAGGTTTAACGCCCAAAGTTGGGAGCCTGGTAAAACAAGTAACAGATGTTTAGTAACCTGTTTCCTGAACATGTCTTGGACATTTTATGTCAGAGGTGGAAATGTCTGGAAAGCTACACAAAAGCAGCTTCAAATGTTATTGTATTCTGTTTTGCAGATGTAAAATTCTGGCAAAGAGATACTGCAAATATTTCTCTATTACGGAGAACAATCTTGCCTATGAAGAAATCCTTAAAAAGGGCACCAAAATTTTAGAATTACTGTAACTTACATGACATTTCAAAGAGAACCACTTCACAAGGGAGACAGATAAGAGATGTTCACCAGACACCGTTTACTTTGGGTTTCCCCAAAATCAAGGGAATCCAAGTCATAGGAAAAATTTCTCACTTATTTTCATATTTTAGGTTCTTTTTTCCTTTTTTAATCTTCTGGTCATGCTGCCCAGCATGTGGGATCTTAGTTCCCCGACCAGCAACTGAACTCCCATCCCCTGCATTGACATCATGGAGTCTTAACCACTGGATCACCAGGGAAGTCCCTATTTCAGGATGTTAGAGGCCAGTCACATCTGGATCTTCATAGAAACCCAATAAGGTAGATTTTTATTTAAAAGAAGCTGAGAAAATATGATATAAAAAGATAACTAAAAATGAGTACTTTTACAGCCTGATTTCAGGACTGGCTTGTATTCACAGATATAATTTTGTTCCTCTTGTGTGACTCTAGATATTGATCCCTCAGGACAGACGTGAAAAGATTCACATTCTTCAGACACTGATTCTAACTCATCCTAATGGTTGCCTATAGCTGTTTCTTTCTTTACTTTTTTTTTTTTAAACAACTCTAAGACCATCACTAATGGAAAAATTTCAAAGGAATCTGATTTTGAGATTAAAAATGAATAAAACCCCCTAGCAAATATACAGTCTATTTTCTGCATCCATATCTTGTCTACACAGAAGCACTTACATAACACTTTACATTTTTTGGAAATACTCTGACATAGTTTACTAGATATGTTTATCATATAATGGTATAAGTTATTTTTACCCTTTTATTTTTTACAACTGGGGAAATAGACTAAAAGGGTTTAAATGATATCCACAGGATAAGAAAGTAAGACAATGGCAATACCAAATCTAAAATCTAGAATTCCTGTCTCAGTCTATTTCTCTAATAAATAAATATAGCCCAAAGTATCTTAACTATAAAGGTGAAATTAGGAAGGGCTTCAAATTTAGTAAATTTACAAGATAAGACATGGGGAAATGTCTTCTCTGATGGTACACCAGTTGAGGAATTTGAGTCCAAAATTCAAAATTTGTAACATTTCAGTTATTCCTTTAAAAATTTTTTTAAAGTTAAAAAGGTTAACTCTTAGCATTAGCAATCTATTATTAAATCACATTTTGGGGGAAAAAGAAAAAATTTAAACTATAATAAAGATCCTAACCACCTAACCTCAAAGAAGTTACATTAGCAACAGAAGGCCTGTCTTTTCAGAAATGAATACAGAAAACGAAACTGAATCTAAACTTTGTGTCTCTACTGTTCATTCAGCTCTCCTTGGTTTAAATCAGTTGCTTGGCTCTCGGTGATTGAGAGCTTCAACCTAAGGACACACAAGGCTGCTCACTGCTGCCCCCTAGTGAACGTGTTACAAATGAAATGAATTGACCAAAGCCCAGCAGATTTCTCATTCTGAATCTCTAAACTGCACGCGCATGTTGGCCCTCTGACTGATTTGGCTGCTTCCACAATCGCTCTCCTGAGGCAGGCTCAACACAGAGCTGTGTGTTTAGAAAGGGCTTTGAGGAAAAAGCAACTGACTGGTGGGACCACACGTCCACTGGTGCCAGTCCTTTTGAATGTATGAACAAGACATCAGATTTTCAAAGAAATGTGTTTTAGGAAAATCTTGTTTTCTGATCGAAATAGGAAGGCATCCATGTTGACATCCGCAAAGTTAGCAATAAGAGTGATACTTGGTACTCAGGGCTGCTGGAAATCAGAGAAGCTTACTACTGAAGCATCAGATTTTCTTTTTTTTTTTTTTCCACTCTTTGTAAAGGTTAGGTAGATGATAACGGAGGCCAACCTCAGGATAATGATTTATCTAGTAACAAGTTCAGACCCTGCAGCCACCCTCACCACTAAAGGCACGATCAACACTATCATAATCAGAGTGGAATCAGAAACACACATTACATTTCAAATAGCAGGAAAACGCTCCACATTTGTTGAAGAGACTATGGGGAATAACTGTCTTGTCTGGGCACCCAAATTCCACAAATAATACACTGCTTGTGGATACTACAATTGTTAGTATTTCAGTGACTTGAAAGCAGCTCCAATTAGAGCTGATTGCACAAATGACTTATATAAGCACACAGCTTCAAACAGGGGTACAGAGGAGAGAGATTTGGGTATGCAACCAAAGGTAAGAAGAAAAATCCATGTCCCTCCTTTTCCTGCTGCACCTTCATCAAATGTACTCAGTCACTAACTGATCACCATCCCTGGCTCAATTGTGTGCCTGTGTTTTGTTCAGTGCATCAAATGTTTACCAAGTACCTCCTAAGTGCCAAACACAGGACTATGTGCTGAAGATACAAAGATCAACAAGCCATTCTTCCTGAATATGTGGAGGTCAAGTCTATAAACGAGCTGAGAAATTTGAGAGATGCATTTATCATTCCAAATTTGTCCCCTATATTGTTTCCAATGCAACTCGCCCTTGGTGAAGTCCCTCATCTTCAAATCTACTCTCCATCGGACTTCCCTGGTGGTCCAATGGTTAGGAGTCTGCCTTGCATTGCAGGGGGACCCTGGTTTGATCCCTGATCCAAGAAGATCCCACGTGACACAGGGTAACCAAGCCCACACGCCACCACTACCGAAGCCCACTCATCCTAGTACCTAGGCTCTGCAACAAGAGAAACCGCCACAATGAGAAGCCTGCACACAGAAATTAGGGAGGAGCCCCGGCTTGCCACAACTACAGAAAAGTCTGAATGCAGCAATGAAGACCAGCACACCCAAAATCAAATAAATATGTATTTTTTAAAGTTTAAAAATATTCTCCATCACTATTCCCATCTGGAGATTTCAGCTTAGGTACTTTGTAATAATGCACCGTGAAGTATAAAACTCAAACAGCATCCAGTTTTTTTGGCTGGAAGAAGTGGAAATGCTTCTTTCCAATGCAGCCATTTAAGCAGCCAGGAGAGGACAGCGTGGAGTGACAAGAGACGGAGAAGAGAGGGACAGGTGGCACACGTGGCCCATCCTAAACAGTGCTGTTTCCAGTTGATCTGCCAGGAGCTGTGCATGTGTGCTCAGTTGTTTCAGTCGTGCCCGACTCTTTGCGATCCACCAGGCTCCTCTGTCCATGGGATTCTCCAGGCAAGAATACTGGAGTGGGTTGCCATGCCTTCCTCCAGAGGATCTTCCTGACCCAGGGATTGCACTGGGATCTCCCGCATCTTCTGAATTGCAGGTAGACACTTTACGGCTGAGCCACCAGGGAATTAGTGACTGTAGAGCCCTACAATCATTAGCATCCTGGGGAAGCCAGCAGGTGCCAGACCCGCATCCCAAGAACAGGATGCGACACATGAGTTCCTTGGAACAATCCTGAAGGCTGCAGCCAAGGGCCAATCTGCTGGAATAATTCCTCTAATTCCACCACGTTTCAGTGCCTGTGGTAGGATAATAAGAGAGGCAACTGGAAAAGCAAGAGATTATGTATTACAGTGACTGAATTTCACTTTCCCCTGGATTACAGTCTGGCTACTTGAGAGTCCCTTGGACTGCAAGGAGATCCAACCAGTCCATCCTAAAGGAGATCAGTCCTGGGTGTTCATTGGAAGGACTGATGCTGAAGCTGAAACTCCAATACTTTGGCCACCTCATACTTTGGCAAAGAGTTGACTCATTGGAAAAGACCCTGATGCTGGGAGGGATTGGGGCCAGGAGGAAAAGGGGACTACAGAGGATGAGATGTCTGGATGGCATAACCGACTCGATGGATGTGAGTTTTGAGTGAACTCCAGGTGTTGGTGATGGACAAGGAGGCCTGGCGTGCTGCGATTCATGGGGTCACAGAGTCGGACATGACTGAGCGACTGAACTGAACTGAACTGGTGAAAAAGAGGCCTCACCGCCTTGAAAAATCATTTGTCTCTGAGACTATTGCACTGACAGCGTATATTACCAGGCTAAACTGGTGTCAAAGATGAGAGTTCAAGCTACGGCTTGCCTGCTTGCAGCTCCAAGAAGGGAAAAGAGGGAGGTCACCAGACCGACAGCAAAGCTCCCTTTTCTGTTGTTGGCATGTTTCTAGGGCTCAGGTGTCTCTGGGCATCCACAGAGCACACTTTCAGCTTACAGCATACCTTCGAAGACATTGTAAGCCACGGCAATAAAGCACATATCACAATAAAGCTGGTCTCAGGACTTGCTTGGTGGTCCAGTGTCTAAGAATCTGTGCTCCTAATGCAGGGGGCCTGGGTTCAACCCCTGGTCAGGGACTAGATCTCTCATGCTGCAACTAAGAGTTCACATGCCACAACTAAGATGCAGCACAGCCAAATAAATAAAATAAAAATAAATACTAACAAAGGCAGCTGGTCACATGAATTTTTGCACATAAAAGCTATGTTTACACTATACTATTAAGTGTGTGATTAGGTCTAAAAAAATAATGTACATACCTTAATTTTAAAATACTTTATTGCTAAAGAATCCTAGTCATCATCTGAGCTTTCAGTGAGTAGTAATGTTTTTCATAATAGTAACATCAAAGATCACTGATGACAGATTACCATAACAAATGTAATAATAATGAAAAAGTTTGAAATATTTTGAGAATTACTAAAATGGGACACAAAAGACAGGAAGTGAGGAAATGCTGTTGGAAAATGGTCCCGATGGGCTTGCCGGATGTAGGATTGCCACAAATCTTCAATTTGTAAAAAAAATGCAGTATGTGCAAAGTGCAATAAAGCAAAGTGTGAGGTATGCCTGTTGAAGGGAATGGCAACACACTCCAGTAATCTTGCCTGGAGAATTCCACGGACAGAGGAGCCTGGCAGGCTACAGTCCATGGGGTCACAAACAGTCAGACACAACTGAGTTCACGTTCATGCTTGTAATCAACGATGAGTAAGAAAAGCATACTGATATATATATATATCAGCAACCAACACTCAGGTATAATAAAATTAAAAAAATAATACTATGTTTTTAAATTAAATTTTATTTCTAAAGCAAAAATATCTTGTTTACATACTACTTTTTATTCTTCACAATTTAAATTTTGAAAACTAGGATCTGAAATATTGCCTAGGTTCAAGCCTTTCCTGTAGATTATTTGCTTAAAGTCAAGAGTAAGTTAAGGTATTGGCTAGATCTAGCCAATGTTTCATCACAATTTCACTCAGCTCAAGAAATTAGGATTTCAATAAGCATAATATTAACTGGATGGCTCTTTAAAAATATATTTACTTATTTGACTGTGCCAGGTCTTGGTTGCAGCACTCGGGATCTTCGGTCTTCACTGTGGCACACAGGATCTTCAGTCTCAGCATGTGAACTGAGTCGCGGCGTGCGGGATTTAGCTCCCTGACCAGGGGTTGAGCCCAGGCTCCCTGCACTGGAAGCACAGGGTCTTACTGTGTCTTACTGTGGTCTTACTGGACCACAGGGAAGTCCTTGGTTGGCTGACTGCAGCAACCATAATACCTCAAGGAATACATCTTCCCTTTTTGATCCTTTGATTTGTTTTCTGAAAAATGGAGCATGAGCTGAAAGCAGGTATTACTCTAACTAAAACACTCTAGGTTCAAGTGTCAGATGGCTTATCCCTCTGGCAGAGTCCACTGTAAAAGTGAAAACTCTCCCACCACAATTTAAAGTCACTCAGTCTCATTATCTCTGCCCAAGCCTCCTGAATTATTTTCTAATTAATCCATTAATTGTGGCATTAGCTACAGTTTTTCATTCTTAACCTACTTTCATGAGGAATCACACATGTATTTTCCAGTCTATACAAGGCCTCACAAAGAAAGAATTTATAAACACATTTAAACCCAAAGTGAATTAGAAGACATTCCAGTCCTTAATACTTAACATAAGAATCACTGTTGGGAGTAACTCCCAGTGAAATCATTTGCTGCCTTCAGTGGTGAACACAGACTTAAGTTCAGGTTTTGTTTCTTTTTAATGAAGGTGACAGTTGTTTTCCCAATCACAAATCAATCAATCAAGGAAAATCAGTAAGATGAGAATAAATTATTCCCAGATGCTATTCCATGCAAAACAAAATAGAACATACATCAAATGCAAGGGAGCGTTGAATGATGATTCCTAACCACCATTCAATGGACAGGCAAGGTGAATTTGGGGCACCCTGCACCCTCTTTCTCCACGCCCATCAGCCAATGTGTCCTAGCTCCCCTTCAATGCTTTCTTCTTCCCCTTTCATGGCACCTGCTTTGCGAATGTAGTAAGTAGCTCCTCTTTGGCAGTGATATGTCTGGTTTTCATGGAACTATGGACTACATATCATAGGTCATCTAAACAACCATACTTTGATGTCTATGGATGGATAAGCCTCCTGAAACATTGCCTAATGGCAATCTCTGCTGTACAATGACTCTGATTTGAGACATTACTATCTTGATCTGCTTAGTGACGTTTACTTGATTTATTTTTTTTTTACTCTTTTGGCCAAGCTGCCCAGCATTGAGGACCTAAGTTCCCCAACTAGGGATAAAATCTGTGCTCCCTGCAGTGGAAGCTCAGTGTCTAAACCCCTGGACCATTAGGCAAGTCCCCAGTGAAGTTTATTTGAGAATGTGAACATGGTATTACATTTTATCCTGATTATCTTATAGGAATGAAGGGAAGACAGAACGAAAGCTCTGATACTACTGATAAGGAATATAGATTCTTTAAGAAAATAGCAAATCTCTAGCCTCAACTGAATGCTTATTAGAACTAAGAAAATGTATGTTTAATTATGAAGAAAGAGAAAATTTAAGAATACTTCCTGAATGGTACAACTGTATCATTGAAGATTATAGGAAAAATATGATTAGGGACTTAATTTTGTTTAAATCTCTATAGAAATAGAAATTCCTTTTAATGTATAAGTCTAGTTTCAATTTACTTACATTTGGCATTTTCAGGAACCCATTATATGTGAAAACAGAGGACTTGCTATGGTTTTCTTCTAAGGTGATTCGAATAGAAAAGCTCTAGACAGCCAACTCTTACAGCATTATATGCTGTGTGCAGATAATATACTGCTGCTACTGCTGCTGCTGCTAAGTCGCTTCAGTCGTGTCCGACTCTGTGCGACCCCAGAGACGGAAGCCCACCAGGCTCCCCTGTCCCTGGGATTCTCCAGGCAAGAACACTGGAGTGGGTTGCCATTTCCTTCTCCAGTGCATGAAAGTGAAAAGTGAAAGTGAAGACACTCAGTTGTGTCCGACTCGTCGCGACCCCATGGACTGCAGCCTACCAGGCTCCTCCATCCATGGGATTTTCCAGGCAAGAGTACTGGAGTGGGGTGCCATTGCCTTCTCCGAGATAATATACTTTTGTCAAAGATCTAATAGTAGTTCAAGGTAGAAGTTCAACTACAGGACTGGATTTACAGATGAACCCAGAGCCACCATGGGCTTTCCAGG
Source organism: Bos indicus x Bos taurus (assembly GCF_003369695.1). NCBI lineage: Eukaryota > Metazoa > Chordata > Mammalia > Artiodactyla > Bovidae > Bos > Bos indicus x Bos taurus. Next base: position 58,601,559 of record NC_040088.1, read on the forward strand.
TGGTGCTAGTGGTAAAAACCCACCTGCCAATGCAGGAGATGTATGAGACGTGGGTTTGATCCCTGAGTTGGGAAGATCCCCTGGAGCCAGGCATGGCAACCCACACCAGTATTCTTGCCTGGAGAACCCCATGGACAGAGAAGCCTGGTGGGCTACATATAGTCCATAGGGTTGCACAGAGTCAGACACGACTAAAGCGGCTTAGCATGCAGCACAGAGCCACCTTACTAGGTTTACTCAGGCTCCAGACTCATAGAAAGGTGAGACAATGGCTGGTGGATCTAGATTTGAGAACTGCGAGAACAATAGTGAATACTTTGAATCTGACCTTGAATGCATGTCACTGGTAAGGACCAAGAGACTGAGTGTGAGGAAAGACTGAGACCACAAGTTTCCCAAATTGAGAAACAGAAGTCAATATCGAGTTATCTCATCCTAACCAGGAATTTGGTAAACCTCAACACTGGGATTTTTGGTATGTGCTTTGGTGGATTTTAAATGTATTTGAAATTTTTGTCTGACTTTGAAGCTGGTGAAAGTAATAAGACTTTAAGAGAACAGAAAGAGGTGTTCCATTTTGCAGAATTGGAATCTGTATTTTATCCCAAATAACAGGATTCCCTGTTGGCTCAGCTGGTAAAGCACCTGTCTGCCAGTACAGGAGATGCAAGAGACTTGAGTTTGATCCCTGGGTTGGGAAGATCCCCTGGAGAAGGAAGTGGCAACCGCTCCAGTGTTCTTGTCTGGAGAATCCCATGGACAGAGGAACCTGGAAGGTTACAGTCCATGGGGTCACAAAGAGTCGGGCACGACTGAGCACATGCACACACACACCCTGTATGAACCATACAAGTTTATGTTGCCCGTCACATCTGGGATGTGATTTTATCTTGGTTAGTGGATGGGGAAGGCTACAGCATCAGACGTCAGAACAGAAGGCTGGGCTGTCAAAACAGAAATGGTGGGAAGTGACCTGGCTGCAAGGCTGAGTGAGAGGAGACAGCTGCATGTGAGCCCACTAGGCCAGGTCCTCATGCGAGAGGAAAATGATACTTCTCATCCACAGAAGTGGGCATGGGGCAAGGTATCCTAGATGCCCCCTACAGTCAGTGGAGGGAAAGATCACTGGATTAGACTGTAGGGTGGCTAAACTTGCATTCACACAGATCAATTCTGAAGTGTAATGGACATAATCTTATCAAAGTCAAGCATTCTTTAAGCATCAGTCTTATATAATGTACTTTCATCAATTAGATTTTTGAAAAGTGTTTCTTAACCACAGTAAATCCCTTTTCAACAATTTAGACAAATTAAAATGATTTGCAGAATAGGAGGAGAGATTTATGTTGTTTGTCATCATTTCCCCAAACCATTGGGGTTACAAGGAAGCATAAATATTTTAAAAGTTCTCAGGATAGTTAAATTTTGTCTTTGGCAATTTATTACTTTACAAGAGGCAGATTACTGAGATGTATTCTAGCAATCACTAATTGTTTTTAGATTATGCATTAATATATTCCTTTCATAATTGTAAGTGAAAGAATGCATACTAATGTTCAAAGCTGTAGTCCTTTTTGCATCGTTTAACGAACTTTAATAGCTGAAAACTTAATTAAATAGATTCAAAGTGAAATCAGATTTGTGATGAATGTGCTTATCTTTCATCAAAAGAGACAATAGTTTCATGTCATAATGAACTACTAGCTCCATGTCTTTAGCAATATTCGACCCCATATAGATCATCAACCCATGATTTCTGCCACCTTTTCATATTCAGCACCACCCCACCGTCCCACGGTGTTCTCACCCTGCCGCACGCAGACCTTGTAGCTTCAGCTCTGTGGCTCCTTCCTCTACCTTGTTCACCTGGCAGATTCCACCTTGGGTGAATTCACAAGCAGCTGAATGTGGCTGGAAAACACATACATCACCATGTTGCTTATCTCCCCCCAAACCTGTAATCCTTCAACTGCCAGTCAATTCTGCAATTCCCTCACCCACTGACTTACTCATTCTCCTTATGTATATTTCATACTCGGCTCTCTGCTCAAGCCTCTAACCACTCCTCTCCCCCATCACTTTTCCCCAGACAGGCACCTAACTTGCTCCTTACCTCCTTTGCTTCCCTGATCACACCTTTTGTCACACCGCAAGCCCTATCCGAACTCTGCTTTATTTAACTTCACTGCATTTACCACAACCTGGCACATCACATCTTTTACTTATTTGTTTATTAATTCTGTCTCTCCCTTAGCATACAGACTCAAGAAAGCCCAGTCTCTGACACAGAGCCTCAAACACAAATGTAAATATTTGTTGAATGAACGTCTGAATTTTTTATATCATAGCAAACAAACTCCTCTGGAAAAAAAAAATTATATAAGTGAATCAAGAGAAAATATAGTGCAATCGTTTTAAGCAAGAAGGAAAAGCTGACCCCAGCTGCACCTGGAACCCCACCTCTGGATGCTATCCACTGAGTTTGGTGACACCGATAAAACATTCTGGCACATAAGTGTGCCTCCCCCCGCAAAGAGCTGAATGTGAAGAGTACGTCAGTTCAATATAAATCATGTCTGGATTTTTCTTGCTGTGATCTGACTCAGTGTCTCACGCTGCTTGGAGCCAAGTTGTCTCATTAGTCAGTCTTCTTGTTTTAGAGCTTTCCTGCCAGGAAGAAAGCAGAGGGCACTTGCCCCTCTTTGCTGAGACGGTTCGCATCTTTGTTAGCAGTAACTTCTCTGCACTCTCTGTAGATGCAGTTGAACCAGTGCCCCCGGCAATCTGGCTGCCATGGTGCCTCTGCGGGAGCTTGACAAGAAACAGTGGAAACCGGATGCCTTTATGTCACCACAAATCAAGATTTCACTGTGTCTGCAAACCTCTCTATCAGGAATATTGCATCACAACATGAATCTTTTATACACCTGTGTTTATCTGGCATCTGACAAAATGATGCTAGTGAAGCAAGAAGAGAGATTCTTAAAGCCTATTTGATATTCAAGTGTCAATTTATATCTAATGTTAAAGCCTTTGAGAGTGAACATTTATTCAGAAGCTATCAAGGAGAATTAGCTTCCTAATTTTTAAAGACCATTGTGCATATCTGATGGGGTAGAAGATCTAAGGCTCACTAAAAGCTATCCATATACTTCTAGAAAGACTGTAATTACTTTAGGCAAAAATACATTAACTTCTCGAGATACTGAAGCATACATACACACTGTTAATATAAACATGTCAATTATGGAGTTGTCTCACTTTTCCAATATTCATTATTTCTAGCTATAGAAAGAGTTTTGCTGATGAATGGAAAACATTAGGCTGAGGGTTCAAGGAAACTGTCCTAGAAATGTTAAAAATAATAAATATCATTTCACACAACAGGACACATAAAAAAACAAATATTCTCCCATAGATATAAAAGTTTATATAAAAGTAAAGTGAAGAATCAAACAGGCTGTAGTGATACAGCCGAGGCTTATTACATCGTTTGGTCTAATGCCTGCTACGGAGGAGACGGCCCCTGGGCTCTCTGCCTTACATATGATCACATCTAATAAAAGTCTTAGAAACTTCGTATCACTTAGAGAGGAAAACTAGAGCCTCCCCAGTGACTCAGATGATAAAGAATCTGCCTGCAATGCAGGAGACCCAGGGTCGATCCTTGGGGCGGGAAGATCCCCTGGAGAAGTGAATGACTGCCCATTCCAGTATTCTTGCCTAGAAGATTCCATGGACAGAGGAGCCTGGTGGACTACAGTCCATGGGGTTGCAAAGAGCTGGACATGACCGAGCAACTTTCACTCACTCAAAGCGGAAAATTAGACAGATGATCCATTTGTTAGCTAAAGAAAGTGCAGCTGGTGACACATAAGCTTAAAACTATGGCACCTGATGCTAAAAGGAACCTTAGATTTGACCTTATCCCATTGCACAGTTCTGGGAATGGACAATGTTGAAAAGCTAAAAAGAAGTTGGCATGATCTAATCACTTAGTGGCAGGGTATAATTTCCATGCTGGGGACTTCCCCGGTGGTCCAGTGGTTAATACTCCTTCCAAAAAAAAAAGAATCCACCTTTCAATGCAGGGGATGCAAGTTCAATCCCTGGTCCAGGAACTAAGATCCCGCATGCTGCAGGGCAACTAAGCCCTGTTACAACTAGTTACAACTAGAGAAAAGCCTGCGTGCCACAATGAAAAGATCCAGTATGTCTCAGTGAAGACCCCACATGCTACAACTAAGACCTGATGCAGCCAAGTAAGTAAAATAAATACTACAAAAATAATTTCCACACAAGGGACACATAAATCGGTGTCTCTATTGTGCTGCTCTGCCCCTTACCCCAAACCTAACTCTTCCTAACTCACCCTTCGTTGTTGTCATCAAATATAGTTGTAGAATTTCATGTTGGTCTCAGATATAAGTACATATTGCTTTAAATCTATTTCTTTTCCATTGGAATAAGGGTAAATGTTTCAAAGCCAAGAAAGAAAAAAGCACTGAATGGTAGATTCCAATTCGATCACTGCAAGGTAGCTTTCCAAGGAAGTGGAATTTATGAAGGAGAGGCCATGAGAGATGGGACATAGGCCTGAATTATAACAGGTGTGTGAGTGCCCTTGTTTGTGGAAGAGCTCCATTCCACAATGACCCCAAAGCATATCCACAGAATATACTCCATACTCACCACTAAGCCTTATAAAGCTGGAGGTGTGTTTTCATGGGGGAAACATTGGAACAAGTTAAAGTGCTGTAAATGTAAGGATTTATTTCTGGATTCTTAATTCTGTTACACTGATCTACTGTCTAACCTTACTATCTTGATTACTATAGTTTGTCAGTTCAATCGCTCAGTCATGTCCGACTCTTTGCGACCCCACGAATCACAGCACACCAGGCCGTAGAAGTCTTAAAATTGGGATATGTGAGTCCTCAGATTTTGCTCTTTCTCGAGATTGTTTTTGCTGTTCTGGAAACCTTGAATTTTTGCATGAATTTTTAGCATCAGCTCTTCAGTTTCTACAAAAACCCAGCTGGAATTCTGATAGAGATTGCACTGAATCTGCAGATCAACTTAGGGAGTATTGTCATTTAAAAAAATGTTATATCTTCCAACCCAGGGATGTCTTGGGAAACTGGGGTGTCTTCTTTCTTTCAATATTATTTCTATTTTTCAGTGTACAAACCTTACATTTACATTGCTAAATTTGATCCTGATAATTTTATTCTTTTTGATGCTATTATAAATAGAATTTTCTTAATTTCAAAAATAGAAAAAGTCAAAATGGAGATCAACCACTCCTTTTCTTGGTTATCCTGGAACTCCACCAGCCATACCTTTGAAGGATTATATTCCGCACCTAGAAAATAATGGTTGCTTCATATTTTTCAAAGGCATGACCTCTCCTCTATTACTGCCTGCCTTCCTCCTATCAGATGCCTGGCTCCCTGCTTCTGTAAACAGGGATCCTAGAACATGTGTCCCTTTTCTTTCTACCTGATTATTTGTAGTATTGACCAATGGAGACAACAAAGGTAAAATCAGGATGCTTTACTTAAGACTAGGAGTTCTTGATTCTGGCTACAGATTTGAATTAACTGGAAACAAAGTTGAAAATATGTTGTTGGACTCCACCCCCAGATTTAACTGGTCTGAAGTGGAGGCCAAGCATCAAATATTTTAAAAAAGATCTCCAAATACTGGTATATATTTACTACAGCACTGTTCTATATAAAGAAATGTGAGCAGAGATTAGGAACCATAAAGGTATTAACTGGATGATAAAATAACAGAATTTTAGGCATGTCGAGACAGTAGAAGCTTAAGGACCACTTTGTCATAGTGGTGAGGAAACTGAAGTCAAGGGATGCTAAGCGAATAAATCAAGATCTCAAAATTAACTAGAGAAAGAGCCAGAACTCTGGTCACATGATTCATGAGCTAACTGAGTAATGAAGGGACATCTGATATCTGAGAGAATTTAGAATATAGATAAAAAGAAGTGACAGATTTACTGTGAAAATACAAAACACATGTCATATCAAGAGGTAAATGTCATAATACCATCAAGGAGGGATTGATAGATAAATTCATGATGGCTCATGGCAGACTTGTAGGAGAAGCTGGGAGTTTGAGCTATGATAACTAACCATGAAAATCAGGGTAAAAATCAAATGGGACTTAATATCAAATAGCAAAGAGGTCTGGGTGAATCACAGAAATTATTCTATAAATACTGCGTATTTTCTTACCATGTAAGTAAAGTATGTATTTCATTGTTCTTACCATATAAAGTCCAGTGCTTGGCATACAGTTAGTGCTTACTTAATGACTGGAGTTATTTCCTTTCACTGCTGCCAGCATGCAAAGTCCAAATGACCTGGACTGCGCTAGTTCGTAAAACTGGAATACTTGACTAGCGTACTGCATGTGTACTCTGTACTGTACTCATGTACTGCATGTTTTCTTGCCTTACAATGGTGTAAGTTTGGCATTTTGTAATCTGAATTTACCTAAGGCAAAGAATATTTTAACTTTCAATTTCATTCTGAGCAGTGAGAAAGAGAGATGGGTTGAAGGATCAAAAGAGACCAGCAATGGGACTCTGCATGTTCTCCCTCCAACCTTCCAGGCCAAGCTTGTCTAGGACAAGATCAGTAAGTTGGGAAGACGTGATGGTGTCTTGGATCAGACCTGGAATATGCAAACATTTCTTCAATTCATTCACCTTCCTATGACTCCTCGTCCCATCTTAGAATTGCGAGTATAAGAACTAACTTTCAAGTAAGAGAGGATGCAGCATGCTCAATGATATATTCTAACACATCATAGAACATCTTCACAGAAGAGGTATTCCACGTAAATTCATTTTAAAAGATAAATTACATGCTTTTAAGAGTCATCTCTCAGAAAAATGGTCTTATTTTTAAGGAATTATTTATAAAGAACATTAATCATGACCCTATTTTTTTCTTTCAGTGTTTGTTAAACATAATCTGATATTATTCTTGCAGGAGGAATTGCAGTTATTTCAGTTAGCAGCTGCGGTGCTCTGAAAAGATGCTACAGTGTGGCAGGTTACTTCTTCCTACATTTAACGGCCCCAGACTATCGTCCTTTACTGTGTTGTTCTGACCTCAATCTCCTCTAGTATAATATCCTACTTCTCATGTGGTTTTTTATTTTTACATAATTTTTACTTGAGTGAGATACATGGGCTTGGAGCAGTCTTTTGTCACTTACTGGTGCTTCACTTACCAGTAAGTGAAGGCTGTTTAGTTGTTTATTCTGGGTTTGTTTCATTCTGAAAATGCTGGAAATCTGACTTCAAAATACTAAAAGTCAACGAAAAACTCTAGGAAGAACAACTGGAAATCCATCTCCATATCTATTTCTATTCTAAAATTAATTATATACATAAACATATAAAGTGTGTCCACTGAGTACAGTCATTAGAAATTAAACGCTCACTTTAGCTGGCTGACTTTTCTGAAATGCTCTATTTTCACAAACCTTGCCTCGAGAACAGAGGAAGCAAGCTCGGTGAGCACGTAGAAGTGTTTAAGGCTTCTAATCAAGGCAAAGAGTGTTGAAAACAAAAGCAAGGGGGAAAAAATCCAAATAATTAACTTGCTAATTGTTTCCCTTAGTGTGAACGCTAGCTGGTAGAGATATTTCAGCGGTGGCAAATGAAGCCCTTTGCAGTCTTGGCAAGGCTGGTGCGGGGCGGTCTTTGGGGGAACTGTCCCCACGAGGCAGACAGTGCGGTCAGCCCTGCAGCTTCTGCTCTCAAGAAAATGACAACAAGCTTGCTCTCCTCCAAGCTGAGAAGGAGGCTTTGCAGGTAATGTTTACACCTCTTTCACTTCCCATCCATTTCTCCTCAATATTTGAAAATCCATTGATTCTTTCCAGGTTTATTCTGGGAGTGCCTTCTTTCTGTATCTGCTCCATGAAGCCTTGACCTTTGAAGGCACCACTGATCACTTTCCCAGGCTCCTCTTGTGTTTCCAAATCACACAGTCTCAGGCTGGGGCACCTACAATTTCTGACCACATATTGGGTTGGCCAAAATGTTAGCTCAGGTTTTTCCATAACATCTTATGGAAAAATCCAAATAAATACTACTTGCAGTATCTCTTCCGAATTAAATTTTGGAAACTATTTTTTTTAAATTCCTCTCCAGATAGGCAAATGTAATCTTATAAAGATCTTGCAACAAAGAGATCATTTGACTCTCTCAGAAAAGCTGAATTAAATTGGAGAGGAAGACCATGCTGCTGGCACAAATGGGCCTGCCAGAGGTTGTGGACATGATCCAGCTTACCTGTCACTGATCCCTGGGGCCTAGCACAGTTCCTGCCATGGAAACACTCAGTGCATGTTATTTCAAGTGGGAAACTGAAAATGACATATTGATGTTGCTGCTTACAGTCACTCTTGCTGTTATTAGCAAATACTGATTGATTGCTACTGAGTTTTCATTAGCAGTTATTGAATTTTCCTAACAACCCAAGGTTAGGGTTGGAGCCTTCGAAAGACCTTGCACTAAAGAAGTGGTAACTAAAATGTCATTCAAACCTTTCCTTCTTAGAAAGATTGGCAAACTTGTAACTGATCAACCTGGGGGATCGGAATAGAAGGGGGAGATGCTTGGGTTAACGGTAGCCAATGATTGAGGATAAGTGATAGAGTCTGTGCGCAAAGCAGGGGAGCTGAATTGTACTGATGGTTTTTCAGTGGTCAAAGTTCCCATCAAAGAACTTGACTGAAAAAGCAAGAATAAAGACACAGTGGTTGGATGGCGTCACCAACTCGATGGACATGAGTTTGAGCAAGCTCCAGGAGTTGGTGATGGGCAGGGAAGCCTTGCGTGCTGCAGCCCATGGAGTCGCAAAGAGTCGGACACGACTGAGCGATTGAACTGAACTTCCATCTTTCAGTGGGTCCCCTGTGGGGGTTGGGAAGGAATCTCACAGAGCTGTCTTAGGAAAGCTAGACCAAAGCTAGATAGCACCACCAGTGCTGGTAGGTGGGAATATCTGCTACATTTTCAAGCTTGGTTCTGATTGGCTATCAAGCTGACAGCCTACTAGGTCTTCCCGCCCACCAGCAAGTCAGGTTTAGGGTCTACCTCTTTCTGCTTGGCTTAGGACTGAAGAGGCCGAGTCTGAGGATGGAATGTTATCAGCACCTGAGAGCAGCGCTTAAAGGTAGAGACCCTCAGTCCCTTCTAAGTGGAATGTATTGATATGTTTCAAGCAGTAGTGAAAACGACTCTTCAACAGATATTCAAAACCTGGTACTTGAAAAAATTATAATAATCATTGACTGGAAAATGATGCTCTACTACAGATAAAAAATTCAAACAGTTAGGACAAATAATATTTTCAGAAAAAATTCTTAGAAGTATTTCACATTCATTTCCATTAGGTGACATTATTATTCAGAAATCAATGTAAAAATAGTCAAGATTGTAGCTTTATACACAAAGAAGCCTACATTCAAATCCCAGGTCCTTGGTGTCTCCAACATTTCTCCTTGGCTATTTTTTAATTTAAAAATAAAAATATGACGAGCAATTTCACTCCTGAGTATTTATCTGGAAAAATTAAAAAAAAAAATAACACTAAGTTGAAAAGATGCATGCACCCCAATGTTCACAGCAGCATTATATATGATTGCCAAGGTACGGAGCAACCTAAATGTTCATCACCAGAAAAATATCTACTACTATGCCAAAATATCTACTATGCCAAAGCCTTTGACTGTGTGGACCACAACAAACTCTAGAAAATTCTTAAAGAGATGGGGATACCAGACCACCTGACCTGCCTCTTCAGAAATTTGTATGCAGGTCAAGAAGCAACAGTTAGAACTCTATACGGAACAACAGACTGGTTCCAAATAGGAAAAGGAGTACGTCAAGGCTGTATATTGTCACCCTGCTTATTTAACTTATATGCAGAGTACATCATGAGAAACACTGGGCTGGAAGAAGCACAAGCTGGAATCAAGATTGCCGGGAGAAATATCAATAACCTCAGATATGCAGATGACACCAAACTTATGGTAGAAAGTGAAGAAGAATTAAAGAGCCTCTTGATGAAAGTAAAAGAGGAGAGTGAAAAACTTGGCTTAAAACTCAACATTCAGAAAACTAAGATCATGGCATCTGGTCCCATCACTTCATGGCAAATAGATAGGGAAACAGTGGAAATAGTAGCTGACTTTATTTTTGGGGCTCCAAAATCACTGCAGATGGTGATTGCAGCCATGAAATTAAAAGACACTTACTCCTTGGAAGGAAAGTTATGACCAATCTAGACAGCATATTAAAAAGCAGAGACATTACTTTGCCAACAAAGGTCCGTCTAGTCAAAGCTATGGTTTTTCCAGTAGTCATGTTTGGATGTGACAGTTGGACTATAAAGAAAGCTGAGTGCCGAAGAATTGATGCTTCTGAACTGTGGTGTTGGAGAAGACTCTTGAGAGTCCCTTGGACTGCAAGGAGATCCAACCAGTCCATCCTAAAGGAAATCAGTCCTGAATATTCACTGGAAGGACTGATGTTGAAGCTGAAACTCCAATACTTTGGCCACCTGATGTGAAGAACTAATTCATTTGAAACGACCCTGATGCTGGGATAGATTGAAGGCAGGAAGAGAAGGGGACAACAGAGGATGAGATGGTTGGATGGCATCACTAACTCAACAGACATGAGTTTGAGTAAACTCTGGGAGTTGGCGATGGACAAGGAGGCCTGACATTCTGCAGTCCATGGGATTGCAAAGAGTCGGACATGACTGAACTGAACTAAACTGAACTGAAATGTTCGTCAACAGATGAATGGATAAATAAGATGTGGTTTATATATACAATGGAATTTTACTCAGCCATTAAAAAATGAAATTTTGCCACCATACAGATGGACTTGAAGGGCATTATTCTAAGGGAAATAAGTAAGTCAGAGAAAGATAAATACTGCATGATATCACTTATAAGTAGAATCTAAAAAATACAACAAATTTGTGAATATAACAACAACCAAAACAAGGAACAGACTACAGATATAGAGAACAAACTAGTTGTTACAAGTGGAAAGAGAGAGGCAAGATAAGGGTAGGGGCTTAAGAAGTACAAACCATTATGTATAAAATAAATAAGGTACAAATGTGTATTGTACAAAACAAGAAATATAGGTAGTATTTTATAATAACTATAAATGGAATATAACCTTTAAAAATTGTGAAGCATTATACTGAACACCCATAACTTGTGTAATATTGTACATCAACTATATCTCAATTTAAATAAAACACCCAGTTCCTTCACCACCTGTTAATATTTCCAGTGATGGGAACTTAGTCACTTTATCCACTGATCCTTGGCTTCTTCAAATTTAAAACTGGCATAATAAGACAGAAAGCAAGTTTTTTTTAGAAAGCCCTGACAGAGTTGGGTTGTGTCCTCACTGGCTATTATCACCATTCCTTGGTGTCACCTCATCCATTTCCTGGTGTTTCCTTAAGTACCTATGTTTGGTAGGAGGAGGGAGGTAAGAGTGGGGGGGAAACAGAGCTATTCATCATAGCTGGATTCATATCATATACTTTTGTTAAGATGCTTTGGGGGACTTTCCTTGTGGTCCAGTGGTTAGGAATTTGCCTGCCGATGGAGGGGACATAGGTCCAATCCCTGGTCTGGGAAGATCCCACATGCCATGTGCCACAACTACGGAGCCCGTGAGCCCTAGAGCCCATGCTCCACAACAAAAGAGACCACCGCAATAGGAAGCCTGCACACTGCAACGAAAGAGTAGCCCCTACTCACTGCAACTAGGGAAAGCCTGTGAGCCTCGATGAAGACCCAGTGCAGCCATAAATAAATATATAAATAATTTTTTTAAATGCCTTCGGGCAAAGAAAATTCAGAATATGAAAATATGTGAATTTGAAATTTGAATTTGAAAGTTGAAGTACTCAAACCCCAGGAAATCACTCTCCGTGTGCCAGTAGAAAAGGCAGCATCAAAGAGCAATAGAAACGTTCCAGAGATGCTTCTGCCTCCAATATCACTCCCACCTCTGGACGGAGTCAGCATCTGTTCCCTCAGCCACCCCACTCCCAATGTGAGAATATCCTCACCTGTAACTACCTTTGCAAAGAAGGTAGTAACCAGAAGGAGTGCTAGGGGAAATCCAGCCCAGCAGTTCACTCAGGGTGGGCTATATTTAAGAAATACTGTCTTCTTCAACCTGTGTCCAGAACACAGTATTTCTTCCCAATTGACAAAATATTGACAGAATGTTGGAAAAATATTGACAAAAAATGTTTTTATGAAAAGCAGATATCCAGAAACTTTGGGCCGAGTGGTATCCATGGAAATGTTTTATAGGTACATAAATAATGCAACTGGTCACGTGTAAAGTTCTTGGCACTGATCTTACCAGTGTGGTGGCCACAACTCACACTGTCAAGAAACCATTTCAGAAGTGAGTTGGTGAGAATGACATCACTGGGCTAACCTTATCTGCACTCCACCAATAAACTGTTTGCAAACGTCAGGACTTCATTCCTAGCAGCAATAAATTACTTACCTCAGAACTGATGGAGACAGACCAGTGTGTAAAATAACGTGGCTGAGAACTCCAACCTAGCCTTATACTTCCCTTTTGGAGTCAATAAAAGTGATGCTCAGAAAGCATAAATAAATTGCTTGAGGTCACACAGTTATTGAGGAGCAAAACTGCCACTGACTGGAAACCAAGTCTGTTGATCTGAGGCCAATGTTCTTTTTACACAACACATCACATTTCCTTCAGCGGAGGCCCAAGGTGTAATTCAAGTGCACATCTATTCAGTAGCTCTGGATGTGACTCACTTTTCCTCCAGGACTTATACTACCTTCTCACTAGGAAAATCATCTATTCCCCATTTAGCCACTGGACCACCTTTTACCAGGTGGGTGACTGTACTGCTCTTTCAAAATATATGCTACTTATGCTAAATCCGATATTTCATGGTCATACCTTAAGCTGCAAATAGATGTACTTTGGGCTGAAAATGTATTTACAAAAACTCTGGGCTGAGTGTTGCTTAGACAAAAATTTGTGTCTTTACAGAATTATTTATTGTAGCAGAGTCTTTAATTCAGATGACAAGGTGGCCTGCAGCAATGTTTAATATTCATTCACTTTTATTCAGGCAGAAAATTGACCTTAGGACAGGTCTATTCGTACAAAAGAATTCTAGTTCTTCCAAAAGGAAGACACTTTTTCAAATATTATTCAAATACAGGCATGGAAAAGGTAGCCCCAAATTGTGATATCAAGTGATAACTTTGTATTAATATTAGCAACTGCAGCCAATAAAGTGCTTTTGCAAACATCTGAGAATGCCACAGGTTGAGAGCTGAAACTTTGGTGATAAAGAGGACAGATAGCTAAGGCCCTGCCATGTGTCCTAGGCATAGCGCACAGAGAAATGAAGAATCCTCCCCTTCTGAGTGAATTGAAAGCCACGTATTTGCTCAAGATCTAGGCTGCAGGTGTTGGAAAATGTTGACCTTCAGAAGGAACAATGAACCAACCACTGCATCTTGACCCAATCAGATTGCTAGGAGAGTCATGGCTTGGTGACAGATGGATTGTTTTTTTTTTTAATCTCATACAAAGAAATATACAGACAAGGACAGAGATGTGGGCAAATACACTTGCCTGCTCTTCCTAGAGTCCCAGGCACAACTTGAGCAGTAGATTGGGTGTCCCTGTGCCCTGATGTCAAGGCAGTCTCTGCCCAGGCACAACTTGAGCAGTAGATTGGGTGTCCCTGTGCCCTGATGTCAAGGCAGTCTCTGCCCAGGCTTTGTTCAGCCTGTCTGCTGGTCTATCTTTGTATCCTTTACAAAGACTGGATTAACTGAGCAGCCAGCCATCTGGGCTGCTTTCCCAGCAACAAAGAAAGCCATGTGGTCCGGAAGCATTTTGGGGATTGAGAAAGGGTAAAAAGCAATAAAAAAACAAACAGCCTGAACCAGAGGGGCATGAGGGAACATGCAGAAGGGCATACTGTGACTGCAGAACAAGCATTGCATCCTGCCAGGCGGCCGAGCTGCCTCTGAGCTGTGGCATGAGGGCTCACAGTTCTCAGAGCACAAAGGTCTGGAAACAGAGTGGTCTGAATTGGGAGAAAAGCAGGGAAGCTCTCGTGGCATCCTGCCTCCTAAGACTGGGTGGGGTTCCCGGGGGGTTGGGTCCCCCCACTAGAGGAGGACACACCTGGGGCTAAGAGGACAGCGGCCACTAGGAAACCAGCAAGATGAAGCCAACCCCCTTGACCACCAGAGCTCGCATTAGGAAGGGGATTTCTTGCTCTTTGGAATAATAAAGGGTGGGTATAGCGACAGGAAATATTAGGTCCTTATCTAGCAAAGATAGAAACTGGCTAAAATATAAAATTTATTCTATTAAATGTTTACCTACTTTCATTTTAGTGCTTTTTAATCAATAAACTAGAACCCATCCAGGCCCAATGGGGAAGTTTTCCCAGAGGCTTGACCAACTTGAAGGAACCATTATGATATTAGTTCAGCAAATAAGCAAATTTCATTGAGACGGGATGACTGACTATCATAAAGACAGCAATGTTTCTCCCTCAAATAACATACAATATACTGAAGGTGTAGGTAGACTCCTAGAGAGTTGTGTGTTTGGTTTGGTAGAGTAAGGATTATTATTATTATTTTAATTTTTGGAACTGGGTGAAATAATTCGATGTTCACATGGAAGAATTAGTCTCCAAGAAACTTTTGAATTATAATAAAGAGGAATAGAGCATCTTGTGTTTGAGGCTGAGAAGGTCATCGATTTGTCTTACCAGCTATAAAACTTATTTTAAAGTTTCTTTAGTCAAACCAACAGGAGCAGACAGATAGATCAATACAGTATCCAGAAAAAGATCCTACTTTTCACGGGAAATTGACATGTGACAAAAATGGTATTTAATTTAGAAGAGAAAGGATGGCTTGTTTGGTTCTTTCTCCACTAAATTAAAATGTAATAAGGTTTAGTAGACTTTGCAGGCATCATTGACTAACCATTGTGAGAAAGCAAATTTGGACCTCATCCCACACCACGTTCAAAAATAAGTACTAGATGAAAGAAAGGTTTAGCTGTTTAAAATGTTAATAACAAAATGAAACAGAGTTCTTGAGCAACAAGAAATTGCCAAAACTATAAAGAAAAAGGCAATTTTGATTGGAAAAGAAATTCAAGAAAAACATTTGAAACAATAAGTGATTCTTTGATGTCAAAAGACAAGTAAGAGAATGTAAAAAGTATTTGCAAATTCCATGAGAGATTGAGAGTTAAATTCTATAATACATAAATGGATAAGGAAAGAGCATAGAAATCAGTACAAAAAGGAACAAAGTATCTGATTTAAACCTCAAAATATAATCCACAAAAGAGAGTCCAAATGGTTAATTAATAAATGAAAATGATGCTCAACTTCACCAACAGTCTAGAAAGTGCAAATTCAATGTACATGAGATGCCATATTTTATCTATCAGGCTGGCACTAATTACAAGCAACACTAATCCCCAGTGCTGGCTAGGCAAATGGAAAATTTCTCTCACACATTACTGGTGAAAACATGAGTACTAAGTTTAAGAAAGTAATCCATAACATCTAATAAAATAATTGTGCATGCATGCTCGGTCATGTCCAACACTTTGTGACCCCATGGACTGTAGCCCACCAGGTTCCTCTGTCTATGGGATTATCCGAGAAAGAATACTGGAGTGGGTTGCCTTTTCCTCCTCCGGGGGATCTTCCTGACCCAGGGATTGAACCCGAATCTCCTGGATTGGCAGGTGGATTCTTTACCACTTGAAATACGTGGGAAACACCCCAAAATAATTGTTACGTGTAGCATTATTTGTAGTAACCTTTCCCCACAAAGAAACCTCCAAAATAACCTGAATATCAAATGCCGATGGCTAAACAAATTATGGAACATCATATTGTTAAAAATATGTAAAATATGAAGTGTTACATAGTTATTAAGAAGAATGAGTTAGGTCTGCCTTTGGGGTTGTTATAATTACTTTTCCCATTTCACAGATGTGGAAACAGATGGTAATCAACTTGCCCCAGGTCACAGAGCTAAACATTGCTGGACCTGGGTTACAGATCCATGAAGAGCATTTCAAAATGGAGGCCACAGTCAAAGTTATTAAGGGTTGCCAAGAGTCTGGAAGGATAAATACTGAAAAAGGACACTGAACTCGGTAATTAAGAAGCCACCTTATCCTAGATAGGGTCTGAGTTCAAAGGCTTTAGGAGAAGAGCACATCAAAGAGTCATGTATGGATGTGAGAGTTGGGCCATAAAGAAGACTGAGTGCCAAAGAACTGATGCTTTTGAACTGAGGTGCTGGAGAAGTCCCTTGGACAGCAAGGAGATCAAACCAGTCAATCTTAAAGGAAATCAACCCTGAATATTCATTGGAAGGACTGACGATGAAGCTGAAGTTCCAGTACATTGGCCACCTGATGGGAAGAGCCGTTTCATTGGAAAAGACCCTGATGCTGGGA
Source organism: Bos indicus x Bos taurus (assembly GCF_003369695.1). Classification (NCBI taxonomy): domain Eukaryota; kingdom Metazoa; phylum Chordata; class Mammalia; order Artiodactyla; family Bovidae; genus Bos; species Bos indicus x Bos taurus. The sequence continues at coordinate 58,618,162 of NC_040088.1, forward strand.
AAGATTGAAGGCAAGAGAACAAAAGGAGAAGGCGACAGAGGATGAGATGGTTGGATGGAATCTCTGACTCAATGGACATTGAGTTTGAGCAAACTCTGGGAGAGAGTGAAGGACAGGGAAGCCTGGCATGCTGCAGTTCATGGGGTCTCAAAGAATCGGACCTGACCTAGCGACTGAATAACAGCAACACCAAAGAGTAAACAATGACTATTTTTTCAAGCAATGCAACAGCCAATAGCAGGAGACAGGAAGACGGTTTTAATGACTTGCCTCTGCTTGAAATTCTACCAAGGCTCCTTAACTTTCTTAGAATAAAATGACATCCTTATGTTTGGCTGCTGCTGCTAAGTCACTTCGGTCGTGTCTGACTCTGTGCGACCCCATAGACGGCAGCCCACCAGGCTCCCCCGTCCTTGGGATTCTCCAGGCAAGAACACTGGAGTGGGCTGCCATTTCCTTCTCCAATGCAGGAAAGTGAAAAGTGAAAGTGAAGTCGCTCAGTCATGTCTGACTCTTCATGACCCCATGGACTGCAGCCCAGCAGGCTCCTCCGTCCATGGGATTCTCCAGGCAAGAGTACTGGAGTGGGGTGCCATCGCCTTCTCTGTGTGTTTGCCTACAAGGTTCTGTCTGGTCTGGGCTCCATCTACCATTTTGGTAATATCATTTGCCAGTCTCCTCCTGTGCACCTTGGCTCAAGCGGTAAAGAGTTCACTGCAATGCAGGAGACAGAGGGGACTCGGATTCAGTCCCTGGGCTGGGAAGATCCCCTGGAAGAGGAAATGGTAACCCACACCAGTATTCTTGTCTGGAAAATCCCATGGGCTGAGGATCCTGGTGGGCTACAGTCCCTGGGGTTGTGAAGAGTCAGACACGACTGAACATGCACACACTACTCATCTCCTCCCGACCAACTGTGCTCCGGCATCATCCGCCTGCTTTCTGTCCCCCGCATAGACAGCTCCTGCCTGGGAGTGTCAGACTCCACTGTGCCCTTGACCTGGAACCCTACTTCCCCCGTATGTGCATCTCTTTATTTATCTAGGTTTCTATCAAGTCTCCTGCTCAGAGGTCTTCCCTGATCAACTTACCCTAAATAGCATTCCTTCCACCCCTGTCATCTTCAGCCACTCTTTTTTCTTTAGTTTTTTTCCCAGCCCTCATCACCACAACCATATATTTACTTGTTTAGCGTTTGCCTTCCAACACCAAACATGAACTCCATGAGAAGAGGGACTTTGTTTTTGTTTCTTATGGTACCTCCAGCAACTGGAACAATTGTTGTTACATGATAGGAGCTCAATAAAGCTTTGTTAAAGGAATTAAGAAATGAAGTTGGAAGGAACTGTACTTCTTTACACAAAGCTCATACTTTAATTGTGTGTAAATAATGTGCACACACACACATACACAATATTCACACAAGTTCATGGAGGGCAAAAACAGCACACAAGCTTCATAACATAGACAGTACGCTGAGGTCAACCAGAAAACACTTTGCACAAGTGAAGAGCTTCAGGTGAGATTTTGAGGAAAAGGAGAGGAGCTTGGATTTATAAGAAGTGAAGTATAAGTGAGGGATGAGTAATGTTTAATCTGAAGACAGGAGGTGAGGGAAGATTGAAAGAGAAAGTCATCTGGAAGTCACCAATTCTCTGGAGGGCTCAAAATAACATCTTTTTTGACCTTAATAAAATCCATAGATTTTATTCAGATCTGCACACTTGTACTCATTTGTGGGTCTGGCTGTATTAAGTTCTATATGATTTTATCACACAAGTGTCCACCACCACACTCAAGAAACTGAGCGGCTCTATTACTACAAGTCTCCTTATGTGACCTTTTACTAACAGAGGCGACCTCCTCCATCCTCATCAGCCTGGTTATAGCTTACATGATTAATTTGTTCTAAATGGATCTACTCTTTCAGGGATACAGACTTTGTTGTTCAGAAAACAGTGTTCAGAGTAACACATCAGTTAAAATTTTATACTAAAATGCTCATCAAATTGGAAGCTTTTCAGGCCAGTTGTGTACAAGGAGACTTTGAATCAAAACAAAGTGTTATCGAATTTAGAAAGGAATGAACCGGGTATTCAATACTCCCCACATATTCTCCTTGGAGAAGGAAATGGCAACCCACTCCACTGTTGTTGCCTGGAAAATCCCATGGACAGAGGAGCCTGGCAGGCTACAGTTCGTGGGGTCAAAAAGAGTTAGACACAACTGAGTGACTGAGCACCCCCCTCTATCCTCCTCTACCACATTCTGTTGTTTTGGGAAAGACAAATCAGATATTTTTCAGAGTTAGCATCCCTAGAGGAAAGAACAGCTTATTATGTAAACATCAATAAATGTGTTGCAGCATGTGGGAACTTTTGTTGTGGCAAGTGAGATCTAGTTCCTTGACCAGGGATTGAACCCAGGCCCCCTGCATTGGGAGTGCAGAGTCTTAACCGCTGGATCACCAGGGGAGTCCTGCAACTAATACCTCGAGCAGCCAAATAAAATTAATAAATAAGAATAAATATTAAAAAATAAATAAATGTGTTGATAATACATTTGCTTCTTGAAATGTTCATGATTATTTGAGGACATGTCCATAACATGTAGCAAGTTTGAGGGACTGTCTACAGTAGCAGCAGGGTATTGGCAAGAACACTGGGCTTGGAGTCCAAAGACCCCAGTTCTGTCACTTATTAGCTGTGTGGCTTTTGGCAGTTCCCTTAGCCTCTCAGAAATCTCTCAGTTTCTTTCCATAAAATGAGATGAAGACTCATTATGTTGTTACAAAGATTCCATCCCTTAATGGATGTGGAAATGCTTGGTAAATTGTTCTGCAAATACAGACAGCCCATTTCTTTTGTGCTGGAGTTAATTAGGGGACTCTTAGGTCAGTAGGCACTGATGCTCTTTCAGATCTACACTTACTTTTCTCTCTTCAGTACATTACTAGTCTTCACTAAAGCATTTTGATTTTATTTTTGGTGTCTCCACTGGCCACTATTACAAATAATCAGATAGGAGGAAAAGGGAGACATGTTCTCAGATCCATCTTTACAGAAGCAAGGGGCGAGACAACTGATAGGAGGAAAGTAGCCAACAGCAGAGGAAACGTCATGGCTTTGGAAAGTATTATGAAGGAATCATTTTTTCTAACTGCAGAATATAATCCTTCAAAGGCTTGGGTGGTGGAGTTCCAGGATAACCTAGAAAAAGAGTGGTTGGTTTTCAGTGGTACAGATGAACCTGTCAGCAGGGCAGGAAGAGAGATGCAGACACAGAGAACAGACGTGTGAACATAGCAGGAAGGAGAGGGTGGGAGGAACTGAGAGAGTAACACTGACATACACACACTTGCTGCTGTTGTTGCTTCAGTTCCTAGTCAGTCGGGAGTGGTGTCCGGCTCTTTTGCGACCCCATAGACTGTAGCCCACCAGGTTCCTCTGTCCAGAAGATTTCCTAGGCAAGAATCCTGGAGTGGGTTGTTATTTCCTTTTTCTGGGGATCTTCCCCACCGTATGTAAAATAGCTAGCTAGTGGGAACCTGCTGTAAAGCACAGAGAGCTCAGTTTGGTGCTCTGTGATAACCTAGAAAATGAAGATCATGGCATCCGGTCCCATCACTTCATGGGAAATAGATGGGGAAACAGTGCAAACAGTGTCAGACTTTATTTTTCTGGGCTCCAAAATCACTGCAGATGGTGACTGCAGCCATGAAATTAAAAGACGCTTACTCCTTGGAAGGAAAGTTATGACCAACCTAGACAGCATATTCAAAAGCAGAGACATTACTTTGCCAACAAAGGTCCGTCTAGTCAAGGCTATGGTTTTTCCAGTGGTCATGTATGGATGTGAGAGTTGGACTGTGAAGAAGGCTGAGCGCCGAAGAATTGATGCTTTTGAACTGTGGTGTTGGAGAAGACTCTTGAGAGTCCCTTGGACTGCAAGGAGATCCAGCCAGTCCATTCTGAAGGAGATCGGCCCTGGGATTTCTTTGCAAGGAATAATGCTAAAGCTGAAACTCCAGTACTTTGGCCACCTCATGCGAAGAGTTGACTCATTGGAAAAGACTCTGATGCTGGGAGGGATTGGGGGCAAGAGGAGAAGGGGACGACAGAGGATGAGATGGCTGGATGGCATCACTGACTCGATGGACGTGAGTCTCACTGAACTCCGGGAGTTGGTGATGGACAGGGAGGCCTGGCGTGCTGCGATTCATGGGGTTGCAAAGAGTCGGACACGACTGAGTGACTGATCTGATCTGATAACCTAGAGGGGCAGGATTGGGGTGGGCTGGGAGGGAGGCGCAAAAGGAAGGAGATGCATGCATGATATGCATGGATGTATATATCCGATTCACTTGGTTGTTCAGCAGAAATTAACACAACATTGTAAAGCAGTTATACTCCAACAATATATATATTAAAAATAAAATTTAAAACTAAAAAAAAAAAAACAGTGGTTGATTACCATTTTTTACCAGTGTTTAAACTTGCTTTAGTAAGTTCCCTCCATGGAAACATACCTCCAATTTTATAAGGCACAGTGATGGATATTAAGTATGCTTTATGAATATCCTCTGGGTTCAGCATTGCTGGAATAGAGATCTTCTACATTAAGGGGCAGTCATGCATCTGTTACAGTTCTGGCCTGTGTCCCAACTTTCAGGGGCTCCCCTTTCATAAAGTCCACTTTCTTGGAAAGCCAGCAATGGAAGGTCGAGTCCTCTCAAACCTTGAACCTCTCTGACTTCTTCTTCTGCCACATCTCTCTGACTCTAACTGGAGAAAGTTCTCTGCTTTTAAAGCTTCATTCAGTCAGATTGGGCCCACTCAGATAATCCAGGATAATATCCCTATTTTAAGGTCTGTAACCTTAATTATATCTGTAAAGCATGTAATGTGACATATTCAAGTTCCAGGGATCAGAGCATGGAGGTCTTTGGAAGCCATTCTGTTCACCTCACTGCTCATAGCCCTTAAAATGACCACCATAAACCTCTTGCATCTGTGTATTTCATCACTCAATCCAAGTTAACATGAAATTTTACAAACTCTATCTTTCTTCATGCAGATTTCATGCCTGTGTTATTAGATTAAGAGACATTTCACTGCCAATCTGTTGGGGCTGCTATAAACATAAATAATACAGACTGGGTGGATAAACAACAGATGTTTATGTCTCACATTCCCAGAGGCTGGACAATCCAAGATCAAGGTGCTGGCACACTTAGTGTCTAGTAAGAGGTCACGTCCTTGTTTATAGACAACTACCTGTTTGCTATGTCCTTACATGGCCAAAAGGTCAAAGGTGTCCCCTGGAACCTCTGTTATAAGGCAACTAATACCATTCATGAGGGCACCACGCTTGTCATATCACCTCCCAAAGGCCCCAGTTGCTAACACCATCACAGTGGGGATTAGGTTTCAACAGATGAATTTTAAGGGGACACAAACTTCCAGACTATAGGCCCTACCAAAATCCTTGAAGAGTCATATTCCTTGTATAAAACAGAATAATGAGTTTTTCTCCCCTCCAAAAAAAAAGATACAAAAGAACATTTTTTAAAATGTAATGTTTCTTGACTTCAATTATGCCCATAGCAAGTTGAAAGCAAGCCCTGAAGATAGTTATGGTCTACATGGTTAGCATTATAAAAATTCCCGTATTGTTGCTATAGAAGTAGTATATTTAAATAGTTTTTTAAAACTGGATGCTTAAATTGCTTATAAATAAAGGAACAGAGGAAATACTTAGAATAATAATTCTTAACTCCAAAATTCTTTATTTACCCTATCTATTTTTAAACATGGTTGGTCCTGTATATAGATATTTCACTACCATGTGTAATATTAATATCCTTAAATGAACACTTTTTACAGGTGGCAAGGGAATCATGTCAGCTTTGATGGAGGTTATATACTGGAAATCACACTAAAAAGAATATGGAAAAGTGAAACGGAATAGTTTCCAAGTAGGCTGGAAGCAAAGAAGAATATTAAATTATCACCCAGGAAACCAGAGCTAGAAAATTTTTAAGATCTCACCATTAAGGTCATTTAGAGTTTAGTGTCAAGATAAAAAATACATATATATATATATATATATATACACATATATATGCGTATACCTAAGCTGTATGAAGGAGCAGAAAGTCAGAAAGAGCAGAGCAAGAGGCCAGAAAATCCCTGCCCTGGGCTGTGAGGTCAGGCTACAGCTGCTCTCCACACTGAAAAGGAAGCTTAGGAGGTCAGTGATGGGAGAGGCAGAGATTCTAACCCTCCCCCCTCTTAGACAAGTGACATTCAGCTGCGTGGTTGCAAATGCCATTAGGCAAATGAGCAAATGGCAGTGAGCGAATATGCCTTTGAAAGTCTACATGATATTCTAATTCAGAAGTGAAAGTCTTAGATGTCTGTGACCCTGAGTAATTGTTTTTGTACTAGCTGCCAAAAAAATCACAGTAAAGTCATTTTAGACACTTCAGTCTAAACACAGGGAAGCTTTTACGAGGCTAATAAACCCATCTCTACTACGCTGTAAATTCATATATTTCAAAATTCTTCTGAAAGTATATAACCTTTTTTGAAGTACACACTGTACATGTTTTTTGGAATGAAAGCATTGCAACATGCCATGGCCGGAAGGACTAAAGTTGAGATTTAAAAGTGAAATATTGAAAAACAGCTGCTTCTATGGAAGAACCCCACATGTCACTACAGCTACAGCCTGACTACTGCAGGCTGTGGTTATGCCTTGGGAACCAGAGAAAGAATGGCTCAAGGCATGTGGTTAGTGGAAGGTTGTGGCATTGTTCTTCCAAATATGACTCTAAGTATATTTGTATTTCACCTCAGGTTAGAAAACCAATCAATGAACCAACAATGACAATTCCATCCAAATTTACTTGTATTATGACACAGAGAGTTTAGTGCATATTGTTGGAAAGCTGTAGGGTGCAGCAGCTATCAGTCAAGGGCAATATACCAAAGGGCAGAAAGATCCAGAAAGCACTAAACAATAGAGCTGGAATGAATTTTAGAGATCCTCTAATCCAAAGGTTCTCAATTCATGGGCTTTGGGCTGCTATCATAACAAAGGAACAATAAGTTTATAGATGTCACAAGCCTCATTTATAGCACACACACATACACACAAACATACTCACACCCAGTTGCTACATTTTAAACAGTAATATATTTAAATCAGTTGTGTTCCCTTTTCCTTTCCAAGATAGCATGTTTTGTCCAACTCTTTGTGACCCTATGGACTGTAGCCTGCCAGGCTCCTCTGTCCATGGGATTCTCCGGGCAAGAATACTGGAGTGGGTTGCCCTCCTCCAGGGGATCTTCCTGACCCAGAGATTAAACCCACATGTCTTATCTTTCCTGGGCTTCCCTGATAGCTCAGTTGGTAAAGAATCTGCCTGCAATGTGGGAGACCCCAGTTCGATTCCTGGGTCAGGAGGATCCCCTGGAGAAGGGATAGGCTACCCACTCCAGTATTCATGGGCTTTCCTTGCAACTCAGTTGGTAAAGAATCTGCTGGCAATGCGGGAGACCTGGGTTCAGTCCCTGTGTTGGGAAGATCCCCTGGAGAAGGGAAAGGCAACCCACTCCAGTATTTTGGTCTGGAGAATTCCATGGACTGGATAGTCCATGGGGTCGCAAAGAGTCGGACATGACTGAGTGACTTTTTCACCTTTTTCTTATGTTTCCTGCATTGGCAGGCGGTTTATTTAACACTAGCGCCACCTGGGAAGCCCTTCCAAGATAGTAGTCAAGTTCTTTGTACAACACTGGCTCACAATAAATTTTAATTTCTCCTTGGGTTTTATTTTCTAAAGCCCTGAGTTCCTTGGAGGAATTAAGAGTGGAGAAGAGAGGTGCAAGTTTAAGTCAAAGGAAGGAAGGTTTTCCACCCTGTAAAAGATACGAAAATCTTCTGAGATTGTCCAGGAGACAGGAAGGAACAATAAAATCAGTGGGGTAGGGAATTGTCTAGTTTCCTAGGACATCTAGTACATCTGGGAAGATATACCATCCAACAACCAGAACTTTTAGACTCAGCAAAGATTATCACATGCAGAAAACAAACAAAAGGAGGCAACTGTAAAAGAAGCAAGTGGTTTCAGACAATGAGTATTTCAGGGCTAATCAGCGTGAGTTGAAGATTGGAGGGATTTTAGGGTGGAAGGGGGAGCCCCAGTAATGACTCTGTGTGTGTGTGTGCTCAGTCGTGTCTAAGTCTATGTGATCCCATGGACTGCCAGGGCTCCTCTGTCCATGGGATTTTTCAGGCAACAATACTGGGATGGGTTGCATTTCCTCCTCCAGGAGATTTTCCTGACCTAGGGATTGGACCTGCATTTCCTGTGTATCTTCTACATTGCAGGCAAAACCTTTCCCTGATGAGCCATGAATGAAATTAGTTAAATTACTAGACTGACAAAATCACCTTTGTGATATTCAAAGTCAGATTAAGTAGTGTTTTTAAAGTGACATTTTGTACATACCAGAACTTACTGTATAGTACCTCTGTGCTATAAACATATACACAAGACTACTCTGAAAATGTAGACAGATGTTTTGAGAAAGAAAACGAAGTTTGATTAAAATAAGTTCTAAGTGGGACTTCCTTGGTGGTCCCGTGGTTAAGACTCTGCACTGCCAGTGCAGGGGGCAAGGGTGTGATTCCTGGTTTGATCTCTGTGCAACGCTATGGACTATAGTCTCCCGGGCTCCTCTGTCCATGGGATTCTCCAGGCAAGAATACTGGGGTGGGCTACCATTTCCTCCTCCAGAGGATCTTCCCAACCCGGGGATCGAACCCATGTCTCTTATGTCGCCTGCATTGGCAGATGGGTTCTTTACCACTAGTGCCGCCTAGTCCTCTGACCAGGGATCAGACTCGTGCCCCTTGCAGTGGAAACGCAGAGTCCCAACCACTGGACTATCAGGGAAGTCCCAGGCCGTAGAACTACTGATTCCGTCACTTTTACCTGCACCCAGCACTCTCCAGGTGATTCTGATGCGTACAGAGACTCGGGGACCTCTATATCCTTCAAGACACAGGCATGAACAAATCTATAAAGTAATTTAATTACAGCTGAAGATCATTATTATCAATGACAGAGCTTTGCTTCTAGCAAATTCTTTCTTTAATGGAGCTTTGCTTCTAGCAAATTCTTTCTTTACTGGACCTTTGATTCTCGCTCCATTCTATCTCTGGCCGCCTATTCAGTCCTGTTCTTTTCACTCTAATAAATAACTGATCAACTCTACTGGACAACATATGCTCACTAGAGGTGTTAGGGGAAGCACACTGATTGAAACTGCCCAACATGGCCAAGCACCATAGTAACCATTTGCGTGAGCTGTTTTATGACAGCAGATCCTGATAAGGAATATGGAACTAATAACCCACCACCAACCGTAAGAGTTTGGGAAAGGTCTAAAGGAGACACCGTCTGTCCGTCCACTTCCCAGAATCCCTCTCTCTAGCATCCATCTTGGCTGAGCGATGCGTGCACCACCAGGAAAGACTCTGAATTAGAACGATTAGCCAAAGACCACCCGGAAACTAATCCCATCACCATAAAACCCGAGACTGCGAGCCACGTGGCAGAGCAGTTCTCCTGGGTTCCCTTACTCTATTGCTCTCCACGCGGGTGCCCTTTCCCAATAAAATCTCTTGCTTTGCCAGCACATGTGTCTCCTCGGACAATTCATTTCCGAGTGTTAGACAAGAGCCCAGTTTTGGGCCCTGGAGGGGGTCCTCCTACCTGCAACAGAGGCAACAGAGGAAACTCTTGTAGTCTGAGAAATGGAGTTTACTGACCCATGCAGTCCATCATAAGTTAACAAAGTGTGGGGACTTTCTCCTTCTGAGATCATAATTTATCAGTTGAAAGCACTGCAGAATCTTATGCGAATTTCTTTCAAAAACATTCACTGAAGGACTACTACATTAGATGTGCTCTGTCAGGAACAAGGCCTATGAAGGTATCTTATTCTATGTACCTTCCTCCCTTCGTGAAGATCACAGCTTAGTGGTGAAGAGGCAAATTATCCTACCCCTATTTACACTTCTGCATCTGGCTTTTCCCCTACTGTGATCCTGTCAGCTGGCATTCTTTGAAATTCATATTAAAATAGTGTTGGGAAGAAACGAGAGAATTGAGGACACCATTACTCTTTTCTTTGCTATTTGCAGAGACTTAAAGAAATAAAGTAAGGAGTTGGGAGCACTTCAGATGAAATTACCTTAGCCTCTAATGGGCAGCTTCGGTCTGTGCTAGGGTTAATTTTGTCTAGAGGACATTAACCATGGGGCAAACTCTTCTGTTTCTTGTAAAAGCTGCTGGATGATCCAGGAAGCTAGGACAATGAGGCACCTGTGGGTTGTTCTTTTTAATTAAAAACTCTTTAATGGGATGGACTTTCAGGCATTTACTTGTGGTAAATGCTAGAATTTGGTTTTGCATTTTGCAAAATTCAATTTGTAAATCGCGTTTAAAAATAGCCTCCTGGTTTGAGCACACAATAAAAAAATCCACAGCAGAACCTGAAGGATGGACTTACAGGCTATTCAGATTAGAAAGCAAGTAAGATTGCAAAGTGTCTGTTGTATGTATGGATGTTTGTAAGTGCCTGGAAACTGGCAGAGGACTCCTGAGAAAACAGAAAAGGTCAACCAAGAGACTGTCATATTGGGAGACCTTGGGCCATTACGCCTGAGAAAGGGTTTGAACAGAAAGTCTTCTGATCAATCTACAGAATAAGAGTTGAGTTAGCCAGACAGCTGGAAGATAAAAAAAATCCAGTGAGAGCAATTGTTAAGCAGTTAATGAAGTGTGAAGCTCTGCTGTATGGAAAATGCTATCCTGATATGAACTTTCAGAATGTTTCTTAGGAAGGATCAGTGGAGTAACAGTCTGTCATTTGGGAGCAACTGCCTCACTTCCCATTATTTTAACACAGATCTAGGATATTGGCCCTGCGGAGAAGGTGAGTAAAGAATGTTTCAGAGTAACTAACTTCTATTAAAGCTCCCTATATGGCAGAAAGTGAAGAAGAACTAAACAGCCTCTTGATGAAAGTGAAAGAGGAGAGTGAAAAAGTTGGCTTAAAGCTCAACATTCAGAAAACTAAGATTATGGCATCCGGTCCCATCACTTTATGGCAAATAGATGGGGTAACAATTAAAACAGTGAGAGACTTTACTTTGCAGGGGGGGGTGGGGGGGGCTCCAAAATCACTGCAGATGGTAACTGCAGTCATGAAATTAAAAGACATTTGCTCCTTGGAAGGAAAGTTATGACCAACCTAGCAAAAGTAAAGTAAAGTAAAGTCACTCAGTCATGTCCGATTCTTTGCGACCCCGTGGACTGTAGCCTACCAGGCTCCTCAATCCACAGAATTCTCCAGGCAAGAATACTGGAATGGGTTGCCATTTCCTTCTCCAGGGGATCTTCCCAACCCAGGGATTGAACCTGGGTCTCCCACATTACAGGCAGACGTTTCACTGTCTGAGCCACCAGAACCAACCTAGACGGCATATTAAAAAGCAGAGATATTACTTTGCCAACAAAGGTCCATCTAGTCAAGGCTATGGTTTTTCCAGTAGTCATGTATGGATATGAGAGTTGGACTATAAAGAAAACTGAGTGCCGAAGAATTGATGCTTTTAAACTGTGGTGTTGGAGAAGACTCTTGAGAGTCCCTTGGACTGCAAGGAGATCCAACCAGTCCATCCTAAAGGAGATCAGTCCTGAGTGTTCATTGGAAGGACTGATGTTGAAGCTGAAACTCCAATACTTTGGCCACCTGATGCGACTCATTTGAAAGACTGAAGGCAGGAGAAGGGGACAACAAAGGATGAGATGGTTGGATGGCATCACCAACTCAATGGACATGAGTTTGGATAAACTCTGGGAGTTGGTGATAGACAGGGAGGCCTGGTGTGCTGTGGTCCATGGGGTGCTGTGTGTTCGCAAAGAGGTGGACACAACTGAGTGACTGAACTGATACGTCAGAATTTGGATGGATGGTGATTGCATGTGTAAATGATATCTAGAAAAGACAACTCCATGCAAGTTTCCAGCTTAATTTCAATTAGCTGGAATTTCAAATTCCAGCTTAATTTCATGAGTCCCTATTTCTCAATTGAAGATTTGTATATTAATATTTCAAGCCGTCCCTGGGTAAAATGTCATAATTTATAGCCCAAAATCAACTCGTTTATTCATTTGTTCTAACAACACTCATGGCAAGATATTTGAGGAACTGTATCAATGCTAACATTGAGCTTTCTGTTGTCCTTTTGTTTAGGCATTTGTCCCGTACATTTTTTGGGGGGGGGGAGGGGCACACACCCAGTGGCATATGGAATCCTAGTTCCCTGACCAGGGATTGAACCTGGACCCGCCTGCAATGGAAGCCTGGAGTCTTAACCACTGGATCTCAAAGGAAGCTCCCATTTGTCCCATACATACTTTAAATACCTTCCACATGCTGGGACTGTACCAAGTTCTAGGGATAAAAATATAGACCCAATTTATCTACTCCCCAACCTAACCATTGAAAGGGTGACATTACATTAATAACTAAAAGGAATGTGTAATTATAAGCTGATATGCATTATATTAATCAGGATGAGCTAAATTACACAGTGGTCACAAATAACCTCAGCTTCTCAAAGCTTGCAACAAATACAAAGGTATATTTCTTATTCACAAAAACATCTACTCTATTACCATGCAATTCTATGGGGCAGATGAAACCTGTCCTCCAGGTGGGAATTCAATATACATATTGCATATCTTTGCATATCTTTCAAATTTCTCATCAGGGAAATTCAACAAAAATTTAGCAGCATTTGTGAAGCGTTCTTGTCTGGAGAATCCCAGAGACAGAGGAGCTTAGCAGGCCACAGTCCATAGGGTGGCAAAGAGTCAGACCAACTGAAGCGACTTAGCATGCACATACACGTGAAGGGTTCTTGTACAATTAACTTGAAGAAAGCACTGCCGTGCATTTTCCAACCATTAGCTACATTGCTATCCAGTGGGGCTTGATGAAACCTGTAGACACCATTTTGATCACAAGAACAGGTACTTTCCATTAGGGTAACTCACTGGCTACCTAAGGTTACAAGCTTGATGGTTCAGAATAATAAATCAGATTTAAAGGTTCAAAATTAATACATATGGGAGGTAAAAGCAAGAGAAAATGAAGATGAATTGTATATGTAGAGTGAGCAGCCCAGCCATACTGTATGCAAATAACCACCACACTCGGGATTAAAAAAGGATCTGCCTAAAATAATCCAGCCCCTTATTATGTGAGAGAGAAATTCTAACTGCACCTGAGCAAACAGTATGAGACTCCAAAGAGAATTCACTCACCCGCCCTGTATCTTTATAAAATCAGATCAAACAGTGACCTTCTCATTAAAGATAAGCAAACAAGAAAAAGACAAAACCAATGGAAAAAATTCTGCAACCAAAAAGAAGGGAAATGTCATAGTTAAGATGAGAGGAACGTCCTACTTAAGAAAAGGTCTACTACAAGAGTCACAAGACTGTCAGCAATGTAGCTTCATGCTTCCAAAATGTAAGAAGCCTGAGAAACAAGAAAAGAAAGTAGTAAGACAGCAGGAAATTAATAAGATTCTTTAGGCAGAGGAAGAGAAGAAAAGGGAACTAGTTAAAATAAGAAGTTATTACAAGAAAACTATAAATGTACTGGCAGATTTTAAAATCTGCCTGCAAAATTATTTTTCCAGTTAATTAAAAATACAAAAAAATCTAAGAAATTTGAGATTATTTTCCAGAAGACGGAGGAAGAGGATGGAAATAAACATAATGATAAACAGCGTGACAAATGTGAAACAGAAAAAAAAATCCCTTGTGTATGTATAATTGATAGTGCTAAGACACAATAAGAGCAAATAATAGATTACTGAGACAATACTCAAACTCAGAGTAGAACATTTTTATGAGTTTAAGACGGTCCTCAGTTAACAATATATCAAATAATTAATGAGAAAAAAAGATCCCTTACAAAATCAATGAAAAAAAAAACTCAAACACTGAAAAAAAAGAAACAAAATCAAGAAAACAAGTTGTCAATAAACATTTAAATCTATTCTCTTCCTAGCAATGAAAGAAAATAATATCTTAAAAGTCATTTTTCATTTGCTTAATTGATTTGAACATTCTGAACTCATTTGTCCCGACTCTAGGAAATTTGTAGCAAAAGATGTATTCCCATTTGAATGCAGAGTTTCAAAGAATAGCAAGGAGAGATAAGAAAGCCTTCCTCAGCCATCACTGCAAAGAAATAGAGGAAAACAACAGAATGGGAAAGACTAGAGGTCTCTTCAAGAAAATCAGAGATACCAAGGGAACATTTCATGCAAAGATGGGCTCGATAAAGGACAGAAATGGTATGGACCTAACAGAAGCAGAAGATATTAAGAAGAGATGGCAAGAATACACAGAAGAACTGTACAAAAAAGATCTTCACGACCCAGATAATCATGATGGTGTGATCACTCATACCTAGAGCCAGACATCCTGGAATGTGAAGTCAAGTGGGCCTTAGAAAGCATCACTACGAACAAAGCTAGTGGAGGTGATGGAATTCCAGTTGAGCTATTTCAAATCCTGAAAGACGATGCTGTGAAGGTGCTGCACTCACTATGCCAGCAAATTTGGAAAGCTCAGCAGTGGCCACAGGACTGGAAAAGATCAGTTTTCATTCCAATCCCAAAGAAAGGCAATGCCAAAGGATGCTCAAACTACCGCACAATTGCACTCATCTCACACGCTAGTAAAGTAATGCTCAAAATTCTCCAAGCCAGGCTTCAGCAATACGTGAACCGTGAACTTTCTGATGTTCAAGCTGGTTTTAGAAAAGGCAGAGGAACCAGAGATCAAATTGCCAACATCTGTTGGATCATCGAAAAAGCAAGAAGAGCTCCAGAAAAACATCTATTTCTGCTTTATTGACTATGCCAAAGCCTTTGACTGTGTAGATCACAATAAACTGTGGAAAATTCTGAAAGAGATGGGAATACCAGACCACCTGACCTGCCTCTTGAGAAACCTATATGCAGGTCAGGAAGCAACAGTTAGAACTGGACATGGAACAACAGACTGGTTCCAAATAGGAAAAGGAGTTCGTCAAGGCTGTATGTTGTCACGCTGCTTATTTAACTTACATGCGGAGTACATCATGAGAAACATGGGGCTCGAAGAAGCACAGGCTGGAATCAAGATTGCTGAGAGAAATATCAGTAACCTCAGATATGCAGATGACACCACCTTTATGGCAGAAAGTGAAGAGGAACTAAAAAGCCTCTTGATGAAAGTGAAAGTGGAGAGTGAAAAAGTTGGCTTAAAGCTCAACATTCAGAAAACGAAGATCCTGGCATCTGGTCCCATCGCTTCATGGGAAATAGATGGGGAAACAGTGGAAACAGTGTCAGACTTTATTTTGGGGGGCTCCAAAATCACTGCAGATGGTGACTGCAGCCATGAAATTAAAAGATGCTTACTCCTTGGAAGGAAAGTTATGACCAAGCTAGATAGCATATTCAAAAGCAGAGACATTACTTTGCCAACAAAGGTCCGTCTAGTCAAGGCTATGATTTTTCCGTGGTCATGTATGGATGTGAGAGTTGGACTGTGAAGAAAGCTGAGTGCCAAAGAATTGATGCTTTTGAACTGTGGTGTTGGAGAAGACTCTTGAGAGTCCTTTGGACAGCAAGGAGATCCAACCAGTCCATCTTAAAGGAGATCAGTCCTGGGTGTTCATTGGAAGGCCTGATGCTAAAGCTGAAACTCCAATACTTTGGCCACCTCATGCGAAAATTTGACTCATTGGAAAAGACCCTGATGCTGGGAGGGATTGGAGGTAGGAGGAGAAGGGGACGACAGAGGATGAGATGTCTGGATGGCATCACTGACTCGATGGACGTGAGTTTGAGTGAACTCCTGGAGTTGGTGATGGACAGGGAGGCCTGGCGTGCTGCGATTCATGGGGTCACAAAGGGTCGGAAACGACTGAGAGACTGAACTGAACTAAACTGATGTATTCTCATACATCAGTGATGAAAAATCATTCTGAGCTTATTGAAAGGTAACCTGATGTTGTATTTTAAAAGTCTTAAAGCTTTGGGTCCTATAACTACACTGCTAGGAATTTAGCTTAAGAAACACAGAGAAAAACACACGAAGATATATGTATAAGGAACAATATTCACCATAGTCATATTCAATAGTAAAAGAGGAAACAATGTCCTTATGTCCAACCGTTATTAAACAAATTACAGTGTGTCCTAGTTGCAGACATGGAGAAGACTGGCATTCAGGTCCATCCAAGTCTGGGTTTGCCAAGCATATGTAACAAGAAGACAATAGAACAAGATGGCTCAATCTGCTGGCAGCATTTGGTAGAATGAAGGGTTCATGAAGTCTAAGCTGGGGGAGGAGGAAGTCAGGAAGAGTTGCCTGATAATCACGGAGCAAATCTAGAAGATAACAGCCTATGAGACAAAGCAGCTAAAGAATCAGTGTACCGAAAATAATTGAGTGAGATTGCTGGAAAGGAAGATGTGTCATTTCAAAGGCAAAACTCTTCTGAGTGAAAACCAGAGATTGAATGGCCCTGGGAGTGCTTGGCTTGAGCAGTGAAAGATGATCTTGGAGGTCAAAGGACCATGTCTTTACTGACATTGAGCTTGGCCAGGAGGAAGGCAGGGCAGTGGGTGGAAAGAAGGTCTGTGAACCAAGCGCCAAAATCTTTTATGAGGGGGCCTATTAGTCTGCTAGGGCTGCCATAATGAAGTACCAAACACTGGGTGACTTAAAAAAGAAGATTTGTTTTCTCACAGTTCTGAAGCCTAGAAGTTCGAGATCAAGGTGTTGGCAGGGCAGGTGGCTGGTTACTCCCTGTGTCTTCACAAGATCTTCCTTCATATGTCTATGTCTCAATTTCCTTTTCTTATAGGGACAGCAATTATACTGGACTAAGGCCCATCTGAATGACCTCATTTGACCTTCAGTTCAGTTTAGTTCAGTCGCTCAGTCGTGTCCAACTCTTTGCAACCCCATGAATCGCAGCACGCCAGGCCTCCCTGTCCATCACCAACTCCAGGAGTTCACTCAGACTCACGTCCATAGAGTCAGTGATGCCATCCAGCCATCTCATCCTCTGTCATCCCCTTCTCCTCCTGCCCCCAATCCCTCCCAGCATCAGAGTCTTTTCCAATGAGTCAACTCTTCGCATGAGGTGGCCAAAGTACTGGAGTTTCAGCTTTAGCATTATTCCTTCCAAAGAAATCCCAGGGCCGATCTCCTTTAGAATGGACTGGTTGGATCTCCTTGCAGTCCAAGGGACTCTCAAGAGTCTTCTCCAACACCACAGTTCAAAAGCATCAATTCTTCGGTGCTCAGCCTTCTTCACAGTCCAACTCTCACATCCATACATGACCACTGGAAAAGCCATAGCCTTGACTAGACGGACCTTTGTTGGCAAAGTAATGTCTCTGCTTTTGAATATGCTATCTAGCTTGGTCATAACTTTCCTTCCAAGGAGAAAGCGTCTTTTAATTTCATGGCTGCAGTCACCATCTGCAGTGATTTTGGAGCCCCCCCCCCAAAAAAAAGTCTGACACTGTTTCCACTGTTTCCCCATCTATTTCCCATGAAGTGATGGGACCGGATGCCATGATCTTCGTTTTCTGAATGTTGAGCTTTAAGCCAACTTTTTCACCCTCCACTTTCACTTTCATCAAGAGGCTTTTTAGTTCCTCTTCACTTTCTGCCATAAAGGTGGTGTCATCTGCATATCTGAGGTTATTGATATTTCTCCCGGAAATCTTGGTTCCAGCTTGTGGTTCTTCCAGCCCCATGTTTCTCATGATGTACTCTGCATATAAGTTAAATAAGCAGGGTGACAATATACAGCCTTGACGAACTCCTTTTCCTATTTGGAACCAGTCTGTTGTTCCATGTCCAGTTCTAACTGTTGCTTCCTGACCTGCATATAGGTTTCTCAAGAGGCAGGTCAGGTGGTCTGGTATTCCCATCTCTTTCAGAATTTTCCACAGTTTATTGTGATCTACACAGTCAAAGGCTTTGGCATAGTCAATAAAGCAGAAATAGATGTTTTTCTGGAACTCTCTTGCTTTTTCCATGATCCAGCAGACATTGGCAATTTGATCTCTGGTTCCCCTTTAAAGACCTTATCTCCAAAGGGAGCTCTCTTACACTGTTGGTGGGAATGTGAATTGGTATAATCACTATGGAGAACTGTACGGAGGGTCCTTAAAATACCAAAGATAGAACTACCACACGGAGAAGGCAATGGCAACCCACTCCAGTACTCTTGCCTGGAAAATCCCATGGACAGAGAAGCCTGGTGGGCTGCAGTCCATGGGGTCGTGAAGAGTCGGGCACGACTGAGCATCCTCACTTTCACTTTTCACTTTTATGTATTGGAAAAGGAAATGGCAACCCACTCCAGTGTTCTTGCCTGGAGAATCCCAGGGACAGGGGAGCCTGGTGGGCTGCCGTCTATGGGGTCGTGCAGAGTCGGACACGACTGAAGCGACTTAGCAGCAGCAGCATAACTACCACATGATCCAGCAATCTCACTCCTGGGCATATATCCTGATAAAACTATAATCTAAAGGATATATGCACCCCAAATCATTGCAGCACAGTCTACAATAGCCAAGACATAGAAGCAACCTAAATAAATGTCCATCGACAAAGGAATGGATGCAGAAGATGCAGTACCGATATACAGTGGAATATTACTCAGCCATGGAAAAATGAAATAATGCCATTTGCAGCAATATGGATAAAACTAGAGAGTATCATACTAAGTGAAGTCAAGTCAGACAGAGAAAGATAAATATCACATGATACTGGTTATGTGAGGAATTTTAAAAAACAGTACAAATGAGCTTATCTACAAAACAGAAATAGAATCACAGATATAGAAAACAAACTTATGGTTACCAGGGAAGAGGGAGGGAAGCATAAGTTGGGAGATTGGGACTGACATATACACATTACTATATATAAAATAGGTAATTAATAAGGACCTACCACAGAACACAGGAAACTCTACTCAATACTCAGTAATGACCTATATGGGAAAAGAATCTAAAAAAGAATGGGTATATGTATATGTGGGGCTTCCCTGGTAGCTCAGCTGGTAAAGAATCCGCCTGCAATGCAGGAGACCCCAGTTTGATTCCTGGGTGGGGAAGATCCCCTGGAGAAGGGATAAGCTACCTGCTCCAGTATTCTTAGGCCTCCCTGATGGCTCAGACAGTAAAGAATCCTCCTGCAGTACGGGAGCCCTGGGTTTGATTGCTGGGTTTGGAAGATCCCCTGGGGAAAGGTATAGTAACCCACTCCAGTAGTCTTGTCTGGAGAATCCCCATGAACAGAGAAGCCTGGCAAGCTACAGTCCATGAGGTTGAAGAGTTAGACACAACTGAGTGACTAAGCACAGCACAGCACAGCACATATGTGTATGTAAAACCAATTCACTCTGTTATACAGCAGAAACTAACGCAACATTGTAAATCAAATATACTCCAATAGAATTTAGAAGACAAAGACTTTATTCCAAATAAAGTCACATTCTAAGGTCCTAGGGGGATAAGACTTCAACATATGAATGTGGATAGGGAGACACAATTCAGCCCATTACAGGGATTGCCCAGGACGTTGTTAAGTGACAAAAACTAGAAGGAACACAGGGGAATATATCAAATTAGATGAACATAATAAGGGAGAAATGACTTTTAGTGGCAGTGTGTTTTAATATGACACCAACTTCAGCAACCCAGCCATACATGGAGGAAGAAGAAAAAAAAAAACCTCTCCATTTGAGAAAGTGATCACAAATATCACATCCTTAACAGTGAGGCATGTAAGGCCAGAAAATAAAAGGAACATTTAGTAAAGAAGGTAAAGATTTAGCTGAAAAAACACTCAGTTAAAATTGTATAACAGATTCACACTTTATCACACTCCCCCATCTCTAAACACATGCGAATGTGACCAAATACAAAAAGAACAAACAAAAGCAACATAGCCAGGCTTTTAAAGAAGTAAGTATCACCCTAGACCAGGAACAGAGCAGAAACATCCATGGCTAAAGCACAGTCCTGCTGGGCGCTAATGCAGATGCCAGCAGGAGGTGGGTTGCTCATCATCTCTGGGAATAAAAACACCCCAAGGACTAGGGATGGTCCCTCCTTTCTCAGAGTAGCTAAAATAAAATCACTTTGCTTTTATGAAGTTTACCGGCGAGCTCCACTACACTAAATCCAGAAGTGAGCTCTCAACCCTCATATTCCTTTTTCCTGTTAACATCCATTTGTCTTACCACTCTCTTCTTTTCCCTTAATTCTCTTTGCAACTCTTTTAACTCTTTCCTCTTGAAATGCTTTGTTCACTTAGCTTCACAAACTCCATCCTTATTCTCATATTTCAATGGCCTTTTTCTCATCTTTTTTACTGGCTCCTCTTCACCTCTCCCCGCTCCAAACATGGGCATTATCAAGACCATGACCCTTGGCCCTATTAATTCTCTTCTCTGCTCACACTCCCTCCCTTCATGACTTCATTCATCTCATGGCCTATTGATCACATATACGACTCCCAGATTAGATGTCTGTCCCAAACCCCAAAGTATATTCCCAACTTCCCATTCACATCTCCACTTGGATATCTTATAGGCATTCTACTATTTCTAAAGATTTTTTTTTTTATGTGTACTATTTTTAAAGTCTTTATTGAATTTGTTACAACATTGCTTTACAAACACTGTTTTGAGTTTTTTGCTGTGAGGCATGTAGGATCCTGGCTCCCCAATCAGAAATCAAACTCTCACTCCTACACTGGAAGGTGAAATTTTAAAACCAGTGGGCCACCAGAGAAGCCCCTTTGGCAGGCATTCTAAATAAATGCTTCCAAAACTGGACTCTTGCTCTCTGTCCCTTTCTGCCACCCATCTCCCATCCCACATGGGTCAAATCTGTTCTTCCAAATTCTTTTTAAAAAATTTTTATTTGGCTGTGTTGGGTCTTAGCTGTGGCATGCAGCATCTTTCCACATAATGCACAGACTCTTCAGCTGCAGCCTGTGGGCTTAGTTGAGCCGCGCATGTGGGATCTTAGTCCCCCAGCCAGGGATGGAACCCGAGTCCCCCACATTGCAAGGCAGATTCCTAAGCACAGGATCATCAAGGAAGTCCCCTGCTCTTCCCACATTCTTCACCATTCTTCATTCATCTTACTGAACAGATGACTTCCAACTGACTACAATCCTTCCAACTGACTACAACACAAATATTGGAATGGTTCTTCATTGCTCTCTATCTTATTACACATCTAATCCATCTAGTGGAATCTTCAAAATACTTATAACCTCCCTCACTTTCGCCCAGATTGTTCATTCCACTCACTCCAGCCACACTGGCCCCATTCCTGTGCCCCAAGTAAGCACAGTAGGGTTCTTCTGCCTCAGGAACTTTGCACTTCTTTCCTCTGTTTAAACTTCTCCTCTCCTTAGTTCAGGTCTTTACTTGAATATCACTTTCCCAGCAGTCCTTCCCTGATCATTTTATATATGATAACCAGGATGATGACTATGCCACAGACCTAGAAAGTAATCGGTCTAAACTTGAAGAGAAAAGCAAAGGGCCCCTAGAGAATATCTTCAAATGTAACAAACTGGGCTGTTAAGGAGCTGATGACCCTATCAAGTGAAAGCAGGCAATTGTTTTTATGCCAATCTTTAAAGCTGCAGCTGAGAACGTAAAGCAACACTGATAATGTACAAGTCACACTCCAGCTAACTGAGGTGGATGTTTAGCGAGAGCAGTGAGCAGAGTTGAAGGTTGGGGATTCCCACATGGAATATTGGCCAAATATATTGAGAATTCACTAAGTACCAGGACCTTGTGTGTGCTTAGTAGCTCTCGCCGTGTCCAGTTCTTTGCAACCTCATGAACTGTAACCCATCAGGCTCCCATGTCCATGGGGATTCTCCAGGCAAGAATACAGGGGTGGGTTGCCATGCCCTTCTCCAGGGCATCTTCCCAACCCAGGGATTGAATCCACATCTCCTGCATCTCCTTTCCTGCATTGCAGGTGGATTCTTTACCCATTGAGCCACCTGGGAAGCCCTTCCTAAACAGTTTAAAAGGATTCTGTCATTTAATTCTTATAACAGCCTTATAAAGTAGGTATTATAGTTATCCCCATTTTATAGATGTACTGAGGAGTCTAGATACAGTGCCTAAGGTGATGTGTTAAGGAAAAGATTTACATTATTATTTAGAGTTACAAAAGCAATTAATAAATGGATCATTAATAATAAGAGTAAAGTCTTTAGAAATAGCACAAGCATGCTAAAGTCCTTATCTTTTGTGGCAGGGAATGAATATGTATTGCTCAAACAGTCTAGTATACAATGATAATTCAAGAGGGGGAAGCGTCAGCACATTGTCTAGGATGATTACAGAGGTAACCACAGGAAGAACTAAAAAAGAAAATTGGACACTGAGAATCTGGTTAGGGGAGGAGATATTTACTTTCTATATGATCATCTCCAATTCAAATTTTATTATCAATACACATATTGCATTTGTAATAAAAATTCAAGACTTCCCTGGTGGTCCGGCGGTTAAGAATCTGCTTTCCAATGCAGGGGACGCAGGCTTGATCCCTGGCTGGAGAACCAAGATCCCACATATAGGGCAATTCAGCCTGCACGCCACAGTGAAAACCCACATCAGCCAATAATAACAATAAATTATAATAAAAATCCCTTAAGAGCACAAGTGAGAATTTGGAAAAGCAGCTGTGCAGACAGCTGGGCAACAGTGGTGGCGTGCAGAAATCAAGAGCGTCCCCAGCTGTTTGGAGGGAAGCAGCCAGTTATCCAAGAATCAGCAGAGAAGACAAGTTCTGGAAGTAGGGAGCAACCGGCTCAGGGCTCTGCAGACTGGTGTCCCCTGCCCATCCCATCCCACTCCCCACTGAGACCCTGTGCCATACTCAGAGCCTCTGAGCACTTGAGGAGCTGTCCAGCCTTCACATGAAATCTGCAGGGGATTTTTTTCTGCACAAAGAGTTTTGTTTTTTGTTTGTTTGTTTTTTAAATGTGTAACACAGGTGTGATTTAAGTCAATACATTTTTAAGGGATTTCACATGATCTCATTCTTTCCGCTGCCAATCACCTCAGTTCCTACAAAGTCATAAAATTCAAGATACGTACGACAGCCCTTTCCAAAAGACATTTTGCACAACCCACAGCTGCGTGTCAGTCACTCAGTCCACATCTCTTTTAGATGGGCTTCTTTGCTCTCCAATGGAATACAGACACACTTTGACATTCCCCATCTGTAATCTTTGGGATTCAATTTCCTCAAGCAATTTACTTTAGGACCATGTTTAGGGTCTGCAGACAGAACTGCCTGGTTCTGAATCTGACACCCTCTAAAAATGTATTAAGTGTAAATCATATTCACCCCTAAGCTATCACATCCTAGAACAGTACAGATTGTTGGGGTATGTCAATATCTAAGATTAAAAAAAAAAAGTTTGTTAGGTTTTTCATAGTTTTCTTGGCAACTTTGTCTTGTAGTTCTTTCCCACAGATCGAACAAGCAGTTCTATGAGTAAAGGAAACCACATACTTACTCTATGAGGCATTTCCAATGATGTAGGTTTATTGGAAAAGCCCCATCAGGATAGACCTCAACTAGATCTGCAGTTTTCATGTCTGGTACTTCCTCTGTCATTAAGCATACATACATATATTTGTAACTACATACATGTACTTAGGGATATTACTCGTTCCTGTAGGGTAAATCTGCATGTCACTCCCATCAGAAGACTGGGGACTTTTGCTGAGTAGGTCAGGCAGAGCAACAGTTCTAGAAAGCAAAACCCTGGACCCTTTATTACAGTGACAGACAAGCACACAACTTCTGCAACTGAATTTTTCTTAGTCAGCTCTGGACAAGCCCATCTTCTGTCAAGATTGCATCATTTTGATTACACACAATTTTAAACTGCCATGTGATTCTCATATAGGACTATCATCTGAGACTTGATTGTCAACAATGTATTCATGTCCCAGAAAGGGCTTCACAGGTGGAACATTTTACCCCCAAACAAATCTGAGTGCAGAGAACTCTCCTTTTTAATGGAGCAAAGAGAAATAAATGCTTTTCTGTGAAGACTCATAAATTGATAATTTACCTTAAAACCGAAGAAGGAAGATCTTACAGAAGACAGCAACTACTGAATCATTCTGTTGTTAAATCAATTACTGCATCTGATTAGTTTTCCAGTAATCCTTGAAGTAGAGAAAATGTTGTTGGCAAAACAGTAAAAACCTGGCCGCTCAGAAATTTAAACATCAGCAGCCATTCAGAAACAACAGAGGCAACTTAGTACAATGCAGAAGAAGCCTTTGATCTAATTACTTCCGCTAGTAAAGCCTACAATTTTTCTTCCCACTGATTTATTTAGTTTCACAGCATGGGCTCAATTAATTTCTTCTTACTCAGAGGTCATGTAAATTCATGTCTTCACTATAAATATTTTGAAATGTCTAATAACTATGCTAAACTTGGTTAACTCTTTGGTACCTGAAGTTACCACATGTACAAAAAGATTACAAATACTTGGTACAGAGAAGGCACTCATTATTTAAATAGCACAATACAATTAAATCATATCAAATGACTATAAGGATTAGTCATAGCTTAGAAAGTGAGGCCATATTTAGACCACGCAATAAATAAACATAAAACCACTAGATTAAATGTCAAACTAAGCATAAAATTGTAAATGTGCCAATAATTAAAGTTTTGAATAAACAAGAGCAAATATTTAATAACTGAATATTACTGAAACTTCAGATCACTATGGAGAAATTTTGTTTCTGCAATTTTCCCCTTTTGTCTTAATATATTTCAGCTATATGTCCTCACCAAAGTGGCCTTTTTTTTCACCTGTAGAGATGATCCCTACAAACAGAACAGACAGAAATGACAATGTATTTTCCCCTTTAGGTGCTGCAAATAATCAGATGGCTATGTGTAAACCATGACTCAAGCCCCAGGTAATTATCTAGGTATGGGGGGTGGGGGGGGGAAGATGATCAAGGACTAAGCAGATCACAGTACTTGTTTTCATAATTCAATTGAATTCATCCTAATCTTCTAAATTCTGTTTTATAAAATGAGAACCATCTTAGAGCCACTATATCTGAAAACAGCCCTTGAAACAGAGGATCTGACATTCCATTTTATCTGCGATGCCTGCCAAATTGAGTGATGCTACATTTTCTAACCCCTTTATCAGGCATTCCTTAGCAAAAGTACTTGGGAGGAAAGATTTTGGTTTCACACTGTGAGAAATGTGTTAGGTTGGCCAAATAGTTCGTTCAGGTTTATCCGTAACACCTTAACGAACTTTGTGGCCAACGCAGTAGAAGGATCAAAGAAAGAAAGCAGTATTTTTCTTCCTGCTAATTCTGGGGCATTTTATTTCTTTTTAACCTGTTTTATGGTTAACTATTCATCAAGGTCTCAACAGACACTGTGGGATGTGTGTGTAAAATAAAAAGGTAAAGGAAACCACCAATTTATACAAAATCATATTCCAAAACTAGCCTGGCATGGTTGTTACACACTCAGTTTCTAATAG
This sequence comes from Bos indicus x Bos taurus, assembly GCF_003369695.1. Taxonomy (NCBI): domain Eukaryota; kingdom Metazoa; phylum Chordata; class Mammalia; order Artiodactyla; family Bovidae; genus Bos; species Bos indicus x Bos taurus. The sequence continues at coordinate 58,643,927 of NC_040088.1, forward strand.
CTACACATATCTGGATTCAAATCCCAACTCTGTCACTCACAAGCTCCATGATCTGTATAGCAAATGGAATGATACCACATCTCTGAGAGGGCTAGGGAGAGACACAGACAAGTAGTAGTAAAAAGAAAGTGTAAAGCTCAGGGCATTGGAGGCCTGGTGCCTACTAAGTCATCAATAAATAGCTGGGAGTCCATGCTAAGTCGCTCCAGGTATGTCTGACTCTTTAGAATCCCATGGACTTAGCCTGCAAGGATCCTCTGTCCAAAGGATTCTCCAAGCAAGAATACTGGAGTTGGTTGCCATTTCCTTCTCCAGGGGATCTTCCCAACCCAGGGACCAAACATGTCTTTTTTGTCTCCTACATTGGCAGGCAGGTTCTTTACCACTAGCACCACCTGGGAAGCCCAATAAATAGCTCTTGTTACTCACAAATAATTTAGTTTTTGGTCCATGGTTTATTCTTTCTCTTAGATGAGAAGTTATAAACAGTGGTTAGAATTCCATGTTAGGCTTCCAAAGCCTATTTTACTCATAATGTTTATAGCCTGGCTTTCATAGTGTTATAAAACCAAACCACCAATTTCACCAAATCACCAGCCTTGACCTCATATTGTCAGCCAACTTCCCAGACCAGACTCTGCCTCTTTCAGACCCTCCAGAAGTTGGAGACGCATCAGGAAGTGGTGACCCTGGTGACACCAGCCGGAGCTCTGTGCCTTTCCTGCAGATACGCGGCCACCCCAGGTGTGGCTTTATAACCTCATAAATCTAGGTTCTTGGGAGAATTCCAGAGCTTGGCAGTGATCAGGCATCGCTCTGCCTAACCAAACAAGAGCTCAGAGCCAGACCCAGGGACACCGTGTTCCTTGAGCAGTTTTATCCTCCTTGCATGCACTGCTCAGAACATTGTAGGGATCGATAGAGGTTAATTAACTTAAAATTACAAATGGCTCCTCACAGTTGGCCTCCAATCTCTGCCATGTGCTGTGCTCATTCTCATCTTTGAGACATGATCAGGAGCTTTCCTTTTCCTGAAATGCTCTCCCTCCCCTTTCCTGTGAATAAGTCAATAATCATCCCTAAGACCCAGCTCAGAGGGCACCCTCTCCCAACACCCTTTCCGGGCTCCCCTGAATGTCAGTCTCTCCGTAGTGGGGCACCATAGCACACCTTGCCCAGACCTGTCCTGCATTGTCTTTGTAGGGGCTTTCAAGCTCTCATGTACACAGAATCATCTGGGCAGTTTGTGAACAAAAAGTGTCCCTGGGCTTCATGACCAGAGACTCTGTAACAAGCTGAGGAAGCATCCAAGAGCCTGTTCTGTTACAAGCTCCCAGAATGGTTCTGATGGAGAAGATGGCATCATGTGGGAAAGAGAGCATCCAGGCAGAGATGGTTGCACTAACTGTTCTCTCCTCACCAGTGAGTACTGCTCTATCCCCAAATATTGGAGAAGGAAATGACCACCCACTCCAGTATTCCAGCCTGGGAAATCCCATGGACAGAGAAGCCTGGCGGGCTACAGTCCATGGAATCACAAAGAGTCGGAGATGACTAAGCAACTAAACAACAATCTCCAAATATATTAGGTGCTCAATAAATGTTGTTTAAGAGAGTGGGGAGCGTTAAAACAAGTGGGTATTCATCTATCAACAGGTAGGTGTTTATTGAGTATATACTAAGTATACAAGGTCCTATCAACATTGAAGCAGGTACTTGTCAAAATCCAATATGGAGCATGAGGTGCATGAAATCAAATAAAAATAAAGGAAAGCAAGACTTTGCTGTTATCCTGTCACAGAGCCAGAATGCGTCAGGGTCATTTTCAGGCTGGTGGTTTTCAACTGTATCCACTCACTGGAATCCCCTGGGGATTTTAAAATACCGATGCCTTGATCTTCATCCCCAGAGCTTCTGAATATATCTGGGACTGACAGTGTGCACCAAGATGTCTAAAAGCTCCCCAGGTGCTTCTTCTGTGTGGCCAGAGTTGAGTCACTGCTGCAGGCTCACACAGCCACTACTGGCACCTCTCCAGTGACACCTAGTTTATGTCTGCCTCGCTTTCCCACATCTGTTTACTGCTCTCCCCCTCTCACCTTTCACCAGATTCAAAGCTTCTTGAAGTCAGGTTCCAAATCATATTCCCCTTTGATTTTTCTAGAGTGCCCATGACAAGAGTCTATACTTAGGAGGTGTAGTATTGTGATTTATAACAAGAAATATATAGCTAGTCTTTATCCCTGTTCCTTGTGTAGAACATCTCTTGTCTCTAGTACAGACTCCTAAAACTCTTGGAATTTCTTAAGTGACGGGAGTGATAAAGGTGTCTTGAGTTATGTTAATGAGGTGGTTTTGGAAAGCCCCTAGATCATCTCAGGTTGGGGACTGGTTGCCAGCAGGCCCAACCATGTGATTTCAGAGCTGGAACTTGTAGTCCCACTCCCTAACCTCTGGAGAGGGGCGAGGGGCTGGAGGTTGAATCAACTGCCAACAGCCAGTTATTTAATTAATCATGACTTTGTAAAGAAGTCTGAATACACTCCAAAAGGACAAGGTTAGGAGAGCTTCTGGGATGGTGAACAAGTGCTGGGAGAGTGTGTGGAAGCTATGTGCCCTCCCCCAATAACTTGCTCTATGACATCTCTTCCATCTGGCTATTTCTGAGTTATGTCCTTTTCTAAAAAACCAGTAATCTCTTGAGTACACTGATTCTCTGAGTTCTGTGAGTTCCTCTAGAAAATTAATAGAATCCAAGGAGGGAGTTTTCAAGGAATCCAAGGTTTGTAGAACCCAGGATCTACAGCCTATCAATCAGAGGTGCAGGTGACAACCTGACTTGTGGTTGACCCCTGAAGTGTTGTAAGTATGGTTGTAATGTGAGAGTAAAGGAGAAATACAGAAGGAAGACTGAGATTTTCTTAAATAGAAAGAGAGCAGTAAAAATTTGTGGAATGAGGATACCACTGGCATGGATTTAAATCTCATCAACCATGAGTGAGCTGGACCAAGAAACATTTCAAAAAACTAAACCACAGCATTAAAACACTGAATAACCAAATTTAAAAAATAGTAACCAGGGACAAGCTGGCCCTTTAAGCACTGGGGAAGTTGCAGAAGAGCGTAAAATGATACAGACTCAACAGAGAAGAACAGCAGCTACAAACCAAAGGGAGCTCTTTAGGAACCTAGCATGAAAAACAACAACAACAACAACAACCCTGGACCATCCAATACTTAAACGGGAGCGTGTCTGGAGGTCAGCACCATGGACAGAGGCATCTGGAAGGCTCAATAAAGAAGGAACCAAAGGAACCACAAGGGGACTGCGACCCTGCCTTCAAATTACCAATCAAAGCTACTTTCTTTTATCCCAGAAAAAAACATGCAACACAAAGGATATTCTAGCTACTCTTGAGAAGAATGATTAACTTTAAGCTCTTGTGGTAAGTAAGGCCTTTCAACTAGGAGCATTGCTATTTTATTGAAATGACAAATCTAATGTAAATAATAAAACTCTATTGTTTCTGGCCCCCTAATGAAACTTCAAGTTTCTAATCCTTTTAAAAAGCATTTTTATTATTGCATTAGCAAATGATCATAAAATACTTCTTTTAGTAGACCCGAAAGATGAAACTGAATTTTTTTTTCAAGTATAATAAGACAATAGGAAAGAATGCTGCTGCTGCTGCTGCTAAGTTACTTCAGTCGTGTCTGACTCTGTGTGACCCCATAGATGGCAGCCTACCAGGCTCCCCCGTCCCTGGGATTCTCCAGGCAAGAGTACTGGAGTGGGTTGCCATTTCCTTCTCCAATGCATGAAAGTGAAAAGTGAAAGGGAAGTCGCTCAGTCATGTCTGACTCTTCGTGACCCCATGGACTGCAGCCCACCAGGCTCCTCCGTCCATGGGACTTTCCAGGCAAGAGTACTGGAGTGGGTTGCCATTGCCTTCTCCGGATATGAAAGAATATTAAAGAATATTAAATCTAAATGGACTCCTCCATCACAAAATTAGGGCTTGGGTTCAGATCAGCTATCAAGGATGAGATTCACATATCAGCATATTACAGACCCTGAGAGACAAAGCAAAGGTAACCCATAATTTTTTAACTCTGCCTGCATACCAGAAGTGATGAGGGATCTCCCATTAATCTCATTTAATCCTCATCAATGCCCTCTTCCTGCAGCTTTATACTGATATCCCCATTATGCACATGCAGATAGGGAGTATCAGAGAGGATGAGTAAGTTGTCTGAGGTCACACAGCTGCTAAGGAACAAAGTCAGCATTTGGTCTTCTGCCTAACTCTGAAGTTTGCTTCCTTTTTTTTTTTTTAAGCTACTCAGCTGTGTTACCAGATCTGGGCAGCACACATCATTTTAATCTATGACAAATTGGATATTTCCTTTATCCACTACCTCCTAAAGGCATTATAATCCAGAATAAAACACAGACATTCAAACTAAACTGTAGTCTATGAAAATCAATTTTATTTAAACCAATATTGAAACTATCTCATAATAAAATAATTGTACCTGCTGAGTATAATAACTAAGACAGTCACTTTATATGTGGTTTAATAACCACAAGCAGCCTTAAATACAGCTTCATTAAAGCCAGAGTTAGTTTTCCTGCTCTTTTATTATGCATGTTATATGTTTTTTATATATATTCTCACCAATACAGATTAATTAACACACAAATATGAGTATGACTTCTAAGAATTTAAAACTACTTAAAGGGGACCCAAATGATAAAGAAAAGCTGAGATTTTAATGTGAAAAAATGACAATACTGGAAAACATTATTTAATTTTAAAAGATATTTATGTATTTGCCCATGCTGGGTCTTAGCTGTGGCTCACTGGATCTTTGATCTTCATTGCAGCATGCAGGATCCTTAGTTGTGGCAAATGGGATCTAGTTCCTTGACCAGGGATCAAAGCTAGGCCACCTGCCTTAGGAGCATGGACCCTTAGCCACTGGACCACCAGGGAAATTCCTAGAAAACGCATTTTGATTTAATATCTAAAACATAATGAGTGGGGACTTCCTTGGTGGTCCAGTGATTAAGAATCCACCTCCCAATGCAGGGGACAGAGGTTCAACCCCTGGTCAGGGAACTAAGATCCCACGTGCAACTGAATCCAAACTCTAGAGCCTGCAAGCCACAACTAGAGAACTTGTGTGCTTCGACAAAGATCCCAAGGGCCACAGCTAAGACCTGACACAGTCAAAAAAGTATTAAAATATATCTACAAAATAAGTTTTCATTTTCCTCTCTGTAAAAAGCATAAGATTACATCTTAAACTATGCGTTATAAGGAAAATTATGTGAATTTTCTGGGCAGGTCAATTCATTTACACCAGCCCTTAAAAGTAGAGAACTTCCTCTAGATAGAGACAAGTGACACAATAAATGACCAGGTCAGAGGGATTCTAAGTGTGAGAAGCAGTTAAAGCTTTGACTGGCACCAGGATGGAGAGGGTAACATGATGGAAGGAGCAGAAAAAGCCTAGGATGGCCCCCAGCTGACAGCCATCAAGGAAGCACAGTCCTACAACCACAAAGAACTGGATTTGATCAACAATAGAATGTGCTTGAAAGCAGAAAGGAACGCAACCCTCCCAACCTTGATTTTGTCTCTGCGAGACTTAAAGTGGAGGACCCAGCTGAGGCATGCTGTACCATGACTCCTGCTCTATGGAACTGAAAGACAATGAATGAATGTTGTAAGCCACTAAATTTGCAGCAATTTGTTACAGCAGCAATAGAAAGTGAATACAGTTTACATACCTTATAATTAACCCTGCTTAATTTGGGGAGGAGTTGTTCATGGATTAACGACTCCTAATACATTTAAAAATGTACTTTTAATTGTATTGCTCCTAATACATTTAAAAATCACCTCCCTCACCTTTATTTTAGGCTGTTTGGACATACGGTATATGTGCTAATTGATTTTTCAATCACTGTCATGTTTTCAGATCAAAGGATAAAGTTAGCAATCTAGAGGGACTCATTCACAAAACACACATCATTAGTGTAAATACTCACTTCATTTTCATTCTCACAAAACTCTCTGGGAAAAACGTCCTCATTTGGCTTTTTCTAAATACCTCTCCATCCTTGTTAAGAGGCTTAAGCAATCAGATCATGATTTTGCGTCTTTAAGCATTCAAGAGACATGATCCTGCATGATACCAACAGAATGGAAGAATAATTAACCTGAATTTCTAAATGGAACAAGTTTGGTAGATCTTTGATAGAGAAATAAGCAGTCAATTCTGGATGGTGACTCAATTTATCAGTCACATCAATCTTTAGAAAACTCTTGTACTTCATAACACTAAACAACATCAATAATAAAAACAAAGAAAAAAGTTTGCCCATTTTCCACTGATCAAAAAAACTCCTGTTTTCCTTCCCCTGCCACAAGTTCCTCTGGTGTGTATGTGGCAGATAATCTATTAAGATATGACTTTATATTCTCGTCCCTGCTAGTGCAATAAGATCTAGGAAAAATAAGGCAAATTTAGCTCCCTTTCTTCTAGATAAGACAAAGTCTTGAGTTTTGTGTTCGGGGCATCCAGAAATATTAGATTTAGGAATTGAAAACAGAAATTGCCAGAAACTTGGGGGGAAAAAAAAAAACACTATCCAGGCTTTGGAGTTTGTTACTAGCCAAAGAGATGGATGTGGCTTTGAGTTTAGATGGTTACAATGACCTGGAAATTAAAAGAGACTGGAGAGGTGCTACAGAGCCTGCCTCTGCCCTCCTCTATCCTACTGATTGTCCATGATGTCTGATGGGATGGTCAGGGAAGCTGGAGCCTGAGTACAAGTGAGGCAGGGGGTAGATGCCCCCTCTCCACCAACAAGGTAAGCATTAGGAATTGATTCCTTATGGACAGAAACTCCAAAATATCAATAGCAGGGCAATTGAGACAGGAGGCTGGGCCGTGCCCAGATAAGAGACTATGTATTTGTCATTCTCAAAGTCAAGGAGCCTTTCTTGACTAGTAAATTCCTTGCAGGTCAAAAGAAGACTGATGCTAAGGCTACCCATAGGCCTCGTTGTTGGAATCCACCCTGGCTGAGAGATTTGTGTGAACACATTTGCTGTTGGAGAAGACTTTGGAGGGTCTCCTGGACAGCAAGGAGATCAAATCAGTCCATCCTAAAGGATATTAGTCCTGAATATTCATGGGAAGGACTGATGCTGAAACTGAAGCTCCAATACTTTGGCCACCTGATGCAAAGAACTGACTCCTTGGAAAAGACCCTGATGCTGGGAAAGATTGAGGGCAGGAGGAGAAAGGGGTGGCAGAGGATGAGATGGTTGGATGGCATCACTGACTCAATGGACATGAGTTTGAGCAAGCTCTGAGAGCTAGTGAAAGATAGGGAAGCCTGGTGTGCTGCAGTCCACGGGGTTGCAAAGAGTCAGACACAACTTAACAGCTGAACAACAACAACATAGGAGGATCCTGAGATGTACCAAGTACGGATTCAGACCCAGACATATCAAAAGGATTGGCCAAAGGAAACCCAGAAGAAATGTCTCCATAAGTGATTTAAACTACCACGAGTGTGTGACTCTCTGAGTACCCCTGAATGTCTATCCACACATACTGCATTCTATTTCTTCCTAATAAATACTTAACTTGTTTCACTACTTCACTACTTCCCGTCTTTGTGGGAATTCTTTTCTGCAAAGCCAAAGGGCCAGAGCGATGTCAATGACCACGGATCTAGTGACTAGGATTTAGCGCTCTCACTGCTGAGGCCCGACCTCCATCTCTGGCTCAGAAGGGAAAGCCTGCTTTGAGCCTCTGTAGGCTAAGGGCACTGGAGATCATGTGGAGATTGACTGACATGAAGAATGATGCCTACTCCCACATCCAGTATGTGGGAGATGGGCCTCCTCCCTTGCAACAGACCACAACACACAGCAGTGACCACAATGGGCTACAGAGTTGGAAGTCCTTCCCCAGATTCTCTAAGTCACAGAATACCATGGGACCCTTGAGCAACTTTCAGGGACAGAGGCCTCCAGTGATGACTGAAACTGGGTAGCTAGCTACACTAGTTAACAGGGGTTAAAACAGAGACTGAACTAGATACAGAAACATACAGCAACGTGGTGTTTGGGTACACAATGGTGGAGCAAATTCATGCAGCTATATGTTTATGTGTGGACTGGCACATGTAGAGAGTAGATTAAGTGCATCCAAGAAATTACCTTAATCTATAAATCAGTTCAGTTCAGTAGCTCAGCCATGTCTGACTCTTTGCGACCCCATGAATCGCAGCACGCCAGGCCTCCCTGTACATCACCAACTCCCGGACTTTACTCAAACTCATGTCCATCGAGTCGGTGATGCCATCCAGCCATCTCATCCTCTGTCGTCCCCTTCTCCTCCTGCCCCCAATAGATCAGAGTCTATTCCAGTGAGTCAACTCTTCGCATGAGGTAGCCAAAGTATTGGAGTTTCAGTCTGAGCATCAGTCCTTCCAGTGAACACCCAGGATTGATCTCCTTTAGGATGGACTGGTTGGATCTCCTTGCTGTCCAAGGGACTCAAGAGTCTTCTCCAACACCACAGTTCAAAAGCATCAATTCTTCGGCACTCAGCTTTCTTCTCAGTCCAACTCTCACATCCATACATGACCACTGGAAAAACCATAGCCTTGACTAGACGGACCTTTGTTGGTAAAGTAATGTCTCTGCTTTTCAATATGCTATCTAGGTTGGTCATAACTTTCCTTTCAAGGAGAAAGCGTCTTTTAATTTCATGGCTGCAGGTCACCAACTGCAGTGATTTTGGAGCCTAAAAAAATAAAGTCTGACACTGTTTCCACTGTTTCTCCATCTATTTGCCATGAAGTGATGGGACCAGATGCCATGATCTTAGTTTTCTGAATGTTGAGCTTTAAGCCAACTTTTTCACTCTCCTCTTTCACTTTCATCAAGAGGCTTTTGAGTTCCTCTTCACTTTCTGCCATAAGGGTGGTGTCATCTGCATATCTGAGGCTATTGATATTTCTCCCGGCAGTCTTGATTCCAGCTTGTGCTTCTTCCAGCCCAGTGTTTCTCATGATGTACTCTACATAGAAGTTAAGTAAGCAGGGTGACAATATACAGCCTTGACGTACTCCTTTTCCTATTTGGAACCAGTCTGTTGTTCCATGTCCAGTTCTAACTGCTGCTTCCTGACCTGCATATAGGTTTCTCAAGAGGCAGGTCAGGTGGTCTGGTATTCCCATCTCTTTCAGAATTTTCCACAGTTTATTGTGATCCACACAGTCAAAGGTTTTGGCATAGCCAATAAAGCAGAAAGAGATGTTTTTCTGGAACTCTCTTGCTTTTTCCATGATCCAGCAGATGTTGGCAATTTGATCTCTGGTTCCTCTGCCTTTTCTAAAACCAGCTTGAACATCTGGAATTTAACGGTTCATGTATTGCTGAAGCCTGGCTTGGAGAATTTTGAGCATTACTTTACTAGCGTGTGAGATGAGTGCAATTGTGCGGTAGTTTGAGCATTCTTTTGCATTGCCTTTCTTTGGGATTGGAACGAAAACTGACCTTTTCCAGTCCTGTGGCCACTGCTGAGTTTTCCAAAGTTGCTGGCATATTGAGAACAGTACTTTCACGGCATCATCTTTCAGGATTTGAAATAGCTCAACTGGAATTCCATCACCTCCACTAGCTTTGTTCATAGTGATGCTTTCTAAGGCCCACTTGACTTCACATTCCAGGATATCTGGCTCTGGGTGAGTGATCACACCATCGTGATTATCCAGGTCATGAAGCTCTTTTTTTTGTACAGTTCTTCTGAGTATTCTTGCCACCTCTTCTTAATATCTTCTGCTCCTGTTAAGTCCATACCATTTCTGTCTTTTAATCAGCCCATCTTTGCATGAAATGTTCCCTTGGTATCTCTAATTTTCTTGAAGAGATCTCTAGTCTTTCCCATTCTATTGTTTTCCTCTATTTCTTTGCATTGTTCACTTAGGAAGGCTTTCTTATCTCTCCTTGCTATTCTTTGGAACTCTGCATTCAGATGCTTATATCTTTCCTTTTCTCCTTTGCTTTTCGCTTCCCTTCTTTTCACAGCTATTTGTAAAGCCTCCTCAGACAGCCATTTTGCTTTTTTGCATTTCTTTTCCATGGGGATGGTCTTGATCCCTGTCTCCTGTACAATGTCATGAACCTCCATCCATAGTTCATCAGGCACTCTATCTATCAGATCTAGTCCCTTAAATCTATTTCTCACTTCCACTGTATAATCATAAGGGACTTGATTTAGGTCATACCTGAATGGTCTAGTGGTTTTCCCCACTTTCTTCAAATTCAGTCTGAATTTGGCAATAAGGAGTTCATGATCTGAGCCACAGTCAGCTTCCGGTCTTGTCATTGCTGACTGTATAGAGCTTCTCCATCTTTGGCTGCAATAAATATAATCAATCTGATTTTGGTGTTGACCATCTGGTGATGTCCATGTGTAGAGTCTTCTCTTGTGTTGTTGGAAGAGAGTGTTTGCTGTGACCAGTGCGTTCTTTTGGCAAAACTCTATTAGTCTTTGCCCTGCTTCATTCTGTATGAAGGCCAAATTTGCCTGTTACTCCAGGTGTTTTTTGACTTCTTACTTTTGCATTCCAGTCCCCTATAATGAAAAGGACATCTTTTTTGGGTGTTAGTTCTAAAAGGTCTTGTAGGTCTTCATAGAACCGTTCAGCTTCAGCTTCTTCAGCATTACTGGTTGGAGCATAGGCTTGGATTACTGTGATATTGAATGGTTTGCCTTGGAAACGAACAGAGATCATTCTGTCATTTTTGAGATTGCACCCAAGTACTGCATTTTGGACTCTTGTGTTGACCATGATGGCTACTCCATTTCTTCTAAGGGAGTCCTGCCCACAGTAGTAGATATAATGGTCATCTGAGTTAAATTCACCCATTCCAGTCCATTTTAGTTCACTGATTCCTAGAATGTCGACGTTCACTCTTGCCATCTCTTGTTTGACCACTTCCAATTTGCCTTGATTCATGGACCTGACATTCCAGGTTCCTATGCAATATTGCTCTTTACAGCATCGGACCTTGCTTCTATCACCAGTCACATCCACAGCTGGGTATTGTTTTTGCTTTGGCTCCATCCCTTCATTCTTTCTGGAGTTATTTGTCCACTGAACTCCAGTAGCATATTGAGCACCTACCGACCCGGGGAGTTCCCCTTTCAGTATCCTATCATTTTGCCTTTTCATACTGTTCATGGGGTTCTCAAGGCAAGAATACTTAAGTGGTTTGCCATTCCCTTCTCCAGTGGACCACACTCTGTCAGAATCTATAAATAGCTATAGCTTAAGCAGCTATAAAAGGAAGGAAACTGGAAAAGGCCCTGCTCTCTTCTTCAAAAGGATTTCTTGATCATTTGTATTTGCTTATGAGGACAGGGATTTGCCAGGCACAAGCAAGATGGCAGAGAAACTTAGAAGAGGATGCAGGAGGAGGAAGTGCTTCCATGCCTGTGACTGAAAACACAGTCCAGTGTCCCATTGGTATGTAATGTAGATGCATTGTTTTGGGGTTGGCCAACCTAGCTTGCTGCAGGCAGCCATTTAGTGATATCTGAACATGTGACTTTGTGCTTTATTTCCTTGACAAAGTCCAAATCAGAGCTCAGGAACTGTCACGACTCTGTAGGGCAGATTTGTGCTGCAAAAGGAGGGGACAGGAGCTGACACTGAACACCAGGGCATTTTTCCACTTCTAAAATCTATGTTAATTTCAGTGATGATATACTCAGGTAAATATACTGCTTGCAATAAATCAGTTGCCTACTGATTCTCTTGGCATTAACTCTCCCTCTCTCTCACACACACTACACATACAAGCTACATACATCATACAGAGACACACGCACGCACCTGCAAGAAAATTAAGCCCACGAAGATACTTTATTAGTGGAAAGTCACAGCTGACTTAACTTTCAAAAGTCAGGCAATTCGAAGTTCCTTCTGCAACTTTATCTCATCTCCACCATATAAACACACAGTGAAGCATGAAACCTAAATATGCAAGCAGAATATCTTTGCACAAAGGGGACACATTCTTGTACTGATGACTTTGTCATTCCTTGCTTTGTATCTTTAAAATGACTTCCACCAGAGTCAGCTTCTTACCCATCTCTCTTTCACCTGAGCTCCTGCCATACTCAAGACAAGCACTGGGCTTAAAAGGTATATTTCAAGCTAATAAGAGAGTCAAGGCCAAAAAAGAATGGCAGGAAAGGTCTCAGGTCCTATTCCCCACAGCCAACTTGGCCACCGTTGGCCACATGCATGCATGCCCTTCAACATTCCCAATCCAGTCCTTTTGCAAATACCACTTACTCCCCTTTCAGATGACTTCCTGGGATTTCTCTGGTGGTCCAGTGGCTAAGACTCCAAGCTCCCAATGCAGGGGGCCCAGGTTGGATCCCTGGTCAGGGAACTACATCCCACAAGACACAACTAAGATCCTGTGTGCCACAACTAAGACTCGGTGCAGCCAAATAAGTAAATAAATACATTTAAAAATTATATATAAAAGAAGACAATTTCCTGACATCTTTGACAACCTCCATTTGTCACCTCCTTAGAGCCTGAGATCAAAGCTCACTTCTTCCAGAAAGTCTTTTCTGATTTAACTGTTTCACCAATTCTTTCAACATGTGGGCATTCAATTATCAAGAGAATATTCTGCCCTCGCTGACATGTAGCTTTACAAGTGAGATAAAGCATAGCTAATGTTAGAGAGAAGTTGAATGATCGTTATCATAGCAAGCAGATTAGACTTAAATGAGTCATAAGAGAGTAGAATTGTAGTTCATGGTATAAAATAAAATTTTTGGAATTTAGTAAGAGCTCTATAGACCACATGGCCAGGAGACCTCTGTCACTTTAACAGGTGGAGCTCTGTAAGAGGAGAGAGGAGCCATCATTGAACTAGGAGTCAGGAGACATGGGTCATTCAAAATCTTATGACTTGCTATTTGCCTCATGTGCTACACCATTAGAATGTAAATTCTTTGCAAATGAGCTGTGTGTGCCTCTTCTCCCCCCCCCCCCCCCCACATATCCCCTATAGTGCAAAATTGGGGAATCATCTATATATACCAGGCACTCTGTAAGTATTTGTTAACCTATATTTACATATGTAGCTAGGGCCAGAAAGAGTTCTGGTGGTTTTACAAGAATACAGGAAATTTTATAAATTTAAGGCCCACAGAGCTTAGAGGAACTATGGAGATGACTTAGTCCAGAATTGGTATTTTTACAGAGGGACAATCCAAGGTCACAAGGGCTTATTCAAGAGCACAGCACCAGTAAGCGACACACGTGGTACAGTACTGAGTTTCCTGAATTACTGGATCAGCAACCCTCTCAAGGCCGGCATTTAAACATTTAAGGGAAAATCTGTTTCAAATCCCAAAGAAAGGCAATGCCAAAGAATGTTTAGATTACTGCACAATTGCACTCATCTAACAGGCTAACAAAGTAATGCTCAAGATTTTCCAACCCAGGCTTCAACAGTACATGAACCATGAACTTCCAGATGTTTAAGCTGGATTTAGAAAAGGCAGAAAAACCAGAGATCAAATTGCCAACATCTGCTGGATCATTGAAAAAGCAAGAGAGTTCCAGGAAAACATCTATTTCTGCTTTATTGACAATACTGTGTGGATTAGAACAAACTGTGGAAAATTCTTCAAGAGATGGGAATACCAGACCACCTGACCTGCCTTTTGAGAAATCTGTATGCAGGTCAAGAAGCAACAGTTAGAACTGGATATGGAAGAACAGACTGGTTCCAAATTGGGAAAATAGTACGTCAAGGCTGTATACTGTCACCCTGCTTATTTAACTTATATGCAGAGTACATCAGGTGAAATGCCAGGCTGGATGAAGCACAAGCTGGAATCAAGATTGCCAGGAGAAATATCAATAACCTTGGATATGCAGATGACACCACCCTTATGGCAGATAGGGAAGAAGAACTAAGAGTCTCTTGATAAAAGTGAAAGAGGAAAGATAAAAACTTGGCTTAAGACTCAACATTCAGAAAACTAAGATCATGACATCTGGTCCCATCACTTCATGGCAAATAGATGGGGAAACAATAGAAACAGTGACAGATTTTATTTTGGGGGGCTCCAAAATCACAGCAGATGGTGACTGCAGCCATGAAATTAAAAGACACTTGCAAGAAAAGCTATGACCTTGGAAGAAAAGCTATGACCAACCTAGACAGTATATTAAAAAGCAGAGACATTACTTTGCCAACAAAGGTCCGTCTAGTCAAAGCTATGGTTTTTCCAGTAGTCATGTATAGAGGTGAGAGTTGGACTATAAAAAAAAAGCTGAGCACCGAAGAATTGATGCTTTTGAACTGTGGTGTTGGAGAAGACTCTTGAGAGTCCCTTGGGCTGCAAGGTAATCAAATCAGTCAATCCTAAAGGAAATAAGTCCTGAATATTCATTGGAAGGACTGATGCTGAAGCTGCAACTCCAATACTTTGGCTGCCTGATGCGAAGAGCTGACTCATTTGAAAAGACCCTGATATTGGGAAAGATTGAAGATGGGAGAAAGGAACAACAGAGGATGAGATGGTTGGATGGCATCACCAACTTGATGGACATGAGTTTGAGTAAACTCTAAGAGTTGGTGATGGACAGGGAAGCCTGGCGTGCTTCATTCCATGGGGTCGCAAAGAGTTGGACACAGCTGAGCGACTGAACTGAACTGCTTCAAAACCTCAATGTTATGACATGAAAACTTTTCAACTCCTAGGGCAAACTGCCATTTACAATGATAATATACTTTTGTGTGTCTACTGGCAAGATGTTTTGCTCAATGATTTTTCTATATGGACTAAATGTTTTTCATGATATTTTAAATTAAGACCTGTATTGCTTAGGATTACATGTAGCTGAATATATCCAGAGATCCCCCAAGTAGTGGTGGCTTAAATGAGAATGAAATGAATATTTCTGTCACCAGTACAGGAGATGTAAGAGATGTGGGTTCAATCCCTGGGTCAGGAAGATCCCTTGGAGGAGGAAATGGCAACCCACTCCAGTATTTTTGCCTGGAAAATCCCATGGACAGAGGAGCTTAGCAGGCTACAGTCCACGGGGTCACAAAGAGTCAGACACGATTGAAACGACTTAGCAAAGAAGTCCATCAGCGGGGGATTCAAAGCTGCTGTGGGTTCATAGCTCTTCTGTTCCATATCTTTCCCATATTACTTTTAAGTTCAAGGTTCTCCTTGAGCTCCATCCATTTCCTCTAAATTCAGCCAAGAAAAAGGAGAAGGAGCAGAGAAAGGGCACACTCCTCTCTTTCGGATAACCTCTTGACGGCCCCAAACAACAATTCTGTTTGTATCATCTTAAATAGATCCTAGTCATGTGGCCAGACTTGGCTGCAAGGGACCTTAGACCATGTTGGCTTTACTATCAGTGTTCTGCTACAAGGCAAGAAGAAGGGGAAAATATGAGGAGCTACTGGTATCCTTTTCCACAGAATTTCTGCTCAATAATCCCTTTCTTAATGAATTCAAATGATACTTTAATATTATACAAACAATATTAAAGCAGAAGTATTAAGTAGAATGCTATTATTTACATAGATAAAGTAATATGAATAATGACAATAATTTTAAACCCATTCAGTATAGAAGGAATATTTTAGTAGAATGCAATTATTATAAGCTCACATCTTTGCCTTATTGATACTAAGAGTAGTGGAATAATCCCAGGGCTAATAGATAATCCCTCATAGGGCAAGAAATTAGTCACCAGGTCATTACATTTGTCAAGAGAGCTCATAAGAACGGGTGATTTCTTCAGGCGTCTGTTCAGCTCTTTCCATCCACCTCAACTGCCACTTTCCTAGTTTCTTAGGCCCTGCCAAAGGAGAAATCATCATCAAGGCAACCAGGGCTCTTCGCTCTCCCTGGCTGATCCTGGTCACTAGTATCATAATGTCATGATCAAACAAGCACTAAAAATCAAGAGATGTTTTAGAGTAGATAAAGGTACAGTTTTGCCTCTGTCACAGGCTGCCCTGTGTCTTGGTCTCTGAACCCAAATACAGAGATTAAGATTGCAGATTCTCCCTTCCTATTCTTCATGTGGAAGAGCCTACTATGAGGGAGTCTGGAAAATTCGAGTTACTCAAAGTTTAGGTTTTAAATCAATGAAAAAGATTTTTCACATCAGACTTCACCAGTTCCTTTACACCCCTCCCAGATAGCTGTTCAGAATGAGAGCCTGTGAACAGAAGAATGGATACAGAAGATGTGGTATGTATATACAATGGAATATTAGCCATAAACAGGAATGATATTGGATCATTTGTAGAGACATGGATCGACCAAGAGACTGTCATACAAAGCGAAGTAAGTTAAGAGAAAAACAAATATCGTATGTTAATGCATATATACAGAATCTGGAAAAATGGTACCGATGAACCTATTTTCAGGGCAGGAATAGTGACACAGGGAATGGACAAGTGGACACGGGTCGGGGGTGAGATGCACTGGGAGACTGGACTTAAAGTATGTGCACTGCCATGTGTGAAACAGATAGCTGGTGGGAAGCTGCTGTGTAGTGCAGGGAGCTCAGCTCAGGGCTCTGTGATGACCTAGAGGGGTCGGGTGGTGCTGGGGGTGGGAGAGAGGTCCAAGAGAGAGGGGATATATGTATATATACAGCTGATTCACTTTGTTGTACAGCAGAAACTAATACAACTTTATAAAGCAACAATAAAAACCCCAACCCTGTAAACCCTGATAAATAATAGTAAAAAATTAATAAATAAAAGAATCAGAGCCTGGCCCCTATACTTCACATAGAAAACCACTGAAAACTGTTCTGCAATACTGTCTCAACACAAGACTAGTACTATTCCAACACTGTAACCAAAGTCAAGGAAACACTCCTCTTAACAGTCTATTTCCTTCTCTCCATTGCTATCAGCTCCAGTGACCTGTTGTCAACACTGAAGAAATTCTAGACCTCTTTAGCCTCCTTCATAATACGACTGACTGTGATCTTCTGGATTTCTAAAGGTTCCTTCGACCCTCAAATTTTCTTTAGAGCCTTCAAGTTACCTAACCTCTCTGGATCTCCCTTATCTCATTAGAAAAATCAGTGCTTTAGAAAAGAC
This sequence comes from Bos indicus x Bos taurus, assembly GCF_003369695.1. Taxonomy (NCBI): domain Eukaryota; kingdom Metazoa; phylum Chordata; class Mammalia; order Artiodactyla; family Bovidae; genus Bos; species Bos indicus x Bos taurus. The sequence continues at coordinate 58,661,149 of NC_040088.1, forward strand.
AGTCCCTAAAGCATGTCGCAGCTCAGACCCATCTCACAATGCTACAACATGACTACTGAATAGCAAGGCCACATCACAGAAGTGAAGCTTTAAATTTCTCTTGCAATGTTTCATTAAGAACTACAGCCATTTAAAAATAATTTGACAATTCTTCGGGATGAATTCTTCTGAAGAAGAAATTGTTTGTATACATCATCCTGTCTTATCAAACTTCCACAGCTGCTGACGAGCGGTAATACACTGTACCACTGTGAGAAGGTTGGTGAAACGGAACGCAATAGAGCCTGCCAGGTAAGTACCAATGAAAATGATTTCAAATCATTTAAAGCGAGCATTATGTCACAGTCACTGCTTTATGGAAGAACTAGGACTTTGTCTTTTCTGCAAGGGGAACAGAATCATCTCGCTTTCCAACTCTGCAGGAGTATCTGACAAGGACTTGTGCAGTATATATTCCACAGCACTCACTGTAATTTCAAGTTCAAAGCAGCAGGGACCGCAGTATATGCTGCAGCCCAAGAAGAGCAGCATCATCTTTTTTCCCATTTCCCTCCTTTGCCTTTGCTTCTTTTCCAGGATTTCTGTGTGCCCTACTCTCTTGCATAAAGAATAAGTTCCCTATGGACGATTTCTGATGCTCACTTTCTGACAACAACTCTCTAGTTGGTGATAAACGATACAAAAGCTTTAACTTCCAACCACTCATCCATTTGCCCTTCAAATTACAATGTAAGATCTAGTATTTTCACTTTCAAGTGGTTTAGAGTTTCCACCCTTCCACTCTTCAGTCCTTCTAAATAGGATTGGCTAAAGGAGAATTGTATTTTAAATACAATATCATCCAAAAGTGAGTGTAGGGAAGTGTACTTCCTAAGAATCAAAGTAATATTTGCAAAAACATTTTTTGCAACCTTGTGTTTGGTTTTGTTTATTCAAAATGTCACTCAGTACTTTGCATACAAGACTTACAGCTCCAAGTTAAGATGAATGCTGGCTACCAAATGAAACAACCTTCTTAAACTTTGCTTGAGGGAAGGGCTTAACTTTAAATATGGCGTTCCATAGGAAAAAAGCGAAGTTCCTAAAAGCCTTAATTAACCTTTACTCATTTCAGCATATATTATCCTCCAGAGAAGATTGGACCCTCCTGGCTAACAGTTCTCCAAAGGACAAGGCTGTTCGGTTAACTTACACTAAGGGTGGAGACTGGGAATTTAAACTCTGCACTGCTTATGCAGCAAAAACATTTTCAAAACACTAATCAATTCCAATGAAGCCTCCATAATTGAAATTTCTCATTTTAGATTTTCTAATTCACCTTAGGACAATAACATTTAAAATACATTCGGCTTTTCATGAAGACGGTGCCGAAGGCGAAGAAGGAATCCCCTGTCTCTCCCAAAGCTAAAGCCAAAGCAAAGGCTTTGAGGGCCAAGAAGGCAGTGTTGAAAGGGGTCCACAGCCACAAAAACAGAAGACCCGGACATCACCCACCTTCTAGCAGCCCACACTGTGGCTAATATTCAAGAGGGTCCAAATATCCTTGGAAGAACGCCCCTAGGAGAAACAAACTTGACCACTATTGCCATCATCAAATTCCCCCTCAGCACCAAGTCAGCCGTGAAGAAAACAGAAGACAACCACACACTGGTATTCACTGTGGATGTCAAAGCCAACAAGAACCAAGTTAGATAGGCTGTGAAGAAGCTCTGTGACTGTGACATGGCTAAACTCAATACCCTAATCAGGCCTGATGGAGAGAAGAAGGCATATGTTCAACTGACTCCTGACTATGACGCTTAGGATGTTGACAACAAAACTGGGATTATCTAAACTGAGTCCAGGGACTTCCCTGCTGGTCCAGTGGCTAAGACTCTGCACTTCCAATGCAGGGGCCTGGGTTGGATCCCTGGTCAGGGAACTAGATCCCACACGCCACAACTAAGAGATTGCAGGGTGCAACAAAGGTCTTACATGCCGCACCTAAGACACAGCACAGCCAAATGAATGATCAAAAACTCTAAATAAATAAATAAACTGAGTCCAGCTGGCTAATTCTAAAACAAAAGTTTTCAGTACAAAAATAAAGCATTCAAACTCCTTATAAATGAACTACATAAGTTTATATTTTTCTTGCACCATGAAGATTAAAGAATACAGTCTTTTATGAACAGTTTAAATTTAAATTTTACTATTTATTATTTTTATAGAGAGCAAAGGGAGTTTGGTTTTAAACAATATAATCTTGATAAAGTCACTTTACTTTTCTTTCATATATAAACGTGAGATGTTTAGACCATAAAATCGCTAATAATCCCTCTGGCTGTAAGAGCTTATGAAGTGATAAAAAAGAAACTTTGGCTCAATTGGAACCTTTCCATATTTTTGCTGTGCTTATATCCCTTACATTATAATAATAATGCTGTAGACTTATAGAACTTAACTTTTCTTCAGGTACTTTCAAACCCATTATCCTATCTACTCATGGAAAGATGTAGTTGGGGAGAAAAGATCTTCATATTCTTGCTCACATGTTTTTCTCTGATAACTGCTAAGCTTGGGGAATTTGTCAAAGTCATAAAATCCTGACCTGGAAAGGTCACTTAATTTATACCTTTCTGTGGCCTTCAGTGAAGCCAAGGATCAGAACAACCCTGAGTTTTTCACACTTCATGCTGTGCCTCTTGATTAAATTAGACCCTAAGTGATTACTTTTTTCTTCCTATTTTTTTTTAATCTGCTAAATGATTTAAAATGGCAAACTAAAACACAATGTACATCCCTGCAAGAAGAGAAACATGACAGGCTACAAATAATGTTTTATTTCAGAGTAAGATCTCAACAAGGAAGCATAAGCGGATAATCACTTAGAGAAATTTCAAACGTGAGATGGCATAATTTTGGAGGATTATGAGTGGCTGATAACACAAAAATCTGGGAGGTTTCTTCCGTATACATTCCTTTTAGTTTTTCCATAATTTATTTATATACTCACTTAATAATTGTATTGAGTACTTGTTACCAGCTCTCCTCAGTGTTTGCTGTCTTTTGGGGAATATAAAGATGAATAATAAGGGAAAATAGCCGACATTTACTGAATATCTAGTGTGTGCTTAGTTATGTTAAGTGCTTCATGTGCAGTTTAAGCCAACCTTAAGCTGCACCGCCAGGAAATGGTAGCACCTGGGTTCTAACACTGATCTGCTTGCCTGGACTCAATGCTGTTAAGTGCCTCTCATTTTAAGAGTAAGCCGGAGTTCTAGATGTCAAGAGGATTCCCCAAATCTAGTGAGCAGGGTCATCTGCTAATTATTCCCATAAATTGATACTTGCCTCTAAATTGTTCATTTGTGTCAACGATTCCTCTCCCACCCACTCCCCCCAAAATAAAACAACACAAGCTCAGAAGTGATCTCTATGAGAGAACTTTTTTCAGTTCCTTAGATACACGTTTGTTAATTACTTGGTAATTGTTTAGTGCCTTTTTAAATGAAGTGTGAAGTCACTGAAATACTGTGAAAATTTTGGTAGAATTTATGACTTTTCCTTGGGGACTGCTTCATACTGAAATTAGCAGCTACATTCTCAAGCTTAAGTAAATGAGTGGTTGGGGCATCAAACAGGAGGGTCCTACAGTTACTACTTGATTTTTGTAAAAAAAAAATAATACTCATATTGATAAGGATACAATGAAACAGTCACTAACTAGGAAAGTGTGAATTGGTACAACTTTCTGAAAAGCAATTTGCATTCATTCTAGAAAGATGTTCATGCCTTTTGACTAACTCCACCTCTTGGCTAGAATCTATCCTAGGGAATGGACTTGGTACTTGGACCACAGTATATTTATATGCATGTTGACCAACCCTTAATAGTAATACCACAATATTATATTTATACTCATGTTTACTAGCCCTTCATAGTAATACTACAATATTGAAAGCAAGTTATAAGTACATAATAATATGGAAATAAGTAAATAAATTAGAATACATAAATTACACACTGGGATTTACACTCCTTTTATGTGATCTTTTCCAAATATTTTGAATGATACTGGAAAATATGCACCATAAAATTTTAAGTGAGAAAAACAGGATCAAACTATTACATACATGAAGATCTTTTTTAAAGATAGATAATTACAGAGAGAAAGAGAAGGAAAAACTGGACCAGATATATAAGCATTAAAAAGAGCTATAATGAAACCAAACAAAAAAATTCTCAAGGCAATCAAACAGTAATAAAAGTTATTTTTCAAAAACTAAGGGAGAGTCTCTTAGGATTAAGCAATGGTTTCTTAGATATTATATCAAATCACCAGCAACAAACAAAAAAATGAACTGAACATCATCCAAACATTGTGCTTCAAGGGGACACCATCAGGAAAATGAAAGGACAGCTCACAGAATAGGAAGACATTTTTGCGAACCACATGTCTTCTAGGGAAATCGCATCTAGAATGTACAAAGAGCTACTACAACTCATAAATAAAAGATAAATAACCCATTTTGAAAAACGGTCCAAAGAACTGATATTGCTGTCCAGAGAAGGCAAACAAATGCCCACTAGGCACATGAAAAGACGCTCACATAATTAGCCATCAAAGAAATGCAAACCCAAACCACAGTGAGATACCACTTCACACTTACTAGAATTGCTATAGCCAAAATCTCAGATAATAGCAAGTATCGAGGAGTATGCAGCGAAACTGGAATCCTCATACACTGCTGAGGGGAACGCAAAGTGGTGCAGCTACTTTGGAAAGTAGCTAGTAGTTCTAGTAGTTCTTCAAATGATTAAGTAGTAGGTTACCATTTTTGTTGTTGTTTAGTCACTCAGTTGTGTCTGACTCTCTTGTGACTCCGTGGACCGAAGCCCACCAGGTTCCTCTGTCCATGGGGTTTTCTAGGCAAGAATACTGGAGTGGGTTGGCATTTCCTTCTCCAGAAGATCTTCCCAACTCAGGGATCGAATCCAAGTCTCCTGCATTGCAGGAGGATTCTTTACCACTGAGTCACCAGAGAAGATCTAGTAAGTTACCATTTTGTTGTTTAGTTGCTCAGTCGTGTCCAACTTTTGCGACCCCATGGACTGTAGCCCGCCAGGCTCCTCTGTCCATGGGATTCTCCAGGCAAGAATACTGGAGTGGGTTTCCATTCCCTCCTCTCTACGGCCCAGCTAGTCCACTCCTAGGCACATACTAAAGAGAAATGAAAACATGTGTCCATGCAAAAATTTGTGTATGAATGTTCATAAAACATTATTCATAACAGCCAAAGTGAAAACAACCCAATTCTCCATCAAACAATAAATGGATAAATAAAACGGACTATATACAATGGACTATTACTCAGCAATAAAAATAAACAAAGTACTGATCTGTGTTGCAACATGGGTGAACTCTGAAAGTAAAAGCGGTCAGTCATAAAGACCCACATACTGCATGATTCCAGCTGTATGAGATATCCAGAACAGGCAAATCTAGAGAGATAGGAAATTGATTAGTGGTAAACTAAGGTTAAGGTGGGAGGTGGACGGGGAGAAGGGTATTGAGGGGGACAGCTGCTAGGCAGGGGGTTTCTTCTGGAGATAATGAAAAAGTTCTAAGATTGACTATGGTGATGGCTGCAAAATTCTGTGAATATACTAAAAGCCACTGAATTGTGCACTTTAAATGCGTGAATAGCATGGTAAGTGAACTATATCCCAATAAAGCTGATTTTTTTTAAACCAGAAAAAAGAATAATTATTATTTCATTCACCAACCTTACACCAAGCTCCTACTATGGCTTGTGTTAAGCACAGTGGAAGACACACAAACAAAGAGAACCCCTGTTTTCAAGGAGTTCACATGAACTAACACTAATATATGCCATTAGTAACAATCATCATGTGTGTTATCCACTCAGTCATGTCTGACTCTCTGTGATACCATAGATTGTAGCTCGCCAGGCTCCTCTGTCCATGGAATTCTCTAGGTGAGAATACTGGATTGGGTTACCATTTCCTTCTCCAGGGGGTCTTCCTGACCCAGAGATCAAACCTGTGTTTTCTGTGACTCCTGCATTGCAAGTGGATTCTTTACCGTCTGAGCCACTAGGGAAGCCTGAAATCTCCACGGAACTTAAAACTTCAGTTGCCAGTAGTTAAACCCTGCATCTTTATTGCCTTCTCTCATGGTCCATTTAAGTTTCAGTTCCTGCTCACTGATATGGCTTTGAGTTCTTCTTCATTTCTGATAGCTGAGGGGTTCCATTTCTGGATTTTGAACCTGGCCCAGGTATCTACATTTTCCTAGTTTTCTGGCATTCCTGGGTGTTGAACTGAAAGGCAATGAACCTCTTTCACATCAACTTACACATATTCATCTGATACCTCCAAATACAAATATGATTGCATATTGAATGGGCACCTAAGGATCATGTCAATCTCTTTATCTGGCTATTTATAAAACTACACATCCAGATAAGATCCTAGCTCCCCAATTTCACCTGCAATCATATCCCTAATCCATTCTCCTACCCCGTGCTCCAGCAATAGCTACCCAGGCTCCATTTCCCGACATTCCATGTAACAGCACATCTTTAAAAAACTTCACTTAGAGATGGTTTTTACATCTAATTTCTCTTTCTTTTTTAAAAAGCTTGTTATTTTACATTGGAGTGTAGTTGATTAACAGTGTTATGTTAGTTTCAGGTGTACAACAAAGTAATTCATATAATGTTCAGTTATACATATACATTGGAGAAGGCAATGGCACCCCACTCCAGTATTCTTGCCTGGAAAGTCCCATGGACGGAGGAGCCTGGTAGGCTGCAGTCCATGGGGTTGCGAAGAGTCAGACACGACTGAGTGACTTCACTTTCACTTTTCACCTTCATGCGTTGGAGAAGGAAATGGCAACCCACTCCAGTGTTCTTGCCTGGACAATCCCAGGGACAGGGGAGCCAGGGGGCTGCCGTCTGTGGGGTCGCACAGAGTCAGACACGACTGAAGCGACTTAGCAGCAGCAGCAGCAGCATACATATACACGTATCTATTCTTCTTCAAAAGGCCCTGGTGGCTCAGATGGTAAAGAGTCTGCCTGCAATGCAGGACACCTGGGTTCGATCCTTGGGTCAGGAAGAGCCCCTGGAGAAGGCAATGGCACCCCACTCCAGTATTCTTGCCTGGAAAATCCCATGGACAGAGGAGCCTGGCAGGCCATAGTCCATGGGGTAGCAAAGAGTCAGACATGACTGAGCAACTAAGACGACAGTTCTTCAAAGTCTTTTCCCTGTTAGGTTGTTAAAGAATATTGAGCAGAGTTCTCTTTGATATATAGCAGGTTCTGTTGGTTACCCATTTTAAGTATAGCAGTATGTATATATCAATCCCAAACTCTTGAAATATCCCTACCCACCACCCTTCCCTACTTGTAAGCATATGTTTGATTCTCTAAGTCTGTGAGTCCGTTTCTGGTTTCTAAATAAGTTCATTTGTATTGTTTTTTAAAACCATTTTGCATATAAGCAGTGTCATTACAATATTTGTCTTTCTCTGTCTGACTTCACTCAGTATAACAATCTCTAGGTTCATGAATGTTGCTATAAATGGCATTATTTCATTCTTTTTAATAGCTGAGTAATATTCCATTATATATACATAATCATGATATTTTGTGTCCTTCATTCAGGCTATGAATTCTTCAAAATCTCTGCATTTTCCATTTCAGAAAATGCCAAATGGGGTTTGAAAACATAGCTGACTGTATTATCCATGTCCATTCAAAAGACTGAAAGGGCAGTATACAGACAGAAGCAGCTGACCCAGTACACGTAATCTGTTGAATTTCACACTGATGCAAGCTGGCCAGTGTAGAAAGTCCCTCTGAGTTCATTAAGAGAGCTCTATGCTCTCAGAGAACATTTTCTCTGCCCTCTTTAGAAAGGGTAGCTTGCTGAGGAGACAGCAGTTATATTTTGTGTGCTTCATTAGAGCAAGGAAATATAGTTCAATGTGCTTCAACAAATTCTAGCTGCTAATGGGCTGAGATATTGTGAATGTTGAGTCAGAATTGCTGGGACATCAGAGAGCTGAAGGGGGGAAAAAAAACTCAAAGAACCAAAGAAATTGCATTTGTAAGCTTCATTTATATACCACATAGCAAGTGAATCAATAACTTGAAAATGTACAGTGAAGGCCAAAAAGGAGTTGATTGCAGTCTTCAAAGAGTAGGCAAAAAGAAAAAGTAGCAGTGCAAATTAAACTCATTCAAAAGAGTAGACGGTTGGTTCAAACCTAAGAAGATTCAACTAGGTTAGCAAAAAATCATTATTCCTAGAAGAGATGACAGAGGAAAGTAATAGAATATGAATGTGAATACCATGAAAACCCCACCCAGATGTTGGTTTTGAGAATTTTTTTCTCACAGAATAATTCATGAGAATGTAAAATGGTATCCTTAGGAAGGCTCATGATATGAAATTAGAAAATCATCATCAGGGTAAATAAGAGTTTTACTAGTTAGGGTAGGATCTGAAGAAGTGAAAAATGACCATCTGATCTTCCAGTTTATGCTATTATTCAAAAGTACAGCTAATGTAAAAAAATCATTCACATTTTATCATTCACTTCTTATTTATTTTTCAACTTGGACTTTTTAATCCACTTCTTAAAAATATTTATTTTAATTGGAAGATAATTACTTTACAATATTGTTGTGTTTTTTGCCATACATCAGCATGAATAGGCCACAGGCATACATGTGTTCCCTCCCTCCAACCCCCTCCCCCTTCCCTCCCCACTCCATCCCTCCAGGTTGTCACAGAGCACCAGCTTTGGGTTCCCTGTGTCATACATCAAAGTCCCACTGGCTAGCTATTTTACATACGGTAATATCTATGTTTCAATGCTATTCTCTCAAATCATCCCACCCGCTCCTCCTACTGTGTCCAAAATGTTCTTTATGTCTATGTCTCCTTTGCTGCCCTGCATGTAGGATCATCGGTACCATCTTCCTAGATTCCATATATAGGTGATTGTCTTTCTCTTTCTGATTTAATTTCACTCTGTATAATAGGCTCTAGGTTCATCCACCTCACTAGAACTGACTCAGATGTGTTCCTTTTATAGCTGAGTAATATTCTATTGTGTGTATGTACCACAACGTTATCCATTCATCTGCTGGTGGATATGTATAGGTTGCTGCCATGTCCTAGCTATTGTAAATAGTGCTGCAATGAACATTGGGGTGCATGTGTCCTTTTCAATTCTGGTTTCCTCAGGGTATATGCCCAGTGGTGGGTCTGTTTGGTCATATGACAGTTTATTCCTGGTTTTTGAAGGAATCTCCATATTGTTCTCCATAGTGGTTGAATCAGTTTGCTTTCCTACAAACAGTGTAAGTGGGTTCCCTTTTCTCCACATCCCATCCAGCAATTATTGTTTGCAGACTTTTTGATGATGGCCATTCTGACTGATGTTACCTCATTGTGGTTTTGATTTGCATGTCTCTAATAATAAGCAGTGTCAAGCATCTTTTCACGTGTTTATTAGTCATCTGTATGTCTTCTTCAGAAAAATGTTTAGGTATTTTGCCCACTTTTTGATTGGGTTGTTTGTTTTTCTGGTATTGAGCTGCACTTTTAATTTGCATTTAGATATTCATACTTTTTTACCTGTGGAAATACCATTACATGGCTCATCAATGACAACAATCTTTTCAGCACCTCTTTCCCATTCTACACTTTTTCACTCTTCCTTCATACACACACACACACGCACATACATATGTCTCAATCAACTGTCAGACATCTTTAGGGTGAATCTAATGGGAATTCCCAAGATGAGAATTCCATCTGATCAGATGACCACAGATCTTTTTTTAAAATATAAATTTATTTATTTTAATTGGAGGCTAATTACAATATTGTATTGGTTTTGCCATACATCAACATGAATCTTAAAGAATTTGCCTTACAGCATCTCTTCCAGAGTCCTGGTCTTGAGTTTAAATTAGTTTTCATTCAACACATGAGGATGGGGTTAGTTGACTAGACAACTAATAGGAAATGATTATGTCTCAGACTACACCTTCATTCTGCCAGCTCTCTCATCAGTCCACACCACCAGTGCATGGGACACGGGCCAGGGCATGTATATATCTCTAATGCCACACTGAAAAAGTAACTCAGGGCAAATCAGACTGATAAAAGTACCACGTACAAGACTCATGTTCATATCGCCCATGCATATCATCTCTGTTTAAAAAAATGGAAAAAAAAAATTTGCCCAGGAGGAGTCCAACATTTATTCATATGTTTCAAAAATCTGGTTGTGTCTCATGATTACTAATACAAAGCATCTTGTGTGAGTGGCTCCCCTGGCTTGCACTCACACAAAGAGAAGGAATTCAGAACATTCAAAGGAACCTCTCACCCAAGTCTGTAGCATGATCACCTCTACAGAAAGCAAGCCACTGACCACAGGCTCAGAAAGAAAGAAGTACTCAGTGCCCTGCAGGACTCTGTAGCATATCTTCAGCCTATAATTACAATCTTCCCTGAACTATCCCAGCAGCTGATGTAAGCCTCATCTGAAGAGTTTCACTTCACTTATCCTCCTGAGAAAGGTGAAGTGCCAGCAGTGAAGAAAAAAAGGAGTGTTATACTGAAAACATGATCCAATAACAAAATTGCATATATATATGCCCACAGCTATGTTCTTATCTGTGTGTCTATAATTTTGTTTATATTTAATCTATATGTCTACAGAGTTACACACAATGATTTTATGCATGTAAAACATTTTTATCTTTATGGCTACATTCTTGTTCATATTTATATCAATACTTCATGAAGTTAATATACACACATAAAATGATTTTAATTTTGTATTAATATAAACTCACATATATTAGTATGAAACTGCATCAATTTCTTGGCCATTGTGTGTGTGTGTGTTGTATGTGTGTAGAAAGCCACAAAGCAAAATCGTGGCATTCTCATGGTAGTTTTATCAAGATGCAATTATAGATGCATTTCTTTATTAAAGCAGTGGGGTATAATAAAAATAGATCTGTACATATAAAACTAATTTAGTAGATACCTTGTGTGAAATGAGAATGCAATCTTTCATTGATTTAAAATTGAAGAAAGGTAGATAGCCACATATAAATCAATGAAGTTAGAACACAACTCTCAACATACATAAAAATAAACTCAAAATGGCTTAAAGACTTAAACATAAGGTATGACACCATAAAACTCTAAAAGAGATCATAATCAAAAATTCTATGATATAAATCATACCAGTTTTCTTAGGTCGGTCTCCCAAGATAATAGAAATGAAAATAAAAATAAACAAATGTTACCTAATCAAATCTATCAGCTTTTGCATAGCAAAGGAAACCATAAACAAAACATACAAAACCTACAGAATGGGAGAAAATATTTGCAAATGATGTGACTGACAAGGGCTTAACATCCAAAATACACAAACAGCTCGTAAAACTCAAGAACAAAAAATAAGCAACCCTATCAAAAAATGGGCAGAAGACGTAAAAAAGTATTTCTCCACAGAAGAGATATAAATGGCCAAAGATGCCCAACATCACTAATTATTAGGGAGATCCAAATCAAGACTACCCTGAGGTACTACCTCACACTGGTCAGAATGGCCATCATTAAAAATCTACAATTAGCAAATGCTGGAGAGGGCGTGGAGAAAGGGAACTCTCCTACACTGCTGGTGGGGATGTTAGTCGGTGCAGTCACTATGGAAAATGTATACAAGTTCCTCAAAAACTAAAACTAGAGTTGCCATATGATCTAGCAATCCTACTCCTGGGCACATATCCAGAAAAAAAGTATAACTCAAAAGGATATATGCACCCCAATGTTCATAGCAGCACTATTCACAATAGCCAAGACATTGAAAGAACGTCCATCAGCAGATGAACGGACAAAGAAAACGTGGTAGAATGCTCATACACAATGGAATACTACTCAGCCATAAAAAGAAGGACGCAATGCCATTTGAAGCAAAATGGCAACTAGCAATTATCTAGTGATGCAACTAGTGATTATCATACTAAGTGAAGTAAGTCAGAAAGAGAAAGGCAAATACCCGTATGATATCACTTATATGTAGAATCTAATACATGACACAAATGAGCCTATCTTTGAAACACAAACAGAATCAAGGACACAGAGAACAAACTGGTGGTTGCCAAGGGGGTGGGTATCGGGGAGTGATGGAGTGGGAGGTTGGGGTTCACAGATGTAATCTTTTATGTATAGAATGGATACAAAATAAGGCCCTACTGTATAGCACTGCTAAACAATGCTCAAAGTACTGCACAATTGCACTCATCTCACACGCTAGCAAAGTAATACTCAAAATTCTCCAAGCCATGCTTCAACAATACGTGAACAGTGAACTTCCAGACGTTCAACCTGGATTTAGAAAAGGCCAAGGAACCAGAGATCAAATTGCCAACATCTGCTGGATCATCGAAAAAGCAAGAGAGTTCCAGAAAAACATCTATTTCTGCTTTATTGACTGTGCTAAAGCCTTTGACTGTGTGGATCACAACAAGCTGTGGAAAATTCTGAAAGAGATGGGAATACCAGACCACCTGACCTGCCTCTTGAGAAATCTGTATGCAGGTCAGGAAGCAAGTTAGAGCTGGACATGGAACAACAGACTGGTTCCAAATAGGAAAAGGAGTACGTCAAGGCTGTATATTGTCACTCTAATTATTTAACTTCTATGCAGAGTACATCATGAGAAATGCTGGGCTGGAAGAAACACAAACTGGAATCAAGATTGCTGGGAGAAATATCAATAACCTCAGATATGCAGATGACACCACCCTTATGGCAGAAAGTGAAGAGGAACTAAAGAGCTTCTTGATGAAAGTGAAAGAGGAGAGTGAAAAACTTGGCTTAAAGCTCAACATTCAGAAAACTAAAATCATGGCATCTGGTCCCATCACTTCATGGCAAATAGATGGAGGAACAGTGGAAACAGTGGCTGACTTTATTTTGGGGGGCTCCAAAATCACTGCAGATGGTGACTGCAGCCATGAAATTAAAACACGCTCACTCCTTGGAAGGAAAGTTATGACCAACCTAGACAGCATATTAAAAAGCAGAGACATTACTTTGTCAACAAAGTTCCATCTAGTCAAGGCTATGGTTTTTTCCAGTGGTCACGTATGGATGTGAGAGTTGGACTGTGAAGAAAGCTGAGTGCTGAAGAATCGATGCTTTTGAACTGTGGTGTTGGAGAAGACTCTTGAGAGTCCCTTGAACTGCAAAGAGATCCAACCAGTCCATCTTAAAAGAGATCAGTCCTGGGTGTTCACTGGAGGGACTGATGTTGAAGCTGAAACTCCAATACTTTGGTCACCTATTGCAAAGAGCTGACTCATTTGAAAAGACCCTGATGCTGGGAAAGATTGAGGGCAGGAAGAGAAGGGGACAACAGAGGATGAGATGGTTGGATGGCGTCACAGACTCAATGGACATGAGTTTGGGTAAACTCCAGGAGTTGGTGATGGACAGGGAGGCCTGGCATGCTGCAGTCCATGGGGTCGCAAAGAGCTAGACACGACTGAGCGACTTAACTGAACTGAACTGTATAGCACTGAGAACCATATTCAGTACTTTACGATAAACATCAATAGGAAAGGAATATTTAAAAAAGAGAACATATATATATACACAAAACTCAATCACTTTGCTGTATAACAGAAATCAACATGACATTATAAATCAACTATATTTCAATAAAATTTTAAAATTTTTAATAAAATTGAAGAAAGGAAAATCATAAATTTGGACATAAATTTGGTTCCCCACAAAACAGATTCTGAGATCAAAATGTGTCTTCATGATATTTATTAAAAGGTGCCCTTAGGGAGCACTGTTCTTGGGTGTGTGGGAGTAGGATGGGGATAGGGAGGAACTGAACTGCTCCTCAGGATCCAAAGGAGCCTCAGTTAACTCCAGAGGAAGTTCTGGAGCTTGGTGGTCTTTCAGAGACATCCCAGAGTGAGGCAGGAGACTGGGTCTTTACACCCCTGCCTTGATCAGCCATAGGATGTTGGCTGCCCCTGGTGAAGGAGTAAAAACCTTGACAAGGGAAGACAATGCCTGGGGATGAACTCAACTATGAACCCTCAGCAGTGACACTGCCAGCAGCTGGGGAAATGGTAGGGGCCTGGGTGATGCACCCAGCATCATTGCAAAATTCTTGCGAGTTCATAACTTTTTTTTTTTTAGGTCACACCATGAGACTTGTGGGATCTTAGTTTACCAACCAGGAATCGAATCCCAGGCCACTGCAGTGAAAGCACCAAGTTCTAACCACTAGACCACCAGGGAATTCCTCATTCATAATATTTTTTAAAGTGAGAGCTATTAGAATCCACCTGCCATATGCAGGAGACGCAGGTTCAATCCCTGGGTCAGGAAGAACACCTGGAGAAGGAAATGGTAACCCACTCCAGTGTTCTTGTCAGAAAAAATCCCATGGATAGAGGGGCCTGGCAGGCTACAGTCCACAGGGTTGCAAAGAGTCAGACACAACCTAGAGACTAAACAGCAACAACAAATTATTTGTTACTCCAAATTAGGAGTCCCCTGCTCTATCAGAGATTCCTTCTGAACTTTATGGTTTTTTCTCCTGATAGTCTGCCTTTTTAGATCACTGAGTCAACTGTAGCACAGGTTTTTCATGTGGAAAAGCACCTTTAATCACCTTGTAGAGAAATCTGACGGACAAAATGCTTGCCCACTTTGTGGAAAGGGCTCCAGTTCTTTTATCTGCACAATAAGGATGGTAATAATAGTAACAACCTCATGGGGTGTGGATAATAAATTAAATTATCCATGCAAAGGTCTTAGAAGAGTACTGTCACACCATTAGCTATAATGAGCATTATTATTTTTGGAAAACTCCATGAACTCAATATCTCTCTGTGGTTATAAGGACATACTCATAAATGCTTCATAAATCAGTTCAAGGGGTCAATGCCAGGAACATCTTTTCAGGTAGCAGATTTCACCCTACCTTTTGTTGACTTCCACGTGAGTGATAAGAAAACAATTTAAGTTTCTACTCTGTTCTTGGTTTTATTGTCAGGAGATGGAGGTTCAAAAGACAATTGAGAATAGTAGAAAGAATAGTTAGGTCAACTATTCTAAAATCAAAAACCCATCATCCATGTCAGAGGTCCTCCAACCTTTAATTGTTCAGATGCACTAATTCTATGGAACAGATTAAGTTAATCAGAACCTGGGGGTACAGCTGCAGAGAGTTCATCTAGGGAGGTTACTTGGGAGCCACACCATTTAAAAGGAAGAGACACTGTACACCGTAGCTGCTTTATTGAAATTTTCATATGGCCAATGCTGCATTACTGAAACAATATTTCTCAGCTTAAATGGTATTGTAGACAGAAACCTTTGGGGCCTCAATCACTCATTCATCCATGTGTTGGAACAGTCGTGAGCAGTTTTCTACAGGGATTACCTGGCCAAATTCCCTGCTTCTGCAGGGAGACAATCACCCACTCAGTCTTCAGCTTTCATGAGAGATCTCTCACCTTACACAGACCTGCCCTTCACCTGCAACCTAGCATGTCTAAATCCTGGGTTCTACTATCGGCCAGCTCTCTGCTCTCCAGTCTCACAAAATCCTGATAAGAGAAATATTTCCAAGGATGTCCTGAGTGACATTACACCATTCAGTCTTCAGAAGAAGGGGCTCTTAAGCTATTTGGAAGATACTCAGGGAACACCAATACACTATATAGATGATACATGGATTTTTGTGTTTATGCCCACATGCATACTTTTCTGGAGAGACAGCTTAATGATTTTAATCAGGTTATCAAAAGGCTTATCCTGGGAAGTTCTGTATGGTGGTTGAACTCAGGCTGAACTCAGACTGCCTGAATTATACTTACTTCCAGAAGTGTATCAGGTGGCGCTAGTGGTAAAGAACCCCCTGCTATTGCAAGAGACATAAGAGACGCCGGTTCGATCCCTGAGCTGGGAAGATCCCCTGGAGGAGGACATAGCAACCCACTCCAGTATCCTTGCCTGAAGAATCCAATGGACAGAGGAGCCTGCTGGGCTACAGTCCACAGGGTCACAAAGAATTGGACATGACTGAAGTGACTTGGCATGCATGCACCACAAGTGTATGACCTTGGATAAGTTGCTTATCTTTGGGGGCCTTACATTCCGAATCTGTAACAGGATTAGGATTTGATGTGATTCATAAAACCACATAAATTATAATAGGATTAAGTATCAATGAAGGGAATAGGGGTACAGGAGTGAACATGGATGACAAAATTAGAAAACTATGTTTAACACAGTGACACACATACCACCTGGTCCCGTGTCCTGCTGGAGGTGGACCTCAGACGGACGGTACCCACCTTGTCTGTGGCCAAGGCACTCATCCAGGGTGTCTGGGCTCCCTAAGCTTATACAGCTAATGAGCTCCTCCCCTGAGTCTTGTCTGCAAAATTTCTTCCTTGGAGCTCAAAGGATACTGTGACAAGGGAGATAATAATAGCACCTATAGATAGATAATAACCTATAACTGGAAGATAATAGTAGTACCTATATCAGCTTTGCTGTGCAGAGTAAATCAGATCATCTCAGGTATCCAGGTAAAGCACTTTGAACAACACACCTCCACAGCAGGTGCTCAGTTTACATTTTTGCCATTATTCTTCTTATTAAAATAGTCCATAGCCCCTACAAGACTCAAGAAATGTGTCTCTGGATACTCTCAGTTAAACCCTGAGATGGGGAGAGACCATTAGAAAGTTTGACTTGGACCATGGTTTTTAGACTTGGCTTTTTAAAAATTAGTCCCCAATGTTGCACAACTGGCCTCACTGAGGGATGACATAAGAGGCCAACCACATGGTACCCACTAATCATCTACTGGCCCTGCCCCTTGTCACAGTATCCTTTTTATAGGCTCCAAGGAAGAAATTTTGCAGACAAGACTCAGGGGAGGAGCTCATTAGCTGTATAAGCTTAGGGAGCCCAGACACCCTGGATGAGCGCCTTGGCCACAGACAAGGTGGGTACCATCTGTCTGAGGTCTGCCTCCACCAGGACACGGGACCAGGTGGTATCCGTGTCACTGTGTTAAACCTAGTTTTCTAATTTTGTCATCCATGTTCACTCCTGTACCCCCATTCCCTTCATTGATACTTAATCCTATTGTAATTTATGTGGTTTTAAGAACCACATCAAATCCATTGAGGAATAAATACATTCGAGGGATTCCTGGGTGGCCCAGTGGTAAAGAATTCGCCTGCCAATATAGGAGATGCAAGAGACATTAGTTTGATCCCTGAGTTGGGACGATCTTCTGGAGTAGGAAATGGCAACCTGCTCCAGTATTCTTGCCTGGTAAATACCATGGACCGAGGAGCCTGGCAGGCTTACAGTCCATGGGGTCGCAAAGTGTCAGACATGACTGAGCACAACACAGCACATACGTAAGCAGAGCGACAAATTCACATAGCATGAATGAGTGCCTTGTTTCCTATTACACCATTTGGTCTGTTTTATGGGTGTTGTCCATTCTGTTTAAATGAACTTTGATCTTCTACTGTTGTGAAAAGGTAAGAGGCTGGGAAGGAAGGGGGACTGGTAGGTCGCAACGAGATGAAAAGCAACCAAGGGATTTCTAAGACACCCGATGGTGACGGTTTTCAAAGCAAACAAAATTGCTCTCAGAAAAATATCATACAGGCAAAGAAAAAGAAATCACTTGAAAATCAATCCTGTTTCCATCTTAGAAAGGCATTTCTCACAGGGCTAATACATTCTTAATTTTTAGTCTAACAGAACTCTACCCTGTTTTCTGCTGCTCTGAATATAAATCCTTTTTTTTTTTTTTAATATTTTAAGCCTGACATTCCAAAGAGAGCGGTCCTTGGGCTTTTTCATTCCAGTGCAGCATGGAAGCTGCTAGGTTTCCTTTAAGAGAACATTTCAATTTCATACAGAAGCCCGGTGACCTTGAGTACAAGAGCGAGTCTTAAGAAGACCAATAAAAATTCTGGAGAAAGTTTCTTGAATTCTCTCAGAAAACCAGAAATTAATTAGTGGATCCTAATTCTTTAGAAGAATTATGCTAAGGGCAGCTTTATTATCTCTTGCTTAACAATCCTATGGTAGCAGAAACATTTTGCCTTCTTCATACTTTCTACACAGCCTGCTATGCAATGTCCAAACATCTGAGGAAAATAGGAGGAAATAGGCTGAAAAACAGTAAAATACACAGCAATTAAAACAGCAATAACTCACATCTGTGTTGTAGTTCACAGTTTGTGAAGTGCTTTCATAAACATATCTTACATGATCTTAATAAAAACTCTGGTGACAAAGTCTAAACTTTCCTTTGCTGCTTTACAAGGCTGTTAGAAGTCAAACTGTTTCCTGCAAAATTCTTATGTTGAAATCCTAACCCCCAGGACCTCAGAATGTGACCTTATTTGGAAGGAGAGTCTTTACAGAGGGAATGCAGTTACAATAAGGTCCTCAGGGTGGGGTCTAAGTCAGTATGTCTAGTATTCTTATAAAAAGAAGAAATCTGGACACAGACATGTACACAAGGAGAATGCGGAGATGAAGATGAAGGCAGAGACCACGGTGATGCTCCTACAAGCCAAGGAACACCAAAGACTGCCAGCAGATGGCCAGAAGCTAGGCAGGAGGCAGGGGACAGACTCGCCCTCAGAGTCCTCAGAAGGAACCGGCCCTGCCGACACGTTAATCCTGGACTTCAAGCCTCCAGAACTGTGAAACAATAGATTTCTACTGTTTAAGTTGTTCCATGTGTGTGCTTTGTTAGGGCAGCCCCAGCAAACTAATACAAAGGCTCCTCAGTCTGACCCTCTTTTCTCTCTGGCATCTCCTCCCATCCCTCCTTCCAAGGATTCTACACTTTACACTGAGCATCCTAGTCAGGACCCTTTGTGCAGAGAAGCTGCCAGCTATCGTTATGATTTTTTAATAATTATTTTTATTTACTTATTTATTTGGCTGTGCCAGGTCTTTAGTTGCAGCATGAGAACGCTTAGGGTTTCCCTTGTAACTCAGCTGGTAAAGAATCCACCTGCAATGCAGGAAACACGGGTTTGACTCCTGGGTTGGGAAAATCCCCTGGAGAAGGGATAGACTACCCACTCCAGAATTCTTGGGTTTTCCCGGTGGCTCAGATGGTAAAGATTCCACCTGCAATGTGGGAGACCTGGATTCGATCCCTAAGTTGGGAAGATCCCCTGGAGAAGGGCATGGCAACCCACACCAGTATTCTTGCCTGGAGAATCCCCACGGACAGAGGAGCCTGGCAGGTTACAGTCCATAGGGTCACAAAATGTTAGACACGACTGAGTGACGAAGCACAGTGCACATGTGAACTCTTAGTTGCAGCATGTGGGGTCTAGTTACCTGACCAGGGATTGAACCTGCATCGGGAGTGCAGAGTCTTAGCTACTGATCACTAGGGAAGTCCTTGTTACAATATTAATTGATAGAAGTAGAAAACCTTGCCTGGCAGGGCTCACTACACATTTCAAAATATGTGGGGAGACATAATCCACTCTAGTTTCATGAGATATTAATAGACACCAAACTTTGGGAGCCTACACTCATTCCATTATTAAGTTTTCAGCTTGGTTCATAGCAGGAAAAAAAAAATGCTAAACTCAAGTTCTTGACTATGGCTTTGGCTCTAACAATCTGGCATATTTTTTAAAACACCCTAGAGTGTATGGAGTATTCAGAGGGTCAGTCACTCCAGCTTGTGGATGGAGTTGGTGGAGAACATGGAGCTCCTAGGAACGTCCTCTGCCACACATTCTGCGGCACTGCTTCCATCTGGGAGCAGGGTATTTGTTCTCCTCTTGAGTCTGGATGGGCACTGCAACCACCCGACCTACAGAATTCAAAATGCAGATTTTCCGGCCAGACCTTAAGACACTGGCAACATCTACTTGCCTAGCATTTTGTTCCCACATCAGATGGATTGTCTTAGATGTCACACTCCAGAGACCGCTGTTCTCAATAAAGAAAGAGGCAAAGCAAGCAATAAAGAAATTCCTCTCGTGAGCATGCACTTTAACCTGTGGCTTAAGAACTGGATTCACAAGCTCTCAAAATGTGGGCAGTGACCCTGAAGGTCTTTTAACATATCACTCCTCCCAGTTTACGCCTCCTGCTGTGGTTCAAGAGAACAGGATGGGAGCAGAAAATATAGATGCTGTTCCTCTGCTAAGACGAACAACCACCTCTGCCCTCACTTGGAATAACAGAATCATGTGTTTTGGAGTCAGACATACTAACTGGGGCCTTGAGCAAGTTGCTTAATCTCTCAGAAATTCGATTCCCTTCTTTCTGTGAAAGTGAAAGTCACTCAGTCGTGTCTGACTCTGCGACCCCATGGACTGCAGTCCTTCAGACTCCTCTCTCCATTGAACTCTCCAGGCAAGAATACTGGAGTGGGTAGCCACTCCCTCCTTCAGGGGATTTTCCTAACCCAGGGATCGAATCCAGGTCTCCCGTGTTGCAGGCGGATTCTTTACCATCTGAGCCACCAGGGAAGCCCCCTTGTTTCTGAACTAAAGAACTAAAGATAAAAATATTTTCAGGGTGGTTGTGAGCATTAAAGGGATTGTTGTTGTTTAGCTGCTATGTCATGTTCAACTCTTTGCAACCCCATGAACTGCAGCCCGCCAGGCTCCTCTGTCCATGGGTTTTTCCAGTCAAGAATACTGGAGTGGGTAGCCATTTCCTTCTCCAGGGATCTTTCTGACCCAGGGACCGAACCCGCATCTCCTGCACTGCAGGCAGGTTCTTTACCATTGAGCCACCTGGGAAGTCCAGTAAAGGGATAATGAGTTTATAAAAAGGGCCTGGTGGCACCAGGCAAGTGAGTGCTCAATGAAGACCCTCGAATCATCCAGGGGGCCAGAGGTCCCCTCTCGCAAGCCCTCAGGCCTGAGAATACCCTTATGTCTTATGACCTGAGAATACCCTTATGTCTTATGACATAAGAATACACTTATGTTATGGGGAAGGATGACATGGCTGGAATATTCCAGACACATAACAGCATGCCCAGTATTTGTATTAAAATATACATTTGACAATGTGCTTAAGTCACTGCACCAAAAATACTCTGCTTCTCTGAAGGGCTCCTGTATAAGACACTCCTGGGGGCAGCCAATTTGTAATCTCATGGGTATTTTGCTGAAGGCAGGGACTCTGGAGCCATTGAGCCCTCCAGGATGTCACAGGGCCATGGGAGAAAAACATAGCAGCCTCTGAGAAAGGGGATGCAGGGCTTATTGTCTCTACTGTACATAAGGAGAACCTAAGGATCAGAGAAGTCACATGACTTAGACAAGGTCACACAACGAGTAAGAGGCAGGCCTAACAGAACGCAAATGTCCTGGTTTCCCTGGTGGGCGCTCTTCCCTAACACACAAGGTGCCTCCTGGGAACCTAAGCTAAAATCTTTGCACGGCATTTAACAAGATGGTGGTTGTTTCCTTTGGGAAATATCTAGAGAAGCACCAGGGGCAGAAGCTGAGACGTCTAACAGGATTAGTGGGAGGAAGGGTTATATTTTCAGTAAAGGCTTGGGAGGGGTCAGGGGAGAGTGATGTCCAGCCAAGGAAGCATCAGAGAGGGCTTACTTCTTGAGGGGCCCCTCCCCACAGCCCCAGAATTGTCAACAAGGTTACTAAAATCCAGAAATGTTACCAGTGTGGCTCTTCTTGTGAAAACTGACTACAGAAGAGGCTGTGTTGGTGGCCAGGTTGGGCCGTGTGGAGCGAATGACCTGCGCAGACCCAGGGGCACTAAGACCATGGTCCCCTGAGGAAGAAAGCCGCAGGGCTCCCTGGCCTCCCATAAAGGGCTCTGGAGTGTCACTCGCTGGGAAACCGGTCAGGCCAGGAGTAAGCAGCTCTTCACAGACTCTCCTGACATCTGTGTTACAAGAAGTAAAACCACTTGATTGACCAGTGACCTCTGACAATCAGGTGAAGGAATGTATCCTTATATTTTTCTCATCAAAAGAGACTTGTAGGACCTCCCTGGCAGTCCAGTGGTGAAAGACTTCATAATTCCAATGCAGGGGGTGTGGGTTCAATCCCTGGTCAGGGAACTAAGGTCCCACATGCCATGCAACACGGCCAAAAAAAGAAAAAAAGAGCGGATATGTGCATATGTATAAAAGATTCACTTTGCCGTACAGCAGAAACTAACACAATACTGTGTTTTTATACTCCAATAAAAAGTTTTAAGAAGCAAAAGAGACCTGCACACATCCATTAAAATCATCACACATTTTCCAGGATATCTTCAGGTCTTCTAGGGATCCCAGGTTCCAGGTTAAAATAATTAATTATGCTTTTGTTTTGAACATTTTGTGTAAATTAATTTATGGGGCAGATTTATTCCGCATTGGAGAAAGCAAGTATTCCATGTTTATTTAAAGATATTTAAAATTTTGTTCTGAAATATGCTGGAATGAAAACCAAAGCATGTATTATATATGAAATGACTCACAGTTGTTAACAAAAATCAAATCCTCCCTTAAAATAGACGGCTGCAATTTTGTCAGCTAAACGAAAATAGGAACAACAGCTTTTTACTACTTTTGTAAGCAAAGGTGTGATGAAAAAATGTGTTCTTCTTTAGAGAAAAGTTGAGCTTTGCTTGGCCCCTTATAATCAGAAGGAGAGAGAAAGGAGAATTAGATGGAGCAGCTTCCTTCCTACTAGCTTACCCCCAAGTCAAGTTATTGTATGAAAATTTTTATCCCCCAAAACATTCACTGAATATGTGTTAGACTATTCCCCACAATATTTAAGTACTTCCCAATCAGCCATAGTGGACATTAGTGAGAAATGAGTATCTCAGAAGGACTGGACATTAAACAAACATCCACTTAAAAAAGCAACTTCCAAACACGTGGGTATAAATGATATATTTCTCTCTGCACTTTGGTCTATAAATGAATGACTTAAAAATAAGTTGGGAAGCAAAGTTTAAGAAGCTTTAGAAAATCTAGGATTACTAAAGGGTGTTTTTAAAATTGAAGACTCTTTTAAAGCCCCATAATTTCCTCTTAATAAGCATTTGCTTACTTTTAAAAGTGATGATTTCATAATAATAGCCAAAATGCCTCTGATGAATGACTATTAAAATTAAGTTCACCTTATTTCAAACATGGCAAGAAGAGGTCAGAATGAAATCATCTCCTTTTGCTTTTAAGTGCTTTTACAGATAGAAGCCTAAATTACCTCTGTGAGCTCACAGCTCCTACAGACTTGTCCATGGCCAGCCTGTGCCACAGGTCCGAGGGAGGAGGCAGAGGCTCCAGCACCAGCACCAGGGATAGCAAAGAACCCAGGCCCAAGGAGAAGATGCTTTCTCAATAGACACTTTCTGGGGAAAATTGTCTATGGTTAGTAACTATCAGCATGTTTTGGGCACCGAATTGCCAGCCAAGGCATTGTTCCCCTTTTCAACAATGTGCTCTGTAGAAGTATATTTCAGTTCAGTTTAATCGCTCAGTCGTGTCTGACTCTTTGAGATCCCATGGACTGCAGCATGCCAGGCCTACCTGTCCATCACCAACTCCCAGAGTTTACACAAACTCACGTCCATCGAGTCGGTGATGCCATCCAACCATCTCATCCTCTGTCGTCCCCTTCTCCTCCTGCCCTCAATCTTCCCCAGCATCAGGGTCTTTTCAAATGAATCAGGTCTTCACATCAGGTGGCCAATGTACTGGAGTTTCAGCTTCAGCGTCAGTCCTTTCAATGAATATTCAGGGCTGATTTCCTTTAGGATGGACTGGTTGGATCTCCTTGCAATCCAAAGGACTGTCAAGAGTCTTCCCCAACACCACAGTTCAATAGCATCAATTCTTTGGCACTCAGCTTTCTTTCTAGTCCAACTCTCACATCCATACATGACTCCTGGAAAAACCATAGCTTTGAGTAGATGGACCTTTGTTGGCAAAATAATGTCTCTGCTTTTTAATATGCTGTCTAGGTTGGTCATAACTTTTCTTCCAAGGAGCAAGCATCACTTAATAGTGCTAAATATTCACTGAATGCCTTAATATTCTGCTGGATGCAGTACAAATGGTCTAGGAAGAAAAGAGTACTACGGTTGGAAGAAGAGGTAGAAAAAGTGGAGGAGGGCATGAACAGGAATGTGATTTCTTCACACAGACAACTAGTCCTTACCCTGGGGAGTCAATCCCATGAGAAAACCAAGTGAGCAGAGCACCAAGCAGATATTGGACACATGTTCTCTGAGGTGGCACAGGAAGGGGCTCCAGGTGATGCCAATGCCTGATTAGGACACCTTGTGAGCTGCTTTTCCATGAGCAGAAATGGGGTTCTCTAGGCTGCCTTGCTTGTGACCACAGTGGAACAACTGAATAGAGTTAGGGCTCTCATCCTGATGGTAGAATGTGCAGAGCAATGAGAATAAAATGCCCCCAATTACTAATAAATAGAAGAGAACTATGCATAAAATTTAACTCATTTCTTCCATGACATGACTTGTAGTTTCAGTGATCTTGCAGACTTAGTGCAGTAATGGTTTCTGGATAACCATTCAAGCCACTGGTTCTAACAGACTGTAAACC
This sequence comes from Bos indicus x Bos taurus, assembly GCF_003369695.1. Classification (NCBI taxonomy): domain Eukaryota; kingdom Metazoa; phylum Chordata; class Mammalia; order Artiodactyla; family Bovidae; genus Bos; species Bos indicus x Bos taurus. The sequence continues at coordinate 58,685,857 of NC_040088.1, forward strand.
ACCATGCAACAAGGCTAAAGAGTACCACCATCTCCATTTCAGTCTAACACAGCTCAGAGAAGGAAAGCAAACAAGACTCAGGGAAAAGCAGTTCTGTAAAAGAGAACACTTGTGAAGCTATAGAGGTTTAGAATTTTTACCGACATCCATTCTCACTTTGAGACAGAAAGAGTAAGACTAGGGTAATATTTTAATATTAATGACATTCAAATATGATCCATTTGAAAAAGGCTAATATAGGAAAGTTTACTATAAGAGAACTAAATTGACACTATTTATTCAAGGTTCCGAATAATGTATTTCTCACTTTGCAAAAGGATTCTCTTCTGCAATTCTCCTTAAATAGCCAGCTTCAATAAGCATCAACAGCATTGCTGGGCTCTGAAATTATGACTTACCAGCAATCATTTTGGAACAGCTATGGCAGAAAGTAAAAAGGTGTGCCCTTCTCCTAACTCTGCTGGACAGGCTAAATGTTTCATTTGCCCTCTAGTGTCCTAGTTTACAAAGATTCTATGTAAAAATTTAGACATTTTACATAACCATCATAAAAACGATCACCAAAAGGAAGAGCTTCTATTTAATTCATTTCTAAGGTGCTCTTTGCTTTTAGGTATGAAAATCATGATACCTTCCATAGACACCAATATTCTTCCAGATGGAATGTGGTACAGAAGGAGCTCAAACTGCAAAACAAAGGAAAAGTTTCCAATAGGTTTCCAGATTATAAATTGGAAATTTTAGACCAAAGAGACCTAACAGACATCTATAGAATATTCCATCCAACAACAGCAGAATACACATTCTTCTCAAACACACAAATAACATCATTCAGAATAGATATGTTAGGCCAGAAAACAAGTCTTAACAAATTTAAAAAGATAAAAAATCATACCAAGTATATTTTCCAAGAATAAAACTATAAATCAATAACAGTAGGAAAACTGGAAATGTCACAAATATGTGGAAATTAAACAAAACACTAATGAACAATCAATAGGTCAAAGAAGAAATAAAAAAATATCTTGAAACAAATGAAGATAAAAACATCACACCAAAACTTACAAGATGCAGTAAATGTAATTCTAAGAGGAAAGTTTATAGTTACTAATGCCTAGATTAAGAAAAAGAATAGAAAGATCTCAAAAAGGCAGCCTAACTTCATACCTTAATCGCCTAGAAAAAAATAAAAGAAATAAAGACCAGAATAACAATCAAAAAGATCAATGAATATAAAAGCTGTTTTTTTTTTAAATAAACAAAATTGACAAACCTTTAGCTAGACTAAGAAAAAAAATGTGAAAGCGTTGGTTGCTCACTCATGTCCAGCTCTTTGTGACTCCATGAACTGTAGCCCGCCAGGCTCCTCTGTCCCTGGAATTTTCCAGGCAAGAATACTCAAGTGTGTTGCCATTCCCTTCTCCAGGGCATCTTCCCAACCCATGAATCAAACCCAGGTCTCCTGCACTGCAGGCAGATACTTTACCATCTGAGCCTCCAGGGGATCATATTTTTTAAATAAAATTCACCAAAGCATTTTGGATTTATCCATAGGACAGAGGTTTTTTAAAATGTTACTTCTGATTTGAAAAAGAAAAGACTCAAATAAATAAAATTGGAAATGAAAGAAGAGACATTGTAATTGATGCCACAGAAATACAAAGGATCATAAAAGACTACTATGAATAACCAGGTGCCAACAAACTGGATGACCTAGGAAAAATGGGAAACTCCTAGAAACATGAATCAATGAAGAAATGAACCACTATTAATTAAGAAGAAATAAAAAATCTAAACAGAGCAATAATAAGTAAGGAGATTGAGTCAGTAACCAAAAACTTCTCAGCAAAGAAAATCTCCACCAAATGGTTTTATGGTTAATTCTAGCAAACATTTCAGAGAAGGCAATGGCACCCCACTCTAGGGTTCTTGCCTGGAGAATCCCAGGGACAGGGGAGCCTGTTGGGCTGCCGTCTATGGGGTCGCACAGAGTCAGACATGACTGAAGGAACTTAGCAGCAGCAAACATTTAAAGAATTAACACAAATTCTTCTCCAACTCTTAAAAAAAAAAAAAAAAAAAATGGAAAGGAGCAAACAGTCCCAAACTCATTTTATCATCAGCATTACTCCAATACCAAAACTAGATAAGGACACTACAAGAAAGAAAACTTATATCCCTGATAAATAGAGTAAATTCCCAATAAAATACTAGTTATCAAAGTTTCATAGCAAATTTAAAAGATTATTTACCATAATCAAGTGGGATTTACCTCTGGGATGCAAGGATAGTTCAACATAAGAAAATCAACAAACACAACACATCATGTTAACAGAATGACAGAATAAATCATCTGATCATCTCAAATGATGATCAGAGACAGAAGAGCATTTGACAAAATTCAACATCTGCTCATGATAAAAACTCTTAACAAATTAGACATAGAAGGAACATACCTTAACATAATAAAGGCCATACATGGCATGCCCCCAGCTAACATCATACCTAGCAGTGAAAAGCTTTTCCTCTAAGATTAAGAACAAAACAAGGATGCTCACTCTTGGCTCTTTTATTCAACATAGTACTAGAAGTCTTAGCCAGAGCAATTAGGCAAGAAAGAGAAATTAAAGGCATCCATATTATAAAGGAATAACTAAACTTGTTCTTGTAATCATTCGTAATATATACATGTATCAAATCATGACACTGTACACCCTAAACTTACACAATATTATATGTTAATTATATCTCAATAAATCTAGGAAAGGAAGAATAAAACATTTAAAAGGATGGACAATGTATTTCTGATTGTGGAAGTTATGTGATATGCATATAGAGGCTTCTTGTACTATTCTATTTTTGTACATGCTTGAAATTTTTCATGACACTAAATTTTTAAAGACAGCATCCAAAGATTCAACTATTATTATGATCAGAAGTCATATTACTATTAGCTTAAGAATATCTACATCAATCAATACACCAAATTAAAGGACCTTTGAAAGAAAGCTATACATTTAAGATTTGAGATCTCACAAAAAGTCCTTTCTCCCTCATTTTACTTGATTGTACAATGAGGAAACATCATTTTTTTTTAAAAAAATGAGCTCTTCTCACCAAAAGAAAATCACTGCATGGCACTTACCACAAATATCACCAGTAAGATCATTTGTTGACAATTTAGTATTAAACAAATATATTGCCCAATTATTTCAAGGCAAATAGAGGGGGGAAAGGTGGAAGTAGTGACAGATTTCCTCTTCTTGGGCTCTAAAATCACTGCAGATGGGACTGCAGCCATGAAATCAGAAGACCTTTGTTTCTTGGCAGGAAATCTATGACAGACCTAGACAGTGTGTTGAAAAACAGACATTACTCTGTTGACAAATGTCCATATAGTCAAAGCTATGGTCTTCCCAGTGGTCGTGTACGGCTGTGAAAGCTAAACCGTAAAGAAGGAGGAGTGCCGAAAAATTGATGCCTTAGAACTTTGGTGCTGGAGAAGATTCTTGAGAGTCCCTTGGACTGCAAAGAGATCAAACCAGTCAATCTTAAGGGAAATCAACCCTGAATGCTCGTTGGAAAGACTAATGCTGAAGCTGAAACTCCAGTATTTTGTCGTCTGATGCGAATAGCTGCCTCATTGGAAAAGTCCCTGATGCTGGGAAAGATTGAGGGCAGAAGGAGAAGAGGGCGTCAGAAGATGAGATGGCTGGATGGCATCACCGACGCGATGGGCATGAATTTAGGAAAATTTCAGCATATGGTGAGGGACAGAGAGGCCTGGCGTGCTGTAGTCCATGGGGTCACAAAGAGTTGAACGTGACTGGGTGACTGAACAACGACGACAAAGAAATACATGCTTCAACATCTATAACTGAAGCTGGCTACTTCTCAGCAATGGAACTCAGAGTCAGGTATAAACGTGTAAAATGGCAAATACAATCCAGAAAATTTTAAACATTTTACCTAACCAGTCACATTATATTTTGATATTATTTACTGAACTCTTATGATAGGCTTGCTACCTTACTAAAAGCTTTATCCATTTTCTCATTGAATCCTCACCAAAACCCTGTGAAGCAGACATGCTCTTTTATCAGAAAAAGAAAAGGTTCTATTTTATTTCTTTGTCAGTTAATTAGAAAGAAAACTCTAAATTTTGTCATCAATTTTATGCTATAGTGATTTAAGTAATAAGTTTTTAAGCACAATGTGGCTCTCTCAAATTAAAAAAGAAAAGCCCAGCACATAATATATGTATTTCTCATGAAGAAATATGCTAATATTCATTTAAAATATGTGTTCCTAATAACAACATGCAAGTATTCATATGACAGCTTGGCAAAGATGCTAGAGAATCTTTTTTTTTTTTCTTTTTTTTAATGCAATCGTACAGGTGAGCAAACTGAGCCTTAGGAAGTTTATGTAAACTTACCCAGTGTCTTTTAGATGTTAAGAGGCCAAGCTGGGATAAAAACCCAAAAATGTCGGATTCCAGAACCTACCTCATAGGAAGTTATGAACCATATTTCTTCAGAAAAAGAAGAAGCTTAAAAATGGCCGTTTTTGATTATAGGTTAGAGTGAACTGTATAATCCCAGATTACTTACACAGTGGTCTGTTTCAGAAATCAAGACACAGAAGTTGAATCACCACAGATTAAAAACAAGGGAAGAATCACAAGCTTCTAGTATTGATAACTTAACAAGGTCCAGTTTAATAAAAAATACAAAAAAAAAAAAAGCCCTCCATAAAACTGAAGTTATTTCTTTTTTCTCATATAAACTTACTAGGCAATCAAAGAAAGGGAAACAGAAAAAAAAAAAGTTCTCTCATTTTTTTCTCAGTAAGAGCTTTATTAAGAATTAGATGCAAAAAGAGCTTTGCATTTTATTCGTCATTAAGAGTTCATTTACCCTCTTACACTGTAAAGAAATTTATCAAAAATAGTCCCCTGTGACCTGCAGCTCATCTCTTTAATGTCACTGAGTTCCATGGCCATCCAAAGCTTCAAGCAAAAAGACCTTGAGAATTGTAACAAGTCACTTGGCTTTATCTAAAATGAGTCTCTAATTGCTTAGTCATGAAAGAGCCTAATTTGGGTGTTTTGTGTTATGTCCTTGGTGGCGTCTGCCTATCCCTGTCCTGCTCCTACCCGACAGAACTGGCTCACAAGAGCCACATGCGGTAATTAACCATGGAAATGAGAGCTGTAAGGACACTGCTGTCCCCAAAATATGCACACATAATCAGGCTCAACAATTCACAGCAAAATCCCGTCAGAAAACGAATCATTTGTCACCTGATCTTTCATTAATTAGTTGAAAGCTCCACATGGGAAGGAGGGAGAGCAAAGCAAAGGATAATGTCACAGCAGACACTTTACAAAAGAACAAGCACACTGCCTATAAAGCCTTTGCTGGAAATTTTAGGACTAGACTTCAGGTGGTAGGGGAACCACACTGGGTGATGATTTAGAAACCTGGACTACAGACAGACCTCACTCTTGCCCTGGACGCTGAACGATCCTGGGGAAGGTGCATCCTCCATCTTACACTTGGGGGCCTCCCTGGTAGACCGAAGCTTGTGAACGCCACGAGAAATTCCGGCTCAGATATTCCATGTTTCCCCCGTCAGGCTACCTCCAAATGGCATGGAGAGGGATCTTAACTCTCCAATAACCGATTTTGTTTAAAAAAGGATTTGCCAGGACTTCCCTGGCATTCCAGTGGTTAAGACTTCACCTTCGGATGCAGAGGGTATGAGTTCAATCCCTAGTCAGGGAGCTAAGACCCCACATGCCTCACAGCTAACAAACCAAAATCTAAAACAGAAGCAATATTGTAACAAATTCAATAAAGACTTTAAAAATGGTCCACATCAAAATAATATTTAAACAATAAATTATAAAAGGATTTGCCAATGACAAAACCCTAAACACAAGAGACTTCTCACAAATCTCTGTCCTCAAGAATATACTCCAAAAGAAGTTCCAGTAGATTAACATTTTAAAAACTGAGTGAGCGGATAGAGCTGCTAAAAATCTGAGCAATCAAGATCCAGGTAAAGGGATACTCCATCATCCTAGCAGGAGTATAAATAAAACTGTAGGGAAAATTCATCAAAAGCATTACAGTGTGCTTGGGTTTCACCTGGTAATTCTGCTTCTAAGAATTTACTGTAAAAAAATGATGGACAAAGGCACTGAGATACATATAACAGGGATGCTCATCATAACAGGGCCCACAATTTTTAAAAGGATGAAAACAAAACAATAAACACTATTATTGATTTCAACAATTAGTTTAGAAAAGAAATATTAGTTAAGGAAGGCTACTTCTGTTTCAGAAATACAATATGCGTATGGCACGCTGAATATGGAAGCTGGACGGCATGATGGATTTTGGTTTGGTCTGCTTTGGTTTTCTCCCAACTCCTGGCCGTCTCCCTTACAATGTTGCTTTCTCTGTCCTCTGAGCCTCTGCATATGCTGTGCCTTCTGTCCCAGACCATTATCTGCAACCCTTCTCCTTGATGTACTCGAGGTCTTCTGGGCTCTTTCCTTGACCTTCAAAATTAAGTCAAATGCCTTACTGCAAACTCCTGAAGAAACATGTATTTACCACTCTCTTTACCTACATGGCCCAGAACTGTGAGACCCTGTTTGCTTCTCCTGACCCTTGAATGACACTGTCAAGGAAGGATATGCTATTATTTCTCCAATACCCAGCTGAGTAACAGATGTAGCAGCAGGTATCCCGTAGTTATGGAAAGCTCAACAACATAAATCTCTTACAATCTCATATATTCTCATTCTATTGTCTAACAAGAGGATTTTCCATTAGCAAACTTTCCATATTTAAATTACCCCAGAGAATCCATGCAAATGGGGAACATTTGGAAACAGGAGAGAATTCATAAAGATCAGGAAATTGTTTTTTTCATATTATTTGAAAAATATATTGAACTCCCCCTTTTACTCTCTTTTATATGATTGCTTGTAATATACCAAAAAAATGACTCAAAGATCTCCTTTAAATTTTAAAACATTACTAGAGAGAAAAAGATGATGCTATTACACCTTAACATATTTTAAATGTCTATAAAACAGAAAACATTTTTTTCCCATTCTCACTGTCATACTCAATCTCCTCAGTCGAGGATCTGTAAGCAGCACACAAACATTGCTGTCACGATGGTTAAAGGTTAAACTTTGACGATTGGAATTTTTTTTTTCCTTTCTCCCTGGGAATTCAGACTTTTGAGCAACACAAGCAGAAGGTGCAATTCCACGGGACCACGTTCAATCACATTTCTGGGTTTGTTGTGCATACTGCTCTTAGGACTTCCTTTAGCCTTTGGTTTACTCTGGTTGAGGAACTCTTCCCTAATAATTAGGGAACAAGGCTATGACAATTCTGCCACCACCACACTAGGGAGCTCACTTCCTGGTCCCTGTGTTGCATGTAACAAGGTTGGAGTTATAATAATTATCTGTCACTATTTTGACTAATGTTCTTTTGGTTACCCCTTAATATACTTTTAAGCTTTTGGAGAGGTAGCAACAGTATTGGATGGCTATCCATTAGAAAAGCCAACATGAGTAAATAATGTGTGTCTAAATTTGTTAGAATTTGTAATGCTGGAGGCATAGCCATCTTCCTTGTGAGCCATCAAGAATGAGTCATTGGCTAAACTGGATTAATCTCAGTTACCATTCATTCCTCTTCACTCATCACTCTACCAAGTATGTGCCCCTTTCCCATTCTTCCATCACCCTAGACCCTTGCAACTTACTCCTGTTATACTCCCAGTCCTCAAGTTCAAGGTTAAGTATTGCTCCTCCCTTCCAAGAGCCTTTTGGCTAGATGGAATTTATTCCTCCTTGGAAGTCCCATAAGAGCTTCATCTGTACTTCAGTTTACGTATTCACTCAATGGACTTTAACAGAAGGCCCACTGTCTATAACAATCCTCACCACTTGCTTTGTAATTTTGTGCAGACACATGTTTCAGAATCTGTTACTAGACAGAAAGAGCCTTGGAGACAGGCTGCAGGTCTGATTTATTTGTATCCCACAAGCAATTTTTGGTGTGGACACTATTTGCTGCCCACCCAGTATCAGCGTCCTCCTGTTTCCTCTTCTCCAATAGAATTTTATGCTGTCTAGGCAGCCTTCTCACCTGTCCAGATCTCAAGAAACATCTCACATCATCACATGCTGCTTTCCTTCATTCGTTTTTCTTCCTCCCCTCCTCCCTCCCCTCTGTTCTTCCTCTTTCATTCCTTTCTTCCCTCCAGTTATACAACAGTCCCTGATGGCCTAGTAGGTAAAGAATCCACTTGCCAATGCAAGTTCGATCCCTGGGTCGGGAAGATTCTGTGGAGAAGGAAATGGCAATCCACTCCGGTATTCTTGCCTGGAAAATTCCACAGACAGAGAAGCCTGGCGGGCATAGTCCACGGGGTCACAAAGAGTCAGACATGACTGAGTGATTAAACATGCAGCAAGGACAGAAAAGCGAGTTAAGAGAAATGGTGCTTTTTTTAGTGAATCTTTGGCTGAGATTTCTAATGACTCCTCCAAAAATCCCAAACCTAACTAAGCTCAACTTCCTCAAGAGGAAACTGAAGGCTTGAGGTTCAAAAACACGTCCAAGTTCAGAAAGCAATTGGCAGCGAGGAGTCAGGTATATGTCTGCATGCATATATAGGCGTGGGTGTATGCGTGTGTACACATTTTTTCTTAATTCACAACTGAAAAGGCAAATAGATCAGCATTTCAAGACAGCTCCTGCCTCGAAAAGCCCATAGTCTAATAGGGGAGGCAAACATGTTCTTAATTACAAAAAAGGGGATGGACTCCTGCTTCTGTGGGCAAGGGGACAGCTTCACAGAACAAGACACTCTGGAGGTGAGTCCTAAAGGGTGAGCTAGTCAGATAAACAGAAAAAGGGGGAATATCCCAGGTAAAGGGGCTAGGGCCCTTTGGCATCTCTGAGAGCCCCAGAGTGTAGGTAAAGAACATGCCTGCTGTTAGGTAGCTGTGCTGGAAATACCAGGAATCAGCTTAGAGAATATGCCCTCAGGAGCTTTCATATCAGACTACACAGCTGTTATAAACAGTATGAAAAGGCTAAAAGATATGACACTAAAAGATGAACTCCCCTGGTCAGTAGGTGCCCAATATGCCACTGGAGAAGAGTGGAGAAATAACTCCAGAAAGAATGAAGAGACAGAGCCAAAGAGAAAACAACACCCAGTTGTGGATGTGACTGGTGATGGAAGTAAAGTCCGACGCTGTAAAGAACGATATTGCATAAGCACCTGGAATGTTAGGCCCATGAATCAAGGTAAATTGGAAGTGGTCAAACAGGAGATGGCAAGAGTGAACATCAACAGTTCAGGAATCAGTGAACTAAAATGGGAGAATTTAATTCAGGTGACCATTATATCTATTACTGTGGGCAAGAATCCCTTAGAAGAAATGGAGTAACCCTCATAGTCAACAAAAGAGTCTGAAATGCAGTACTTGGATGCAATCTCAAAAACGACAGAATGATCTCTGTTTCCAAGGCAAACCATTCAATACCACAGCAATCCAACTCTATGCCCCAACCAGTAATGCTGAAGAAGCTGAAGTTGAATGGTTCTCTGGAGACCTACAAGAACTTTTAGAACTAACACCCAAAAAAGATGTTCTTTTCATCATGGGGGACTGGAATGCAAAAGTAGGAAGTCAAAAGATACCTAAAGTAACAGGCAAGTTTGGCCCTTGGAGTACAAAATGAAGCAGGACAAAGGCTAACAGAGTTTTGCCAACAGAATGCACTGGTCATAGTAAACACCCTCTCCCAACAACACAAGAGAAGACTCTACACATGGACATCACCAGATGGTCAACACCAAAATCAGATTGTTTATATTCTTTGCAGCCAAAGATGGAGAAGCTCTATACAGTCAGCAAAAACAAAACAGGGAGATGACTGTGGCTCAGATCATGAACTTCTTATTGCAAAAATCAGACTTCAACTGACGAAAGTAGGGGAAACCACTAGACCATTCAGGTATGACCTAAATCAAATTCCTTATGACTATACAGTGGGAGTGAGAAATAGATTTAAGGGACTAGATCTGATAGAGTGCCTGAAGAACTATGGACAGAGGTTTGTCACATGGTACAGGAGGCAGGGATCAAGACCATCCCCAAGAAAAAGAAATGCAAAATGGCAAAATGGTTGTCTGAGGAGGCCTTATAAATAGCCAAGAAAAGAAGAGAAGCTAAACACAAAGGAGAAAAGGAAAGATAAACCCATCTGAATGCAGAGTTCCAAAGAATAGCAAGGAGAAATAAGAAAGCCTTCCTCAGTGATCAGTACAAAGAAATAGAGGAAAACAATAGAATGGGAAAGACTAGAGATCTCTTCAAGAAAATTAGAGATAACAAGGGAACATTTCATGCAAAGTTGGGCACAATAAAGGACAGAAATGGTATGGACCTAACAGAAGCAGAAGATATTAAGAAGAGGTGGCAAGAATATACAGAAGAACTATACAAAAAAGATCTTCATGACTTATTTCCAGATAACCACGATGGTGTGATCACTTACCTAGAGCCAGACATCCTGGAATGTGAAGTCAAGTGGGCCTTAGGAAGCATCACTACAAAGCTAGTGGAGGTGATGGAATTCCAGTTGAGCTATTTCAAATCCTGAAAGATGATGCTGTGAAAGTGCTGCACTCAATATTCCAGCAAATTTGGAAAACTTAGCAGTTGCCACAGGACTAGAAAAGGTCAGTTTTCATTCCAATCGCAAAGAAAGGCAATGTTAAAGAATGTTCAAACTACCATACAATTGCACTCATCTCACACACTAGCAAAGTAATGTTCAAAATTCTCCAAGCCCAGCTTCAGCAGTATGTGAACCATGAACTTCCAGATGTTCAAGCTGGATTTAGAAAAGGCAGAGGAACCAGAGATCCAATTGCCAACATCCGTTGGACCATCAAAAAAGCAAGAGAGTTCCAGAAAAACATCAACTTCTGCTTTACTGACTACGCCAAAGCCTTTGACTATGTGGATCACAACAGACTGCGGAAAATTCTTCAAGAAATGGGAACAACAGACCACCTGACCTGCCTCCTGAGAAATCTGTATGCAGGTCAAGAAGCAACAGTTAGAAGTGGACATGGAACAACAGACTGTTTCCAAATCGAGAATGGAGTAAGTCAAGGCTGTATATAGTTACCCTGCTTATTTAACTTATATGCAGAGTACATCATGTGAAATGCTGGGCTGGATGAAGCACAAGCTGGTATCAAGATTGCTGGGAGAAATATCATAACCTCAGATATGCAGATGACACTGCCCTTATGGCAGAAAGTGAAGAAGAACTAAAGAGCCTCTTGATGAAAATGAAAGAGAGTGAAAAAGTTGGCTTTAAACTTAACATTCAGAAAACTAAGATCATGGCATCTGGTCCCAACACTGCATGGCAAATAGGTGGGGAAACAATGGAAAAAGTAAAAGACTTTATTTTGGGGGGACTCCAAAATCACCACAGATGATGACTGCAGCCATGAAATTAAAAGACACTTGCTCCTTGGAAGAAAAGCTATGACCAACCTAGACAGCATATTAAAAAGCAGAGACATTACTCTGACAACAAAGGTCCATTTAGTCAAAGCTATGGATTTTTCAGTAGTCATGTATGGATATGACAGTTGGACTATAAAGAAAGCTGAGTGCTGAAGAATTGATGCTTTTGAACTGTGGTGTTGGAGAAGAATCTTGACAGTCCCTTGGACTGCAAGGAGATCAAACCAGTCAAATCTAAAGGAAATCAGTCCTGAATATTCACTGGAAGGACTGATGCTGAAGCTGAAACTCTAATACTTTGGCCACCTGATGTGAAGAACTGACTCATTTGAAAAGACCCTGATGCTGGGAATGATTAAAGGCAGGAGAAGAAGGGGACAACAGAGGATGACGTGGTTGGATGGCATCGCTGACTTGACAGATATGAGTTTCAGCAAGCTCTGGGAGTTGGTGATGGACAGGGAAGCCTGGCGTGCTGCAGTCCATGGGGTGGCAAAGAGTTGGACATGACTGAGCTGAACTGACATCATGTGAAATGCTGAGCTGGATGGAGCACAGGCTGGAATCAAGATTGCTGGGAGAAATATCAATAACCTCAGATACACAGATGACACCACCCTTAAGGCAGAAAACAAAGAAGAATGAAAGAACCTCTTGATGAAAGTGAAAGAGGAGAGTGAAAAAATTGACTTAAAACTCAACATTAAGTCCTTAATGGATTTTAAGCATGGGGGTAATTAAATTTTCTTCTTCTTCTTTTTTTTTTTTATATTTTGACCTCAGCACTTGGCATGCAGAATCTTGTTTCCCCAAGAAGTGGTAGTCGCTCAGTCATGTGCGACTCTTTGCAACCCCATGCACCCCTCCCGACTACTCTATCCATGGATTTCCTCAGGCAATAATACTGGAGTGGGTTGCCATTCCCTTCTCCAGATCTTCCCAACTCAGGGATCGAACCAGGGTCTCCTGCATTGCAGGCAGATTGTTATCGCCTGAGCCACCATGGAAGCTGTATTAATCCCATATCCCCTGCAGTTAAAGCTGGAGTCTTAACCAGTGGACCACCAGGGAAGTCTTTCGATTCATTATATCAGATCACTCTGCTCATGGTTGGAAAAATAAGCTGAAGCAGGTAAGCCCAGAGACAGCAAGATCTGTTAGAAAGTGCCTTTCTGTTTTTAAATCCAACCAAGAAATACTGAAGGCAGTGGGACACACCAAAGGGAACAAGCTTGTGAATTAAGTGGTTGGGTTTTTAAAACTTGCTCACATAGGAGGGAGCACAACTTCATATTTTTTCCATCAGGTATGTTTTTAATTTTTTTTTGCACTATTTCTTTGAAATAAATACTATTCAGATGAATGCCCATTAAGTGATTATCTAGAGTGAAGACAAAAGCTATAAAAATCCCAGAAAGCATATACACATAAAAGGCTGCATTACAATATTAATATTGAATACACAGTAGCAGTTTTAAAGGAGAAGGTAAACATAAAATAACGACGTTGACAAGTATTCAATAGCAGGGGTTCATCTTAGAGCTGGCGGTCAATTTAACTTCTAGTTAAGGATCTATTAGTCACCTGGCCTTGATCATAAACATTCACAGTGAGTGAGCTTTATGTGATATAATGTCCTGAATAAGCAACATTGGAGGCAATTTATAATGGCTAGCTTCAAGAGATTCCATCTTGGGGAAGTCGTGCAGTTGCCACGAACTAATTACAGATGAAGAGGCGAGACACAGAGGAAGAAGAGGTGGTAGAATTTGTATTTTTGCAGGAGGAGGAGCAAAAGCGATTTTTTTTAAAAATCATTAACATTTAAATACCAGGCAAAGGTAATTTGCTGGCCTACTTTTGTAGCCCTGGAAATCCTAGACAGTGTTTACTTATTTTGGAAATCATTAATTCAGCTCTTTTTTAAAAAACTTTATTTATTTATTATTTTTGGCTGTGTCAGATCATAGTTGCAGCGGTCAGGTTTCTCTCTAGCTGTGGCATGTTGACTCAGTTGCCTTGCTGCATGTGGGATTTTGGTTCTCCAATCAGGGTTTGAACCCATATCCCCTGCACTGGAAGGCAGATTCTTAACCACTGGACCACCAGGGAAAGTCATTTGTAGAAGAAATACTTTTATTCAATGCTTCATATACTGACTTTCCTTCTGTATGTCTGCTTTCTGTTTGGGGGCCAGAAAGAAATGATGACGTTTCACATTTGATCAACAGGAGAGACACGAGTTATAAAAAGCCATTATCTCCTTCTGGCCCCCAAACAGAAAGCAGACATACAGCAGGAAAATCATGGTATGAATCACTGAATAAAAGTATTTCTTCTACAAGCAGACATGAATATTAACTGCAGCATTGTTCATGATGGTAAAAAGCTGGAATTCAAGTCAGCCAGAGAATGGATGAATAAACTGTTGCATAGTTATACAATGAAATACCACTCATCAGGTAAACATGAATAAATCTGAGGTTCAAGTATCATGAAAGACTGAATATACAGACAGATGACATACAAAAATAGAGCTCGACCCCCAACCTGCAGCCACCTGCCCAGGAAACACCCCTTCTCTCAGTCAACAGCCCAGGAAGCCAACCTGCTTTAAGTCAAATCTGCAGGAAGCTGGACAGCTTTCTTGAGTGTCAGTCCAGGAGGCCACACGACAACTTCTCTAACAACCAGCCCCAAATGGCCAGGACTTGATTAATAATGGATAGTTTCCTTAATTTTTGTCCGACTTTCAACTTAGGATCAATCAAAGGAAACCAAATATGCACTCCTAACCAATCACGGAGGAGCTTTCAGTTCTGGTGAGTCTGCCTACAACAGCCCTGTGCCAACAGCATGCAATCAGGGCACACCTGAAGTCTCCCCTCTTTTTCCACAATAAAGATGTAAATATTCTACTTGATAAGACCAAAACAATCTGGAGGAATTCAGCAAAATGCCAGGTTTTTGACAAAGTTGAACTCATGGCCATTTCATTTTTCTCTATGTGCTTAAATCTTTAATGATATGAAAAAGAAAAAGTAATGGGAACTCTTCCAATTATGAAGAATAAGGTCTTCTCCTGCAGCAATAGATACTTCTACCTGCCGCAGATACATCCTTAGTTAAGACTAGTAGTCAATGACATGTTAAAGAGATAGACAGAAAGAAAGTATTTTCTGTAGTTCAGCTTCCTTTCTATTTCAGAGGGATAGCAAGACATTGACAGCTGCTCTCCTTTTTCTTGGCTTTATTATTTCCTTTTAGTGAATATAAGAGTGTTCATGCACGTGAGCTTTCATATGACCACTTGTCACCTCATCACTCTGTTCTTCAGACACATATGACCCTTGACATATTTCCTTGTTTTTCTTTTTAAAAAAATATGTATTTCCTTGTTTCACATTTAAGAAATGTGTGTTCATTGCAGAAATTTTGGAAATTACAGGATATGTATAATGAAAGAAAAAGTATCCATAGTCATAACATTCAGTACACATACTAGTGATTTCCATGTATTTTTTCCAGTAATCTTGTCTATGTGTCTTAAAATAATAAAAGACATTTAGATTTTTATTAATGTTAATTTCTAATTGAGATACTAACCTCAGGTAATGCCTATAGCCAAAAATACCCCTTATGATGTAAACAACTGTAACCTGGGAGAAGAGGCTGATGTAGGACAATATTATAAATAAATGTGTGAATAAAGTAATAAGTTAGGCACAAGAGCATCATCATCTATATCTTCACCGATGAAAAAATTTAAATATGTATGTAATTTCAAATAGTTCCCCAAAGTTTACATGGTTAATGCAGATTAAAGTCCTTAAAGAATCAAGTTATAAACTACAATGTCCTTTCAGGAGGCATCTGAACAATTAAGTTTACTGTGAATGAAACTGAAATTGAAGTTGCTCAGTTGTGTCCGACTCTTTGTGACCTCATGGACTGTAGCCTACCAGGCTTCTCCATCTATGGGATTTTCCAGGCAAGAGTACTCGAGTGGGTTGCCATCTCCTTCTCCAGGGGATCTTTTCAATCCAGGGATCAAACCCAGGTCTCCCTGCATTGCAGGCAGATGCTTTATCCTCTGAGTCACCAGGGAAGCTTACTGTGAGGGATGCTATACTGAGAAGACATGATGTGGATTCAAGCCCAGAGGAAACCAGGTTATCACTGATGGTCCCTCAAGAATCTGGGCACTGATCCAATGTCATTCCTCTACTTAATACTTGATTCTTTCTGAACATCACCTGCCCTATAATTTTAAAGGAAATCATTAGCGTTCTTTATCTGACTCAATGAAAGTCATTTTGATTCCATGTTACTTTCATAACATCATCTGTTATGTCTGAGGGACAATTACATTTTATAGTTATACAGGTTATAGAAGCTAACAGGATTACAACACAAAATGATTTAAATTCAGAATAAATAAAATACCCAGAGAAGCCACTGACCATTGGGGAAAAACTGGTGATGAAAAAGTCTTATTCTACAAAGTCATATCAAAGGAAGAAAATTCAGATTTATCCCATTTTAATGCAATACGTCTGTGTGTGCGTGCTAAGTCACTTCAGTTAAGTCCAACTCTTTGTGACCCAATGGAATGTTGCCTACCAGACTCCTCTGTCCATGGGATTCTCCAGGCAAGAATACTGGAGTGGGTTTCCATGCCCTCCTCCAGGGGATCTTCCTGATCCAGGAATCAAACCCACGTCTCTTATGTTTCCTGAACTGGAAGGCAGGTTCTGTATCTCTTGCACCGCCTGGGAAGCCCCCACAATATGTCCAGACAGGTAATTTAATCACCTGAAGTTCCATGTGATATGGAATGGTATGAAGGACCTAAAATGTTGAGCTTGTCATAAACTAAGCTTAAAATTTTAAATTGAACATCTAGTCTGTTTAGTCAAAACAGTCATCAACGTTGGTCACTCTTACATGAGACAGCCTGTGTATGGCTTGTGGGGTGTGCTGAGGAAGGACAGAGGTCAAGGTGCAACTCTCTGACTTGTCTGCCCAGTGTGGTTCCAGACATCCACTGCCTGCTGCACACCCACCCCTGCAACAAAGGGTGCCTGAAACTGAACTTGTCTCTCCGCACAAACCCTATCTGCCTTCCAGTCCCCACCAGTGGCATCACCATCCTTACAGTTTCCCAGACAACAGAGACAACTTAATCCCTCCTCTGAGTTCTAACTCCCCATCTTCAACTCTGTCATTCCACTGATTAGCCTGTGAATCAGCAAAGTTCATTGATTCTACCTTATAAATGTCTCTCGAATCCAGATCCTCCTCATCACCCACCTGCATGTTCACTGCCTCGTCCTCTACGAGTTAATCATCCACAAGAGCCTCTAAGCCACTCATTGTCTGAAGCCCGGCCCAGCTCATGCCTCACTTTGCCCTCAGTTGTCTTATAAAAACTCTTCTCACTGTGTGACTTTTGAATATGTCTGTCAGCTCCCCGTTGCTACTTGGCACACATGTCAAGATTTTCAGCAATTGACTGCAACCTCTCTCATCTGCTTCACATTCTGCAAGTCATCAACCCTTTACATCCATGAGGCCCAGACAAGAATAGAAATGAAGGCCCATATCCATATGCATGAACATAAAAACATATAAATAAATTAAGCTCATAAACTGTTAAATACACTCAAGCCTCCTGTTTTAACAAACATAACTGCTTAACAGAATTGGAAACTAGGGGTGAATTTAGAATTCTTGGGTTCCTCAGAGACTCACATGGGAAAGAGCAGCAAAGGAAAACTCTGGGTCCCCAGCCTACATCCCACCCTCCTTTTCTTCCATTCATGGGTTCTGTTCATGAGCAATATGGGGGGCAGGCTGTAGACAGCCCTGGCTGATGTCAAGAGCTCAACCACATCCCTCTGAGAACAGCCAACCCTTGGGCCAACCTCAGGCTTAGAGATGCCTACATCCATCTGCTTCCTGACCTCCAAGGGAATTGCCAGCGCAAGAGGTCTTCACTGACGTTGGATGTGAACTTGGGAGTCATCTGAGCAGGCATGCCCAAATCCCTGGGACCTGGAGCACAACGGGGATGGACTCCAGATTGGTAGGACCCCTGGGCCATAGGGACCTCTTGCCAGAGTGATACTCCCTAAGGTTCACGAGCCAGAACAAGGCACCTGTACCCCAAGTTTAAGGCCAGCACACCTTACATGCCAGCAACACAGAATGCCTTCAAGGCCATTAAGATGACAATACATCAGTCATATAAAACCTTCCTCAGAGATTCTAATGCATATGAAGAATTTATGGTTCACATTATACCTACTGGCATCAAGTATTGCGGAACCTCCAACTGTCAATGACATAAATACTTTACAACCTGCTTGGCGAGCCAGCTTAGAAATTATATAATTCAAATGATTTTAAAATTTGGTATATTTGATTTTTTCAAATTTTACATATAAAGTGAGATTCTGCTAATACATACTAACATTTGAGTCATACTTTTTAAAAGTATATGAATTTTAAATTCACATAGTTTAACATTCATAAAATTTGACAGTGTGGTGTATTTTTAGATGCTTTCAAAAAAATTTTCAACATGTGGGCCATATCGCCAAACTTCATGTTTGTTGTTGTTTAGTCACTAAGTCATGTCTGATTCTTTGTGACCCCAGGGACTATAGCCTGCCAGGATCCTATGCCCATGGAATTCTCCAGGCAAGAATACTCTGGGATGGGTTGCCATTTCCTTCTCTAGGGGATCTATCTTCCCAACCCAGGGATTGAACCCAGGTCTCCTGCATGGGCGAGCAGATTCTTTACCACTGAGCCACCTGGGAAGCTCTAAACTTTATGTGGCAGAAGTGAAAAAAGACAAATGGCAAAAGAATGGAGAGGGCATGAAGGAAAAGACAGAACACAACTGTGATGGAACTGGGCTAGCCGCAGACCACAGCTGTGTCCTCTTCCCGCTGGGCACTAAGCTGAACCCATCTCAATCTTCTCTCATGTGACTGAACTGTGCCTAAGAAGACATGAGTCAGAGCAATGCGTGCCATGGTCCTTAAACATAATCAATCCTTCATGCCCTTTCTCCTTTCATGGTTACTTGGAAACTTTGTATCAGAAATGCCAAAGCCACAAAATGAAAGAAAGCCAGTTCCAAATCATTCCTGGAAGAATGCCACTCACTAATTAGGAACACACATTATGCGACCAAGAAATAAACTTCTCTTGTGTTGAGCCCTTGAGATTTTTCAAGTGTATCTGTTGTACAGAGGCCAGGGTTATCATATACAATATAAATTCCATAAAATATAATCAAGAAGCACCAGTATCTTGATTGGATTGGAGTAATATGTTTGAGGGGATTTGGTGGCAAAAAAACATACTTTTTCATTTCTATCTTACTCATGTTAATATTAAAAATTTGCCTGCATTTTCTCAATCAAAACCTATGGCACAAGGAAGTGATTCAAAAGTGTACCGTATGAGGAGGAAAAAACTAATATTCACTGCAGGAACTCCAAGTTGGGTGATTTATATTGGGAGAGAGAGCTTCATTCAACCTGAACCCCGTAGGAAACAAAGCCATGTCTCTGGAAACCATCTCTGCAGTGGCTCCAACCCCACCACAAGAAACACCATAACCAAACCTGGTGGCATCGTTTCAATGCTAGTTCTGATCTTACAAAGGACACTTCTTTAGAATTTCCTAGCACATGAAGGCTTCTATCAAGGTGACAAAAGGGGAGAAGAGTTGATTACAGAAAGAGTGCCAGGTTAAAAACATGCTACATTATGTTGTCACATTGAGGGGTGCCTCACACCTGACCAGATGTACCTTGAATGTACGGCACTACTATTACCCATCATAAAAAGGTGACTTGTATTCTGTATGCAATATATTACTTAACCCCATCAGGCTTCCCACTTCACAGAGTTTCCTGATACTGGAAAAACAGATGGGCTCTTGGGAGCCCCTGGAGATCCACAGTGGTCAATGTGTACACAGGACCTACCCCTGTGTCCTGCTTACTTTGGGGACACTGGGAAGATCTGGTACATCACGAAGACACCAGAGGACCAGACTGACTCAGGGGTGAATAAGAGCAAAACTAATATCACTCCTCAAAAATAAAATGGGAACTAATATAATAGTTACCACTGGCTATAGTATAATAAGTTGTGTCACAGAGTCTTCTCCATCCTTGGGGGCCAAGGTAGCAACATTTTGCTTTTGCTTTTGAAGTAGTAGGGCACAAATTCCTGTTTTACTTTTCTGTCACCACTAAACACAGTGAACTTTATCTACCAGTGAGGAGTTCATGAAAAGTGAGCTTAGGTTGAAAGTATCTTTTAACCAATAATAGATAATGTGTAACTAAACTACATAAATGCAACTCTACTGAAGCCTAAACAAGACATACAGCAAGAATCAGGATTCATCCAGTGTGTAGCCACTTGAGAAATAGCATTTTCATTTTTTAGTACAGCCTCTAGCACAGAAGACATGAAAACCACTAAGCCAAACAGGAGAGGGCTGGAAGCACAGTGAGAGATATGGGCACATGCCCACCATACATCATTAC
Source organism: Bos indicus x Bos taurus (assembly GCF_003369695.1). Lineage (NCBI taxonomy): Eukaryota > Metazoa > Chordata > Mammalia > Artiodactyla > Bovidae > Bos > Bos indicus x Bos taurus. The sequence goes on from NC_040088.1 coordinate 58,706,038, forward strand.
CAAGAGGAGAAACCACATCCCCAGGTATGATGTCAGAATGGTTCACTCCAGCCTCCCAAGGGCTTCTAATCTTCTCAGATCCAAAACTATCTTACTTACTACTGTACATGGGGAAGGATAGGGAAAGAAAAGCAGCATTGATTGATTACCAGTTAATTAGGTCTGATTACCCATTTGGTTGCTGGAAATATAAATGCCTATAATTAATTTTGAGTTTAAAGGGAGCCAGTTCCCATGGCAGGCACTGATTGCACATGTCGAAGCCAAATGCGCTCCAGTGTTTGGAATAGAGCTTCTAAGACGCTAAGGTCGTTACAGCAAAGCCAATGAGAGCTGAGGGGATGAAAGAATGGTGTAGCAGCAATCAATCCCACTTCTTTGATAAAGCACATTTGCTGTCTCACCTCCTTCTGCATTACAAGAAGTCCTCACTAGACCTGAAATTCTGTGGGAATGAGGGCTGTGCACCATACGGATGAGGACTCCTGAGCCCCCAACAGTGGGAATAGCACAGTATAGGGATCAATGCTGACTTATGTGTCTGGGGTGGTTCTGGAAGGATGTCTGCTGGAGATCTGTGAGGCTCCACAAGACCCTGGCAAGCCTACACCACCCTTAGCTGCTTAGCTCCAAGCACCCTCATGAAGCAAGCTAAGTCCAAGATCCTTGAATTAACCCATTCCTGGGCTGCACTAAATGGTAAAGAACCATCTCTAGGGACTTGAGAGCACCTCATCTCTTGTAATAAAGAAATGATGTCCCTGCCCCCACTGTTCCACTGCCTCACTGTTTCTTCCCCAAAGGAAAAGCTACAAATCTTATTGGTCAGCTCTTGAAACATTCATGGAGCCCCATGTTAAGAACGGATGAGGTGACTGTTCTTTGGCAACAGAATGGGACTTCACCCACTTTGTTGTCGTTTGCTAATTCAGAGGTTACTTTTCTCCACAGTCTTGCCTTTCCAGAGGAAGAACTCTGGAGCAGGAACCAGCTTTGGATGGGGAAGGGGGCAAAAAACCCCCTCCTTCTGGCCTCCTGAGTTAGAGATCCTGGCATCTGCCTCCCAGGAGCAAAGGAGAAAGCGTGCTTGGATTCCTGGATTTAAGCCTCTCTGGGCTTGCTTTGTGGGGCAGGATGCTTGCCTGATTATCACTAAAGCAGTCTTTCTGTCTCAGTAGTTTTTCTTACATATACACTTCTGCGCTAGGAAACTATGGAGGGGAAAGGGGCATTAAAATTCTGCCTTCCCAGGACTTCCCTGGTGGTCCAGGGATTAAGATGCTCCCTTCCAATGTAGGAGATGCACGTTTGATCGATCCCTGGTCAGGGAACTAAGTTCTCACATGCCGTGGGATGTGGCCAAAAAAAAAATTTTTTTTATTTTTATTTTTATTTTTTTTTTTTTTCTCTTCCAGGTTTCTTTCTTTTTTTTTTTTTTTTATTATTTTATTTTATTTTTAAACTTTACATAATTGTATTAGTTTTGCCAAATATCTAAATGAATCCGCCACAGGTATACATGTGTTCCCCATCCCGAACCCTCCTCCCTCCTCCCTCCCCATACCATCCCTCTGGGCCGTCCCAGTGCACCAGCCCCAAGCACCCAACCCTCTTACACTGTTGGTGGGAATGCAAACTAGTACAGCCACTATGGAGAACAGTGTGGAGATTCCTTAAAAAACTGGAAATAGAACTGCCTTATGATCCAGCAACCCCACTGCTGGGCATACACACTGAGAAAACCAGAAGGGAAAGAGACACGTGTACCCCAATGTTCAAAAAAATTTTTTTTAATCTTCTATCCCTGCCCTTTGTTTTCTTGGTGAGTGGCATCTCCCAACTGAACATCAACTGCCCAAGCTGAGTGGTCCTAGCGTCTTCCTTCTCCCTTATCCATGGTCAGCTACTTTGACTTTTCAATTATTTTTTTGGTTTATTTCCATCCCATTAGAATCTTTGTCTACATGAGAGCTGGCATTTATCATAGGCTTGCTCAGACCAATGTAGGATCTTCAGGTTCAAATGATTGCTAATTACTCCTGGCTGTTCTTACTCTAAAAAAAGATTTGAGCAGGAAAACTGTCCTTCCCATGTCTGCTTCCTCAGCGGGGGTTCCAGCAGCTCTCACTCGGAGTGTTAGAAGCTCCAGCAGCCGTCCTTCCTCCAGCCCAGCCCACCTCCAGTCCTCAGTCCACACTGATCTCTAAATGAAAACTTTATTACATTACTCTCCTGCTTGAAATTCTGTCTCCCCAAAGCTTCCAGAGCAAAGCCCAGCTCCTCCACGACACACACCTCTAGTCTCAGCTCCTCCCACCCTCAAGTGTACTTTTCAGTGTGTACTACACACCGTTCATCTCTCTACATCATCATACTCATTCCCTTGATTGTGTGTCTTTGTGGAAACCATTTCTGACCACCCTCTCCAACTACTTACCTAATTATTCACTGTTCCTATGTTTCCATAGCACCCTGAATAACCCCAGTGTCTCCCAGCTAATCCATGGGGCCCCCAGGAGGGAGGGCTCTGTGTTCCTATCTCTGTTTCTCTTGGGCTTAGTGCAAGAGATGAATATTTGCTGAATGAATAACTAAACAGAGGCCAGACTAAGAATGCCATGTTCCCGAAGAAGCAATTTGAGCATATAGTGATAACCACAGCTCTGGAGTCAAATGGCTTCTATGAATCTAAATGTTGGTTGAATGAACTTCCAGTTAACACTGGGGTTGAAGAATAAATGATTGTTCTTTGCTGTTAAGTGGTGCCTAGAGGAAACTATATGGTGATAAACTTGATCAAACTATTAGCTGTTTATTTATACGTCAAGATCATTCAAGAATAAAAGCTACCATTTAAATATCACAAAAGCAAAATCAATATTTGCTACATTCACTCTTTCACACCACTAGTTACAACTGCCAGGCATGAAACCACACTTGATTTAAAAGCCAGAAAAATCTCTTCAGGAAGGACCCAGTTTTCTTTTAGAATACATGATTTTCAATTTGTCATCTGACTCAAACTCCTACAGAGTAAAAGAATACTGAAATCATTGCTAATTAAAGAAATTTAACCACTGTCTACCTTCTTATCAGCCACATTTTCCTCTGCAAGTCACCTTCAAATTACTCCTTACTGTGATAATACAAAAAAATTAAAATTACCAAGTAAACCTGATAAGACTTGGAAATTGGAAAGCAGCAAGTATTAGGTAGGATAGCAAATGAACACTTTTTCCTTGATGTTTCATACATGTTGCTGGGGTAGGAAAAGGGTGGTAAAGAAGAGAAGGAAAAGGGAAAACAAAGGAAAGAGTTGTCCGTCCAACTGTCCTACAGTGTTTATCGTAACTAACACTGTGTTTAATTTAAATGCCCAGTTAATTTTTTTTTAAATCAATATTTAAGATTTAGTGACTGAATCTGGGACTAGACAAGCCTTTGAGTGGATACTCGTTCAACTCTCTGAACTCTTTTTTAATAGCTGGTAAACTGTGCCACCTCATGCGAAGAGTTGACTCATTGGAAAAGACTCTGATGCTGGGAGGGATTGGGGGCAGGAGGAGAAGGGGACGACAGAGGATGAGATGGCTGGATGGCATCACCGACTCGATGGACATGAGTTTGGGTGAACTCCGGGAGTTGGTGATGGATAGGGAGGCCTGGCATGCTGCGATTCATGGGGTCACAAAGAGTCGGACATGACTGAGCAACTGAACTGAACTGACACTGTCTCAACATAAGCATTTGCAGAACCTTGGTCTTATTAACCTTTTGACTTTTTTTCATCCTCCCATGCTGCTACCTCCTTTTGCCTTTACTGTTATTCTCCTTGTTATTGGTAAAAGGTTAAAAAAAGTTTAGGGTGCTAATAGAGATGCCCCATTGTGACTGCTAGAATTCAACTTCTGTCCCATTGTCCATTCCAGACCCTTCTGCTTTGCTTATTCCTAAATGTTTCCATTTCAGTGTGTACTGATGCAACCTTATTTTTTTTAAAAGTATATTTATTTATTTGGCTGCATTGGGTCTTAGTCGCAGTGTGCAGGCTGCTGGCAACATGTGGGATCTTAGTTCCCAACTAGGGATCAAACCATGTCCCCTGCATTAGAAGGAGGATTCTTAACCACTGGGCCACCAGGGAAGTCCCCTGATGCCATTTTATAATGCAAATACTTGACTAACTTCACTTTCAGTCGTATTCAGACGGAGTGGTAACATCAAGGACTAGCCAATTAGCAGCCCAGTGAAAAGAGTTACTTTCATCTGCCTTGGTCATGCACTGTAGTGAGTACATCACTGTGACCAGTGCTTCACACACTCCTCACACTCCATGCTGGCGCAAAAGGGAGCTGACAGAGCTTAGCAAGTACATGATGGGAAGGGCGCACACGGAGTGGTAAGGGAAAAAGGGGACACCCGGGTCAGCCAGATCAACCCTGGAGACCGATGGGTACAGACGTCACAGCCCAATCGCCCTCACATCCAAATGGTGGGGTGCACCTCCAGCTCTGAGAACTTAAATGCTGGTTGAATGGACTTCCAGTTAACACCGGGGTTGAAGAATAAATGACCATTCCCTATGTGCATGTATAATTCGAGGTGAATGGAAGAAGTGAGCTAAGTGGGGATACAGTATTAAGGAAATCCTTTCTCTCTCTACCGCAAAGAATACAGAAAAGTAGTGTACTCTTCATACACACAATGCAGGTGTGGACACAAATGCACTTGAAATTTTTAAAGCATGCATACAACTTTCTGAGGGCAATTTCACAGACAGGAAACTGGTGACTCATACAAGTGAAGCACCTTGTTCAAATCCAATAACCATAAAACTGAAGAGTTGTGAATCAGCCCAAGATCTTTTAGATAGAATGATTTTCTCTCTACACCATCACCTGATCATTATGAGCATGGCTGTTGTTCCTGTCGTTGCCTTTTACACAATAAAACTACCTATCCTGAAATCAGGCCTTTAGAAAAACTATAGTTTAAAAGTTAAACACTGATATACCTCAACAAAATAAAAGAAATATATGAAAAACCCACAGCATGCATCACACTAATGGGGACAGACAGAAAACTTTCCTCTAAGATCAAGAGTAAGACAATGATGCCCACTGTTGCCACTTCTAGTCAATATAGTAGTGATGTTTTGTTATTGAGTTGTATAAATTCTTCATTTGACTATTAACCCCTTATCAGATATATGGTTTGCAAATATTTTTCCCACTCCTTAGGTATTCTGTTCACTCTGTTGATTGTTTCTTTGGTGCAGAGGCTTTCTTTGTTTGCTGTAGCCCCACTTGTTTATTTTTAACTTTGTTGTTTGTGCTTTTTGTGTTAAGTTCGCATGTCAAGGAGCTTTTTTTCCTATGTTTTCCTCCAGGAGTTTCATGGGTTCAGGTCTTAAATTTCAGTCTTTAATCCATTTTGAGTTAATTTCTATGAGTGGAAAAGGTATAAAACTCCAGTTATAAATAACTCCAAGGTATATAATGTATAACACAATGACTATAAATAACCGTATGATATATAAGAAAGCTGTTAAGAGAGGAGAGCCTAAGAATTCTCATCACAGGAAGACATTTTTTTCTTTTCTTTTTATTGTATTTGTATGAGATGATAAATATTAACTAAACCTATTGTGGTCATCATTTCACAATAGATGTAAATCAAACCATCCTGTTTACATCTTAAATATACAGTGGCATGGGGGCTTCTCTGGTGGCTCTGTGGTAAAGAATCTGGCTGCTAATGCAGGAGACATGGGTTTGATTCCTGGGTGGGGAAGATCCCCTGGAGAAGGAAATGGCAGCCTACTCCAGAATTCTTGCCTGGGAAATCCCATGGACAGAGGAGCCTGGTGGTCTGTAGTTCATGGGGTTGCAAAGAGTAGGACACAGCTTAGTGATATATCAATTATTTCTCAATAAAACTGGGAGTAAAAGGAATAAAACATAGTACTGGAAGTCCTATCAGACAAATTAGGCAAGAAAAGAAAATAAAAGGTATCCAAATTAGAAAGGAAGCAGTGGAAAAAACCTCTATTCACAGATGATGTGATGTTATATGTGCATGCTAAGTCACTTCAGTCATGTCTGACTCTTTGCAACCCTATGGACTATAGCCCTCCAAGCTCCTCTGTCCGTGGGATTCTCCAGGCAAGAATACTGGAGTGGGTTGCCATGCCTTCCTCCAGGGGATCTTCCCAAACAAGGGATTGAACTCACATCTCTTACATCTCCTGCATTGGCAGGTGGATTCTTTACCACTAGCCCCACCTGGGAAGACCTAAAAATTCCATACGAAAATCTGTTATAACTTATAACTCAGCAAAGTAGCAGGATACAAAGTCAACACACAAAAATCAACTGAATTTCTAATCACTAACAATGAACAATCCAAAAGAAAAATTAAGTAAGCAATTTCCATTTACAATAGCATCAAAAAGAATAAAACACTTAGGAATTAACTTGGCAAAGGAGGTGAAAGACTTGGTTCAATAAAAACTATAAAACATTTGTTAAAGAAAGTAATGGAAACATAAATCAATAGAAAAGTATCCCATGTACATGGATTAGAAGACTTAGTACTGTTAAGATATCAACACTATCCAAAGCAATCCATACATTCGGTATAATACTTAGAAGACTTAGTACTGTTAAGATACCAACACTATCCAAAGCAATCCATACATTCGGTATAATACTTATCAAAATCTCGGTGATACTTTTTTATAGAAATGGGAAAATCCACCCTAAACATCATATGGAATCTTGAGGAACCCCAAAAAGTCAAAACAATTCTGAAAGAACAAAACCAGATTTCACACACTTTCTGATTTTATAAGTTAACTACAAAACTAGTTTGGAGAACTCCTAAAATTCAACAACAACAAAACAAATAACCTGATTCAAAAATTACCAAAGAATTTGAAAAGACATTTCTCAAAAAACACAAACAGGAAACAAGCACATAAAAAGATGCTCAACATTACTAATGACTAGGGAAATGCAAACAAACCCACAATGAGAAACCACCTTACTCCCAGTAGAATGGATATTATTTAAAAACAAAAACAAAAACACCAAACAAGTGAAAAAAACCAGAAAACAAGTTTTGGCAAATGTGAAGAAATTAGAATCCTTATGCACTATTGAATAATTCTATTTAAAACTGAATTACCATATGAGCCAGCAATTCCACTTCTGGATATATACCAAAAAATGGAAAGCAGGCTTTTGCATTCATGTTCAATGTTGCATTCTTCACAATAGTTAAAATGTGGAAGTAACTCAAGTGTCCACTGATGGATCAATGGATAACCAAAATGTATATACGCATACAAAGAAATTCTATTCAGCCTTTAAAAAGAAGGAAATTCTGCTAAATGTTACAATATCAATGAAGCTTTAGGACATTATGCTTAGTGAAATAAGCCAGTTTTGTTTGTTTTTTTTTTTAAAGACAAATACTGTATGACTCCACTTATGTACTTGGTGGTGGTGGTGGTTGAGTTGCTAAGTTGTGTCCAACTCTTGCAACCCCATGGACTGTATAGCCCCCCCATGCTCCTCTGTCCATGGGATTTCCCAGGGAAGAATACTGGAGTGGGTTGTCATTTTCTTCTCCAGGGGATCTTTTCAACCCAGGGATTGAACGTGAGTCTCCTGCATTGCAGGCAGATTCTTTACTGCTGAGTCATAGGGGAAGCCTGAAATGGGACTAACCCAAGATTCTCTGGATCTTGGCAAAAGATCTGGAATAACAGTATATACTAATTTTTTTTTTTTTTCCTTTGGGTTCCTAGGATTTTATCAAGATTTTAACTTCTCCTAGTAAGCTCCAAGGGTCTGAGCTATCTTCTCTACCAAACTTTTTCCTCTGTTTGCTCTACAGCTCAGGAAAGAATCTGGGCCACAGCCAGAGGCAGCTGAGCCCAGAAGAGTCAGCCGGGGTGGTACAGCTGCAGAACTCTGGATCAGGAGTGCCAGCCCTGATGGCTACACAGTCTGTGATTTGCCTACGTATTTGTATAATGACGATAAAATTCAGTTTGTATTTAATTATTGTTTTGATAATTTGGTGGTTTTAAATCATCTGCCGATGGTATTTTAAAATTCCTTTTCTTTTGATTTTATCTTTCCTCTTAATGTAGCTATTAAATACCAATGATTAAGGCTCACAAATGGAAAAAATTAGCAATGCTTTAAAAAAAAAATACATTGTAGAAAATGGTACAATGGACGTAACAGCTCCTTCTCTCAGAAGATGCCCAGAGATGAAGGAGACATGAGAAAGCAAAAAAAGAGAGGCACATTTAGGAATTTCACAAGGTGCATGTCAAGAGTCAAGGGCCCCAAAGAGAAGCTGGAGGGTGTAACCAGAAGGGGGACACTTTCTGCTTGAGACCAGGGGACATTAAGGATGAAAGGGGTAGAGAGCAGTGGAAAATGATATGGAGGCAGCAGCTATGACAGTTTTGTTAGTGTTTTTTTTTTGTTTTGTTTTGTTTTTAAGCAAACACTGCTTCCCAGGTAGCCCTAGTGGTAAAGAACCCACTCTTATGCAGGAGACATAAGAGAAGAGGGTTCTTCCAGCCGAGAAGATCCCTTGGAGAAGGGCATGGCAACCCACTCCAGTATTCTTGCCTGGAGAATTCTATGGACAGAGGAGCCTGGTGGGCTACAGTCCATAGGGTCACAAAGAGTTGGACATGACTGAAGTGACTTAGCATGCACACACAAGGATGAATCAGTCCACTCCTCCCTACGCTCTTGCAGCTCAGAGGACAGCCACAGAGAGGAGAGTCAGTAAGGTCAGCTATAATGGTGTACAGGAGACACAGGGGAGGGTTTAACTCTGATAGGGGCAGGGAAGAGGAACAGTGAGCAAGCAGTTAGGAGAGAATTTATAGATCAGGGCACTTTTGAGCTGGGTCTTACAAGTAAAAAACAAGTTTGTCAGAGAGACAAGAAGGGTTAGAATAATTAAGCTGCAAAGGTGGAGTTGAGATGGAAAGTCTGAAAGTTTTAGATTTATGATTTCCTTTCTGTTGTTAAAAAAAAAAAAGTAGATGGTTTAAAACTCAGATGGGTTGGTACATCAAAAGCCCTAATGATTTTTCATTGATTAACTGTTGAGATTAGTATGGATTTTGAACAAATGGTATTTTCAATCGTTAAAAAAGATTACTTGGCTTATTATGGAATATACTCCCATTCTGTTCTCTAAAATTCTTCCAGAATCTGGAAGTCCAGATAATGTTTGGTTCAATCAGAAGATTCCTGTTCCCAAATGTTCTCAGAGAGTGGGGTCAACCCAGTTACATGCAAGCTGCCAATTTCCAAATCCAAGTCCTAGCTTGAATCCTAAATTTTCCAAAATTATTATAGCTACTTCAACCAGAAAAAAGGTGGGTGGCTACTGACTTTTGATTATTATGTTCACAAGCAGAACATAGAGATGAAGCAGGCATAACAGAAATAGCATGTTACAGTACAGAACTCTCAAATTATTTCTATTAACAATTGTGAGCTTAGCAGGCAAGCTTCCTGGGGTGCAAATGGTCTCCTAATCCTTGTACTGAGAATGTTATCTTTTCATTCTATAAGGCTTCCAGAGTGTCCTCAGGGACACTCTAACTCTAACCCGAGCTGCTGGTGTTAGCCAGTTTTTCCTCTGTCTTTGTTAGACATCTATTAATACTTCATTGGCTCCACTGCCTATCAAATCTGGAATCTTTTTTCAACTAAGCACAGAATATTTTCTATGTAAAGACTGGAGCTCTCATTAAAAAAAGAAAATAAGAGGCATTAGACTGAAGAATCATTGTGCAGAGCATCTAATTTCAAAGATCTACAATCCTACATCCACCAACTGTTATTTATGTGGACCTGGGTTAAGGACTCAAATTTGTGCCTTAGCTTCCTTCTATGTAAAACTGGAGACATTAGGGGTCTTCTCTTCCCTTTTCCACTTTTCAGTGGTAAAGAATCTACCTTGCAATGCGGGGGACATGAGTTCGATCCCTGATCAGGGAACTAAGATCCCAAATGCCACAGAGCAACCAAGCCCACATGCCGAAACTAGAGAGTCTGTGGGATGCATCAAAAGATCCCACATAATGCAGTGATCACCTGTGCTGAAACTAATACCCAATGCAGCCAAAAGAAAAAATAATTTTTTTAAAAGCTGGAGATAATACTTTGTAGGACTCATATAGTTTAATTCAAGAACATATATAACACATGGTGCTGCAGTGCTCAGTCACTCAGTCATGTCCGACTCTTTGCAACCCCAGGGATTGTAGCCATCAGGCTCCTCTGTCCATGGGATCCTCCAGGTGAGAATGTTGGAGTGAGTTGTCATACTCTCCTCCAGGGGATCTTCTCGACGCAGGGATAGAACTTGTGTCTCTTGCATCTCCTGCATTGGCAGGCGGATCCTTTACCACTGTGTCACCTGGGGAGTCTCTATATAACACATGCTGCTGTTGCTGTTGCTGCTGCTAAGTCACTTCAGTCGTGTCCAACTCTGTGTGACCCCACAGATGGCAGCCCACCAGGCTCCCCCGTCCCTGGGATTCTCCAGGCAAGAACACTGGAGTGGGCTATATAACACATAGCTTATTGCAAACCTGACCCATAGGAGACACTCAGTAAATGCCTATTTACTTTGGCTCATGATAGAACTTTTTAAAAAGCCAACCATCTAAAGACATGGAGTAAAATAATGCTAGGATTTAATAAAAATGTCTTTTCTTTATGCTTACATTCATTAGCAGGAAATCAGAACTAATGCTTTTGATACAAGAGAGAAAAGTCATTTCTAAATAAATATAATTAAATATAAAATACCTAAGGGAAATAGAAAAAGTACTAGATTGTGTGAATAGTGGAAAATTATATTTATAACATGCTTCTTAATTCTGAGTTAATGAAAATAAAAGTGAATGTCACAGGTGGCTATTTTAATGATATGGGAGCCTATATCAAGGTTGTTAAAAACAATCAAATTTTCAGAAACAATTCTTCTGCATTCAATTAACATTTGGATCAAAGTACAATTTTTTCCCATGCAACTCATGGCAATAAAATCAACCTATCTTAGGATCAAAGAAAGTTTTGTTCACTGACTTCCACTCTAAAAAAATGTTTGCTTAAGCCCACTGTAAATGCCTTCGGAACCCAAAGAAAGGCAAAGTTACTACTATTTCAGTTCATTAACTTGCTCCTGACACATAACACAACACGTCCACCTGCAAATTAATGACATTCTGAGATTATAGGAATTGATGAAAATGTTTACAGTGGAATTCAATCTGTTTCCTTATGAAACCTATTTTGGGCTTCACGTGCAACACAGGATAATTGCACCAAGACAGACACTGGTGTCCAACTGGCTCTACCCAAAACCGCCTGTCTTCCCTGCAACCTAAGGGTGAATTTCAAAGGATGTGAGATACGGAATCCGCTGTCGGAAGCAAAACAAATGACAACACACCAGACCCACTCTGTGCCTCTAAAAACAATTTTCCAAGAAATGTATTTTAAAAGTAGACATCATGAAAGATGCCTGCTGATGTGCCCTCATTCCAATGTTTCTCAAAACCTATACTTGAACCACCTCTCTTCTAGGTTCAATTGCCCATAAATAGTTGCAAATATTTTCAAGACACATAATCTGACAAAGAGCCCGTGAAGATGTCTCAGAATACAGGAAAGGAAGCCATGAAGTTAAAACTTTCTCTTCACATTTTTTTTCTTCCACCAGATTTGCTAAACCACAGAAACTATTTTGATTTGCAAGACCATTAGCCACACAAACAAATTAAGTTCATCCATCATGGTAAAATGAGACAAAATTGAATGTTTTTTCATACTGAGAGTAAATTCCAGGGCACAAAGGAAGAGATGGAGAAATGGGGTCCTAGCATCTGAAGGGGGCTTCCCTGGGGGCTCAGTGGTAAAGAATCTGCCTGCCAAGCAGGAGACACAGGTTCAATCTCTGGGTCAGGAAGATGTCCCCAGAGAAGGAAAAAGCAACCCACTCCAGTATTCTTGCCTGCAAAATCCCACAGACAGAGGAGCCTGGTGGGCTACAGTCCATGAGGTCACAAAGAGTCAGACATGATTTAGCAACTAACCAACAATACCCGAAGGACATTTTACCTCCTGTAAGGACTTCATGACTCATAATGGAGAAGTGAAAACTAGGAGACCCATTTTCAGCATAGATTTCAAAATGCTTCAGCACACATAACTCTCATTGGTTTCAATTATTAAAATCTAAGAATGAGTAAGCCTCCCAAACACATCTGTTCTTGGGTCCAGGATGTGAGACAGCATTCAGCCTATAATGAGTAGGAATGACAAGATGCATGCCTGCCAATGGACTATTAAAACTTCATCTCTTTCTAAACTAAGAAAGGACTTGAATATACTGATGACAATGCAAGACAGGACCAACAACTTCATTCTGCCAAGATGCTGCTACTGCAATTCTTCATTTATGTCAGCCTTAGTCGCAGACTCTCATTCAAACTCTTAAATTAGTCATTTATTAATTCAACAGTATATTCTGAGATAGACACTGTCCTGGGCAGGGGAGAAGTGAAGCATGAACGTGATTTGAGAGGCTGCAGTCAAAGAGCACTCCATCTAGTGATGGAGACAAGAAAAGGAAACGGCAAATGTGATACACAGGGGCAATGCAGTGAGAGCAGATGCGCCAGGGCCACTGAGATGGGGAGCGTATGTAAGTGGAAACAAGACGAGGTTGGAAGAGAAGCAAAAGGAGGGCTGTTATCAGGCAACTGAAACAGACATGAATGAAACAGAGACCCACTCTTGCATTCTCAGGGCTGCCAACCACCCAGCAAGGGCTGTAAGTTAGGGCTGAGTTGAGAAAGGAGTGGCTAGAAACCAAGCAGAAGAGGTGAGCCTGGGTTGGGCTTTTGAAGGGCTGTAGATGTCATGCCAAAAAAGTTTATAGACTTTCCTTAAGGGCAGTGTGGAAAAATTGAAGACTTTTGAGAGATAAAATGACATGAGCAGATTTTTATGTTAGAAAGATGACAGTTTGAATCTGACACTGGATGGAGTTAGGAGTGGACAGCTGGAAAGCCGTTTAAAGAAAGGACTGCAATAACCCAGGCAATAAATGACAATGGCCAGAATAAAGCTGTGGGAGTGAAGTTGGAGAGTGTGAAAGAGCATCAAGATACATGTGGAAGGTTACAAAACAAAATAAAAGAAATTCAGGGGACAAAGCAAATTTGGAGAGATGGTTTGGAAACTACATTTTCAATTTATAACAGGCTGTATTTGAGGTCAACATTAGTTCTTTATGTATAATTAATCACTGCACAGCAGTGAGGTATCTACCTGGACCCCAAAGCTGGTGTGAGGAAGGTCTAAAGTTGGAAGAATCTCCAGCGCAAGGAGTGGCCAAGACAGCACAGGTAGAATGCACAGAATTAAGAGGAAAAAGAGCAGAAGACAAAACACTAAGAACACCAACATTTTAGAAATGGGCATCAATGGAGGAGCATAAAGAAAGATGATCAAGGAGAGGCAGGAAGAAACTAAGAGAGTAACAGGAAGCCAAGGACAAACATTTCAAGAAGGCAGTTGTCTTCACAATTTGCAAATGCCGCCAAACTGTTAACTGAAACAAAGATAGGGAAATGCAGTGGATTTTTTTTAAAAGAGAGATGGATAGTAGATAAGCGGGATTCCTGGTTGTACAAATGCTTGACTGGACTGAGTTAGGGAGCACCTAGGAGATGAGGAATTGGAGATAAAAGTGTAAAGAACATTTTCATGAACTCTGAAAGTCTGCTTCTGGAAATTTACATCCATGGGGAAAAAAAATGTTGGACATGACATCACTCCAAGTGGCAATGAATTTCAGGATGAATCCAGGAGCACAGACAATTGCAGAAAAGTGAAGATGAGGGTCACTGGTATTGAAGAGGTCAAGGAACCAAAAAGCTAGAGTGCTGGGTGCATCATCTTTGTGGACACTGAAGTCACTCCAGACTTGGCAGGGCAGAGAGGCAGGAGCCAGAGAGCAAAGCCTTAAGGACAAGGGAGACAGAAGTGAGGACAGCTGCTGGCAGTGATAGGGTAGTGGGTTTTAATCAGGTAGCATGAGCCTCAAAGTTAGTGGCACTGATAAGTGGAGGAAGAATCGTTATCTGTAAGATACTCAGGGGAACAAAAGGGTCTCAACACCAACTCCTGACTGACAACACAGGCTGTGGCAAATGAGCAAATCCTTCATTCACTCATCTCTTCATTGATTCAAGGATTTCTTGAGTACCTGAGGGCTGTGCTAGGTACTTGGAAGATTCCTGTGTGCTTCCTACTCTCACAGAATCTACAGTAGGGAGGCTGTTGGAAATGTGGAAGCCTCGAGATGGAGGAGGTGTCACTGGAGATCTAGGGGGGAAGACAACTTTCACTGAAGGGGAAGATAGGGGAAGGGACTGTTGTCCAGGAAGGAACCAGTATACCATAAGGCACAGAACACAGGTTTTGGAGAAAGGGCGTGGCGGAGGCAGAGTCAGAGTCAGATGAGGAAGTACAGAGCAGGCTGGGCTCACAGAAGAGGGAACTCACCCTGAAAGCCTCATTGTAAGAAGCAACTGATAATGTCAGGGGCCTGAAGCCTGGAGGAGCTAACTAATTAACAGGCCTTGAGGTTTCCAGGGGTATCAGGTCATCATTAATTGGGCTTCTCAGGGAATCCAAGCGTAGGACACAGCAGAAGGTTCTGGGACCTAGCTCTCATTACGAAACCAGCTTAAGCCTGGTTAGACTGTGGACCCAGGGAATCTAAAAGCAGGACCATGGGAGGCCTGAGAATGTACTTTCCGATGTCAGTTACAGAAGCAGCCCCTAATGCTCAGGGAGAAAGCTGGACCTTTTGCAAAGGAGCCTGTCAGTTCTAGACCATGCTTTGGGAGGAATTCACTTCTGATCTAGGTCATCTGTGTCTTTCTAACCTTTGTATCTTCTTTGAATACTCATCTTCATCATTTCCCTCACCACATGTGCATCTGCCTCTGAAATCTAGTCCCCATTTCTTTTCAGTAAGAAATAAGATAATTTCTGCCTTAATTATCTTGTTTACCATAGTCCTGATGGGCTTCCCTGGTGGCTCAGATGGTAAAGAATCTGCCTGCAATGTGGGAGACCTGGGTTCGATCCCTGGGTTGGGAAGATCTTCTGGAGAAGGAAATGGTAACGCACTCCAGTATTCTTGCCTGAAGAATCTCATGGACAGAGAAGCCTGGCAGGCAACAGCCCATGGGGTCACAAAGAGTCAGACACGGCTGAGTGACTGACACACACATGGTCCTGATAGTCACTCCATCCAGATGTGTTTTGACCCAACCCAAGATGTTCACTTGCAGTTGTGTTGGCAATGTATTTTTTTGAACTCTTGGTTTTTTGTTTTTTTTTTTTTTGCCTGGACATACACTAAAGACCAGTCTTTATCTTCTGAAACCTACCACCATACTCATCTTCATAAAGACTCTGAGAACCCCGTTAGCCACCCAAGGTCAGAACACCAAGAAATAAATGGTACATCACCTTCTTGATCCAAATTCTAGAAGAAATAAAATGCCATGCTTCCTCCAACATCTTCATTACCTTCATTTACCTCTTATTCCTTAAGACAGACCTCTGGCTTTGCCGTCTCCTCATCAGCCTTCTTGGTTCTAGTAATTTCCTCTCCAGAGACTCAAAGAGGTCTTTTTTTCTTGCCAAATATTTGAGTCATGTTGTGTTCCTGTGAGCAAAGTGCTACACACAATACAAAGTGCTTTTCAGATGAGACATGCTCATGAGTCAGGATGGTCCTCTGGGTCTCACAGTCTCAGCTTCCTTCCTGGTGGTTTCAAGGCCTTCTGCCAGCCTTCTTGATTCTGTCTTTACGTCCTGAAATCTTTTATGTTCCCTCACTCCAACCAAACAAATATTCTTTTGCACCCCTCCCCCCTCCTTTTTTTTTCCCCGTAAGTCTTAAGTTTTTTAAAAAAAAACTTTGGGAACCGGAAGTTTGTAAAACATCTTATAATATTTCCCCCTACCTGCCCATGATTTACTTTTTTTTGGTGTGGATTTGTTCCCATAGGGCTTCCCTGGGGGCTCAGATGGTAAAGAATCTGCCTGCAGTGGGGGAGACCTGGGTTCCACCCTTGGAGGAGGGGAAATCCCCTGGAGGAGGAGGTGGCAACCCACTCCAGTATTCTTGCTTGGGAAACCCCCATGGACAGAGGAGCCTGATGGGCTACAGTCCATGGGGTTGCAAAGAGTTGGACATGACTGGTCGACTAACAGTGTTCTTATAGAGTTAATTAAAATTTTGATATGTTCACATTTATCATTATTTCCCCTAATGATTATGGTTTTTGTGCTGTCCTTAGAAATCTTTCCCACCCTAAGGTTATAATATTCTTTACTCATACATGTTCTTAATTCTTTTCTTTAAATGTTTTAATTTTGATTCATCTGGAAGGGTAAGAGAGGAAACCAGTTTTGTTTTTCTCCAAATATACCCAGTTACATCAACAGTTTTTATTGAGTACATTTTTTCGGCAATGAATTCGAAATGCCCTCTTTATAATACAGTCCCATCTTGTTTTGTGTGTTTCTACCTTGGCACTTGGCACTTTATTTAATCCTTCTCTTCGCATCCCCATATCCCCTTCCCCACCACAGCTAGCAAAGAAAGACTCTTATCACTCATCACCATGGCCCCTCTGTTTCCTCATGTAAGTTCTTGCTCACATTCTAACTCACGCAAATGATTTTGCAGACTAGATAGAAAGGATGAACATGCCTCTGCCCCAAACATCTATCTGGGATGTAGGTTAATAGAGGGCAGGGAAGCTGCTGAATGAATGTTCACTGCAATCCACAGAATAATTTTTAAAAATTCAATGTTTACAAAGGGTGCAAAATTATCAGAAAAACCTGAACCATCAGAGACACAGAAGCATGGATTTATCATCTCTTCATTTGCTTGCTCTGATTTGCACCCACTGCCTGATGAACCTCCTTACACCAGTGCCGTCTCCCAGTGGTGAACCATCCATTCACTGGGCTGCATCTTATCACTCATTTTTCTGTGGGCTCTGGGCGAGCTTCCTTCACACTTGCCTCTCCTGTTTTCCAAGGCTACAAATTAGCTGTGGGCCAAGTACGGTTACAAATAGCCTTCCCAAGTTTTGCTGGTAAAGAAAATAGATCATCTCTCTTTGTGTCTCAAAGCACTTGTGTTTATTTATATATATGCTTGTGCAGAGTCACTTCAGTTGTGTCTGACTCTTTGTGACCCCATGGACTGTAGCCTGCCAGGCTCCTCTGTCCATGGGATTTCTCAGGCAAGAATACTGGAGTGGGTTGCCATTTCCTTCTTCAGGGAATTGTCCTAACTCAGGAATTGAACCCTCATCTCCTGCATCTCCTGCATTGGAGGCAGATTCTTTACCCACTGAGTCACCTGGGAAGCCCATTTAATATATTTACATATATTAAATATCTCCAAAACAGCTTCCCTGGTGGCTCAGAGGTTAAAGCATCTGCCTGTAATGGGGGAGACCTGGGTTCGATCCCTGGGTCAGGAAGATCCCTTGGAGGAGGAAATGGCAATCCACTCCAATATTCTTGCCTGGAGAATCCCATGGACGGAGGAGCCTGGTGGGCTACAGTCCACGAGGTCGCAAAGAGTTGGACACGACTGAGCAAGCAACTGAACTTAACTTAAATATATATATAATATATATGTAAGTATATTATATGTATTATATATATATATTTTTTATACAAATATTATATATCTCCAAAGCAGCTACAATTATTCAGACCATTCATTAGAGGTTCCCAGTAGGCCGAGAGGTGCTCATCAGGGCATGCTGAACCGTGATGCAGACCATTCATTAGAGGTTCCCAGTAGGCCGAGAGGTGCTCATCAGGGCATGCTGAACCGTGATGCACTGAACTCTATTCCCAACACCTCCACAGTAACTGGCAATATGAAAAATTTAACAACCAATTTCCAAAGATGCCTAAGTTCTGTCTGGGAAGGCTCAGAAGCTCCAGCCAGATATACTGAGTGACTCAATGTAAACATGTTCTGTTAGCAAGCATTCTGGCCAGGATGGAAATAACTGGAGTGTCGGATGTGTTTCCAAATAATTAAAATCAAATATTTATTCTCTTTTCATTCATTTATACAACACTTCTTGAGCAACTACTACATGCCAGTTAATAGTATTGGTACTGAGGATACAGCAATATGGATAAAATAATCAAAAACCTTTGATGCTTTGTTGGCAAAAAGACAATGAACAGATATAGAATTCTAATTAGAGAATCTTTCTTCTACCTCAGTCTTTGGAGGTTGTGATGGTTAATTTTATGTGCCAAACTGGCTGGGTAACAGTGCTTATACATGTTTAGTCAAACATTATTCTGGATGTTTTTGTGAGGGTGTTTACTAACATTTAAATTGCTGGGCTTTGAGGAAAGCAGATTATGCTTCATGATGTGGGTGGGCCTTATCTAATCAGTTGAAGGTCTTAACAGAACAGACTTATCTCCCCTGGGCAATAAAAAATTCTACCTGTGATTAGCCTTTAGACTTGAACTGAACGTACTACAGGCTCTCCCCTGGGTCTCCAGCCTGATATCCCACCCTGTGTGTGCATGTGTATCTATATTTGTATCTATCTATCCATCCATACGGGGAGTGAGTCACATGATGGACTCTGGGCATGGCTCCAACTGGGTTAACAGTATCAAAGAAAGCCTACTCCTTGAAAGCCCTCCCTTTGGCACCTTCCACTGGCATACCCCCAACTTCACTTGTTCTGGTATGTTCTCTGAGAAATCACCCAGTTCAGCTGGCTTTAGTCCATTTTCAGGTCGTAGCAACACCAGTTTGGATCTTCTGCTAGCATCGTGCCCATGTCAAAAGCAGCAAGAAAGTACCAGGTAAGAAATGGCAGTCAACCAGAGGGAATGTAAATAGGTGTAGCCACTAGGAAAAACAGTATGGAAGTTCCTCAAAAAGCAAAAAACAGAAACTACTATATGATCAAGCAATCCCACTCCTGTGCATATGACCCAGAGGGATGGGATGGGGAGGGAGGTGGGAAGGGGGTTCAGAATGGGGAACACATATACACCCATGGATGATTTATGTCAATGTATGGCAAAAACCACTACAATATTACAAAGTAATTAGCCTCCAATTAAAATAAATTTTAAAAAAACTATAATTCAAAAAGATGCATGCACCCCTGTGTTCACAGCAGAACTATTCACAATAGCCAAGACATGGAAAAAACCTAAATGTTCATGGATAAAGAAAATGTGGTTTATATATACAATGGAATACTACTCAGCCATAAAAGTGAATGAAATAATGCCATTTGCACCAACATGGTTACAACTGAGACCACCACACTAAGTGAAGTAAGTGAGAAAGAGAAAGACAAATACCATATGATATCACTTCTATGCAGAATCTAAAATATGGCACAAATGAACATATTATAAATAGAAACAGACTCACAACATAGGGGAAAGACTTGAGGTTGCCAAGGGGGAAGGGATTGGAGGAGGGAGGAATAGTTTGGGAGTTTGGGGTTAGCAGACGCAAACGATAACATTTCTGATGGATAAATGACAAGGTCGTTCTACATAGCACAGGGAACTGTACTCAATATCCTGTAATGAACTATAATGGAAAAGAGTGTCTGTGTGTGTTTATATATATATATTTAACTGAATCACTTTGCTGTATAGAGAAATTAACACAACACTGTAAATCAACTAAACTTCAAAAAAAAAAGGTTTTTAAGTGGCAAACTTCCCCAGGGACAACAGACCACCTAGTGGCTCATGCACTTGCTAACTGGAAACTTTATACATGGAAAAGTTCTACTCTTGTTTTGAAAGTCCTTAATTCAAGGTCATCCTCTTCCCATTGGATTCAACCTGGACTCAAGCACATCAGGCAGTTCCACTTGGTCTTGCCTTTGCTCATGCTCTCCCTCTGCATGGAATGCTTACTTCCCTTCTTCTACCAGAAAACTGTTCATCCTTGCAGCCTTGCCTCAAAAGTTACATTTCTTCTGGTGTTTCCTGACCCCAGCTAGAAAAAAATTAATTACTCTTTTAACAGTGTTCCTAGAAACATCTGTATGACTTCTGAAGATTAAAAAGGACACACAGAAACATGGTCATATTAGCCAAACATTCAAATACCAGCTCAATGAAAACTGTTCTAGAAAACTAGTCTAAATATGAGATGGTACAAGTTTTACTAGTTTTCTTCTGCTTGCATTTCCACGCTTTACAAATGCAATCTGTAAACAGAGCTTCACAGCACTGAATAACTCCAAACAACAGGATGCTTTTTAGAGATTATTTAACTCATAAATCAGACATAATCCTCAAATACAAGAACTTCCAGTTAGAAAAACTTATTGGTGCAGTGTTGGTGAGGTGGGTGCTGTGGGGGCTGGTCATTCTTCTCAAGACAGGAGGGTGTGCGCTCCATAATTAAATAGAGTATATTATTATCAAGTTAATTACTTCTCTGCTTTAGATCCTTCATCCCTGAAAGTGAGTGGAATTGTACTGTCTTGAAACCAGCTCAAGCAGCTATCACTTTATTCCAGTGGAATGTCTGAAAAAAATGTCCCCTCTTGCTGGGAATTTTCAAAACTAACATGGGTCAGATCCATTTAAATGCCAGAGAAGTTGTTATCCCTCAGGCTGCTTTTAGCACATATCATGTGCTCAACTTAGAGGTGATTTGCACAAGAAATCATAAAACTGAGCTCATTCTGGAAAGAGATGCCCAATGGGATTACCAATAGGCTGTGGTAAGAACTACCATAAACACTGATTTTTGTAAAGCTCATCTGTTGCCTGAAACCCCCAGGGGACAGTTTCAGTTTTGCACATATTTTTAACTTTTAGGTTTCCTGTGCAGGTCATGTTCCAATATATCATAAAGGTGATTAAATAATCTTAAACTTACTGAAACTCCTGGCAATCTGTGTTTTCCTCCACCATATGTTAATGGTGCCATTTTGGCTTTTATTCCAAGTACCCAACTCATCACTTGATATTTCTGCAGAGGCAGGACTGGATTTGGGCAACTTTTGTGCATTCTGCTTTCTTTTACTGGCTAGTACATCAAAACAACTGCCCCTCCCACACTTGGTCAAGAATTAATTCCTAACTAGAGCCTCCTCCATCTCTCCAAACCCTGGCCTTGATTTACAAAGACGATGGCAAAGTCAACAATCATCTCTCACTCTCTGTTGTACCTGGATGCTCAGCAGTGTTTTATACAGTCAACACCCCTCTTCCTGTGGTCCCCACACTCCTCTAGTCTTCTGCTTTGAGGCAGCCCCCCCTACTCCAGTCCAGCACTTCATGGCAAATATATGGGGAAACAATGGAAACAGTGACAGATTTTATTTTCTTGGGCTCCAGAATCACTGTAGATGGTAACTGTAGCCATGAAATTAAAAGATGCTTGCTCCTTGGAAGAAAACTATGACAAACCTAGACAGCATATTAAAAAGCAGAGACACTGCTTTGCCAACAAAGGTCCGTATAATCAAAGCTATGGTTTTTCCAGTAGTCATATATGTATGTGAGAGTTGGACCATAAAGAAGGCTGAGCATCAAAGAATTAATGCTTTTGAACTGTGGTGCTGAAGAAGACTCTTGAGAGTGCCTTGGACTGCAAGGAGATCAAACCAGTCAATCCTAAAGGAAATCAGTCCTGAATATTCATTGGAAGGACTGATGCTGAAGCTCCATTGGCCACCTGAGGCAAAAAGCCAACTCATTAGTAAAGGCCCTGATTCTGAGAAAGACTGAAGGCAGGAGGAGAAGGGGATGACAGAGGATGAGATGGTTGGAAGGCATCTCTGACTCAATGGTCATGAGTTTGAGCAAGCTCTGGGAGACCGTGAAGGACAAGGAAGCCTGGTGTGCTGTAGTCCATGGGGTTGCAAAGAGTCGGACACAACTGAGTGACTGAACAACAACTCCCAAGTCCAACTCTCCTAGAAACTTCTTCTAGATCTTCTCATAGCTCGGGCCTCTAACTTCTCTTCTTTGCTCTCCACAAACACACACCCCAGGACCTCTCATCCCATCTGGTGGCCTTAAATCCATCTACTTGTCACTGATGTCTTCATGTGTATTCCATCCCTGGCCTGTTCTCAGACAAACCCACAGAGCAGACATCTCCTCCTGGATGGACAGTGGCATCGAAACACAACAGCTCTCCAATAGAACTTTTTCAGTCCTCTTCCAAAATCTACCCCTCACACTTCCCCATCAGTTCAATTCAGTCACTCAGTCATGTCCGACTCTTTGTGACCCCATGGACTGCAGCACACCAGGCCTCCCTATCCATCACCAACTCCCAGAGCTTACTCAAACTCATGTGCATCAAGTCGGTGATACCATCCAACCATCTCATCCTCTGTCGTCCCCTTCTCCTCCCACCTTCAATCTTTCCCAGCATCAGGTTTTTTTTTTCAAATGAGTCAGTTATTCACATCAGATGGCCAAAGTATTGGAGTTTCAGCTTAAACATCAGTCCTTCCAATGAATATTAGTATACTAACAGCATGACCAACCTAGATAGCATATTGAAAAGAAGAGACATTATTTTGCCAACAAAGGTCCGTCTAGTCAAGGCTATGGTTTTTCCAGCGGTCATGTATGGATGTGAGAGTTGGACTGTGAAGAAAGCTGAGCGCCAAAGAATTGATGCTTTTGAACTGTGGTGTCGGAGAAGACTCTTGAAAGTCCCTTGGACTGCAAGGAGATCCAACCAGTTCATTCTGAAGGAGATCAGCCCTGGGATTTCTTTGGAAGGAATGATGCTAAAGCTGAAACTCCAGTACTTTAGCCACCTCACGCAAAGAGTTGACTCATTGGAAAAGACTCTGATGCTGGGAGGGATTGGGGGCAGGAGGAGAAGGGGACAACAGAGGATGAGATGGCTGGATGGCATCACTGACTTGATGGACATGAGTCTGAGTGAACTCCGGGAGTTGGTGATGGACAGGGAGGCCTGGCGTGCTGCAATTCATGGGGTCACAAAGAGTCGGACACGACTGAGTGACTGAACTGAACTGAACTGAACTGAACAGCACGGTGATGCATTTATTCAGGTCGAAACCTTACACACAATACTTGATGTCTTTTATTACTGTTTGTGCTATACACGTTGTGTCATGTTCTCACAACGACTCCATCAGCAAATCCCATCACCTTTATCTTCCAATTTCTGTCTACTCTATTACCACCACTCTGGTCCAAATCACCCTATATTCTCACCTGGACCATGACATCAGCCCCTAACTGGTCTCCAAGGTGCCCCTACGGTAAGTGATCCACAGAACATTTACCATGGTCTTAAAACATAAATCAAACCACATCACTTCCCTGCTCAAAGCTACTCAAAAGCCCCTTGTTACAACTAAGAAGCTATCTTGCCTTTTGGATGGGGGAGGGGCAGCGAGTTAGAGTCTTATTTTTGCAGTTGACAATCTCAAATGTATTTTCAGGGGGAAAAATAACAAAGAGATTTCTACTATTTTACCCTGCCTTCCCAAAGACAGAAAACAACATGGTTATCAAAGGGAAAAGGTGGAGGGCGGGATACATTAGGTGTTTGGGATTAACATACACAAGCTACTATATATAGAATACATAACCAACAAGGACCTACTGGATAGCATAGGGATCTATACTCAACATTTTCCAATTAGGGGAAAAAATCTGAAAAATAATAGATATGTATGTATAACTAAATCACTTTGCTATACACCTGAAACAAGCACAACACTGTAAATCAGCTATACTTCATTTTTTAAAAAAATCACTGACTGAGCATAATGGGTTTGAGTCGTTAAAAAAAAAATAATAATACTCCACTATTCTGGTTCCAAGTACTGTATTGCAATGAAGATCCAACTAAGTCATATGGCAGCTTATGACAGTCATATGGCACCCTCCTATGGCTCCTCACTGCTCTTGAAAAAACACCAAAATCCCGGATGGGCCTGCAGACCCTGGTCCACTCGCCCAGGCTGGAGAGTGGCAGAAAGAGGCTTGGATGGCTGCGGCGGGAGGTGGGGTGGGGGGTGGGGTGGGGGGTGGGAAGAGACCAGGCTGTCATTTGTGGCCCTGCCACCCCTTCCTAGCAGAAGGATTCCCACCTCCCTAGCCCTGCCCAACACACAGAACATTCCAAATCTTAGCCCTCAGGCCCCAAGGCTGCACAGGACCTGGTTCTGGTACAACCCTGACTGCTACTCTTTCCATCCTTCACTCATTCCCCCATCTCAGTTTTCCAACAGTTACTCAAACACACAGGCTCATTCCTCCTCAGGGTCTTTACTGCCTCCTCTGCCTGGACTTCATTCCGCCAGACCCTCATATGTTCAGGCACTTACTCTGCTCTTGCGTCATTCAAAGTTCACCTCCGTTGACTGGCATTTCCTCTCCAGTCTGCCTGGCACTCAATATCCAAGAGACATCTCAATCCTGGGATGTACAAAGCGGAAACCCTCACCCTTCCCCAGATCTGATTCCCTCTCAGTCTTCTGCTCAGAGGAGAAGTCTACTCCGTTTCACTTCTAGGTAAACAGCCTTGAACCGATCCCTAATTGTTCTCTCACCTGCTAACCAATGCTTCAGCCAATCACAGTAGCTCTGCTTCAAAATATACCCGTGGGCAATTTCTCCACTGCAACCACCTGGGTCACTGGAGCAGCCTCCCAACTCTACTCTGGACTCACAGCAGCCCTGGCAATCCTATTAGAAAAAAAAAAAAGTCACGCCTATGTTCCCAATCCTCTTTTGCCTTCCCACCTCAGGCAGTAAAAAGTGGAAGATAAGCACTGAGCCTGTGGTACTCATGTCTCTGATGGCACTGCTGCTACTTGGCATGCTCCAAGTCGTAGTCTTGTGGTTCCTTGTACACACGAGGCGTGCTCCTATTAACTGTTACTGGGCTAACAGTTTCTTCCACCTGGAATCCCCTTCCTCGGATATCTTTACCTTCCTAGATTAAAAGCAGTCCACACAACCCCATGCAACATTTCCTCTCTTATTTCCAGATGTCATTTTTCTCTAGAGCACATCTCTCCACCTGATGTACAACTGCCTTCTTTATTTATTTGTTTATCCCCTGTGTCTCCCCAGCAGACTATAATCGCTGGAGTCGGGATTTGGGGGAGGGGCTGTTTTGTTTACGGCTACCTCCCCACTGCCTGGAATTGTATCTGGCACCTGGTAGGTTTTTCAGTAAACACATGTTGAATTAATAAATCAACTATCTCTTCATAAATTTCTCCGGTCCAAGAAAAGAAAGTATAATGGCTTAAAGGTAAATCTTATTGCCTTCTCACCATCCTCCCCCTCCCACAGATTTTAAGAAACAGAACATTGTTATCTACTTTTTCAGCCCAATATGCTAAAAGAATGTATTAAACAAGAACTCAGTGAAATAAGATACAAGTGTAGAAAAATGAAATTATGACTGGAATAAAATCAGTAAATAATAGAGAAAACCCATTCATAATTATAGAGAATAAACTTGAGAAGAAAGGCCAAATGGATAAAGCTGTGGAAATGTGCACAAAGCGAATGGCAAACTGGAAGAACAAATCTTAGAAAACCCTGCAGTAAAAGAACAGGCATCCAGATGAGAAGCAATAATATGAAGTGGGAGAAAAATAAGGATTCCAGACCTAAAAAAGCAAATTTGAGATTGGAAATAAATACTTGAACATCTTTCAGAGAAACTTAATGGCAGATATAAATATTCTGACAGTTTCACATAAAGTTTCAACTGAAAGAATTTTTCAAGAGTCCTAAAATCAACTGAGGGACAAAAAAAATCAACTAGTGTCTTTTCCAGTATCGCCTCTATAACAACAGACACCAGAAAACAAGGAAGTTTATAGCACACAGAGCAGAAAAGCTTGTGAGTCAAAGATTTTATAAATATCCATGTGCTATTCATATGCTACAACAACATATGTTAAATAACGACACCTGCAAATGAAGAATGCTATAAGGAAAATCAGCTCGGAGATGAAAAACTCTGATGAATTTACCACCCAATGAGTTTTCTATAAAAGTTGACTGAATAGATTCCAGACCATCAACAGGTTAATGAAACTATAATTTCCAAAAAATGGAGACATGTAATAGAAAATAACCACCAGTAGGCATCGAAACTGGTTAACTGCTTATCATAATTCAATAAATATATTGGTTTTCACTTAAAAAATAATGTACTCTAACAAATATAATTTTAGTTATTACAATTACAGTACCTAGAACAGAATACAAAACATACATTTATTGAAAAAGAGGACATTTTGCTTAAAAGATTTGTTCATTAAATTTCAGGTGAAACTGATGCAAGAGTGATAAATCTGTGCGCAGTGAGGGGAGAGGTGATGGAAGTAAAAATTGGAAAAGCAAGAGACTAAACTCCTCTTAAAGCACTAATGTAAGTATTGGTGGAATTTAAGAAACTGTCTCCCTTCAGCATATGAAATTGGAATAAATCTAACAAGTGATATGTAAGACACTCGTGGAAACATTTATAAGAACTCTTGAAAAACTTTAAAGAAAAATTAATGGAAAGAAATGCCATGTTCATGGATCAGAATACTCAATTTTGTAAAGATTTCAATTCTTCTCAAAGTGATCTTTGAATTAAATGCAGTTTAATCAAAATCCTAGAAATGTTTTTTATGGAACTTGGCACATTGATTCTAAAATGTATATGAAAGAACAAAGGGCAAGAATAGCTAAGAAACTTGCAGGGAAAAAGTGAAGAGATTTACACAGCCAGATCTTAAGACCTATTATAAAACTGCAGTGATTAATTACCATAGTGTGGCACTGACTCAGAAAATACATGAACAAAACAGAATAGAGGTATCACCTGAAGCCTTTCACATATGGAAATATGATGGATGGCAGGGTGGCATTGAAGATCAGAAGAGAAAGGACAGATATTTGATATGTGGCATTTAGACAAGTGTCCACATGGAAAAAATAAAATTAGGTTCCACATCACACCACACTCACCACTACAGAGAATTAAGAATTTGAAAGTAAAAGTCAAAACCTAAAATACCTAAACATATAGGAGAACATCATTATGGAATCATGTAGGGAAGAACTGACATACCATTAAAAAAAGAGGTAATGAAATAAATGATTAATGTTTAACTTCCTTAAAATTAAGAACTTCCTTTCACACAAAGATAGCATGGAAAAAACACGAGTACACCATAGACTTATAAAAATTTTAGAGCCTCACAGTATAAAGTGTAGGCTATGTTGCAGGTCAGTAGGAACTCATACATAACACTGGAGAAAGTTAAAATGGTATCCCATGCCACTTCAAAACACAATGCAGCCATATACATTAAAATTGAACCCCATAATTCTGTTCTCGGGAACACACATTAAAGAATTCCTGTGTACCTCACTAGACACCAACAGCAACGTTCATAGCAGCATTATTTATAACAACAACAAACTGGAAAAACTTCAAATGCTCATTAAGGAGGGACAAGATGAATATATTGTGGTATATTCTCTCAACAGAATATTTATCCGGGTAAATATGGATTATATCTAAATGCGACAACACAGATGATTCACAGAAATATCATGCTAGAGAAGTAGCAATTTGTCGAGAGTAGGAAACAATATTTAAAAACCATTTTAAACTAAAGTTAATCAAAATGTTGCTCAGGAATACAAACATATGTAATAAAAATTTTAAAATAACTTCAAAGAGAACAATAAATCCCAAAATTAGACTAGTGCTTACCAAAGAAAGGAGAGCTAGGAAGAACACACAAGTGAAGGGGTTGGTTGGGTTAGAGTCTAATATTAAGTTAGGTGCTGATGTTCTGGTTAAGCTGAGTTCCAGTCAATTTGCCTGGTTCTAGTTAAGGAGGTAATATAAGAATATAGATTTATTGTTATAATTTACACATCTGCTTCACCATCAAGTGCTACATGATTAAAAAACATTTTACCATGTATTATAGAAACAAAAATGCTACTTCTTAGTAGGACATGTGCTTAGTCCCTCAGTCCGTCAGGCTGTTCTGTCTGTGGGGATTCTCCAGGCAAGAATACTGAAGTGAGAAGCCCTTCCCTTCTCCAGGGAATCTTCCCAACACAGGGATCGACCCCAGGTCTCCCATATTGCAGGTGGATTCTTTACCATCTGAGCCCTCAGTGAAGCCCAAAGAGTAGTAAGTAATATATAAATATATAAGGAAAATATTTGAAACGCAGCAGATAAATTGTCAGGTAATTTACAAAGGACAAGGCACAACTGGAAAATAAACATGGAAAAATACTTGATCTTAACTAACAATCAAATAATTGCCAGTTAATTAAGGTGTTAAGTCAATTAGCACCTTTAAAAAGATACATATCAGCTCTTATATAGTTAAATTTGTATCACTTTAAAATCCTGGAAGTAGCACATGCTGGGATACTTTGGGAAAGAGAACTGTCAAAACATTTTAGCAGTCTACAAACACATAGTTGAGACTTGAATAATGCAGGGGTTAGGAGACTGACCCGGAGAAGGCAATGGCACCCCACTCCAGTACTCTTGCCTGGAAAATCCCATGGACGGAGGAGCCTGGTGGGCTGAAGTCCATGGGGTCGCTAAGAGTCGGACACGGCTGAGCGACTTCACTTCACTTTTCACTTTCATGCATTGGAGAAGGAAATGGCAACCCACTCCAGTGTTCTTGCCTGGAGAATCCCAGGGACAGGGGAGCCTGGTGGGCTGCCGTCTATGGGGTCACACAGAGTCGGACACGACTGAAGTGACTTAGCAGCAGCAGCAGCAGCAGCAGGAGACTGACCATCCAGGCAGTTGAAAATCAGCATATAACTTATGGTCCTCCACATCTGAGGCTCCTCCATGTCTGTGGTTCCAGATCCACAGAATCAACCAACCTGGATTGTGTAGCACTGTAGTATTTACCCAGAGAAGGCGATGGCACCCCACTCCAGTACTCTTGCCTGGAGAATCCCAGGGACGGGGGAGCCTGGTGGGCTGCCATCTATCGGGTCGCACAGAGTTGGACACGACTGAAGCGACTTAGCAACAGCAGCAGCAGCAGTAGTATTTACCATTGGAAAAAATCCACACGTAAGCGGACCCATGCAGTTCCCTGGGTTCCGTGCAGACCCATGCAGACACAGTCAGTTCAGTTCAGTCGCTGAGCTGTGTCCGACTCTTTGCAGCCCATGGACTGCAGCATGCCAGGGTTCCCTGTACATCACTACCAGAGCTTGCTCAAACTCATGTCCACTGAGTCAGTGATGCCACTCAACCATCTTTTCCTCTGCCGTCCCCTTCTCCTCCTGCCTTCAATCTTTCCCAGCATCAGGGTCTTTTCAAATGAGTCAGTTCTTTGCATCAGGTGGCCAAGTATTGGAGTTTCAGCTTCAGCATCGGTCCTTCCAATGAATATTCAGGACTGATTTCCTTTAGGATTGACTGACTGGATCTCCTTGTGCTCCAAGGGACTCTCAAGAGTCTTCTCCAATACCACAGTTCAAAAGCATCAATTCTTCAGCACTCAGCTTTCTTTATAGTCCAACTCTCATGTCCATACATGATTACTGGAAAAACCATAGCTTGGACCTTTATTGGCAAAGTAATGTCTCTTGCTTTTTAATATGCTGCTTAGGTTGGTCATAGCTTTTCTTTCAACCATCTTTTAATTTTATGGCTGCAGTCACCATCTGCACTGATTTTAGAGCCCTCCCCCAAAAATAAAGTCTGTCATTGTTTCCATTGCTTCCCCATCTATTTGTCATGAAGTGATGGGACCAGATGCCATGATCTTAGTTTTTTGAATGCTGAATTTTAAAGCAACTCCTTCACTCTCCTCTTTCACTGTCATCAAGAGGTTCTTTAGTTCTTCTTTACTTTCTCTCATAAGGGGGGTATCATCTGGGTATCCAAGGTTATTGAATTTCTCCCAGTGATCTTGTTTCCAGCTTGTGCTTCTTCCAGCCCAGCATTTTGTATGATGTACTCTGCATATAAGTTAAATAAGCAGGGTGACAATATGCAGCCTTGACGTACTCCTTTCCCAATTTGGAAAGTGTCTGTTGTTTCATGTCCAGTTCTAACTATTGCTTCTGGGCCTGAATACAGATTTCTCAGAAGGCAGGTCAGGTGGTCTGGTATTCCCATCTCTTGAAGAATTTTCCAGAGTTTGTTTGATCCACACGGTCAAAGGCTTTGGCATAATCAATAAAGCAGAAATAGATGTTTTTCTGGAACTCTCTTGCTTTTTCGATGATCCAACGGATGTTGGCAATTTGATCTCTGGTTCCTCTGCCTTTTCTAAAACCTTTTTCTAAAACCTTTTCTAAAATCCACGAACTGTTGAAGCCTGGCTTGGAGAATTTTGAGCGTTAGTTTACTAGCGTGTGAGATGAGTCTATTTGTGCAGTAGTTTGAGCATTCTTTGGCATTGCCTTTCTTTGGGATTGGAATGAAAACTGACATTTTCCAGTCCTGTGGCCACTGCTGATTTTTCCAAATTTGCTGGAATATTGAGTGCAGCACTTTCACAGCATCATCTTTTAGGTTTTGAAATAGCTCAACTGGAATTCCATCACCTTCACAAGCTTTGTTCGTAGTGATGCTTCCTAAGGCCCACTTGACTTCACACTCCAGGATGTCTGGCTCTAGATGAGTGATCACACCATCGTGATTATCTGGGCCATTAAGATCTTTTTTGTACAGTTCTTCTGTGTATTCTTGCCACCTCTTCTTAATATCTTCTGCTTTTGTTAGGTCCATACCATTTCTGTCCTTTACTGTGCCCAACTTTGCATGAAATGTTCCCTTGGTATCTCTAATTTTCTTGAAGAGATCTCTAGTCATTCCAATTCTATTGGATAACCTACTGTGAAAAATCCTTGTTTTTGTACTTTATTTATAACCGTGAAAAGTAGTGTTCAACAGTATAAAAAATATTGTAAATCATCATATGTCACCTCAAAGGGATATTTATAGGCATTAAAGTGGATAGTTGTAGAGATTATATAAAAACCACAACAAAATGTTAATAAACATTATATGAAAAAGAATACAAAGATGTATGTACATCACAATGACAACTATAGTTTTTTGTTTTTTTTTTTTTAATGCCTATAAAAAGGAATAGAATTAAATACAGCTGGCTCTCCATGACTGAGGATCAAATTTTTTTGATCTGGTTGGCTGAATTCATAGATATGGAACTGAGAATTCAGAGGGCCAATGGAATTACCCATTTTAGGGATATGAGCATCTGCAGAGTTTGATATGAACATAGGAGAGCTGAGCTGTCTTGGAACCAACCCCACAGGGGATTGCTGTAATACAAAATTATAATAGTGGTTCTGTGGTGTTGATAAGACTATACTACAAGTCTTATCAACCCAGGTCTCCAACCCAGGCAGATTCTTTACCATCTGAGCCACCAGGGAAGCCCAAACACTAAGACCACAAGTAACTCTTTTCTCTATGCCAACATTTTCGCATGTAAATTACATTTCTTTTATAACTTAAGAAACTCAACAAGAAAAGGAACAACTAATGCTCAAATATTAAGCTTAGGTTTTCAAAACGAATTAGTTTTCCCTTCCCCCATATCCTAGGAACATTACCAGGTTGGTACAAAAGAAAGCAAGCAATTTGAAAACATAAAATGAATTTAAACCCTATAAGAATTTTAAAAAGAGAAAGCTAAATTTAGCTGAAACTTTGGATTAAATTAATATAGAAACATTTGCCTGGATTCAAATAAAAGGATAATGTAAACCAAAAAAATTGTAAAACCCTTTTTTTATCCAGATTGGGTTTGGTTTTGTTTTGCGTGAGCAAAGAACACCAAACCCTAAAGCACGTTTTTCAAATGAGGAATTACATCCATTTAAACTTGATTTTGGGGGCACAGACATTTTAAAACAACAGGACACAAAGGTGGGGAGTTGGTGTGCTTATCTATTAGCAGACAGCTGCTTATAATTTTGGTTTAGAGTTGGAACACTATTCTTGGAAAAACCAATTGTGTTCAATTTATAACAGATGTAACCAAGTGTTTATTACAGTAAAATGCTAGTTTCCACAAGTCAAAAGTTCAATGAATAAACAAGTCCTGTATGTCAGCAGAATGACATTTATTGTTCCAAACCAAAGAATTCACTCTAATCAGTGGTGGACACTAATTATTCCATTAACTACAGTG
Source organism: Bos indicus x Bos taurus (assembly GCF_003369695.1). NCBI lineage: Eukaryota > Metazoa > Chordata > Mammalia > Artiodactyla > Bovidae > Bos > Bos indicus x Bos taurus. The sequence goes on from NC_040088.1 coordinate 58,738,427, forward strand.
CTCTGATTTTATCCCACTTGGAAGAAAGAGGACCAGGGCAACTAGCTCATTTTCCATGTTATATTTAATTATGCTTATTCTCATAGATCCCAAACATGATTACAATCATAAAGTTAAACCTAGAAAAATACCTAAACATGTCACATGAATCAACATTTCACCCATACAACACTCTTTAAAGAGAAACAAAGACAGAATTCAAGACCTTTCTGTACTCTTTACATTGAACATCAAATCATGCCAGGCTTCCTGCCGAAACAGCTTTCTATGTGCCTTTAATGGGTGTTCCCTAACACTGCAGTTCTCCATTTAAACCATTTACACAGACCACTCTCAGGGCAAGTTTCCACAAAGACTAGTGTATCAGTCACACTAGGGCATAAAAACCTTCAGTTTTCATAGCAGAGGCTCCTCAAAAAACTAAAAACAGAATTGCCATATGATCCAACAATCCCACTCCTCGGTGTATATTCAGACAAAACTATAATTTGAAAAACATACATGCCCCTGCTTTGTCCACAGCCACACTATTTATAATAGCCAAACCATGGAAACAACCTAAACGTCCATGGACTGAAGAATGGATAACGAAGATGGTACATATCTACAAGGGAATACTACTTAGCCATAAAAAAGAGTGAAATAATGCCATTTGAGGCAACACAGATGGAACTAGAGATTATCCTACCGAGTGTCATAAGTCAGAAACAGAAAGACAAATAGCACATGATATCATCTCTATGTGTAATCTAAAATATGACGCAAATGAACTTATTTATGAAACAGAAACACACTCACAGACACACGGAACAGACTTGTGGTTGCCGAGGGAGAGCATGGGTGGAGGAGGGATGGACTGGGAGTTTGAGATTAGCAGATGCAAACTATTATATATATTTCAGGAAAACTGAATTATTTGGCTATACACCAGAAACGAACACAACACTGTAAATCAACTGTACTTCAATAAAATAAATGTTAACACTGAAATTGAAAAAAAACTTCAGATTTCAGTCTCGCTCCATGGAATGGGCTGAACCAGGGTGCTGACAATGGGTAGCAAGATCCAAATTTGGTTTCAAAGGGGGAAAAAATGCCAGAAACATTTTATAGTTGAAGATATATGAGGGAAAGGAAACTGTGAGGTCAACAGCACTTTGGAAGAAAGATTTTTGTAAAATACCGTGTATCGGGAGGCTCTCTGGTGTAGGACTGAGGCAGACCCAATGGCTTCAAGTACTTGGAAGTATGAACTTGGAGTGCTTCATATGCACAAGGTTATGATTAGATATGCAAGTCCTCCTGGGCATGGGACAGACTGAAGGCACAAGTCATCAGATAAACATGGCATATCTCCTGGTGCATCAATTAACTTCATGACAAGTAATTAGAGCATAATTCATATTAAAATAATTACATACATTATGGTGGGGAATACAAAATTTACATGAAGTTTTAAATTGCAACACAAAAGCTGAGATACATTTTGGTGGGCTTTTGAAACTATTTAGGGCTCACCACCCAAGTTATGAAGGGAAGCCGGTGGCTCAGAGGTAAAAGAATCCGCCTGCAATGCAGGAGACGCAAGAGATGCCAGAGATGCCAGTTCGATCCCTGCGTCGGGAAGATCCCCTGGAGAAGGAAATGGCAACCCACTCCAGTATTCTTGCTCAGAAAATGCCATGGAAGGAGAAGCCTGGTGGGCTACAGTCCTTAGGGTTGCAAAGAGTCGTACACAACTGAGCGACTGAACATACCCAAATTATGAGATTATCCCTTCATTCTCTTCCACCTTTAGGGTTACTTAGGGATAAAACTTGAGAGAATCTGCTATGTTATCCAGCCTGGCAATCAAAATCTTACACAATCAGCTCCTTGTCCACCTTTCAACCTTACCTTCCACTATTGATAAGTCAAAAAATCACAGAAAAATAGCTTGGACAGCATCTTAAGAATGCTAAAATTCTAATTCTACTAATTTCATAATAACTTTGAAAAACATAGACGTACTATATAGTCTTACGTATAACTTCAAATATTCACAATTAAAAGTTACTTATAAGCCAGTCTCAGTAATCAAGAAACTTGAGAACCAGTAAATGTACAAAAATCAATCTGAACAATGAAAAGGGATGATACACGTTGCATGCATTAAAACTTGTGCATTTGTTTTTTCCCCCCTTAGGAGAGACAACCATGCCATTACTATTAGTCTCTCTTTAGATTTTTATATAAAAGCCTAATAAAGTAATATGTTTTCATATTCCCAGGTCATAGCAGCTAGGAAGCATATAATCAAATAATCTGAGGAGGAATGGGCATACTGTTGGTAGCAAACATGCTAATAGAAACTGGAAATAGCAGTTTACAGGGACAGCAAACGTTAGAAACTGTAATAAGCCAGATACAATCATGCAGGAAGCACAGAAGCATATGGCTATTCAGAAACAGATTGAAAACATTAAAAGTCCTATGAAAGTGGCATGGGACATGAGAATCAGACAGACTAAAATAGCCACTTGACTCCAAATTATGATTTAAGTTCATCATTTTCTACTGGCTAGCCTAGGAATGGGCACATGAACTAAATCAGGCCAATGAGGTGTGTGCTCAAGTCAATGGAAAGGCTGCCTGGTGACACTCAACAATTATTTTTACCATTTGTCAGTCCGAGAACGGGGCCAACACCAAGTAGGGCAGAATTAAGGGGGGAATGCAGGAACAGCTAGACCCAAGATTCATGACCCCAAACCTGCCCGTCAGGAACTGGAATATGTGAATTATATTATCTCCTGTGGATGCCAGTTTCCATTGGGATTTCTGTTATAGGCAGTCAGTCCAAAGCTTCTTATTACACAGACTAAGCTCAACTCCTGGCTTTGATATGGGGTAACTTGGAATAAGGCACTTTATTTCTTGGAGCCTCCATTTCCTCACTGTAAGGATCTAATGAGAAAACAGAGGTAAAGCATACTGCATCACTGTGTTCTGTTACTCCAAAGGATGGCTCATCCTGAAAACCAAGACTACACATAGACCATATTTAAGAACCTAGATAGATTCAGAAAAGATTTTTCCCAGAATTATCTGATTTTTAAAAATAATTAGTTAAAAAATACTGGCCAAATGTTTTACTTTAGCATGACAATATTTGTCCTAATCCAAGAGCTAATGGTAGGCTTTACAGAAAAGTGCTAACATTATTTACATGTGACATATATATATATACAGACAATTTTAATTATGGTAAAGTTCACATAAAATTTATGAGTTTAGCCATTTTTAAGTGTACAGTTCTGTGGCATTAAGTACATTCACACTGTTACGCATCCATCACCACCATCCAGCGCCAGAATATTTTCATCTTCCTCGACTGAAACTCTGTGCCCACTAAACACTAACTCCATACTCCCCTTACTCCCCAGCTCCCAGCAACCACCATTCTACTTCTCTCTGTATGAATCTGACTACTGTTAAGTACCTCATATAAGTGGAATCACACAGTATTTGGGTTTTTTTGTAGCTGGCATCTTTCACTTAGAACAATGTCCTCAAGGTTCATGCATGTTGCAGCATGTATCAGAATTTCCTTCTTTTCAAAAACTGAGTAATATTTAATTGCATATATATATATATATATATATATATATATATATAGCCTTTCAATTTATCCATTCATCTGTTTATCAATACTTGGGTTGTAACAGAAAAATATTTTTAAGGTAAATCTGAATAGAAACAAGTATATTAAAAGAAGATAAAATATGGGAAACCTCTGTGCCTAATTTCATGGAAAAGCAAAATTTCAAAATGTTATTAAAAGTACCCACTACATGTGTAAGGGCTTATTTCTTTTAAACTCTTGAACTGGTGGGTTTATGCTAATTTCTTCTATCAGAAGGCAAATAGTCTGACTCCTAAATGAGGAAGATTTTTCTGGAAAATCTCAACAACATATTTATACTGAAGGTAAACATACTCATAGAACATTTTTATACCCCTTTTAGTCTGAATTGGTTTAGGTAACCAAGAGCATGGATTATTTATTTACTTATACTTTTGTACACATTGAAAAAGAATAGCCTATACCAACAGTTAAAGCAATAGCAGCAGTTAACCATATTTTTTAAAGGAATAAAAGATGTTATTTATAACAGTAACCCTGACTCCCACAGATGATAATGCTTTACCTATTATTTTACCCACACGCTGTGCAAAGCATGGGGTTTGTCAAAACCAGTCAGGTGAAAGGTGACAGCTCTAAGACATTAAATTAAAATAATCCTGGGGAGAGGAGGCTCTAACCCACTTTCCAATGTGCCTACTGGTTGTACTTTTTGCACAGAGTGATCAGAATGGGATGATGGCAATTTGGAATTCCCAAAGACACTTTGGAAGTTCCATCTGACTTAAGGGTACTCTCAGGGAAACTGGCTAATTTCCCAGATGTTTTATGAAGTTATCACATATTTCATTCTAAAAATGGTTTTTTTAATGGGCCAAGAAAAAATAGTACCTAAAGAATACAAAAACCTATACAAAATTGGGTGCATAGAAGCTATTATTAATGCCCTGAATCCAAAAGTATTCGTTGGGTCTTCAATAAGTTAAAAAGGTGTCAGTAGGATTCCTACCTTTTCATTTTAATTTTCCAGGCAAAACCTAGACTCACAGATTTTCTTTTATTCCTTAGAGAACATGAGCCATTTCCATATAGATGTCCTGTGCATGTTCATGGAATAATTCTAGGCTTAAAGCAGTTAATATACTTACATTGAATTTTTATCTATAAAATTTAGGAGGGATTTTCCTATCCGAGAACAGAGCGTTCTTAGAGTAGTTTCAAGATAAACTCTAATATTCTTTTTTTTGTTTAATCAAACAGAAAACTGAAAGCAAAGGGAGTGTTCAACACAAGTGAAAAGCAAAATGGAGAAGAAGTAACCAATTTTTGGATTGCAAATACGTTCTACTGTATCTTTGGGGACGTTCTTTCTATGATGCTTTGGTCCAGTCCTCTGCACTGCTCAGCTTGTGTTTTCCACCTCCGCATTCACTTCATTAATCTAGTCAACTTAGCCTTGAAATCCAGCTCAAAACTCATTTCCAAAAAGATATTTCTTTAAATAACCCTCAATATTCTAAAGGTTTTTATTCAACATTGCTCCAGGGTTTAAACTAACACAACATTGCAAATCAACTATACTTCAATGAAAAATTTTTTTATTTCTCCAGGATTTAGGTATTTCATTATTATTTACTGATACTATTATAAAATCTTGGTAAGCAAACACTTTTTAAATTTTTTGAATTAATTTCATCAAGCAAAAAAAACATAGTTTAGCAGGTTAAACACTATTGCAAAGTTTAAAACAAAAATACTATGACACTGTCCCATCTCTCCACAAGCCCCCTGGAGGCAAAGCCTTTTGAATTTTTTGAATGTTTAATCTGGCATGCATGTATTTATTTCCCCATCATATGTAAATAGGGCTATTTCTTAATTTATTGAGGTGAAATTTAGATAGCATAGGTTAACCATTTTAAAGTGAATAGTTTAATGGCATCAGTATATTTACAATGGAGTACCATCACCACCTCTATGTAGTTGCAAAGCATTTCTATCATCCCATCACTACCACCTATTACACAGTGGCTCCCCATTTATCCTTCCCCCTGTCCCTAGCAACCATGAGCCTGCATTTGGTATCTGTGGATTTACCTACTCTGAATATTTCACTTAAATGGAACCATACAATATGTAACCTTTGGGCTCTGGCTTCTTTCACTGACCATTACATTTTGGAGGTTCATCCATGCTGTAGCAGATATCACCACTGCACTCCTTATTATGGCTGAATAACATTCTATAGCAAGGAGAGATAAGAAAGCCTTCTTCAGCGATCAATGCAAATAAATAGAGGAAAACAATAGAATGGGAAAGACTAGAGATCTCTTCAAGAAAATTAGAGATATCAAGGGAACATTTCATGCCAAGATGGGCACAATAAAGGACAGAAATGGTATGGACCTATGGTTTAGAAAAGGCAGAGGAACCAGAAATCAAATTGCCAACATCTGTTGAATCATCAAAAAAGCAAGAGAGTTCCAGAAAAACATCTACTTCTGCTTTATTGACTGTGCCAAAGCCTTTGACTGTGTGGATCACAACAAGCTGTGGAAAATTCTGAAAGAGATGGGAATACCAGACCACCTGACCTGCCTCTTCAGAAATTGGTATTCAGGTCAGGAAGCAACAGTTAGAACTAGACATGGGACAACAGACTGGCTCAAAATTGGGAAAGGAGTATGTCAAGGTTGTATATTGTCACCCTGTTTATTTAACTTATATGCAGAGTGCTGCTGCTGCTGCTAAGTCACTTCAGTCGTGTCCGACTCTGTGCGACCCTATAGATGGCAGCCCACTGGGCTCCCCCATCCCTGGGATTCTCCAGGCAAGAACACTGGAGTGGGTTGCCATTTCCTTCTCCAATTATATGCAGAGTACATCATATGAAATGCCAGGCTGGATGCAGCACAAGCTGGAACCAAGATCACTGGGAGAAATATCAATAACCTTAGATACCCAGATGACATCTCTCTTATGGCAGAAAGTGAAGAACTAAAGAGCCTCTTGATGAAAGTGAAAGAAGAGAGTGAAGAATTTGGTTTAAAATTCAGCATTCAAAAAATGAAGATCATGGCATCTGGTCCGATTACTTCATGACAAATAGATGGGGAAGCAATGGAAACACTGACATACTTTATTTTTGGGGGGGCTCTAAAATCACTGCAGATGGTGACTGCAGCCATGAAATTAAAAGACGGTTGCTCCTTGGAAGAAAAGCTATGACCAACCTAAGCAGCATATTAAAAAGCAGAGACATTGCCAACAAAGGTCCGTCTAGTCAAAGCTATGATTTTTCCAGTAGTCATGTACGGATGTGAAAGTTGGACTATAAAGAAAGCTGAACACTGAAGAACTGATGCTTTTGAACTGTGGTGTTGAAGAAGAATCTTGAGAGTCCCTGGGAATGCAAGGAGATCCAGTCAGTCCATCCTAAAGGAAATCAGTCCTGAATATTCATTGGAAGGACTGATGCTGAAGCTGAAACTCCAATACTTTGGCCACCTGATGTGAAGAACCAACTCACTGGAAAACACCTTGATGCTGGGAAAGACTGAAAGAGGGCAGAGAAGGGGTGACGGAGGATGAGATGGTTGGATGGCATCACTGACTCAACGGACAGGAGTTTGGGTAAACTCTGGGAATCGGCGATAGACAGGGAGGCCTGGCATGCTGCAGTCCATAGGGTCGAAAAGAGTCAGACATGACTGAGTGACTGAACTGAACATTCTATGGTACATATACCCCATGATTGTGTATCCACACATCCACTGATAGGCATTTGGGCTGTTTCTACCTTTTGCCTACTGTGAATACTACTGCTATGAATGTGTGTACATGTATTTATTTGAATATGTTTTCAGTTATTTTGGGTATATACCTAGGGGTGGGGTCACATGGTAATTCTTTGTTCAGATTTTTGAGGAACCAACAAACACAGCATCGTTTTGCATGCATATTCTATTTAACTAAATAAGCTTCTGAAAGGGAAGGAAGTCCTTGTCTTTCCTTCCTTCCTTCCCTCTCTCTCTGTCTGTATCTCTCTCTCCAAGTTATATGGCTACTGATATATTTTTCTCTAGGCTCCAAAACTATTTATGAAATAATTACCTCATCTAGGCAGACCTTGAGATTGCTATAATAAAATATTGTAAAGAACAAAATTCTTTTTAACAAAAAGAAACCCTATCATTTATCTTCTTTCACTAAACAGATTTTGGTTAAAAAAAAAAAAAAAAAGTATAGATAGGAACTTCCATCTCTACAAATTTATTTCAGATGAGACCAGTCTTGATGCTCTTCCACCCACATACTCTTCTCTCCAGATAAAGGGTTTATCAGTAACTAAAATAATGCAATTTAAAAACTGTTTTAAGCTTATGGTGAATAATAAAGCAAGTAAAAAATTATTTAAACATGGAAAAAAGAGTTGGGACAAATCCTGAATCATAAAAGATTTCCCCATGACACAAAAAATAAATGACTCTTAGGAATATTTCTGCTATCTTGTAAACCACATTTAAATAGTTTGAAAAAGAAAAATGAGAAATAAAACTGTTCTTAAGAGGCCTAAGATATTTAACAGATGAAGGGCCATACCAGAGGCAGTCACTGATTTTAACTCCTGGCACCACACTTTGTATTAGGTATATAAGGTGGGAACAGAGGAAAAACTCATATTTATTCTGCCTCTACTGAATCATTCAATGGTAGGCTAACATGGAAAGAAACGGGATTTCAGTTCAGTTCAGTTCAGTCGCTCAGTTGTGTCTGACTCTTTGAGACCCCATGAATCGCAGCTCGCCAGGCCTCCCTGTCCATCACCTATTCCCGGAGTTCACCCAGACTCACATCCATCGAGTCTGTGATGCCATCCAGCTATCTCATCCTCTGTCATCCCCTTCTCGTACTGCCCCCAATCTGTCCCAGCATCAGAGTCTTTTCCAATGAGTCAACTCGTCGCATAAGGTGGCCAAAGTACTGGAGTTTCAGCTTTAGCATCATTCCTTCCAAAGAACACCCAGGACTGATCTCCTTTAGAATGGACTGGTTGGATCTCCTTGCAGTCCAAGGGACTCTCAAGAGTCTTCTTCAACACACAGTTCAAAAGCATCAATTCTTCAGTGCTCAGCTTTCTTCACAGTCCAACTCTCACATCCATACATGACCACTGGACAAACCATAGCCTTGACTAGATGGACCTTTGTTGGCAAAGTAATGTCTCTGCTTTTGAATATGCTATCTAGGTTGGTCATAACTTTCCTTCCAAGGAGTAAGCGTCTTTTAATTTCATGGCTGCAATCACCATCTGCAGTGATTTTGGAGCCCCCAAAAATAAAGTCTAACACTGTTTCCACTGTTTCCCCTGTTTCCCCATCTATTTGCCATGAAGTGATGGGACCAGATGCCATGATCTTCGTTTTCTGAATGCTGAGCTTTAAGCCAACTTTTTCACTCTCCTCTTTCACTTTCATCAAGAGGCTTTTTAGTTCCTCTTCACTTTCTGCCATAAGGGTGGTGTCATCTGCATATCTGAAGTTATTGATATTTCTCCCAGCAATCTTGATTCCAGTTTGTGCTTCTTCCAGCCCAGCATTTCTCATGATGTACTCTGCATAGAAGTTAAATAAGCAGGGTGACAATATACAGCCTCGATGTACTCCTTTTCTGATTTGGAACCAGTCTGTAGTTCCACGTCCAGTTCTAACTGTTGCTTCCTGACCTGCATATAGGTTTCTCAAGAGGCAGGTCAGGTGGTCTGGTATTCCCATCTCTTTCAGAATTTTCCACAGTTTATTGCGATCCACACAGTCAAAGGCTTTGGCATAGTCAATAAAGCAGAAACAGATGTTTTTCTGGAACTCTCTTGCTTTTTTGATGATACAGCAGATGTTGGCAATTTGATCTCTGGTTCCTCTGCCTTTTCTAAAACCAGCTTGAACATCTGGAAGTTCACAGTTCACACATTGCTGAAGCCTGGCTTGGAGATTTAGGATAACCAATAAAAAAGCCTGATCATAATGGCTTTAGACACTAAAACACAGCTCCAGAAAGCCAGAAAACCTATGTGAAAATTTTTTTGAAAAAAAAACACATATTTTAAGGGGATTTATATGTAATTCTCTGTGATCATTGCTATGAAGGTCTGGATCTCATTATCAGAATAAGCTGCACTTTTCCTGAAGAGCTGTTTTGTTTTCAGATTGTAAACAGAGTGAATGACATCAGTGATGACGTATTTATCTCTGCATTGGCTGCAAGTGAGCTCAGAACCCAATCTGATTTTCTGATTCACATCTCCAAGGGTAGAAGAGTTCATAGTATATGTTTTATATACTAATCTCATCATAGGTTCTTTTTCTTTTTCTCTTATCCCTATTTCTACTTTGTATCTTCCCTCTGACTTAAAATCTATTAGCAACCATGTAAGAATAAAGAGGGAGGAGCAACCCCACGCCCGAGGCCGGGAGCGGCGTCTGGGAGGACCAACCCCATGTCCAAGGAGCCGTGGCTGCGTGGGGGCAAGAGGGCCTAGAGGAGCTATCCCAAGTTGAAGGTTAGGAAGGGCGGCAGTGAGGAGATACCCCTCGTCCAAGGTAAGGAGCAGCAGCTGCGCTTTGCTGGAGTAGCCATGAAGAGATACACCACGCCCAAGGTAAGAGAAACCCAAGTAAGATGGTAGGTGTTGCAAGAGGGCATCAGAGGGCAGACACACTGAAACCATACTCACAGAAAACTAGTCAATCTAATCACACTAGGACCACAGCCTTATCTAACTCAATGAAACTAAGCCATGCCTGTGGGGCAACCCAAGATGGGTGGGTCATGGTGGAGAGATCTGACAGAATGTAGTCCACTGGAGAAGGGAATGGCAAACCACTTCAGTATTCTTGCCTTGAGAACCCCATGAACAGTATGAAAAGGCAAAAATGATAGGATACTGAAAGAGGAACTCCCCAGGTCAGTAGGGGCCCAATATGCTACTGGAGATCAGTGGAGAAATAACTCCAGAAAGAATGAAGGGATGGAGCCAAAGCAAAAACAATACCCAGCTGTGGATGTGACTGGTGATAGAAGCAAGGTCCGATGCTGTAAAGAGCAATATTGCATAGGAACCTGGAATGTCAGGTCCATGAATCAAGGCAAATTGGAAGTGGTCAAACAAGAGATGGCAAGAGTGAATGTCAACATTCTAGGAATCAGTGAACTGAAATGGACTGGAATGGGTGAATTTAACTTAGATGACCATTATATCTACTACTGCGGGCAGAAATCCCTCAGAAGAAATGGAGTGGCCATCATGGTCAACAAAAGAGTCTGAAATGCAGTACTTGGATGCAATCTCAAAAATGACAGAATGATCTCTGTTCATTTCCAAGGCAAACCATTCAATATCACAGTAATCTATGTCTATGCCCCAACCAGTAACACTGAAGAAGCTGAAGTTGAACGGTTCTATGAAGACCTACAAGACCTTTTAGAACTAACACCCAAAAAAGATGTCCTTTTCGTTATAGGGGACTGGAATGCAAAAGTAAGAAGTCAAGAAACACCTGGAGTAACAGGGAAATTTGGCCTTGGAATATGGAATGAAGCAGGGCAAAGACTAATAGAGTTTTGCCAAGAAAATGCACTGGTCATAACAAACACCCTCTTCCAACAACACAAGAGAAGACTCTACACGTGGACATCACCTGATGGTCAACACTGAAATCAGATTGATTATATTCTTTGCAGCCAAATATGGAGAAGCTCTATACAGTCAGCAAAAACAAGACCAGGAGCCAACTGTGGCTCAGATCATGAACTCCTTATTGCCAAATTCAGACTTAAATTGAAGAAAGTAGGGAAAACCACTAGACCATTCAGGTATGACCTAAATCAAATCCCTTATGATTATACAGTGGAAGTGAGAAATATATTTAAGGGCCTAGATCTGATGGATAGAGTGCCTGATGAACTATGGAATGAGGTTCGTGACACTGTACAGGAGACAGGGATCAAGACCATCCCCGTGGAAAAGAAATGCAAAAAAGCAAAACGGCTGCCTGAGGAGGCCTTACAAATAGCTGTGAAAAGAAGAGAAGTGAAAAGCAAAGGAGCAAAGGAAAGATATAAGCATGTGAATGCAGAGTTCCAAAGAATAGCAAGAAGAGATAAGAGAGCCTTCTTCAGCGATCAATGCAAAGAAATAGAGGAAAACAACAGAATGGGAAAGACTAGAGATCTCTTCAAGAAAATTAGAGATACCAAGGGAACATTTCATGCAAAGATGGGCTCAATAAAGGACAGAAATGGTATGGACCTAACAGAAGCAGAAGATATTAAGAAGAGGTGGCAAGAATACACAGAAGAACTGTACAAAAAAGATCTTAATGGCCCAGATAATCACGATGGTGTGATCACTGACCTAGAGCCAGACATCCTGGAATGTGAAGACAAGTGGGCCTTAGAAAGCATCACTACGAACAAAGCTAGTGCAGGTGATGGAATTCCAGTTGAGCTATTTCAAATCCTGAAAGATGATGCTGTGAAAGTGCTGCACTCAATATGCTAGCAAATTTGGAAAACTCAGCAGTGGCCACAGGACTGGAAAAGGTCAGTTTTCATTTCAATCCCAAAGAAAGGCAATGCCAAAGAATGCTCAAACTACCGCACAATTGCACTTATCTCATACGCTAGTAAAGTAATGCTCAAAATTCTCCAAGCCAGGCTTCAGCAATATGTGAACCGTGAATTTCTGGATGTTCAAGCTGGTTTTAGAAAAGGCAGAGGAACCAGATCAAATTGCCAACATCTGCTGGATCATCGAAAAAGCAAGAAGAGCTCCAGAAAAACATCTATTTCTGCTTTATTAACTATGCCAAAGCCTTTGACTGTGTGGATCACAATAAACTGTGGAAAATTCTGAAAGAGATGGGAATACCAGACCACCTGATCTGCCTCTTGAGAAATTTGTATGCAGGTCAGGAAGCAACAGTTAGAACTGGACATGGAACATCAGACTGGTTCCAAACAGGAAAAGAAATACGTCAAGGCTGTATATTGTCACCCTGATTATTTAACTTCTATGCAGAGTACATCATGAGAAACGTTGGACTGGAAGAAACATAAGCTGGAATCAAGATTTCTGGGAGAAATATCAATAACCTCAGATATGCAGATGACACCACCCTTATGGCAGAAAGTGAAGAGGAACTAAAAAACCTCTTGATGAAAGTGAAAGAGGAGAGTGAAAAAGTTGGCTTAAAGCTCAACATTCGGAAAACGAAGAGCATGGCATCTGGTCCCATCACTTCATGACAAATAGATGGGGAAACAGTGGAAATAGTGTCAGACTTTATTTTTGGGGGCTCCAAAATCACTGCAGATAGTGACTGCAGCCATGAAATTAAAAGACACTTACTCCTTGGAAGGAAAGTTATGACCAACCTAGATAGCATATTCAAAAGCAGAGACATTACTTTGCCAACAAAGGTTCGTCTAGTCAAAGCTATGGTTTTTCCTGTGGTCATGTATGGATGTGAGAGTTGGACTGTGAAGAAGGCTGAGCGCCGAAGAATTGATGCTTTTGAACTGTGGTGTTGGAGAAGACTCTTGAGAGTCCCTTGGACTGCAAGGAGATCCAACCAGTCCATTCTGAAGGAGATCAGCCCTGGGATTTCTTTGGAAGGACTGATGCTAAAGCTGAAACTCCAGTTCTTTGGCCACCTCATGCAAAGAGTTGACTCATTGGAAAAGACTCTGATGCTGGGAGGGATTGGGGGCAGGAGGAGAGAGGGACGACAGAGGATGAGATGGCTGGATGGCATCACTGACTCGATGACGTGAGTCTGGGTGAACTCCAGGAATAGGTGATGGACAGGGAGGCCTGGCGAGCTGCGATTCATGGGGTCTCAAAGAGTCGGACACGACTGAGTGACTGAACTGAAGAATAAAGAAATCGGCCTCTTTAGACATCCCACTCCCAAGTGGACCTCTTTTTCTAGGACTCTAGTCTTAGTTGGCACGTTTGCAGAAATCCATAATTATTCAAAAAGTTGGGATGATCTGAGGATGACCTGTATTATCATGCTTAAGACCATAGGCACAACTTACATACTTCATTTTCCTTAGTTATCACTGGACAAACTTCTTACCTCCTCATGGGGTTGTGGAACATAACTTAGATAATTCATGTAAAGAGTTTAGTATACTTCCTGGACCATAGTAAAGGCCCAATTAAAATCAACTCTCATTAGCTACTGTGTCCTCCCATAAGCTTAATTTAGAACAAATGTTTACATATGCATAAGTCAAGAAACTTTATTTTATAATGAACCAGCAGAGGTAACTAAGTATTTGTTAACACTAACATGCATTTTCGGAGAAGGGACTGGCGACCCACTCCAGTACTCTTGCCTGGAAAACCCCATGGACAGAGGAGCCTGGTGGGCTGCAGTCCATGGGGTCGCTAAGAGTTGGACACGACTAAGCGGCTTCACTTTCACTTTTCACTTTCATGCACTGGATAAGGAAATGGCAACCCACTCCAGTGTCCTTGCCTGGAGAACCCCAGAGATGGAGGAGCCTGGTGGGCTGCCGTCTATGCGGTCGCACAGAGTCAGACACGACTGACGTGACTTAGTAGTAGCAGCAGCAACACGCATTTTAAGTTTACCAACCTAGCGGTGAAGATGAGGTGAAAAAGTAAAGATAACCAGTGCAGGCAATGCTTCTAAAAGACAGGTTGTGAGGACAAGGGGAACACTAGATATGAGGTTTAGTATCGAAGGAGAATTTAGTTTATGTGTATGGTTTTGTTTATTTGGTTGTTTAATGTATGTTTGTCATGAAGGCTGAGAACCAAAGAATTGATGTTTTTGAACTGTGGTGCTGGAGAAGGCTCTTGAGAGCCCCTTGGACAGCAAGGAGATCAAACCAGTCAATCCTAAAGGAAATCAACCCTGAATATTCATTGAAAGGACTGATGCTGAAGGTGAAGCTCCAATACTTTGACCACTTGATGTGAAGAGCTGACTCACTGGAAAAGACCCTGATGCTGGCAAAGACTGAAGGCAGAAGGAGAAGGGGTGACGGAGGATGAGATGGTTGGATGACATCACCGACTCAATGGACATGAGTTTGAGCAAACTCTGGGAGATAGCGAAGGACAGAGAAGACTGGTGTGCTGCAGTCCCTGGGTTAGCAAAGAGTCAGACATGACTTAGCTACTGAACAATAACAATGTATGTTTGTGAATATGGTTGTTTTAAGATTAGTAAAACATGTACATACACTATGCAGAGACATGCATGATGACAAATAAATACACACAAATGTGTACGTACTTCTTATATATAAGAAGTTAAAAATGTGAGAAAAATGAAATATTAAGACCTGAAAGAATTATGGATGATGTCAAAGATAAAAATATTTTGTAGTAAACTGGGATCTACTTTATAAGTTTATCATTCACAATCTGCTTGTCTTTAAAAAAAGGACTTTTAGGGGCTTCCCTGGCAGTCCAATGGTTAAGACTCTGCTTTCCAATGCAGGGGACAGGGGTTTTGGGTTAAATCCCTGCTTAGGAAACTAAGATCCCATGTGCCACATGGTGTGGCCAAAATTTTTTTAAAAATAAAGAAAACTTGGGTTTCCCTGGTAACTTAGTTGATAAAGAATCTGACTACAATGCAGGAGACCCCTGTTCTTCCCCGGGTCAGGAAGATCCACTAGAGAAGGGAAAGGCTACTCACTCCATTATACTGGCCTGGAGAATACCATGGACTGGATAAGTCCATGGGGTCGCAAAGAGTCAGACATGACTGAGCGACTTTCACTTCACTTCACTTTATAAGTTTAGTCAAATAAATGTTCCTTTGTTGTTATGTGCATACAAACAAATTTTATACAATAGATGCAGACTTAAAAAGCTGCTCCTAGTAAACTAGATCAGCTTTCTGCATTGACTTACAGCATCAAATCACAGAGTCTTCTGTGTGTTCAATACTGGACCAGACTGGAGGGGTGAGTGGGGAGCATCTGCAGATGGAGAAGTTGTGATACATGTAACACTTGGGACGGTCCAACCACTTTCATTGTATTCAGGGAAAGACAAAGCAGGTTCACCCTGTAATGGCAAGAAAAGCCTGACTGTATATATTGATGAATCTTTAATTTATAATCTGAAGTTTTTCCATATTGCGTTGATTTAGCACAAGGAGCACTTAGCACAAAATGACCTTACCTATTTGGAACTGCTACTAAATGTATGCATAAGAATCCAAACCAAGGGGATTCAATGATCCCAAACTAAGCCCTATACTGTAAATCAGATTTTTATTTCGGATGGATTTAAAGAAAGGTATTGCTCATCCATTTCATAAGGAGAAGCTTTCCAAATGCCCTGAGCATATTCTGTTTCATTTTGTGTGCACAGAGTCTACTATGTTCATATATTTTATTGACATATTCTCATCTAATGGAGATATGAGCATAAGTTCCCTATATTCAGCATTAGTCAGAATGCTTCCATAAAAGCTTATTTAAGGCATAAAAAGAACAATAATGTCTTTCAAAATTGAAACACATTTGTATCTTTTGTGTCACAGTTTCTGCTTTCTTATCACCATTAATAAGGCCAAAATGCAAACATTAACTTGAAAATTGGGGCAAAGTGCTCCCCTTTAAAACAAAGCCCTTTCTTTGGTAAAGATCCTGACTTTCAAAGGTCATTTAGGTAGACTGAGTAATGACATTAATCCTTTAAATGAAGTGTTGTAAAAGTTAAGGGGTCATATAAGCTTTGCCTTTTTCTTCCACAGGCAAGTTTAATTGTTGAAATTTGGGTAACGTGACTACTTCTTTGGAATCAGTTCTACCTTATTTTTAAGAAGATAATACTTGTAGATGAGACAAAGTGAATATATGTTTTGACATTGAGACTCCCAAAGTTACATGTTAGTCATCTGTTTAATGCTCATTTTAAATCTCTCTGGTATATATTTGAAACTTCATGTTGTTAGTCAGAAAATAAATGTAAATTCTTACAGCTAAAATGAAGAAACTCTAAAATTGATACAACTTTTATCATTCAGTCACATAACACTCAAGAGTAACACTTTACTTCTTCAAGAGTAAAGAAGATAAAATAAGAATCTCCTTGTTATGAAATCACTGTTTTTTTATAAAAATAATAAAAATTTAAAAGCTACTGAGTCATAGAATTTAAAAGAAACAAAATAAGAGTCTAAGCCTCCTATTTTTCAAATGAACATTTTGAAACAGTGGTTAATTATTTTGGAAAAATAATCAGTTTTTTAAAAACAGATCCTTTAATAGTGATTGTATCAAGAAATTTGGGGACCTATAGGAAGGGGATCAAGATGGCAGAGTAAGAAGACATGGCACTCACCTCCTCCAACCAAAAAAGAAAAGATAAAATGGGAGTGGCAGTCTCAACAAAATAACTTATTTAGGAAGTAATACAGACAAAATCTGGTCACAGTACTTTCATCCAATTTAGTTACTCTTTCACTCACTTCACTGACTTAACAAATATGAGGCTAGCCACCAAAGGGATGGGGCTTCACTGGTGACTCAGTGGTAAAGAACCCACCTGCCAATGAAGGAGACGAGGGTTCCATCCCTGTGTTGAAAAGATCCCCTGGAGAAGGAAATGGCACCTACTCCAGTATTCTTGCCCGGGAAATACCATGGACAAAAAGGCCTGGCAGGCTACAGTCCATGGAGTTTCAGAAGAGCTGGACAGGACTTAAGACACTAAACAAAAACCAACAACCAAAGGGATAAAATGAAAAGTCTCTCTCCTCCACCATCAAAAGGGAGAGACAGTAATGCAAATAGCAGTTGTAATACAAAAAATAACTGTTATAATCAAAGTGGGTACCTAGTGCTGCGGAGCATAGGCAATAAAAGCTATTGGGTAAGAGGGACCACCCAATCCTGAAGTGACAGGTCTTAGCAACTAATTGCATATGGAGGTGAAGTTAAAGAAGACATCAAAGATAAGTTCAGACACCTTGGGACAATCTCTGAGTTAGGAAATATAGAAAGGGGAGCAGATCTGGAGAAGTGATGATTTCTGACTGTTCCGATTAAGCGTGAGATGCCTATGAAACAACTGGTGCTGTGCTGTGCTATGCTAAGTCGCTTCAGTTGTGTCCAACTCTTTGCAATCCTATGGACTGTAGCCGCCAGGCTCCTCTGTCCATGGGATTCTCCAGGCAAGAATACTGGAATAGGTTGCCATACTGTCCTCCAGGGGATTTTCCCTGACTCAGGAATCGAAGCTCCATCTCTTAGGTCTCCTGCACTGGTAAGCAGGTTCCTTACCACTAGCACCACACGGGAAGCCCATGAAACAGCAGGACCAGGTACCTAAAAATCAGCATAGATGCAAGTCTGCATTCAGAAGGAATTCCTCTTTTTTTTTTTATTGAAGTATAGTTGATTTACAGTGTTCTTAATTCCTGTTGTACAGCAAAGTGATTTTGTTACACACATATATATATATACATTCTTTTCTTAATATTCTTCTCTATAATGATTTTCCATAGGATAGCTTTTAAATTGAAGGATAATTGCTTTACAAAGTTGTGTTAGTTTCTGCTGTAGAACAACATGAATCAACTATAAGAATACATATATCCCCTCCCTCTTGAGCCTCCCTGCCACCCCATGCCCCATCCCACCCCTCGAGATCAACACAGAGCACCAAGCTGAACTCCAGAAGGGAGTTTTGAGCTGAATAGATTTGAGAGTGGGTTTGAAGTCAAGGATACAAAGAAAATTGCCTAGAGGTACCCAGAAATAGGAGACCATGAAGCACTAATTTTGCTGAGGAATAGAGTAAACTAAATTGACTAGTTTTTAGAATGTCTTCAACTCCAGAATCACATCACATATCACATAGTCTAGTGGGAATTAAAGCCAAACTTTATGAGAAATACTAAAGAGTTTTAGTGGGTGTCTTGTGAAAGAATAACTACTACTAATAATGATAATAATATCACCATGCAAATCAACACAGATTACTAGATAGAGAGAAATCAGACAGAACCTTAAAAATGGGAATGTATAGGGACTTCCCCAGTGGTCCAGTGGGTAAGACTCAGTGCTTTCACTGCTGGGTCCAGGCTCAATCCCTGGTCAATCCCTGGCTTAGTTCCTGGTCCAGGAACTAAGATCCCAGCAAGCCGGGTAGTCCAGCCAAAAAAGAAAAAGAGAGAAAAAAGAAAAAAAAAGCAAGAGGACCACATAAGTGCAAAATATTAACTGAAAATATGATCTGCACAGTGGTCACTACCATTGAAACTGTCATTCCTATGAGGCTGGCAAACATGCAGAGGACTTTAAAATGCTTGCTAACTGATGCATTTTTACAGAAGAACAGTATTTAGACCTGCAGTTCATGGGGTCTCAAAGAGTTGGACACGACTTAGCAACTGAAAAACAAGTATTTAAACATACATTCTGTTCCATGGTAATCTGCCTGGACAGGAGTCAGACTAATCTGTTGAAAGGACAAAAACAAAATTGCAAATGATAAAATAATGCTGAAATGATTAGTGACTATAAACAGAAACCAACAGCTCTTGATATTGACCTTGAGGTCTTAGAAACTGAGAAATACTCAGCATGATAACCTAGAGGCAAAGAGCCAAATGAACACAGGTTTATGAACCAGAACGTGTCCTGGATGGGCTCACAAACGCCACCTCAGGGGACTTCCTTGGTGGTCCAGTGGTTAAGACTCTGCACTTCCAATGCAGGGGGTGCAGGTTTGATCCCTGGTTGGGGAACTAGGCTCCCACATGTCCCATGGTGCAGCCAACAAAAATAAAAGTCTACCCAGGTACTAGAACAGCCCAAAGCTGTTCAAACTGCTCAAACATTCAGTGATGCCCTAGCAACTTGCTCTCAACTTCTATGCTGCCTCAATTAATCCATGACACATCCCTCTCTCACTACTTTTCAAACTCTTAGCTCATGGTTAGAAACTTTGGCTTTTTCTGACTCCCTCTTCACTCAATTTACAGAGATACCTACTGACCCCCTGTTGTTAACTTTGGCTGTTCTCCACCTTCATAATCTGGGATTACATACAGAGCCAAATACCTGGCTACCACATGCCACCCTAACCACTCCAACCTCTTTTCTGCTTTTAGCAGAACTGAAGCAATTTTGTACTCCTAAGAGGCAATTACGGAGAAGGCAATGGCACCCCACTCCAGTACTCTTGCCTGGAAAATCCCATGGATGGAGGAGCCTGGTGCACTGCAGTCCATGGGGTCGCAAAGAGTCGGACACGACTGAGAGACTTCACTTTCACTTTTCACTTTCACACACTGGAGAAGGAAATGGCAACCCACTCCAGTATTCTTGCCTGGAGAATCCCAGGGATGGGGGAGCCTGGTGGGCTGCCGTCTCTGGGGTCGCACAGAGTCGGACACGACTGAAGCAACTTAGCAGCAGCAGCAGCAGCAAGAGGTAATTAAAGACTGAACTAACAGGTAACATGAAAATCTTCTGCAAACTCTTGATTGAGAGCAATAAGAAATGAGGCATGCTGAGTTTATTCCTGCATTATTTAATTAAATGGTATTTATAACTATTAATAATTAGATAACAATTACCTGCACATCTTTATCAAATTTTAAAAAGTAGAAATCACAGCATGATAACATTTTCTCTCTCTCAGTAAACACAGAAGTTCAAAGGCCCTATGAAAATAAAATTCAACTGTTTCTGACATTTGCAATGAACATTAATTTGGCTTAAATTATTTGTTAAAAGCTTCAAAGAAAAATGTCCTTGAAATAATGGTGGTTCAAAATAGATATCTGGTAAATTGTAGTTAAATAATAACTCAATCATTTCAAACTTATCCATTAATATTCAGTTCCACATCCATCTCTGATCTCTTGAGCACCAACTTCACTGCACACCTATGCAGTCTCTTAAAGAGTCTGCCAGTGTGTTCACTGACTGGGCCCATAAGGGAGGCTACAATCCCAAGGTCAAGAGAACAAAGGGACCAGGGGTCATACGGAAAAACGTGTATGCTCCTCTTCCCATGTTCTTCCGTCAAACTAGTGAGAAGCAAATTTGTGCCACTGTTTCCTCTTCACCCTCTGTGCCAGACATTGCCGATACCCTGTATACTTCACCCCATGCAAGGTCCTGAAACTCCATTTCCCCCTTGCCTGCAGAGTTCCTCTGAGAGTTCAGCAGTGAGAGGGCCTCCTGTGAGATTTGGAAGTGAGTTTTCCGTTTGCTTGTTTTTGAGCAGAGAAAGGAATTGTAGGGCCATGCAAGAAGCCTGGGTGGCTCATGGCCCTAAAAACTCAAGCTCCCCAAAGGGTTTCAGCAAAGCACTTTGAAAAGCCAGGAAAGGGAGGAGATTGAAGGGTATGTGCTCAGCTCATGCACCATTCTCTGACTGACTGATGGTGAGGGAATAGGGCATTATCACAGAAGTTAACATTATCAGTCCTTAGGCTCCAGGAGCCCTGGGGTGCTGTGTGCTCATGGTCATTAAGTAGTTAACATTTTCCATTTTCACATTTTATATAATAACTCAGGAAATGTACAGAAAGTTTGTTTTGTTTTGATGGTGGCTGCAGGCAGGCTCACAGGTATCAGGCAGACAGCAGTAGCAAGGAATGTCCTATAGACATAGCGCCTTTCTGAGACTCCTGCTTCTGGAGTTCCTAAGGCTGGTCACCCTGTGCTTGTCTCTCTTACCTCCCCAAGGCTATGTAGGTCTCTGATCCTTGGCATTAAACTTCTCCCCACTGAGACTCCTTACTCAGCTTCTCTTTTCCCTCACTCACTCTTTTCTAGAAGAGAAGGGATGGTTGGTTGGTCTGCTGACGTTTGCCACTAACTGGACAATGGTTTACTAGCAGATAGGACTACTTCATCTTTCATTTTCTGGGATGGGACCCAGAGGGCTCTTTGTTTCTTGTTTCCTATTGGCAAACACATCTGAACAGGTCCCCAAACCTTCTGTATTTGTTTCCTACTGCTGCTATAACAAATACCACAGATGGAGTGGCTTAAAGCAACACAAGATTAAGAACAGTCACCATTTTGGGGAATTAGGATGCAGACAGTTTGGGGGAGGGTGGCCATTATTCTGCTTATGACACTTTCTGGAAGCTGCCTCCAGCCTTATCCATATTCAAGCAGGGGGTATTGGAGTCTGGTTCCTCTCTCCCTGTGCAAGCATACCTGAGTTTGTGGGGCCCAATCCTAGATAAAGAGTAGGAGTAAAAAGTTCCACTTTGCATAAGCCTAAAGCATATATTTTAATATAGATTTCACAAAACTCTGCACGGAATATTCTATAGACAAGCGAAATCACTGTATTCTCCATCTGGCTAGCAATCTTGCTTGGTTGGTTTGCTTTATTGATCAGAACCTTTGAGAATAAGAAGAGTGGATGGTGACCCAGCCCCCTAGACTCATTACACCTACTCCACAGACATCTGATGAACTACCTGACGGTTCTTCTGTAACGGATTTTGTATTAGATATATTCTGCAATTTGAATCTTATACAACAAATGTTTAAAAGTCAAGGCATAGCTGTGTAAATATATATTTAAGTAAAAGTTCAACAGGACTTGAATCATCTGCAAAACATAATGAATTTTTCACAAATACCCTCACTACTTGACACTAAAATACAGTAAAATCAAAGCACCCAATATTTTTCAATTTCGTATCAGCGCAGAACAAAAAGCCTTGTGAATGCCGATTAAGCTAGTCTACCCACATCAGATTAACAAGAATACACCATATTGTTCTCAGAGCTGGTTTCTTCAGCCAATACAATCCTCATTAGCTATAAATAAAGCTGTCTTCATCACATTCATAATTGAATATTTAAATCAATATCAGATGCAGAAATGTCCTTGGTGACAACCAAGCAACTGTGTTTAAAGAACATAATACCTGCCAGTGCAGGAGCTTCATCATCTGTTTAACTCAGAAAAGTATTATTTGCTTAGAACACATTGAAAGATTAATGGAAATTTTTAAATCATATGATGGCAAAGCTAGAAATTTCACTGGCCTGAATTATAATGCAGTTCACGGAGTCTCTGGCCTAGAAAAAGTGCTGCCTGCGTAAGGTGACAGAAAGCTCCATCCCACTTCTACCAGTTCATTTTCTTAGTCCCTTGGCCAGTCATTCATTCATTCATTCATGTTCGTTCTTTCCTTCACTCACTTATTCTGCATCTATCATGCACCCAGCACCGGAGATATAAAATGAACAACATGCGGTCCCTGTCTTCAATATGCTCCCTCTTTGCCAGAGAAGAGAAACATTCATTTCACTCTTTGTACAATATAAAAAGAGCTACAACAGAGGTCATGGGAAGCAAGAGAAGGAGTCAGGCATTCTGTTTAGAGAGCTCCCAGCAAAAGGCAGCATAGCACAGTGGCCAAGCAGGGACACTGGAACCCTTTGTGACTTAACTTCTCTGTGCTTCCTATCATCATGTGCTCAACACAGAATTGAGGCAGAATAAGGGTTACCTAGTAATAAAGGCTAGAGAGACATAATAAATGCTATGTCAGTGTCTGAAATAAAGAACTTGAAAGTTTCACAAAAGAGGTAACATTTGAGACCGGCTTTGAAGAACATGTAAATATAAAGCAAAGAGGAACTGAAGAGCCTCTTGATGAAAGTGAAGAGGGGAGTGAAAAAGCTGGCTTAAAACTCAACATTCAAAAAACTAAGATCATGGCACAGTCCCATAACTTTATGGCAAATAGATGGAGAAACAATGGAAACAGTGACAGACTTTATTTTCTTGGGCTCCAAAATCGCTGCAGATGGTGACTGCAGCCATGAAATTAAAAGACGCTTGCTCCTTGGAAGAAAAGCTATGACAAACCTGGACAGTATATTAAAAAGCAGAGACATTACTTTGCCAACAAAGGTCCATCTAGTCAAAGCTATGGTTTTTCCAGTAGTCATGTATGGATGTGAGAGCTGGACTTTAAAGAAAGCTGAGCACCAAAGAATTGATGCTTTTGAACTGTGGTGTTGAAGAAGACTCTTGAGAGTGCCTTGGACTGCAAGAAGATCTAACCAGTCAATCTTAAAGGCAATCAGTCCTGAATATTCATTGGAAGGACTGATGCTGAAGCTGAAACTCCAGTACTGTGGCCACCTGATGCGAAGAGTTGACTCATTGGAAAAGACTCTGATGCTGGGAGGGATTGGGGGCAGGAGGAGAAGGGGACGACAGAGGACGAGATGGTTGGATGGCATCACTGACTCGATGGACATGAGTTTGAGCAAGCTCAGGGAGCTGGTGATGGACAGGGAAGCCTGGCGTGCTTCAGTCCATGGGTCCACAAACAGTCAGACACAACTGAGCAACAACAGCAACAATGTCCATCAGGAAAGAAGAAAGGGCATTTCAGGTAGAAGGAAGTTTCTTTTTCTCCACAAATTTTCACCCATTACTGGCGGGTGAGGCAATGTCTGGTCAAAACACCTAGAGAGCAAGTCAGGAACACCTTAACCAAAACCTTGCACTTCTTAATACATCTGCTTCCAGAGTAACCCAGCTTCCTAGGAGGGGATCCACACAGCCCTCTTTCTTGAGTCTAAACACACCCAACTTCCTCTTGGAATTCCTAGCAATGCTTTAAAGTCCTGTGGATTCTAACTCCAAAACAAATCTCTAGTCTGCCCACTTCTCCTCACCCATCTCACCTTCTGCAGGGTCATACCTGGACTCTCCACCTCAGCACAGGCCACACTTAATCTCTCCACAATGCAGCAAGTCATCTTCACAATACATAAAATCTTTTCAAGTTGCTCCTCCCGCCTTAAAACTGTCCACATTGTACTTGGAATAAATCCACACTCAGTACCAGCCCACAGGACTCTATGATGAAGCCCTCACCCAACTGTTCCCTCTCAGTTTTCACCTTCTTCTCACTCAGGGCTCCAACCAGAGCCGCCATCTTGGAAGTCTCCATACTGGCTCTCTCCTGCCCCAAGGCCTCTATATATCAAGATCCTCTACCAGAAACCTCCTCCCTCTCATTTTTTAAATCTGATTGACTACTCCTTATCCTTCAGAGTTTAGCTTGAGGAATGGTGCTGACCAGTGGAAAGAGCCCTAAAAGGGAAGTGGGCAGGTCTGCCTGTGTACTGGCACTGCCAGTCCAGGCTATGTGAGAAGGAAGTCACCCAGTGTTTCCAAGTCTGTGTGCCCACCTAGAAAATTAGGGGTAGGGACCAAAAGTGTGGTCATGTTCCTTCCAACCCCATCCTTCTTTTTCTACTGTTAAACTTCATCTTGTTGCTCTCTTCCTCCATTCCTTCTCTCCATGAGCAGCCTAAAATCATTTTTTTCTACCCACACTCTATTCCATTTCTCCACTTTTGAGTTTCATAAAAGTAAAAAACTAAAATGGAAAGAGCAGAAATAATGAGTGATAGCACAATAGACATAGAAAAAGAGTTTCACAAAATCCAATACCATTTTGTGATAAAAACACTCAACAACCAAGAAGAAAATGGGAACTTCCTCAACCTGATAAAAGGCACCTTTGATAAAACTCACAGCTAACATTATACTTGATGGTGAAAGACTGAATTCTTTCCCCCCAAGATCAAGGACAAGACAAGGATGCTCACTCTCATCCCTTCAATTTGACCTTGTACTGCAGGTTCTAGACAGAGCATTTAGGAAGGAAGGAAAGGAAGAAATGCTAAAGAATAATTTTTTTAAAAAAAATATGTAATACTTACACTCTTAAAATTATAAAATATTATTGAAAATATAAAGGAAGACCTCGGTAAATAAAAAGCCATTCCATGTTCATGTATCAGAAGAATATCAGAAGCATTAATATTGTTAAGAATAGCATTACTCTCCAAACTGATCCACAGACTTAAAACAATTCCTTACCAAAATACCAGCTGGTTTTTTTTTTTTTTAGCAGAATTTAACAAACAAATCTTAAAGTTAATATGGAAATTTGAGAGGGCCAGATATCCAAAACAATCTTGAAAAATAAGAAGCAAGCTGGAGGACTCAGCAAGCTGGAGTCTTCTAATTTAAAGACTTAGTGCAAAGTCACAGAATCAAGACTATGTGCTACTGGCATGAGAAAAGACATTAGGATAGATCAACGGAGTAAAATTGAGAGTCAAGAAATAAATCCAACATTATAGTCAATTAATGTCACCAAGCATGCCAAAACAAGTCAACCCTTTCCAACAAATAATGCTGGAACAAGTGAAAAATCACATGCAAAAGAATAAAACTGGACAGCTTCCTCACACTGTACACAAAAATTAACTCATAATGGATTAGACCTAAACTAAGCAAGCTACAATTACAAAATACTTAGCAGAAAACATAAGAATAAATCTTAATGAACTTGAATTTGTTACATAAGTGATAAAAGAAAAAAATAGATAAACTGTACTTCTTCGAAATATCAAAACTTTTGTGCTGCAAGCTAAACCATCAGAAAAGTGAAAAGACAACCCAAATAAGGGGAGAAAATATTTGCAAGTCATCTATCTGACAAGGGGCTTGTATTTAGACAACTTAGGAACCAATAATAAAAAGACAAAGAACTCCATTTAATAGTTCTCCGTGGTATACAATATCTTATAATAACCTATAATGGAAAATAATCTGAAAAACAATCTATGCATATATGTATAACTAAGTCACCTTGCTCTGCACCTGAAACACTGTAACTCAACTATATTTCAATAAAATATATATAGTAAGAAAACAAACAAAAATAAAAATGGACAATATATTTGCAGACATGTATTTTTCCAAAGAAGATATATAAATGCCCAATAAGCACATAAAAAGATGCCCAACATCATTAGTCAATGCTAAGCTATGCTAAGTCACTTCAGTCGTGTCCGACTCTGTGCAATCCCATAGACGGCAGCCCACCAGGCTCCCCCGTCCCTGGGATTCTCCAGGCAAGAACACTGGAGTGGGTTGCCATTTCCTTCTCCAATGCATGAAAGTGAAAAGTGAAAGTGAAGTCGCTCAGTCATGTCCAACTCTTCGCGACCCCGTGGACTGCAGCCTACCAGGCTCCTCCATCCATGGGATTTTCCAGGCAAGAGTACTGGAGTGGGGTGCCATTGCCTTCTCCGTCATTAGTCAATAAGGAAATGTAAATCAAAACGATGATGAGAAGATACCACTTCACATCATTAGAATGACTATAATCAAAAAAAGAGACAAGTGTTGGTAAGAATGTGGAGAATATAGAGCCCTCGTATACTGCTGGTGGGAATGTAAAATGATGCAGCCCCTCTGAAAACCAGTGTGGCAGTTCTGCAAAATGCTAAACATAAGAGTTATCATATCACATGATAATGCCACTCCTAGATATCTACCTAAGAGAAATAAAAACATAAATTCATATACAGAGGTATACATGACTTTCCATAACAGTATTACTCATATTAGCCAAAAATGAGAAACAACCCAGATATCTATCAACTGATGAATGGGTAAACAAAACGTGGTATATCCATACAAGACATTATTACTTGACAGTAAAAAGAAACGAAGTACTGATACACACTGTAATGTGGATGAACCTTGAAAACATTGTTCTAAAGGAGAAGAGCCACTCACAAAGGAAAAACATTGCATTTATATGAAATGTCCAGAACAAGCAAATCCATAGAGACAGAAAGTAGCTTGGTGGCTTCCAAGGGCTGGAAGGTACAGAGGGAATGGTTATTGACTGGTAATTGTATGGGAATATATTTTAGAGGAGATTGAAATGTTCTAAAATTAGAATGTGGCAATTGTTGCACAATCCTATGAATACACTAAAAAAAATTGAACTGCGTACTTTAAATGGATGTATTTTATAATACATAAATTATATCTCAATAAAACTTTTTTATAAAAGAAAGAAGGGAAGAAAAGGATGCCCTAAGATCAGGCTTCTCCTTAGTCACCACTGAGATCATCCCTGGTGTCCCCACCTCCTCCACCCCCAACCCTGAGAGGCCTTATTCTTCTAACAGAGACCAAAGCTTGGGTCCTATGGTGAGATGCTCAGGATAACCTCACTCAGTCTGGGCTTTACCTTTGAAATATATATATATATATATATATATATATATATATATATAAAATGTGCTCAGTCACTCAATCGTGTCCTACTCTTTGTGGCCCCATGGACTGTAGCCCACCAGGCTCCTCTGTCCATAGGGATTTTCCAGGCAAGAGTACTGGAGTGGGTTCCATGACCTCCTCCAGGGGATCCTCCCAACCTAAGGGTTGAATCCAGGTCTCCCACATTGCAGGTGGATTCTTTACCATCTGAGCCACCAGGGAAGCCCATTTATACATATATATATATATATATACATATATATATATATATATATACACACAGGAAAGTTATGGCCAACCTAGATAGCACATTCAAAAGCAGAGATATTACTTTGCCAACAAAGGTCCGTCTAGTCAAGGCTACGGTTTTTCCATTGGTCAGGTATGGATGTGAGAGTTGGACTGTGAAGAAAGCTGATTGCCAAAGAATTGATGCTTTTGAACTGTTGTGTTGGAGAAGACTCTTGAGAGTCCCTTGGACTGCAAGGAGATCCAACCAGTCCATCCTAATGGAGATCAGTCCTGGGTGTTCATTGGAGGGACTGATGCTGAAGCTGAAACTCCAGTACTTTGGCCACCTCATATGAAGAGCTGACTCATTGGAAAAGACTCTGATGCTCGGAGGTATTGGGGGCAGGAGAAGGGGATGACAGAGGATGAGATGGCTGGATGGCATCACCGACTCGATGGACATGAGTTTGGGTGAACTTCAGGAGTTGGGTGAACACCAGGAGTTGGTGATGGACAGGGAGGCCTGGTGTGCTGGGATTCGTGGGCTCACAAAGAGTTGGATATGACTGAGCGACTGAACTGAACTGAACTGAACACATACATACATATATATGTATATATAATTTGTATCACACAATTTATGTATATATAGAAATTTTAAATTATAAATTTCAAATTTCTGAAGTTTAAATTTCTAATCATCTGATCATCTATTCCAGGGGTCAACAGACCCAGAGGCCCTATCCAACCAACAGCCTATGTTTTATTTTTTGTACTGCCCATTAGTTAGGAATAATTCTTTGAAAAAAACTAGGAACAGTTGTTTGAAAATAAAAAAAGAAGAATATGTGACAAAAATCAAATGTGGACTGCAAAGTCTAATATATTAATTTAGTATCTGGGCCTTTATAAAACAAATTTGCTGACTCTAGGATCTATACATTTCGCGCCCTACTATTCACAGAGTTAAAAAGGCAAGGGTGTGGCTAGGAGAAAGAACAAGAGGAAAGCTTGTATCTTTCCTCTTACCTTATTGCTTGCGACATGAAGAGTAGAATAAGGAGGGTATTTTTGTACAGATTCATGAGAGTTAATTGAATTTCGAAGAGTTTTGGGAGCCAGTTGACATCATGCTGAAATCAGCTATGGAAGAAATATTTACAACACAGAAATCAACAAATGCAACAAATCAGAGCTTTTTTGTTCCACCAGGGATCCAACTCACCTCTAAATGAAACCTTCTGAAAATCTCACCTCTGTTGGTGGTTTTTTTTTTTTTTTTTTCCTTTCCTTCCTTTCACTTTCCTTCATGCTATGCTCAGTCATGTTCAACTCTTTTTCAGGTAAGAATACTGGAGCGGGTTCCCATTTCCCACTCTAGGGGATCTTCCCAACCCCAGGATCAAACCCCCATTTCTTGTGTCTCCTACATTGATAGGTGACTACTTTACCACTAGAACCACCTGGGAAGTCCTACTTTTCAGAAACCAGAGGGTATCAAAGAAGCTTTGAATTTGTTTTTGTGTCTGTAGGGAATGCATAGTTGGGACCCCATGGAACTAAGCTAGAACTGGATAGGGAAGTTCTCAGGGCAACGCACAAGGTCCTCCAAAGAAAAGAAACCACAGACTCTCACAGTGACTGTCTCTTATCCCCCTTCTCCCTCTCCCTCCTGTGCTGGGACACCCATTCTCTGCACGAGTGACCAGGACAGTCTCCACTCCCAGGTCTCTGGAGATGGTTGTGAGGGGAAGAGCCAGCCCACTGCTAGGACTGTAGGTAAAACAAGCTCCTGATATTAACCAAGGTCATGGATTGCCAAGAGAGTAGAACTTAAATGTTCTCACCACACATACACACACAAAAGGCAAATACAACACAGGATAGAGGCATTAGCTAATCATATGGTGGTGATCATTTTTCAATATATGTGTATCAATGGATTGGCAATAGAGTAGAGCTTAAATGTTCTCACCACTAAAAAAATAAAAGGAAAGAAAAAAAGACAATTATATGATGTGATAGAGGTATTAACTAATGCTATAGTGGTAATCTGGAGAAGGCAATGGCACCCCACACCAGTACTCTTGCCTGGAAAATCCCATGGACGGAGGAGCTTGGTGGGCTGAAGTCCATGGGGTCACTAAGAGTCAGACACGACTGAGCGACTTCACTTTCACTATTCACTTTAATGCATTGGAGAAGGAAATGGCAACCCACTCCAGTGTTCTTGCCTGGAGAATCCCAGGGACGGGGGAGCCTGGTGGGCTGCCGTCTCTGGGGTCGCACAGAGTCGGACACGACTGAAGTGACTTAGCAGTAGCAGCATAGTGGTAATCATTTTTCAACATATAAGTGTATCAAATCAACACATTGTATACCTTAAATGAATCAATTTTATATGGCAATTATATCTCAATAATGTTGGGGGAAAAGGTAACAGAAGAGATTTCCTGATCACCACTAGAGGGAGGGCGGGTCACATTTTGTGTAAAGGCATTTGAGGGATCTGAATGCTGGGGTTTAACGGGAAATGAGGCCAAAAGGAAGGAGAAAGGGTGAAGACTGTAGGAAGGACAGGAGGACAAAGCAGAAGGAAAAGGATCATTGTTTTGTGACCTCTACGGAAGGGGTATCAGATGCCAGCATCCAATCTCAGGGATCTGATGAGCAAAGGACACAGATACACTTGAGAAATGTGGGATCAGAACTCTCAGTGAGTTTCTAGCTATCAGAGCACCCTTCTATGCAGATGTGGCCACAGCAGAGGCCTCAGGGCAGGTGGCTAGAGAGCTTCTTATTCCTCCCAAAGCCATGAATGGCACTGATGGGTGGACAGAGCAACACTCTAAGATTTGCCTTGTACGAGACTTAACTCTCAAGGATCAGCGAGTTCAGTTCAGCCGCTCAGTCGTGTCTGACTCCTTGCAACCCCATTA
Source organism: Bos indicus x Bos taurus (assembly GCF_003369695.1). NCBI lineage: Eukaryota > Metazoa > Chordata > Mammalia > Artiodactyla > Bovidae > Bos > Bos indicus x Bos taurus. The sequence goes on from NC_040088.1 coordinate 58,769,382, forward strand.
ACCGCAGCATGCCAGGCCTCCCTGTCTATCACCAACTCCTGGAGTCCACCCAAACTCATGTCCGTTGAGTCAGTGATGCCATCTAACCATCGCATCCTCTGTCGTCCCCTTCTCCTCATGCCTTCACTCTTTCCCAACATCAGGGTCTTTTCCAATGAGTCAGCTCTTCGCATCAGGTGGCCAAAATAGTGAAGTTTCAGCTTCAACATCAGTCCTTCCAATGAACACCCAGGTCTTATTTCTTTTAGGATGGACTGGTTGGATCTCCTTGCAGTCCAAGGGGCTCTCAAGAGTCTTCTCCAACACCACAATTTAAAAGCATCAATTCTTCGGCACTCAGCTTTCTTCACAGTCCAACTCTCACATCCATCCATGACCACTGGAAAAACCATAGCCTTGACTAGACGGACCTTTGTTGACAAAGTAATATCTCTGCTTTTTAATATGCTATCTAAGTTGGTCATATCTTTCCTTCCAAGGAGTAAACGTCTTTTAATTTCATAGTTGCAGTCACCATCTGCAGTGATTTTGGAGCCAAAAATAAAGTCTGCCACTGTTTCCACTGTTTCCCCATCTATTTGCCATGTAGTGATGGGACCAAATGCCATGATATTCATTTTCTGAATGTTGAGCTTTAAGCCAACTTTTTCTCTCTTCTCTTTCACTTTCATCAAGAGGCTCTTTAGTTCTTCCCTTTCTGCCATAAGGGTGGTGCCATCTGCATATCTGAGGTTATTGATATTTCTCCCAGCAATCTTTATTCCAGCTTGTGCTTCCTCCAGCCCAGAATTTCTCATGATGTACTCTGCATATACGTTAAATAAGCAGGGTAACAGTATACAGCCTTGATGTACTCTTTTTCCTATTTGGAACCAGTCTGTTGTTCCATGTCCAGTTCTAACTCTTGCTTCCTGACCTGCATACAGGTTTCTCAAGCGGCAGGTCAGGTGGTCTGGTATTCCCATCTCTTTCAGAATTTTCCACAGTTTGTTGTGATCCACACAGTCAAAGGCTTTGGCATAGTCAATAAAGCAGAAATAGATGTTTTTCTGGAGCTCTTCTTGCATTTTCGATGATCCAGCAAATGTTGGCAATTTGATCTCTGGTTCCTCTGCCTTTTCTAAAACCAGCTTGAACATCTGAAGTTCACAGTAAACCATTCAGTATCATGGTAATCCAAGTCTATCCCCTGACCAGTAACACTGAAGAAGCTGAAGTTGAAAGGTTCTATGAAGACCTAACCTTTGAAGACCTTTTAGAACTAACACCCAAAAAAGATGTCCTTTTCATTATAGGGGACTGGAATGCAAAAGTAGGAAGTCAAGAAATACCTGGAGTAACAGGCAAATTTGGCCTTGGAGTATGGAATGAAGCAGGGCAAAGGCTAATAGAGCTTTGCCAAGAGAACACACTGGTCATAGCAAACACCCTCTTCCAACAACACAAGAGAAGACTCTACACATGGACATCACCAGATGGTCAACACTGAAATCAGATTCATTATATTCTTTGCAGCCAAAGATGGAGAAGGTCTATACAGTCAGCAAAAACAAGATCAGGAGCTGACTGTGGTTCAGATCATGAACTCCTTATTGCCAAATTCAGACTGAAATTGAAGAAAGTGAGGAAAACCACTAGACCATTCAGGTATGACCTAAATCAAATCCCTTGTGATTATACAGTGGAAGTGAGAAATAGATTTAAGGGACTAGATCTGATAGACAGAGTGCCTGGTGAACTATGGATGGAGGTTCATGACATTATACAGGAGACAGGGATCAAGACCATCCCCGTGGAAAAGAAATGCAAAAAAGCCAAACGGCTGCCTGAGGAGGCCTTACAAATAGCTGTGAAAAGAAGAGAAGTGAAAAACAAAAGAAAAAAGGAAACATATACCCATTTGAATGCAGAGTTCCAAAGAATAGCAAGGAGAGATAAAAGCCTTCCTCAGCGATCAATGCAAAGAAATAGAGGAAAACAACAGAATGGGAAAGACTAGAGATCTCTTCAAGAAAATTAGAGATACCAAGGGAACATTTCATGCAAAGATGGGCTCAATAAAGGACAGAAATGGTATGGACCTAACAGAAGCAGAAGATATTAAGAAGAGGTGGCCAGAATATACAGAGAACTATATAAAAAAGATCTTCATGACCCAGATAACCATGATGGTGTGATCACTTACCTAGAGCCAGACATCCTGGAATGCGAAGTCAAGTGGGCCTTAGGAAATATCATTACGAACAAAAGCTAGTGGAGGTGATGGAATCCCAGTAGAGCTATTTCAAATCCTGAAGATGATGCTGTGAAAGTGCTGCACTCAATGTGTCTGCAAATTTGGAAAACTCAGCAGTGAGAGATCTGCTGCTGCTGCTGCTGCTAAGTCACTTCAGTCGTGTCCGACTCTGTGTGACCCCACAGATGGCAGCCCATCAGGCTCCCCCGTCCCTGGGATTCTCCAGGCAAGAACACTGGAGTGGGTTGCCATTTCCTTCTCCAATGCATGAAAGTGAAAAGTGAAAGTGAAGTCTCTCAGTCGTGTCCGACTCCTAGCAACCCCATGGACTGCAGCCTACCAGGCTCTTCCGCCCATGGGATTTTCCAGGCAAGAGTACTGGAGTGGGGTGCCATTGCCTTCTCTGAGTGAGAGATCACAGGACTGGAAAAGGTCAGTTTTCATTCCAATCCCAAAGACAGGCAATGCCAAAGAATGCTCAAACTATCGCACAATTGCACTCATCTCACACGCTGGTAAAGTAATGCTCAAAATTCTCCAAGCCAGACTTCAGCAATACATGAACCGTGAACTCTCAAGGATATCTATGTAGTTAACATTGGTTATGTTTTTCATTTATTTATGTTTTATTAAGGTAACATGATTTTATAAATTGATTTTTAAAAGTTTGTAAATGCAGGAGATCCAATATTATCTGTATATTTAAAAGAAGGATACGTCTACTTACTTATTTTCTACATTACAGATATATACTATACATGATATGTAATATAATCTCTTGGTCTGCTGAATATACCAGTAAGAGTCAAGGGAGAGATTACTTACAAAAGTGCCAGCCTAGATCTTTTGGTTATAACAAAATGGAAATTAGAATTTTATTAATTAGAAATTAATACTGATTTTCTCATATGAAGAAGAAACCTACAGTATCATTTTTTAATGCTCAGCAATGAATTAAACAGACTTCTCCCAAGGCAGCTGGGAACCTAAATTCCAGATGTAACATTGTTTCTAGGAGTAAGAAGTTTCCAAACAACCTACTTATTAAAAACATTTAGAACAAAGTGTGTTTGTAAACCAGGCACCAAAAAAAAAGAACACAAAAAACTGTGTAGACAGTTGTTTGGAAAGCTAAGTCACCCCCTCTTCCTTTACAGTGCTGGGATAGTTTGGGCCACTATCCTAGAGTCTGTTACCTCCCCCTACACACAACACATATATATATACACACACACAGTTTCTGTTGAAAAGTTGCTCCGGCTGCATCTCTTACAGTTATAAGAAAACAGATTCCTAATGGCTATATTTCAAGGTTGTTGGCCCCATTTTTGCTGCTTTGGTAACTTTTCCCAGCTCCAGAAAAGCTACTCTAAAATAATGCAAATTGGACATGGTCCCAGAGCATGCTAAGAACAGATCTGGTAACCTACAAGTACTAAACCCAAAGCTCTCCTTCTATTTCTAGAGCAAAACTGGGCACAACATAGCATTTTTTCTGTTAAGGCAAAACCATTATGAACACTCAGGATTGCAAATACTATCCGTTGAGTAAACTCATAAAGTGTGACTGCTCTGAGCTAGCAGGAATTACGAGCTGTAGGGTTCACTTTCATGCATTGGAGAAGGAAATGGCAACCCACTCCAGTGTTCTTGCCTGGAGAATCCCAGGGATGGGGGAGCCTGGTGGGCTGCCATCTATGGGGTCACACAGAGTCAGACAGGACTGAAGTGAGTTAGCAGCAGCAGCAGCAGGGTTTAGTATGTAATTTTATAGAAACGCAACAATGTACCCAAATTTAACACATAAGCACAATATCTGCTCACAACACCCTGGTAGAACCATAAAAAACATCCTAACAGCTCAGCCAACTGTGCATTTAAACAGGTACAGCCTATTCTTAAGCTGGATTTTTAGAATTAAGGAATAGTGTTTACCACATAGGCTAGTCTAAGCCCTGGAGATAGCTATACAAGGCTCCACTTAAATTAATTATGATTTTCTTAATGTAGTACATCATTGGTTAATTGATATGGCCTTATAACTCCTCCTCAGCTAGAATCCATTGGACCAGGAGGCAACCAATGAGAATAGACATGTTAAGTCAAGCAAGAAGTAAACCCAACATTAAGAGACAGGAAAAGTAGTTAAAACCCAACCTGGGTGGCCAACTAGTGACCCATATAGTTTCTCTCTGTCCCTTCTCATGTTTCTGCTCTCAGTCTTGACTTGATTAGATGACTCAATTAAGAAATAACGTTCCAGAAACAGTTCTGTTGCCTAGCTTAGCTCTGATCTCCACTTTTACCCCCGACCCCAGGATATCACTCTCCCCAGCCTTCCACTACCACTGCCATCTAAGAAGTGCAGTGTGACCCAAGAGGGGAAGAAGACCCCCATTCCACTACAGGAGGGCCCACCCAGAGATCAGGACAGTCTTCGATGCTCTCACCCTGAAGATGAAACTTACAGCAGCCACCTTCCAGAAGCCCCAGGCCAGAGGTATTTTATGAAAAGAATTACACTGTATCTTAGAGAGTTAACTGTATTTATTTCCTAATTATTTCCAGCAGCACATATAAACAACCGTTGGGGCTTCTTTAAAGTCATTTCCAAAAATAACAGCTAAGAATCCTGGGAGAGCAGGGCCTCTGATCACAGTCCTGGTCAAAGGAGGGACAAGAAGTCCAGGAGACCAGAGAAGACACCATAATAACTGTGTCTGATACTGACTAAGCACATACTGTGTGCTGCTGTGATGATCACTCCACATGCATTTTCATTTAATTTTAATAGGACCCTATTTAGGTTGAAACAGACACTATTTCATCTCCATGTACTTATTCGACAGGTATTTACTGAATACCTACTACGTGCCACATGTTGTTCTAGGCACTAGAAATACAGACGTGAACAAAGAAGGTAAAATCTCTACCTTCATGGAGCTTGCCTTCGAATGGGAGAGACACAAGATAGAGACAGAATTTATGGTCATAATAGTCACAAAGGCTAAAAGGACATTAGTGTAGGAAAGGCGGGGATAAAAATCTAGAGGAGTGTCATCTTCAACAGGGTAGCCAAGAGAGGCTTCACTGAGAAGGGGAATTTGAGAAAAGAGGGAGTGAAGAAGTAGTGAGTCAAGCAGGTGTCTGGGAAAGAGCATTCCAGAAAAAGGTTCAAATTGCTTAGTTCAAAACTGCTTAGGAGAGAGCCAATGTGATATGTTGTAGGAACAGAAAGGGGGTCAGTGCAGTGGAAGCACAATTATGGGTGGTCGGGGGAGTATAAGAAGCCAGAGAGTTACAAGTGGTGAGACAGTGTAGAGCCTTATTCATCTGATGTACTGGAAGGCCTTTTTCTTTTTCTCTGAGAAGAGACAGGAAGACACTGGAAAATGTAAGCAGAGGAGTCATATGAAGAGCCTCATGTGCTCATAGTATGGCTCTGGCTGGGTGCTGAACCTGGACTGTGGGGTGGGCCCAAGAGGGAAGCCTAGAGAGAAGTTAGAAGGCCACTGCAGTAAACCAGCTGGGAAATACTGGAGGCTCAGTCCAGGCTGGTAGCAAGGGAGATGGTGAGAACTGGTCAGATTCGAAATGTCAATGCATCAGGAAGGCACAGCTGCAGGACTTGTAAATGAATTCCATGCTGGCTGTGTAGAAGCATGAAGGATAACTCCCAAGGTTTCCGACCCCAGTAACCAGAAAAATGGAGCTACCCCTTTCTGAGAGGAGTAAATGGGAGAAGCAGGTCTGGCGAAGGGGTGCATCAGGAGCTCATCTATCCAGAAAGGGATGCTGACAAAGGGAACAGTATTTTAGACAGAGAATCTTTAAAAGGTTATGGCTCTCATACTAAGGATTCCAGTTCTACCTAAGAGATGTGTCCTTTACTCAATCATTATTTTATACTCACTCATTCATTCTTTTATTCAACAAATGTTTATTAGATATCCATTGTGTGCCCAACAGGTGCTAAGGCTCAGACATACAGTGAGCAAGAAATACTCAGTTCTTTTCCTTATAAAACTTACAATACAGAGGAGAAATAAACAATTGTGCAACTACATCTATCCCCATATATGGTAATTACCTATAAACAAAACAAAAACCTACTAAAAAATAAAAAGCAACTTGCCTATGTAGCTAGGGAGAGACAGAGTTGTAACATAAACACAAGTTATCTTCCTCCAACCCGCTGTTTAGCACAGGGAGCACAGCTAGGTGATTTGTGGTGACCAAGATGGATAGGATGGGGGTGGGGTGGGAGGAAGGTCCACGAGGGAGGGTATATATGTATACATATAGCTAATGAAGAAAGAGGGCATCCAAGGATAGCAGACCTTTTAAGTTGCCCCTGGAATGGACAATACGTGAGAATCTTCTGTATGTCCGAATGTTATCCTGGGAAATTTATACCCTTCATCTTTTTAGACCTTCATTTTCTCATCTCCAAAAACTGTGCTAGATCATTTTCAAGCTCAGTAACTATGACCCCACATTCCTAATATCTCAGCATTTCTGCACTCTAACTACATTTCTAAAATAAAGATTCTGCCCTCTAGAATGTACTGCTTGTACACCTGCAAGATTCCTTCAAATGGTCATTCAATCCAACAGCGTGATTATGGTAATAATCCAAATGAAAAAACCACAACAAACGAAACACTACAGGGTCTGGTTAAAGAATTTCAAATTTTAGCTACTATTTAAAGTATTTATTTACATTTACTTCTAAAACATTGTTTTAATCACCAGGCATTGTCCACAATCACAGTACTTTTTCTAGAACTCCATTAATGTCCTAAAACACCTACAAAATACCCATTAATGGAAAATATGGATTTTTTTCTGTTAATTACAAATTACAAATGACACTAAATTAATGGCATTGACTAGAGAAAACAATGTCCCAAATAAAATAGTAATGTATACTGACATATTGTTTTAAATGTCTAATTAAATCATTCAAGTAAAATTATCTCATTTTGTAAGTAGAAAAAAATGAGGTTTACAAAATTTCTAGGATGGCTCCAAATCACATGTCACTAAGAAGGTTCTAAATCCAAAATTATTTCTCATAAACTCATGACTCAGATCACTGAATTATTATTACCATTAATGAATACTAATTTTTTAAAAGTAGTTCTGTTGTACAAGTAAGAAAAATATATGGGCCTATTAAATATAATAAAATTAAACTATGGGGGAAAAAATATCATTCATTCTGGAACCTGAGTGACTTACCACCTTCTACCAGTGTCCAACGGTAACCTTGGTTCAGATAATTAAACCCAGAACAGTCTTGCATATATATATGTTTAATCTTCATTGGCAGAATCTATGTATAAATATTTTAATCATGTTTAAATTAAATATGGTTAAAGCATAGGAGTAGAAATGTGCACATGAAGTAGCAAAATATGAGATATCTGAATGCATGATTTCCGTAATTCTAAAGAATTTTTTCACCAACCTGTCCCACTAACCTAGACACATGTGAATCAACACATTATCAACATATTCACATGAGCATGGCATGATGACCTCCACATGGTAAATGAGGGCTTCCTTGGTGACTCTCTGGTAAAGAATCTGGCTGCAATGCAGGAGAAGCAGGTTGGATCCCTGGGTGGGGAAGATCCCCAGGAAAAAGAAATAGCAACCTATTCCAGTATTCCTGTCTGGGAAATCCCATGGACAGAGGAGCCTGGCAGACTATGGTCCATGGCATCACAAGAGTCAGACTCATTTAACTAAACCACCACCACCAGCAACATGGGAAAGTAACAGAGAACCTGCTGTTAAAAAAAAGTTAAAATGTAAATACGCAAATAGATGTGTGTATTTCATAGATAAAGAACTTTACTGATTTCCACTGTGTGAAAATGGGAAACAAACTCTGCTGTTACATAATTTTCAAATGTTTACAAACCCTAGCCTCTTTTCTTTCTTGCCCTCTAGAGCTCCATTTATTCCTTCTCTTTCCAATTCACTTTTTCTTCTTCACATGCTTCCCCAATACAGCATGATACCTTCCTCTAATATTTTCACCAAGAATAATTCACTCATTCATCCATCCATTTAACTGAACTTATTGTTGACCTACTATGTGCCTGGCACAAGATTGTCTTCTGGCCATCAAAGATGAATAATAATATCCCTGATTTCAGGGAAGATGAAATCTAGCAGATGCTGGACCCCTTAGTTAAGGAGTTGGAAGTGAGTCATCTTCCTAAAAAACAGGTATTACCTGCCCTTTGCCGCAGGGCGTGTATTTTTTCCACCTTCTTTCCAGACCACATATCTTACAGACTATAAGCTCCCTGAACACTGGGACCACACATCAGTCATTTCTATCATCCCAGCATCTAACACACTGCCTGGCACATACTGGGCCTCATAAATTGTTTTGAATGAATAGATCTGAGTAAATGAAATTAGGTAATCACTATGCATCATGAATAACTTACCCAAAAAAATGGAATTTAGTTAACAATCTCCCTTTACCCACAAGGCTTCCCTGGTAGCTCAGACGGTAAAGCGTCTGCCTACAGTGCGGGAGACCTGGGTTTGAAAAGTGCACCCTTGGTACCAGAAGCTGAGTGGGATACTGGTTTCCTAAGCACAGACGGTCCTACTCTGGAAAAATGATGCTTCGTTGACTTCCTAGAATAATCGCATCTCATTTAATATAAAATTCCCTGAGAACCGTCTCCAGTTGAGAAAAGGGTGAGGGAGCTGCCCGCGCCACCCTTCCCCTGCCCTCTGCGGGGCTCTGCTCCAGGTAGGAGCGCAGCTTCTATGAACTTTTCTCCAGGTTCGAAGTTTGGTCAATTGATAAAGAATAAAAGCTCCTTCCGGAGGCGGGTTAGAGAGGATGATAACTAAAAAGAGCTGAACGGGCCCCGGAAACAAGTGAGCAAAGCGCCGAGGGTCTGTTGAGTTCACCGGGTCTCCTCCGCCCTACCCGCCGCGGGGAACAGCCTGACGACTGCGGGGACCCGCGGCTGCGCGGGGAGGGCAGCCGAGACGGGGAGCCGGAGGGTCCGGGGGACCGGCGCAGACCGGGTGCTCTCGGCCTCGGAGAAGCCGCCCAATTACAAGAATTAGCCACTGAAGCTCCAAAGGCGCCCATCTGCAACTGTAGCGTCCCGGAGCGTCACACCCGCCCTCTTCCTGGACCGCTGTTTCCCCCATCGAGACTGGAGCACCTCAGAGGACCCCCCAACTTCCCACTCCGAGCCCCTGGATCTGGACTGCCCTGAATCCCCACCCTTCACCGTCGCTGCCCGGTGCCGGGTTCTTCTGTTTCCTCTTGCCCGGGTCTTCCAGGGTCCGGCAGCAGCAGTGATGCTCCACCCCAGGCAGCCCCGAATGAGAAGCCACGCCGTTTCCTAGACTAACCCGTTTCCAACCTCTGAGACCCTCCTGGCTCGCCACTCCAGGATGGCGCGCCAAGGTCACCAGAGTAGGTGTGACAACCAACCTCCACCTTCTCTCCCCAAACCCCTCCCTTTCCGAGACCCCCACGGCCTGTACCTTGCGCGTTCCTCCCCGCAGGTGGAGGATCTCCTCCCCTGGCTCCATCGGGATCCCACTCTGCCTTGGCCCCCCGCGTCCTCGACCCTCCCGTGACGCTCACCTTCTCTCCGGGCGAGGGTCGCCGGCAAGTCTGCTATCCTCAGAGAACGAGGGCAGGAGATAAGCCTCCCACTCACTCCAGGGGAGCGACGGGGAAGCCGATGCAAACTTCTGCTGCACTTACTTTGGGCAGAGGCTGCCGCCCCCTCGCCTCTCCTCGCTTTCCTACAGGCGGCTGCTCCACGGCGGTGACCTGGAGCTGGCGCGCTCGCATTCCCCGCACCAGAGCCGCCGCGAAATGCGTAGGGTTGGGAGGTCTCTACCGGACGAGCGCGCCCGGGGCCCGAGTCCCGGGGCCGAGGTAGGGCCGCCGCGCTGGGCGGCGACCGCCCCCAGTCGCCCAGGGATGTTGCGCACGGCGCCCCGCGCCCAGCTCCTCCGCTGGGTCGTTTCTGTCCGAGTTGCAGTTTCAGTGCCTGCCAGGTCTGCAGCACCCTCACCGTCCTTCCCAGGAAACGACTTTCAATCCACCTGGCGGCTCGCGAGGCTGCCCCGCGGGCTGGCAGCGCCACAGCGGGTGCAGAGGAGAGGGAGGAGCGCGGCAGCCGCGGTCGCCCCAGTGCGCCTCCAGCTTCCCAGCTGGGCGAGGAGCGCGCGGCCCTCTCCAGCCGCTCTCCTCGGGACTGCAGTCCTGACGTCACCCCACCCCCCCACCCGGCGGAGGAGCCGCGCGGAGGGTGGGGTGCGGGAAGCGAGGACGCGGGAGTGTGAGCGGGACTGTGAGCGCGTGTGTGTGCACGCGCGCGTGGGCCTCGCCAGCCCGGGGACTACTCGGAACCGCAGTTGGATCCTGCGACGAGCCAGAAACCGAGCTCCTTGCAAACAGGAGCCGAGGGGTGGCCGTGAACAGCCGGGGGCGCTCGGTTCCAAGTTGGGCGGCGATACTACGCACACCGAGTTTGGATGCGACCAAAGAGGCTGGATTAATGTGATAGGAGGGTTGGAAAAGCAGGAGTTGGGAGTGCCCTTGGAGTTGGGCACTATCTTCCCCCAAAGTTGGAGGAAGCACGAGACGCCTTTAAAAAGCTGCACTAGAGGTACAGAGGGAAGAGGGGAGTGGACCGAGCAGGCGGGCTGATTTTCACACTCCTGTAGGAAGGAGGCGGGATGAGGAGCTATGAGAGTCCTCCGGGCCTCCACGGCCGCCGCAGGTCCCAGGAAGGAGCCCTCTTGGGTGCGCCAAGGGCGGCTCTGGCCTGCTCCGAGCTCACCTCCAGCCCGCCGCCGCTGCGCACTGAGAAGTTGATGAAAAGAGATCAAAGGGGCAGGGCCTTCCACACATCATTCCCCGCCTCGCGCGACCCTGGGGGAGTTTTCCACAGAAGCTGGGTTAATACTCCCGGAACCAGAGAAAAGAGGCCAAGGCCGGGCTCCAGATGCCCCATACCATGTCGTTGGGTCTGAGGCCGTGGTGGTTAGAACTCCGCGCCAAGTCCCTGGAGATCGTCGACCAGCGTAGTGCGTCTCCGCCACCCACCAGGAACTTATTCTCGTAGGAGGCCTGAGTCGTCACCTAACTTGGCTAGTTCTCTTAAGTTGTTCTGGGGACCCAACTGGGAAGTGACTTTCTGCGGAGGCGTCAAATGAAGGGTCTTAAGAGGTTCTAGAATGGCTAAAGGTTTGTCCCTCTGCAGCGACCCCGCCGTCAGTGGGGCAGAGTGCGCGGCTCCGTGCGCCCGCGGCGCTCTGTACCCTGCGGCTGTGCCCAGCTCCGGGACGGCCGCAGCCTCCGGGTCTGAGCAAATTGTGCAGGAGCGCCTCCTGCCCAGGCTGGATCCGCTGTCAGCAGCGAGGCGTCAGACACGCACTGCAGTGACCAAGCAAGCAACCAGCAATTTTGCCCCGGTCGAGTGGCAGTGCTTTTTAAATGCAAGTGTCATCTTTCCTGAATCCAGAACACTGATCGCCGAGATGCCTCTTTCGTGAAAATACTTGCTTAAAATGGAAAAGGTGACGGTAGGAAGCAGGAAAGAAACAGAATGGGAGGGAAACGACCCCCTGTCCACAAACACGCTTTTAACTTCAACTTCTCAAAGTTACTTAAAATATGATTCAGAAGGAGCAGAAAGTTTCACGGCCATCTTCAATCTCCGAGGAAGCTGAACAAAATAGAAGCAAGTGTGGAATCTTGGTCTACTGTCTTACGTTTAATAATCTTAGGAATCCCCACATTTGAAAAAGAGAATTCTAGCTAATTAGGCAATGTCATGGCTATCCTTAACTAGGGGTTGGAGTTAACAAATAAATAGAATACTTAAAATTAGTAAAGATACAGCATGTTCCTAATTAGAACAGAGAACAAGGGAATTTCAGAGGACACTGGGTACCAGCCTCCAGGCCCTCTTGCAACCGACCTATTTTTTAATATATAAATTTAAAAACACCCTGTCATCATGAAGGAATTACATAACAAAGTCCTAGTGATGCATGTTTCAGAAACAGCAATTCCTCAGCAGGAATCACTGTTCTTAATAATGTTAATTCAGATTAATAGTGTGGGAATAAGCAAGTCATTGGCCAAAAAATAAAAAGGTTTGAAAACAAGACGGTGAAGTGGCAGCTATGCTGGTACATATGAGTCTTGTAAGTTGGGTCACAATTCTGTTTCTAAGTGCTCCATGTCTAATTAGTGATGCTGTATTAGCAGGTATGACAACCTGGCTGACACAGCCACAGTAAGTAATGGCTATTTGATGTGGCAAGCCTAAGCATCCTTCCTTGATTTCCTGTTGTTATTTGGTTCACAGCTGCAGGATAACTTTTTTCACATTCTGAACTGATTGGTTGTTTGCATATCTGTCTTGCTTCTAAATTTATAATCTCCAGGGCAGTAATTCTGTCTTCCTTTCTACGTGAAACAGTGCAGTGTCTGATAAATGGTAGGCGCTTAATAAATATGTATTGATTTAATTAATTTTTTAAAGAGTATGAAATAACTAGATTTTAAAATCTGTTTTAAATGGACTCGTATGCCATCTGTGTGAAAAAAGTATATATCTGATATAAAACAAATATATTTATATATGAAATGGAAAGGAGAAGAAGAAAAATCAGTTCTCAAAAGAATAATCCTCCATAGCTGATCATGTTAAATTATCCATAGAAACATCACCTGCTGCTCTTATTATATAAGAATTCTTTCATGTTTGTCTATTGACATGTACATGTTTTAAAAGTTTAGTATTTGGAACTCACAATCACTCAGAATTCCAAAGTGCATTACAAATATTTTCCTATTGGTCAGAAGGCAGCATGTCATTTAAGTTGGGTGCATGCGTATATGATATGGTAAAAAACACTGTTAGCTCAACTCACCCTGGACTTTGCCCTAATCAACATGTGGACATTCACAAGGGTCCGGACACTGCCATATGGCCAAGTAGGTTGAGGACCAAGGCTTGTGTGAGGTGCCCCTAAATAAAGGCATGATAGTTGACCAGGAAGTTCAGCTCATGCACACTTCAGAGCCCAAATGGAAAATTAGCTACACACACACACATACACACACATGCACACCAGTCCAAAGCTACCGGAGAGCCAAAACATCAAGTTTACAAAGAAGGAATGGCTCTATTGGGAGTAGAGATGGCAGTGCTGTGGGCAGGGGCACACTATTTCAATATAGCAGTGGCTTTTCATAATATACTCTGTAGCATTAAAGTCTCTAAATCAAACCCTCTAGCAATACATTGTTGGCAAAACTATGGAGACTCATAATCCTGTCCTTCCAGAAGTTATCTCCTGAGCAAAACAAGCTCCTTAATACAGCTTCTCATTTTTTGCCAAAAAAAAGAGGCAAGAATAAGGATAAAATTCATTTCATATAGGACTTACCTTAAAAAAAGTTAATACATATATCTCATATATATGTGTGTTATCTATATATCTCAGTTACAGATTACAATTTTCATAAATCTGCCCAATTATGTAATACATTTTCTAGAGAAGCATTTAAAAAGAGCCTAGTAGAGCTCATGATGAAGAAAACATCATAATTTTAAAACACTGTCTTTAGAATGTGACAAATTTGGAATAAATCTAGAGTTTTCCTGCAACTTCTCTCAAGACTTGGATTTGCTCTTAATATTTCTGCTTCATGATATATTAATAGCTTAGTATTTGAACTTCTTATGTTGCACCCCCTACTCTTGGTAGAGTTAACCCCAAAGACGGAAGTGGCGGATTTCTTTTAAAACGTTGAAATCCTAAATTCAACTTGATAAATTTGATGAATTCAAATTTTAAAACTGTCACAACTGAGACAAGTAGTTGACATGTAATTATATTGATTTGTAGATAATACTCCTGAAATACTATTACAGGTTAGCAATAAGTTTGTAACGAAAGTTGAATTTTTGGCTGGTGTTATTATATTAAAAAATGACAACATTTTACTTATATACGTGTTCATATACTGTAATTATACTTCTCCGTAGATTTCCAAATAGGACTTAGAGCATTCCCTGGAGATATGTTTTCATGAATTATGGAGTACTCACCCAAAATGGACTGTATTGGCACCAAAGAACATTTTGGACACATTATAAACCCTGAAGAGCAATAGTAAAGAGACAATTTGTTGTTGTTTTCAGTTAACATTTGAGGGGAGGCTTTCATGGCTGGTAGGTTTTTATAGGGTGGGTTTTTTATATAAGGGCATTCATATAAGTTAAATAAGCAGAGTGACAAAATGCAGCCTTGACGTACTCCTTTCTCAATTTGGAAATAGTCTGTTGTTCCATGACCAGTTCTAACTGTTGTTTCTTGACCTGCATAAAGATTTCTCAGGAGACAGGTAAGGTGGTCTGGTATTCCCATATCTTTCAGAATTTTGCACAGTTTTTTGTGATCCACACAGTCAAAGGCTTTAGCGTAGTCAGTGAAGCAGAAGTTGATTTTTGTTTTGGAATTCTCTTGCTTTTTCTATGATCCAAAGGATGTTGGCAATTTGATCTCTGGTTCCTCTGCCTTTTCTAATCCGTCTACTACATCTGGAAGTTCTCAGTTCATGCATATACTATTGAAGCCTAGCTTGAAGGATTTTGAATATTACTTTGCTAGCATGTGAAAGTGCAATTGTACGACAGTTCGAACATTCTTTGACATAACATCACTGACTCAATGGCCATGAGTGTGAGCAAACTCCGGGAGATAGTAAAGGACAGGGAATCCTGGCGTGCTGCAGTCCGTGTCATTTGCAGAGAGTAGGACACAGCTTATCTATGGAGCAATAACAAAAGCAACTCCTATATGTGGGTTTGCTTGTAAGTGAAAACAACACTGCTAGTTACAAAGTCTTCCTTTTTCCCATTACAGGTGTCAAGGCAAGAAAAATCCTAACCAAGGGAGTGTATGTAGAAGGTCAAGTACCTATTAGACATCATTCCTGCCTTCATAGAGTCTGCAATCTGGTATCATTCTATTTCCCTACCTTCTTTGTAAAGTCCCTAGGAGTGGTGCCTTGGGATCTAAGAGTCCATAGAGCTAGACCTGGGCAAGTAGGGAAGAGCTAAATTTACAGAAATGAATTAAAATTTATTAAAAGGTTTCAGGAAGTATTTGTAAGCAGATTTGGTTACAATATGTGACTCTTCCTGAACTGTTAAGAGAAACTTCAGCCCAAGTCTAAAAGGATACATGCTTTTATCCTGTAGTCCATCGGGAACACTTACTTCATTAACCCCACTTTTTGCCTGGTCCCCTTCCATTTTTGCATAGTGTAGCCTTTTTTCATTCACGTTGTCTAAGTCAGGAAATTAGAACTGAAGCACCTCTGGGCCAAGCCCTTGTCTGCCTACGTGTTTATCAAGCATTACGTACACTTACTGCACTCTATAAATAATAATAACAGTAATCACCCTCTATACAAAATTAGAATGTGAGCATATTCATCCAGTCTAGTATGCTGATTTGCTTTAGTGCATCATAATTATCTCATGAAACCAATGGTATAATGGGCACTACATTATACAATCTTCCAAAAATATGTTACTATATATTCTGGCAGGGAGACGCACCTGCAGTTTTTCTCCACCCACCTCTAGGCTACAGAAATGGCAGGGTGATACTTAAGTGGTATTCGTGTTGCAAAGTATTCAAAGTAATCTCCTTTGAAGCCTTTTCTATCCAAAAAACCATTAAGTATGGTTAAGATATATTTGTCCAGAAGGAGTAATTTAAACAAGAAGATGGGAGTGTATAATTTGTCCCACATAAAGGACATGAGAATTATAGATTGTCACACACTTATTTCAGGAAACATAGGGCTTGGGGGCATTTATGTATGTTGTTGTTGTTCAGTCACCTAGCCATGTCCAACTTTTTGTGACCCCATGGCCTGCAGCACACCAGGCCTCCCTGTCCCTCACCATCTCCCGAAGTTTGCCCAAGTCATGTCCTTTGCATTGGTGATGCCATCCAGCCATCTCATCCTCTGATGCCCTCTTCCCCTTCTGCCCTCAATCTTTCCCAGCAATCAGGGTCTTTCCCAATGAGCCAGCTGTTCGCATCCGATGACCAAAATACTAGAGTTTCAGCTTCAGCATCAGTCCTTCCAACAAATATTCAGGGTTGATTTCCCTTAAGATTGACTGGTTTTATCTCCTTGCAGTCCAAGGGACTCTCAGGAGTCTTCTCTAGCAGCACAGTTCTAAGGCATCAATTCTTCGGCACTCTTCCTTCTTTACGGTCCAGCTCTCACAACCATTAACAACTACTAGGAAGACCATAGCCTTGACTATAAAGATCTTTGTTCACAGAGTAAAGTCTGCTTTTCAACACACAGTCTAGGTTTGTCACAGCTTCCCTGCCAAGAAGCAAATATCTTCTGATTTGATGGCTTCAGTCACCATCTGCAGTGATTTTAGAGCCGAAGAAGAGGAAATCTGTCACTACTTCCACCTTTCTCCCCACTATTTGCCATGAAGTAATGGGGCCAGATGCCATGATCTTAATTTTTTTAATATTTAGTTTTAAGCCAGCTCTTTCACTTTCCTCCTTCACCTCATCAAGAGGTTCTTTAGGTCTTCGCTTCTGCCATTAGAGTGGTGACATCCACATATCTGAGGTTGTTGTTTCTCCAGCCTATCTTGATTCCAGCTTGTAACTCATCCAGCCTGGCATTTCTTATGATGTGCTTAGTGTACAGATTAAACAAACAGGGTGACAGCAGACAACCCTGTCATACTCCTTTCTCAATATTGAACCAATCAATTGTTCCATACAGAGTTCTAACTGTTACTTTTTGACCTGCATATAGATTTCTCAAGAGACAGGTAAGATGGTCTGGTATTCCTATCTCTTTAAGAACTTTCCACAGTTTATTATGATCCACACAGTCAAAGGCTTTGGCATAGTCAATGAAATCAGAGGTAGATGTTTTTCTGGAATTCCCTAGCTTTCTCTATGATCCAGTGAATGTTGGCAATTTGATCTCTGGTTCCTTTTCCTTTTCTAAACCCAGCTTGGACATCTGGAAGTTCTTGGTTCACGTAATGCTGAAACCTAGCACTCAAGATTTATGAGTCAACCACTGGTAACTGCCAGTGGCCACCACTGCAAACTGCTTGAACTTTCATTGTTTGATTAAACAGCAATCTGAACATTAGCCTTGAGTTCATTGTAAAAAACAGGGAACTTCCTCTCATCGTCAAACTCAGGAAAGAGCAAAGAAATTGCTGGAAACATTGTCAAAAATATCTCCCAGTGTGTAATATGCAGAGCTGCTGATCTTTTCCTGCAACAGAGTTACCAGGTTGAGGTAATTAAGCTAGAACTGCAGCGTAAATCATTAAGTAGACAGGTCACATGTCCAAAACACCTATGACATTTGAAAATATACAGTGTAGAAAGAGCTGTACTACATAAAATTGAAAATCTCACATCATTTTACTGCCTAAGAAAAGCGAGCTCCCCGCCTTTCTTGCTTTTTGCCCGGGGCTTTTCTTCTGATGCAGTAATGTTATTTTAATGTGTCAGGATGGAAACCTCGGCCAGAGATTTCTGCAGTCACAAATTTCAGTGTCTCCAGCTGTATTTTTAGTCTTCTGAATTAATTGGATATAGCACCATATAGTAAGAAATCCCTTTGACACCACTGCAGAAATACCTAAGGCAAAGTTCCCAGAAAGAACCGCTCACTGGCTGGCCACAGAGTAGAAACACGGCAAAGGCACTGAGTCTGCACAACCCTGGCTCCTTCCATCCCCTCCAACGGAGCAAAAACCCATCGATTTGTACAGTACATAGAGCTGACTTAGGAGGATGTTATCATTTAAAACATTACCCAATCCACCATAATAATCATTAGGTTTGTATGTCTTCAACAACTGCTTAAAAAAAAAAAAAAAGACTTAATCTACTCTTCAGATTTGTGTGTAAAATACCATGGCAAATGAGAAATGCAGGTCAAAATGTCTCCAGGACATTCCTATTAAAATGATAAAAGGAGAAATGCATGGTACCTGTTCTCTAGCAACCTCTTCTAAAGTTTGAAATTGTACATCTTAGTTAAAACACCATCAGAAGATACATACTTCTCAGTCTTCAGCAGGAAAAAATATATATGCTCGGTAGGAAAGAATGTGTATATATATAAAGAGAAATATTTATAGCAGGGGGGATGGGTGAGATTAAGGTGAGAAAGGACATTTCTGGCTTGTGTGTAAGCATCTATCACCGTTCCCCACCTAGAGATCTATTGGCAAGAGAAGTGTATTGGTCAGGGTTCAAGATAGCGAACAGAAATTATTCTAGATGTTTTAAGGAAGCAGTGATTCAAGGTCCAGAATTTGGTTGCCACAAAATCACTGCAAGATCCATTGGAAAAAGTTCTGACAGCAGACTTGAGACTCTAGAAACGATATGCAAAAAATATATAGAACTGAATTCTCAAGCGAGCCGTGACCTACCTCTGAGGCTGCGATTGTGGCTATGAGTTCAAAATATGTCCTTTTATTGTACTGCTGCAAGCTGTTTTTGGACATTCAGAAAGAGGCCTCTGAATGGAGATTCCTGGACTATAGGAAAGCAGATATGTGGGTGAGGGGGGCTGGCCTTGGGGGCCTGAGTTCTTGACTGTAACTCCCTCTAGAAAACTAGTGTCATGGTCGTTTACCAAGGCTGGTGTGATGAGGGCAGACTGCCTCCATGGGACCGGCCAGGTAAAGCCTTTGTAATTATCTGACCCTGAACAAATCCCATGTAGGATTTTGGTCCAGAGCTGGAGTCTTCAAGGACATGTAAGGAACACTCGTAGGTGGAGGATTAAAGCCCTTTAAGAGAGTGTGGGTCAGGGAAGAATTATATAAATACTATACGTATATGTATGTGTTTGTGTGTATGTCTATTAACTCCCTGCACTTGTGGTGGCCTGGAGAAATAGATTACATATTTTCAGACTACATCCACATAAAGCTATGGAAAAAGATATTAAAAAAAAAAAAATAAAGATCCAAGACACCATCAAGAAAGGTACTATTCTTTCAAAGTTTACTTGCTGATTTGTTCTCCAGGATGCCAGGAATACCTTAAACTATAACAGCAACATTGACAATGACTCTGGTGTCTGGATTTTTTTTTTTTTTTTCTGGAACTTCTGGATATTTTGAAAACAACAACAGGAAACCAAGTGAGGGACAAGTCCCCAAATCCAAGCACTAACTCTCTTGAAACACTTCCAAGGAGGTGGTCCACGTCCTGCTCACATGCTGATCACACATGGCCCCCTTTCTCCATTCTATGACTCCCTGGAAAACGATGCAAATTGGACAAAGGGAAATAGGTCACTTCTCAGACTTTTGATGGGGACTTTATGCATCCCTTAAGCTATTTTTTGTTTTTGTATCTTGTCTTCCTGAATGCCACCTACATATGCGTTTTTGAAACTGAAATGAATCAGAGGGACATGGAGATGGATGTACATCCTGGTTTAAAACACAGGCCTTTCTTGTCCTGAGGACTAACAAAAGGATTCTTATACATCTAATTTAGGGAGTTTCTTTTAAAATACAGCTGAAGTCCAATTATTTTATGTTGAATATTTTTAGTATTTGGCCTATATATGGGACATATGTTTCTGGCTGCCCAACACTTTTGAAAACCCTTCTAATTTTGGGAAATGTTCCACTTTGTAAATTCCACCTTTTCAAGATTAAAAAAGTGAATGTCTCTCTTCCTCAACCTCCTTTGCAGCTAGAGCACAGGCAGGTGACCACATGGTGTCAGTGTTCTGTTACACCCACAGGAGACTTCAGTTCAGAAGAGAACTGTATGAGAAATAACCTCTAGGTGAAGAATCCATTTTGCTGGAGAGACTGATGGAGAAGACTTTCAGCTTTTAGCAGAAGCTGTGATTGCAAAGTAAAGTCTTTTTAAGTGGAATCCCTTTTGGCAGCGGGAGCAGTTGAAGCCAAGTTGAATTGCTGGCAGCCTTGCAAAGCCAAGTATATCTAATGCAGTGGCAACTGTGGCCATAATTTCTCCTAAAACCAATTCTGTGGTGTGGTTTAGAAATTTTAGTAGAATGTTAGCCCTGAGCTTGTTTTTCTATATTGGGATTATGTTGAATCTATAGACCAATTTGGAAACAATTGGTATTTTAACAATGTTAAGTCTTCCAACCCAGAAATATGACATATTTCTCCTTCTGTTTGGATCTCTTAAAATGTCTCTCTGCATGGGTTATACTTTTCAGTATAGATTTTGCACATTGTTTGTCAGATTTATCCCAAATATTTTATCATTTTGGTGCTGCTGTAAATGATACTATTTTTCAGTTTTCAATTTCTGACAGCTCACTGCTAATATACAGAAACACATTGACTTTTGTATGTTGTTGTTGTATCCGGTAACTTTTCTAAATTCAGTTTTTAGTTCTAGCAACTTCTTTTTATACATTTTCATCATATTTTTCCCATAGGTAATTATGTCATGTGTGAATAAAACCAGTTTCATTTCTTCCTTTCTGATCTTGATGCATTTTATTTCTTTTCCTTGCCTGGCTACACTGGCTAAAAAGTCCACATGATGATGAATAGAAGTGGTGAGACATCCTTGCCTTGTTTCTTATCTTAGAGGGGAAGCACTCAGTCTTATATCATCACTGTGATGTCAGCCAAAGTTTCTTTATATATATCCATCCTTATCAAGTTGAGAAATCAGAAATTTTTAATCAGAAATGGAATGTTTTTCAAATGCTTTTTCTCTGTGTGTTGAGCTATTCATTTGGTATTTCTTTTTCACTTGTTACTATGATTATTTATGTTCATATATATTCAAATGTTAAACCAATTCTGCATTCTTAGAATAAGTCTCACTTGGTCATAATATATTATCTTTTTTAATATACACTGGTAAATTTGATTTCTAGTTTGGTTAAGAATTTTCCATCTATGTTTACCAGATATAATGCTCTGTAGTTTTCTTTTCTGTGATATATTTGTCTGGTTTTGGTGTACGGATAATGTTATTTACATGGAATGAGCTGAAAAGTATGCTCTATGTTTCAGCATTCTAGAAGAATTCATATGGAATTGGTATTATTTCCACCTTTAGTGTTTAGTAAAATTTACCAATGAAAATGGAATTTTCTTTTTAGGGCGAATTTTCACTATACATGCAATTACTTTGATAGATATAGATATAGGGCTATTCTTGAGTAAGCTTTAGTGGTTCATGTCTTTCAAGAGATTTGTTCATTTCTTCAAAGTTGTCATGTTTGTTTTCATTTAGTTGTTCATAATATTTCCTTATTATTCACTTATTGTCTGTAAAATCTGTAATTATGTCACATCCTTTATTCCTGATATTGGTCATTTGTGTCTCCTCTTTTTTGTTTCTGATAAATATGGCTAGAGGGTGTCAATGTCATGTATCTTTTCAAAGAACCAGCTTTTGGTTTCACTGATTTTTTTTCCTATTGCTTTTCTGTTTTCCACTCTAATTCTCAAGTCTGTCCAATCTTGTATTTACTTTCAGTTTAATTTGCTCTGCTTTTTCTAGTTTCTTAAGGTGGAAGCTGAGGTCAATGCTTTGAGACCTTTTTTATTACCTAATAATACAGACATTTAGTGCTATAATTCTCCCTCTA
Source organism: Bos indicus x Bos taurus (assembly GCF_003369695.1). Taxonomy (NCBI): domain Eukaryota; kingdom Metazoa; phylum Chordata; class Mammalia; order Artiodactyla; family Bovidae; genus Bos; species Bos indicus x Bos taurus. The sequence goes on from NC_040088.1 coordinate 58,791,347, forward strand.
ATTAATACTTTAACAACATCTCACATATTTTGATATTTTCTGTTTGTACTTTCACTCAGTATAAAATACTTTCTAATCTCTTTTTGACCTCTTAACTGAACCATAAGTTATTCGGAAATGTGTTATTTAGCTTCTGAATATTCAGAAACTTTCCAGAGATCTTTCAGTTATAGATTTCAAATTTAATTCCATTGCGGCAGGAGAACTTGTTGAGACTTTTTAATGGCCCCAAACACAATCTATCTTAGCAAGTGTTCTATATGCCTTTGAAAGGAATATGTATTTTGCTGCTGTTGAATGAAATGTTTTATAAATAGCAATTAGGTCAAATTGATTTAGATGTTATTCAAATCATTTATATCCTTACTGATGTTCTATTTATTCTATCATTTAGTTTAATTCTCTGATTATATTTGTGGATTTGTCTATTTTCCCATGCTGTTCTATTAGTTTTTGCTCCAGGTATTTTGAAGCTCTTTTATTAGATATATAAACATTTTAGGATTTTTTTCTAGTTCTTGGTTAGCTGAAGTCTCTATCATTATGAAACAATCCCATTTACACAACATAACATTCTTTGTTGCAAAGTCTACTTTGATATTAATATAACCACTCCAGCTTTCTTTAGATTAGTATTAACATGTTGGATTCTTTTGCCTCTTTTACTTTTTTTTAAATTAATTTATTTTAACTGGAGGCTAATTACTTTACAATCAGAGAAGGCAATGGCACCTCACTCCAGTACTCTTGCCGGGAAAATCCCATGGACGGAGGACCCTGGTAGGCTGCAGTCCATGGGGTTGCGAAGAGTAGGACACAACTGAGGGACTTCACTTTCACTTTTCACTTTCATGCATTGGAGAGGGAAATGGCAACCCACTCCAGTGTTCTTGCCTGGAGAATCCCAGGGACTGCAGAGCCTGGTGGGCTGTCATCTATGGGGTCGCACAGTCGGACAGGACTGAAGCAACTTAGCAGCAGCAGCACTTTACAATATTGCAGTGGTTTTTGCCATACATTGACATGAATCAGCCATGGGTGTACATGAGTTCCCCACCCTGAACCCACATTCCTCCCCATACCATCCCTCAGGGTCATCCCAGTGCACTAGCCGTGAGCACCCTCTCCCATGCAGCAAACCTGGGCTGGTGATCTGTTTCACATATGATAATATACATGTTTCAATCCTATTCTCTCAAATCATCCCACCCTCGCCTTCTCCCACAGAGTCCAAAAGACTGTTTTTACATCTGTGTTTCTTTTGATGTCTTGTATATAGGGTCACTGTTACCATCTTTTTAAATTCCATATATATGCATTAGTATACTGTATTGGTGTTTTTCTTTCTGACTTACTTCATTCTGTATAATAGGCTCCAGTTTCATCCACCTCATTAGAACTAATTCAAATGCATTCTTTTTAATGGCTGTCTTTTACTTTTAACCTATTTGTGTTGGTTTCTTGTAGGAAACCAATAGTTGATCTTGCTCTTTAAGCCAATCTTAAAAATCCATCTTTTAATTCGAGTATTTAAATCCTTTAATTTTATGTGATTAATTATATGTTTAGACTTGGATTTACCATCTTGCTATTTGTCTAATCTGTTTGCCTTTTCTTCATTTCCTCCCTTCTTTTGAATTAATGAAAAATTGTAACAGTTCCATTTTATCTCCTTTGTTGGTTTATTAGACATGGCTCTGTTTCTGTTTGAGCAGTTGTTTCAGGGTTTTTAGTACCATCTAAATATCTTTAACTTATCTTTAATTCCAAGTGGTGTTATATCATGTCACATATGGTAAAAGAACCTTACAACTTGTATTGCTTCTGTTGAAAATTCTGCTGTAATTCTTACTGTTGTTCCCCTCTACTTAACATTTTCCCCCTCCTCTGGCTCCTTTTGAGATTTTCTCCTGATCACAGTTTGGAGATTTGACTATGATGTGCTTTGATGTAGTTTTCTTCATAGTTTTTTGATTTTGGCTTGGTTTCATTTTGTTTTTTGTTTTGTTTGCTTCATTAACCATCTTGGATATACAGATTTTAGATTTGAAAAAATTTCAATCATTTCTTTAAATATTTTTATCTCAGCCTCTCTATCCTTTTTTCTGTTGATTTCAAGTTCACATGTGATAAGCCATTGCAGTAGTCCTACATATTGGTGATTCTCCTTGCTTTCTTATTTGGTTTTTGTTATCGTCTTGTCTTTTTCCTGTTTTTCATTTTGCATAGTTTCCATTGGTATGTCATCAAGTTTAATAATCATTTCTAAAAAAAAATTTAACTAAAAAAAAAAGAGACTTCCCTGGTGATACAGTGGTTAAGACCCCATGCTGCCAATGGAGACGGCTCATGTTCCATCCCTGGTCAGGGAACTAAGATCCCAGATGCCATGTGGCACAGCCAAAAGATTTTCTTTTTAAAGTTTAATAATCATTTCTTCTGCAGTATTTAATCTACCAATAATCCTATCAGTGAACTTTTCATCTCTGTGATTTATGATTTTTAGAAAAATGACTTGAGCTTTTTTATTTATAGCATAACTCTACTTGTTCAATCTTACACCAGCTTTTTGAACATCTGGAATGTAATTATAATAACTGTTTTAATGTCCTCGTCTGCCAAATCTAGCATCTGTTTCAGTTCTGGGTCCACTTTGATTGATTTAATTTTTATTCTCATTGTGGATCATATTCTCTTGCTTCTTTGCATGCCTAATAATTTTTTATTGAGTGGCAGGCATTAAGAATTTTACCTTGCTGTGTGCTGGTTATTTTTGTATAAATCTTCTTAAGCTTCATACTTGGATGCACTTCAGTTCAGTTCAGTTGCTCAGTCGTGTCTGACTCTTTGTGACCACATGATCTGCAGCACACCAGGCCTCCCTGTCCATCACGAACTCCCGGAGTCCACCCAAACCCATGTCCATTGAGTCAATAATGCCATCCAGCCATCTCATCCTCTGTCGTCCCCTTCTCCTCCTGCCTTCAATCTTTCCCAGCATCAGGGTCTTTTCAAATGAGTCAGGTCTTCACATCAGGTGGCCAAAGTATTGGAGTTTCAGCTTCAACATCAGTCCTACCAATGAACACCCAGGACTGATCTCCTTTAGGATGGACGGGCTGGATCTCCTTGCAGTCCAAGGGGCTCTCAAGAGTCTTCTCCAACACCACAGTTCAAAAGCATCAATTCTTCGGCACTCAGCTTTCTTTATAGTCTAACTCTCACATCCATACATGACTACTGGAAAAACCACAGCCTTGACTAGACAGACCTTGTTGACAAAGTAATGTCTCTGCTTTTCAATATGCTGTCTAGGTTGGTCATAAGTTTTCTTCCAAGGAGTAAGCATCTTTTAATTTCATGGCTGCAGTCACCATCTGCAGTGATTTTGGAGCCCCCCAAAATAAAGTCTGACACTGTTTCCCCATCTATTTGTCATGAAGTGATGGGACCAGATGCCATGATCTTAGTTTTCTGCATGTTGAGCTTTAAGCCAACTTCTTCACTCTCCCCTTTCACTTTCATCAAGAGGCTCTTTAGTTCTTCACTTTCTGCCATAAGGGTGGTGTCATTTGCATATCTTAGGTTATTGATATTTCTCTCAGCAATCTTGATTCCAGCTTGTGCTTCTTCCAGCCCAGCGTTTCTCATTGTGTACTCTGCATAGAAGTTAAATAAGCAAGGTGACAATATATAGCCTTGACGTACTCCTTTTCCTATTTGGAACTAGTCTGTTGTTCCATGTCCAGTTCTAACTGGATGCAGTTAAATTATTGGAAAACTGATTTGTTTGGATCTGGCTTTTCTAATTTCTTAAACAGAGACCTGTCCAGTCCAAGGCTGCTGGTCACTTCAGTCGTGTCCGACTCTGTGCGACCCCATAGACGGCAGCCCACCAGGCTCCACCTGGTGGAGCTGGGATTCTCCAGGCAAGAACACTGGAGTGGGTTGCCATTTCTTTCTCCAATGCATGAAGGTGAAAAGTGAAAGTGAAGTCGTTCAGTCATGTCCAACTCTCCGCGACCCCATGGACTGCAGCCTACCAGGCTCCTCCATCCATGGGATTTTCCAGGCAAGAGTACTGGAGTGGGGTGCCATCGCCTTCTCCGAGTCCAAGGCTAATCATTCCCTATTTCTTAGGCAAGATCTTGCCAAGTGTTCTACCCAGTGTACCTAGAATTATGAGCATTTTCATTTTGGCTGATGGCGACAGGAACTATTTCAGGCCCCAAGTGAACACCAAGTATGGTCACTCCAATCTTTTTAAGAGTGTTCTTTCTTCTGCCTTTGGGAGGTATTTCATATGCATATGTTTATCAGTACTCTGCAGAATATTCAAAAGGACCATTTGGAGATCTCTGGAGTTCCCTTTCTGTGCAGCCTTCTCCTCTTTGGTTTTCTTTTCTGTAGATGTGAGCAGACTTTGCAGCCCCAGATTCCCTACACTGTCATGCATACTGCTACTGCTAAGTCATTTCAGTCGTGTCTGACTCTGTGCGACCCCATAGATGGCAGCCCACTAGGCTCCCCTGTCCCCGGGATTCTCCAGGCAAGAACACTGGAGTGGGTTGCTATTTCCTTCTCCAATGCATGAAAGTGAAAATGAAGTCACTCAGTCGTGTCTGACTCTTAGCAACCCCATGGGCTGCAGCCTACCAGGCTCCTCCATCCATGGGATTTTCCAGGCAAGAGTACTGGAGTGGGGTGCCTTTGCCTTCTCTGATGTCATGCATAAGGCTACCTCATTTGTTTCCCATTTCTCAGAGAAAACCATTCTTCATTAACTGTTGTTCACTCTCTTGAAAGCCACTGCATATCATTTTTAGGGTTTTCAACAAATGTTGCTGGGAAAATTAGACATACATACATTAAAAGATAAAAAAAACATTGATCTATACCTAACATCTCTATAAGAATGAATTGATAAATTGCACCTCCTTAAAATTAAGAACTTCTACTCTGTGAAAGCCACTATTAAAGAAATCAAAAGCCAAGCCACAGACTAGGAGAAAATATTTGCAAATCAGACATCTACAAAAGCACTGACATATCCAGAATATATAAAGAATTCTTGAAATAAAGCAATAAAAAAGAAACAGCTTTATAAAAATGCACAAAATATTTCCAAAGATACTCTGCCAAATAAGATATATAGATGGCAAATAAATGTGTGAAAAGATACTTAGCATTATTAGCTACTGGAGAAATGCAAACTGAAACCACCATGTGATGCCACTATTCACGTAATAGAATGACTTAAGAAACAAGCAAACAAATCCTCTTATTATCCTGGTGAGATCGTAGAGCAACTGGAACTCTCATATGTTGCTAATGAAAATGCAGCTTTGAAAACCGTTTGTGGATTTCTTACAAAGTTAAATATACATTTACCATATGGCATAGCAATCTCACTCCTAGCAGGTAGGATTGACATGAAAATCTATTTTCATACAAGGGCCCATATGAAAATGTTTGTAACCACTTTATTCATAATTACCAAACACTGGAACCAATAGAGATGTCCTTCAATAGAGGAAGAGATGAACATGCTGTGATACATATAATGGAATATTAATCAGCAAACAAAGGAATAAACTGTTGGTGTATGTAACAGCGTGGATGAATCTCAAATGCACTGTGCCAAATGAAGTAACTGGACATGAAAAAGAAGAGCGATTCCATTTATATGCTATTCTAGAAAAATAAAACCTTAGGAATGGTAAAGATACCAGTGGTTGTTGGGTAGGGCCTGGAAGAGAGATTTACTGTGAAGAACAAGCAGAAAGGTAGTTTGGAAGATGGAACTGTTCAGTTTCTCAGTTGTGGTGGTGCATTCGTCACAACTTTGCATTTGTCACAACTCACAGAACCCAAAAGAGTGAATACTACCTTATGTAAATTAAAAAATAAAATTTAAAAACTTACATACTGAATACTGAGACACCTACCACTTTTCCATGACTCAACTCCAAGAATGCAAGCAAGTAGGCCTATTTCCCAAGGCTGGAGACGAGAGAATTCTTTTCTCTTGAGATATAAAAAGACTGAGTGGAGGACTAAGGGAATATTTGCATATACTGACATTTGATAATACTGAAACAGCTGGGCCTCTGCTAGGAAACTCACATGGAGCCCTAGTCAATATGGCTTGACTTTACACACACATATTCCAAAGAGCTTCTTAATATAAAGAATCCATAGGCTATCAGGGGAACTAAGACAATGTAGAAAGTTTAAAAAAAAAATTTAAGCCTGCATTTAATATCCTCAAAGAGCTAAGAGAAAATATTGACTCCGTAAAAAATAATAAAAGACACTGAAACAATAAAGAATTGTTAGATATTAAAAACAGGGTAGTGGAGACTTCTCTGATGGTTCATGGCTGAGATTTCATGCTCCCAATGAGGGAGGCCCAGGTTTGATCCCTGGTCAGGGAACTGGATCCCACACGCCGCCACTAACAATCACACAAGCCCCACTGAAGATCAAAGATCCTCCAAGCCACAATGAAGACCTGGTGCAGCCAAATAAATAATTATAAATAAATATTTTTTTAAAAAACAGAGTAGACAAAATAAAAAATATTGGAAGAGCTGGAAGATAAATTGAGGAATAGCTCCCAGAAAGCAGAATTTGAGATAAAGAGACAGTAAAGAAAAATTCTGGAAAAGTGTATGATTAATTCAAACCTCCACATCCAAATAATACGTAATATAGAAAAGGAGAACAAAGAAAACACAGGTGAGGAGATTTGGGCAATAAAAATTACAAAATAATTTCCTAGGATTGAAATGATAAACCAAGCAAAATGAACAAGAAAGTGTTCAAGCAAAGAATGTCATAATAGTTTAAACACCAGAGGTTTTTTTTTTAGTCCAGAAAGCTTTTAGGGAAAAAAGACTTATTAATTCAAAAGATAAAGAATTAGAACAACATTAGACTTTGTATCAGAGACATTGGAAGCTGGAAGACAATGGAGCAATACCTTCAGAATTGTGGGGGGGGGGGGGGGGGGCGGAATTATGATTCATATCCAGACAATCTACCAGAAGTATAATGGTAATAAAAAAAAAAAAAACACATTTTCAAACATTCAAGGTCACAGAAATGTTATTGAGAGGGTTAATAGGTAGGAAAATCAGAGGTCCTCAAGCAGCAGGAGGAAATAAACTGCAAATAGCAGGCTTATTTTTCCCTTCTCTGTTGACAATACCTGGTTCCACCTGAACTTAACTTTTCTCAAACCTTGAGCTGACTACTGCCTTTTTCTTATGGAAATCTTTTTCTTAAACTATGTTAACAGAACTACGTATTTGCTTTGAAATCTGCATTTCTTCAAATCCTTTCAGCCTAAGACTAACCCTTTTTTCTTTTCTCAAACCTTGGGCTAATAATGGCTCAACAAACCAGTATTCATGTCAATTGGTGTTTCCCTTATCTGATTAGCAGCTCCCTAACAGCCACAAAACACCTTGTTAAAAACTAGCAGTGGCCACAGGACTGGAAAAGGTCAGTTTTCATTTCAATCCCAAAGAAAGGCAATGCCAAAGAATGTTCAAACTATTGCACAATTGCATTCAACTCACACACTAGGAAAGTAATGCTCAAAATTCTGTTTTGAAAACAGGAAAGAAAAAAAAGCCAGGCTTCAATAGTATGTGAACCGTGAACTTCCAGATGTTCAAGCTGGATTTAGAAAAGCCAGAGGAACCAGAGATCAAATCGCCAACATCCACTGGATCATCAAAAAAGCAAGAGTTCCATAAAAACATCTACTTCTGCTGTATTGACTACGCCAAAGCCTTTGAGTGTGTGGATCACAACAAATTGTGGAAAATTCTTCAAGAGATGGGAATACCAGACCACCTGACCTGCTTTCTGAGAAATCTGTATGCAGGTCAAGAAGCAACAATTAGAACTGGACATGAAACACAGACTGGTTCAAACTGGGGAAAGGAGTACATGAAGGCTGTATACTGTCACCCTGCTGGTTTAACTTCTATGCAGAGTACATCATGGGAAACGCTGTGCTGGAAGAAGCACAAGCTGGAATCAAGATTGCCAGGAGAAATATCAATAACCTCAGATATGCAGATGACACCACCCTTATGGCAGAAAATGAAGAAGAACTAAAGAGCCTCTTGATGAAAGTGAAAGAGGAGAGTGAAAAAGTTGGCTTAAAACTCAACATTCAGAAAACTAAGATCATGGCATCTGGTCCCATCACTTCATGACAAATAGATGCGGAAACAATGGAAACAGTGACTTTATTTTTCTGGGCTCCAAAATCACTGCAGATGGTGACTGCAGCCACGAAATTAAAAGATTCTTGTTCCTTGGAAGAAAAGCTATTACCAACCTAGACACCATATTAAAAAGCAGAGACATTAATTTAGCAACAAAGATCCATCTAGTCAAAGCTATAGTTTTTCCAGTAGTCATGTATGGATGTGACAGTTGGACTATAAAAAAAGCTGAGCACTGAAGAATTGATGCTTTTGAACTGTGGTGTTGGAGAAGACTCTTGAGAGTCCCTTGGACTGCAAGGAGATCCAACCAGTCCATCCTAAAGGAAACCAGTCCTGAATAATCATTGGAAGGACTGATGCTGAAGCTGAAACTCGAATACTTTGGCCACCTGATAGGAAGAACTGACTCAATGGGAAAGACCCTGATGCTGGGAAAGATTGAAGGCAGGAGGAGAAGGGGACGACAGAGGATGAGATGGTTGGATGGCATCACCGACTCAATGGACATGAGTTTGGATAAACTCCAGGAGTTGGTGATGGACAGGGAAGCCTGGCATGCTTAAGTCCATGGGGGTCACAAGGAATTGGACACAAGTGGGCAACTGAACTGAACTGAAAAACTAGCAAGAGGGCACTCTTTTCTGTCATCTTCTGATGTTTATGTCAGAAGCTTTCGCTATCTCTTTTATATTTTAATAAAAGTTGGCTACACAAAAAGCTTCAAGTTGTCGAGGCTCATCTCTGGCCTCCGACCAAATTCCTCTCCTCCAGAGGTCATGAATCCTGGCGTAGCACACGGCTCATAGCCACAACCTTTCATTACTTGCCAATCAAGTAACAGTCACTATTTCTCAGGAAGCTACTGGATAATACAATGCAACAAAATAAGCAACAAGGAAAACAAAGAGAGCAAACGTAAGGGACAGGGGATCTAAGAGAAGAGTGAAGCAGAGAGGAGTCCCAGGATGCTTTGTCTCCAATAGGCCAGGTCACATCAGCCAGAATGGAGTGAAATCAAAGTGAAAGTTGCTCAGTTGTGTACAACTCTTTGAGATCCCATGGACTATACAATCCATGGGATTCTCCAGGCCAGAATATGGGAGTGGCTGGCCGTTCCCTTCTCTAGGGGATCTTCCCAACCCAGGGATCGACCCAGGTCTCTTGTATTGCAGGCGGATTCTTTACCAATTGAGCCACCAGGGAAGCCCAAGAATCCTGGAGTGGGTAGTCTATCCCTTTTCCAGCAGATCTTCCCAACCCAGGAATCAAACTGGGGTCTCCTGCATTGCAGGTTGGATTTTCACCAGCTGAGTTACCAGGGAACCCTGTAGAATAGGAGAGAGGATAGAAGAATTGAAGAATTATGTCCCCAGGGCAAAACACACTAGACTTGATAGGTTACCTGTTATGTATTCCCTTCTAGAAAAGTAGTTAAAATAGCATCATGGGGACTTTCTGGGTGGTGAAGTGGTTTAAGAATCTGCCTGTCAATGCAAGGGACAGGGGTTCCATTCCTGCTCTAGGAAGATTTCACATCTCCTGGGGTAATTCAGCCTGCTGCCACAACTACTGATCCTGAGCTCCATGACAATAGAAACCACCACAACAATAAACCCAGCACACTGCAACTAGAGAAAGCCCAAGCACAGCAATGAATTCTAGTGCAGCCAAGAAATAAATAGCATCCTGGGTTTTCTAGTTCTTGTGAAGAGTTTGGGCAGAATTTGTGATGGGAACATGAAAAAAGGCAAGTAAAAAGGAATCAAATGTCAAATCTAAGGGAAATACAAACTTTCATGAAAAAGAAGATATAGTTGTAGAATAAGATTTTGCTCAGGTGTGAATGATACTTTCATGGTGATGAAAGTGTAACACTGATTATTGATTTCATTTAAAAGTTATTCAAGATGGAAGAAGCTGAGGGGTGGGGTGGTCTCATAAGAGTTCCAATGCTCATCTTTCATACCAAGAAATCAGCGATCAATGCCTAAAACTGAAAAATCGAAGTTAGAACACCATTTAAAATTATAAAAGTATTGTCAGAAGAAATAGCTAAAAAAGAAAAAAAGTGAAGAGGGTGTTTCTGAGAAACCCAACTCAGGTATTAGAGCAAGGAAGTACTGTTTTTTATTAGATGTGTTCAGTTTTTTAAGTTCCATGTGTGTTTTACTTTTATAAAAATAGAATTTAAACATTTTTAACTGGAATTGCCATTGTGAGAACGTCAGTCAGTGTGGAAGGCTGCAGGGTAATATTTTTGGAGAAAAGGGAAAGCCGTTTTCTATTTTTCAAATCTGCCTAGACATAGACCTAGCTCTGTTAGTTATTCTAGAAGGAAAGAAGCTCAGCATGAATCTTAAGTTTCAGACCTCCTTCTTATAGCATTGTTTCTTTAAAGGATGCAAACTTTGCATTTTAAAGTTTTCTTTTTAACTCTTTTCTTTTTTTGTAGTCTCTTAAAATAGAATTTTTTTCTGCCAACACAGTCACCAATAATATTTTGCTGCCCTAGACAGCTGACCACCAGCCTATATAATAAGATTGGCCCTGACACTATGAAATTGGCATAACTAAATGTGATGATAGATAGGAAAATGTGGAATCAGATTTTAGTAAAGTCAGCCCTTAGTCTCTCCAGAAAAGAACTCATCCCTCAGAAAAGGTCCTAGAACGACATCCTGAGGTTGAATTCCTATGCCAAAGCCCATGATGCTTCGGTAGTAAAGAGCTTTGTATAAATGCTTGGTCGAGTGGTCAATTTTATGGGAACCAGAGATACTGCTCAAGAAACTCCAGGGCTGGCTAAAATACCTCATACCCTCAGGACAGTGACTAATGAAATAAAAACATGTCTGTGAAGGTCTGCAAGAAACTTAGAGGCAAATTAATTCTGACTTGTGTGACATTTGTTGACTCAGATGTCTGTGAACTTTCTATTGTATCAAGTACCTTACTACCCAGAAACAATGGACATAATTAGGTTAATTTAGGACAGGTAAACCAGCTGAAGAAAATTTCCATTTACCTGTAAATGGTATAGAAGTGGACTTTTAAAAAACCAGACTATCAATCTATGCATTTAACATTCATTGTGATTTTATCACTAATTTGGCCTTACTTCTTCCATCTTATGTATTGCTGAACTTTTTTTTCTGAATTTCACTTTTTTTCTTCCTGGTCTTCTGAAATGATTTTTTTTTTTTTTTCATTTCACTTTTCCTTTCCTATCCTGATTTGGAAAATACAAATTTTTCCCTTTTTTTGTTGAGGTATAGTTGATTTAAATATTATATTAGTTTCAGGCATACAATGTAGTGATTCAAAAATGTTTACATATTGTACTTCATTTATAGTTATTATAAAAATTCACTGTATTCCCTGTGCTGTGCAATATATCCTTGTATCTTATTATTTTATACTTAGTAGTTTGTATCTCTTAATCCCCTACTGCTATCATGCCCCTCCCCCTGCCCCTCTCCCTTTTGGTAACCACTAGTGTGTTCTCTATATCTGTGCATCTGTTTCTTTTTTGTTACATTCACTGGTATTATTTTTTAGATTTCACATATAAGTGATAACATATAGTAAAGAAAATACATATTTTATCTTTAGTCTTCAAGCTGTTGTCCTTGAAATTTTTAACATGGTTACAGAGAAAATTTACAGTAATCAATATCTTCACCTGCCAACTGTATAACATAAAAGTTTAGGATGCTTTAATCCATATATTTTCCCATTCTCTAAATAATAGAAGTCTATTGTTTTATTTTCAATCACTTCTGACCCATTCACCTGCTTACATTCAATATTTGTCCAGTCTTTTAGCTCTATATTATTTATGATGACTCCCTCACAATTTAGACATTGTTGTTTTATACTCTCAATAGTGAGTAGATTTGGTGATATACTTATGATTTTATTTATATGCCATTTTCCCCCAAAGCTCAGATCTTTTTTGGAGATTTCTTCCTTCCACTTGAAAAACACCCTTCAGAAATTCCATAAATGAGTATTTGTTGCTATTAAATTCTTTCAATTTTATTATACAGAAAATACTTTCCTCTTGTTTGTGAAAGATAATTTTGCAAGGAACACAATTTTTGTTTTACAGTTGTTTTCTGTAAGTACTTTGAATATTTTAATATTCTTTCTTCAGTCTTCATTGCTGTTGATGACTCGGCATTCAATCTAGTCATTATTCCATCTTGGGTAAACTGCCTGTTTTTCTCTGGCTGCCCTTAATGATTTCTCTGTATTTTCTGTGTTCTGCATTTCCATTGGGTGAGTCTAGGTGTGGATTTTTTTTTTTTATTTATCTAGATTAGAGATGTGTTGGTCTTCTGGATTAGAGATATGTGTCTCAACAATCTTGGAAAATTCTCTGGCATTTGACCTCCCTTTTCTACTTTCATTTGTTTCTCTAATCAGCATTCCTCATAATTCTTCAGCTTGTCTATCTGGCTCTTCAGCCATCCCATTTCGTTCTTCTAAATCATAGTTTGTTTTTTTTTTCATCTCTCTCACTTTTTTTTCTCTCTTTCCTTACTCTTTTAAAACAATTCACTTTTATTTAACATATTAAACCTCATCGTTTTACCACCTCCAATAATTCTTATGGATCCAGCTTTGTTATTTCTGCTAATTCACATCATACTGGTGTTTGCATGTGTGTGCCTGTTGTGGGTGTGTATGTGTGTGTTTAAGGGTTTTGTAGTTGTGGGCACTCTCTTTTGCCAGAGGTCTAGGTAGAGGGTGCCTAGACCCTAGGAAAAGCTGACTTTCCTTCTGAGGTCAATAAGCATTGTTTAACCAGGGTCCCTTTTATGTTAGGATTTTATACATCACACAAATAGTGCTAAAATCCTTGTCATGGCTGGTGACCTTGAGATCTTCAGAGAAGATTCTTTGTAACTCCCACTCAAAATTGAGACTGGTAAAACTTCCCTGGTGGTCCAATGATTAGGACCCTATGCTTTCACTACCAGGGGTTCAATCCCTGGTTGGGAAGCTAAGATCCCGCATGCCACACAGTGGGGCCAAAAAGGAGAAAGGGTGAGACAGCTCTCCCTGCTGCCTGAGTCGTTTGGGATTTTCTTCTTCTTTGCTATTTTTCTTTTACATTGTTGTTGTTGTTTAGTCAATAAGTCAGGTATAACTCTTTGCAACCCCATGTACTATAGCCCTCCAGGCTCCTCTGTCCATGGGATTTCCCAGGCAAGAATACTGCAGTTGGTTGCCATTTCCTTCTCTAGGAGATCTTCCCAACTCAGGGATTGAATCTGTGTCTCTTGCCTTGGCAGGAGGATTCTTTACTGCTGAGCCACCTGGGAGGCCTTCTTTTATATTAACACTTCTTAAAACCCTTTTTGGGAAAGCTCTAAGTGTGAGGCTGTCTAGATAGTTTCAGAGATGACAGCAGTTTCAGTAATTTCCACCTTAGACTGACCTTCTTTGTCTGACCTCAGTGATTTTCTGGACTTTCCATGGGTATGACTTTTTAAGTATATTTCTCCCATGCCTAGAATTCTTTATCATTTGCAGAAGAAGGAATTTTCCTGGCATTACAGCATTCCACCCATTTTATCCAGAAGCCTCTGTGCCTGTGTCACATGGTAATTTTATACCCTCTGAGTAGATGGAAAGCACAAGGAGACCAGAGAGAAGGGCGCACTAGGTCCATTTTAAGCAAGTAGCTGCTTCTGTGTACTCTTTATGTCTCATCAGGTCCTTTTCCTCTAAAATAAAACCCTCCAGGATTAGATCAAAGCTGTCTCTGACTCAGCATTTGACAGGTGGTCATTGCCAACATGTAAGCCTCAAATGGAGGCTCAGTGGAGAATATCACAAGCAACACATTGTTGTGTGTTGCAAGGATGGAAGATGATTCTAATTCCAATTCATTCACTTGGTAAATATTTATTGAGTTCTGGGTACAATGCTAGATTCTGGAGCTGCAAATTGAAGTAGGATTCAATCCCTGCCTTCATGGAACTCACTAATAAGGAGAGGGGATGGACATAAATAGTCAAAACTGCAACTAAACTATGCTACAAGGATTTTTGAAGACTGGAGAACAGAGAGATCACTGTGGGAGCCCAAAACGGAGGGGATGTGTTGTCTAGTCAAAGGATAAAAAGCAAAAAGGATGCATTAGAATCGTGATGACAACTGGCAGTAGAAGGAGTTACTGACTGCCTCCCACACTGTTCCACTTCCCTCTCCTTCCACCCCCATACAATCACAGAGCATCAGAAAATTTTCCTTAAGATTTCATTGGAAATGGAAGAAGTAAGTAAGATAGCCAAAAAGAGCTAAACTTGGTGACTTTCTGTAAAACCGTAAGAACTCTTATGGCCTAGTTGACCCAGGGAAACAGAACCATGAAGGGGAAAACCATGAAGCTAGTGTCCAGAAGAGGCAGAACTAAAAAGGAATTCCTGGCTACTTGTGATGTTTAGAGGAGGAAACAGAATTCCAAGTCATAGTTGGTTGAAATTGGACATAAATTGTCAAGGAATTTGGGCCAAACTTGGTGGGTAACAGAGAGCCACTGAGAGGGGTAATTGATCTCAAAAGTCATCAGGACACGTTCTGTTTGGCTTCCCAGATGGCGAAGCTGTAAAGAATCCGCCTGCCAATGCAGGAGACATGGGTTTGATCCCTCAGGCAGGAAGATCCTCTGGAGTAGGAAATGGCATCCCACTCCAATATTCTTGCCTAGAAGATTCTATGGACAGAAGAGCCTGGCAGGCTATGGTCCATGGGGTTGCAAAGACTGGAACATGACCAAGCAACTCAACAACAATAACAGCAATGTTATCAAGATAGGAGTGTAGAGGACTAATTTGAAGTGAAAGATAATAGAGAGGAAGTCTAAACATCCACTTCCCATAAGCTCTTCAACCCCAGAACAGCTGACTGTGGCTCCAGTTGTGCAGTAACTGAAAGACCCCCGTGATCCAGTGGGCCTCCAGATACCCCCTGCTCAAGACACAGCCTCACTCCTGAGGGAGTTCTTGGTTGATTTCTTGTGACGTGTCCCTCCAGGGTCACCTAAAACCCCTGCTGTCTATTCAGCTAAAGCTGTCTGTCTTTCCTTATATCCCGGGTTCCCTCATTCTCCAAATGTGACAACAGAAGAGACTGTTTCCCAAACTTGAATGGACCATTCATACTTAAGAGGGCTTACCAGTATCTCTGTGGGGAAATGGAGATTTAAAAAAAAAAAAACTATAACGTTGGGCAGTTGTATGTATTCAGGGAATCCTACAGTGTCTTCATGGTCAGGATCTCTGGTCTATACCCCCTAACTCCTATTTTTAATGACCAAGAACTTCAGGAAAAAAGCATCCAAGTTTCCAAGAATAAGTATTTCAAGTGTCCCTCTTCCTCAGATTCTGGATGTAATGGGAAATCACTAGAACTTTCCATAGCCCTATTCTCAGAACCCCCTTGTCCAGCTCTGGTCCTGCCTTCCTTTGCCCACCTTTGGCTTTAAAGGGGTTTATCTCCTCTCAATCCCTTCTTTCCTTTCCTTTTCCTCTTTTCCAGTTCCATAACCCCAACTAAAATGGTTTTCTCCAAAAGTGATTTCTGTGGCATGGGTGGGTTCCAGCCACAGATCACAGGTGACTACAGTTATGCCCCCTAACAGTAAGAAGAGGGTGGACTTGGTCTCTTGACGGGAAGTCTTCACCTCATGAAATTTCAAATAAATACGGAGCTTTTCGTTTGTTCTGTTTTGCTCTGTTTTAAGTTTGTACAACAAACTGAATTCTAAGACTGTTCTCTTACAAAATCAAACTGTCACAGGGGCAAGAGACCTTGAAAAACCTACAGGCGTCTTTAGAAAGAATAAATGAGGACATGGCGACTGGAAATAATATTATTTTTGCTTTCAGTCAGCTTGCTACCAATAAGCCCTTAAAAGCATGTTTATTGCCTAGCTAGGTAATGCTCTTAAAACGTTCTGAAATACAGCACCATACTGCACCCAAAGGAATAGGATTAACTGTGGCTAAACATGCTGGGAATTCTTTATCATTTGCAGAAGAAGGAATTTCCCATGAATTACAATACCGAAAACTCCTCATTGAGCGCTAACTCCTTCTCATTGGCTTTCTCATTCTAAGTGAGATAATCTGTTTCTGAGTAGCTGAGTAAAACAAGGAGCCTGTGTAAGGCATGAATATTGAGGAAAATGGGAGAAAAGTAAGACCAGAGTGCCTTAAAGAAGGGAAGTCTAAATTATTCAGTAAGAATTTTATTTCTTGGATTTGAACTTCACTGGAAATTCACTGGGACATTCTGTGCCCTAGATCAGAATTTGTTAAGGTATATCCAAAAAGGCATACTTACTGAAATATCCACCTGATAAATTATTCTCATTTATAAGTATAGTGGTCATATATCTCAGACTTTTCTGGGACAATTCCAGTATAAATTTATTCTTTTCTATAAAGGTAATGCCTTTAGTGTCTAAGTGTGGTTTCCTATTACTCATTTTAGAGATTAGAAAACATCTATTGCTAGACCACGTGTTCCAATTTTAAGTTTATAAAATAATGTTAACACGAACCCTCAAAAAATGTTATAGTGATATTCCACTATATTTATAATACTCAGAAATCTGGGCTAATTTAGCTTAGACTTACAAAATCACTGGAACATAAAAGCACTGGTGAGGTAGTGTAATTTATCCTTCTCTTTCAGGTAGGCAGTCACACCTGAGTCACCCCAGGCTAATGAGAATTTATCTTATTTCTAAAGGCGGTCAGATAAGCAGATCAACAAATCTCATCCATTACCTTCCCTCCCTGAATGCACAGCTGTGATCTGAATGTGAAAAGGTAAAGTTCTAGACCCAGTCATCTACCACCTGTGGTGAATGAAGGCTGTTTGCCCCATATCTAACTGGTGATAGGGTCCAAATTCATTTTTTTTCCCTTAAACCATTTCCAAAGTCAGCAAAAACAACTATATATAATGCTAGTAAATTTGTTACAATATAAAAGACCCTGCTTGTGTCCCTTTCCTGTACTTTCTCTCACCTCTCACTATATTAAGCCTTTGCTGGATGACTTGATTGTTTTTCATTTAAAATGAATTCCTGAATTCACTAATAAGTAAAGACCAGGAATTGCAATGTTTCAGTATAAATGCAAAACAAATTTAAAAACCCAATATCAAGCTTGTGGTAATTACTTATCATTTTGAATGTGCTTCCCAGATATCAGGCCTGGAATGAGAAGGGAGACTAGGTCTGCCATTGGCTGGGCTTTGGCTCATGGGCCTCAGTCTCATGTATAATGTAACAGAATCAGAGTAGATTCTCTTTCTTTTCCACTCTAAAGGCAATGGTATTTCTGGGTTGTGGGGGAGGAAGGACATTCTTTACTAGAATCAATATGTTCTCAATTTTATGTAAAGAGCAATGTAATTCCACCTTCAAGTTCCTTTCCCTATGAAATTGCTACCACTTAATTCTTTGGATGGCATCACTGACTCAATGGACATGGGTCTGGGTAGACTCCAGCAGTTGGTGATGGACAGGGAGACCTGGTGTGCTGCGGGTCACGGGGTCGCAAAGAGTCGGATACGACTGAGCAACTGAACTGAACTGAACTGAATTCTTTTGCATAGATATTCTGGTGTCTCCATCACCTAAAATTAGAGAAATAAATACGAGTGCAGTGCATCTACAAGAGCAATTTATGGAGACAGGAAGTGGAAGGGTATAGCAGGAGGAGATGGCAAGAGAAGAGAATTCACAGGCTGGTGTTATGTCATGGAGACCAGTAGGTAGGCCTTCCCTGGTGGCACAGTGGACAAGAATATGCCTGCCAATGCAGGGGACACAGTTTCAATCTCTGGCCCAGGAAGATTCCACATGCTACAGACCAGCAAAGCTGATGCATCACAGCTACTGAGCCTCTGTGCTACAATTACTGAAGCCAGTGCTCCTAGAGCCTGTGCTCTGCAACAAGAGAAGCCACTGCAATGAGAAGCCCGTGTGCTTCAATGAAGACTAGCCCCTGCTCACCACAACAAGAGAAAGCCCACAAGAAGCAATGAAGACCCAGTGCAGTAAAAATAAAGACAGAAAAGAAAAATTAAAAATAAAATAATAGAAAAAAGACCAGCGGGCGTGGAGAATTCCCTGGCAGTCCAGTAGTTAGAACTCGTGAGCTTCCACTGTGAGGGGCCTGGATTGGATCCCTGGCCTGGGAACTAAGATCCTGTAGATTGAGTGATTTGGCCAAAAAAGAAAAAGACCAGTGGGCAATGCCTTCTGTCTTCAATTGAGATACATTTGCCTTTGCAGTACATATTTATTCACCTTGGTTTTTCATTTGTGTATAGGCATGTTTCTAGCATGAAATACTCTTTAAAAAGTATTATACAAATGCATAAACACTATCTGTAAATGTCACTTCAAAAACATTTAGTTGTTTCAATGTCTTGGAGCTTGTATAAACTCATGTTTCATCTTAAATATTTGAGGCAAGAAGGTTAACACGAAATGCTGCTCTGGTTTACTATTTTTCTGTATTATGGTGATAAATGAGTGGAGAAAAGGACACACACCAAGGTGGAGGAAAGAGCATATTTTTCTTCTGCAATGTAAAACTTTTAATTATTTTAAATGTGTGACTTAGTCAACTTGGAACCAGTCCACCTCACAGGAAAATAAAAAGAAATGAAAATTGATGATACAATGGTTCAGTGACTTAAAATTTAAAGTTATTACAAATGGAGTATGAAAACCTGTCTAACCTAAGCAGTTGCCGCTTCTGGGGGTTGTGTGTGTGTATTTGTGTTTGTGTTCGGTTAAAATATCATTATATAGATTGTTTTTATTTTCTTTGAAGACACAAATAAAGTTTATTTTTAAAGAATTTTTTTCATGTGGACCATTTTATCAAATTTGTTACAGTATTGTCTCTGGTTTTTTTTTTTTTTTTCATTTTGTGACCACAAAGCATGTGGAATATTAGCTTCCCAACCAGGAATTGAACCCGCAGCCCCTGTATTGGAAGGCAAAGCCTTAACCACTAGACTGCCATGGAAGTCCCAATAAAGGTTATTTTTAACCTACCTTATAGGTACATATATTCTTTACAAAGCATCTTATGTCACACAATTAATAAGGAATAATTACACACAAACCGCACTTAGCTGTCACACACCCTCCAGTGCTCTCCTCTCCAAACAAAAATAAGAGAGCTCATTTTGCTCTGAAATGATTCTGAATTAACACCCAAAAGTAAGTCTAACTTTCCAAATTGATTGGTGAAAGCATAAGGTTAGGTGGCCCCCATATTTTGCTAACTCTGATGAAGAGGAAAGGTAAAATTTCTACTTTTTAAAATTATCTTCCATATGTGCACAGAGATTAAAAAAAAGCAAAACTCATAAGCTACTAAGTGTCTATTCGTATTACATTGAATAAATAAATTACAATGTAACCAGTCATGGAATACTATACCTACTGCTCAAAGGAATAAGATGATCTGTCAAGGATAAATGAATAAACACTTTTAAATGTTTTAAATGTAGAAGTGTATATTCATATCCCTGTGGTAAAAATACTTACTAATTTAGTAATAAATTATAGTATAGCACATGTATGTTTGTGTGTGTGTTTATAATACAAATGATGCCAATGGTTAGCACTGGGAGACAGGAGACAGAATAAGGGAGAATCTCACCTTCTCTATGTTTTTGAATGATAACATTTTTAATGACCATAAATTACTTTTGTAATCAGAATAAATATTAAATGTCCTATAATATGGACATTATACATTTAATCAAGTGTTGATTCTCCTGCCGATAAAATAAGAGCGTCTGGGAATTGAGAAGATAAAATGCCAGTGGTTCCTTTCACTATTATGCCTAATTACTCACTTGTAAAATTTTTGCTTCCCATTACCATGATTTTGAACTCTTCTGGCTTACATGTCTTATTTCCCAGTGGAGGACTCTTTCCACCTATGACCAGTGATTTCACTGAACTTTGAATAATAGACAAAGAAGAGAGTCACTGCTCTAACTTAAGTAATTAACCTTCATTATCAAGCAGAAATAGAGTTACTCGTATATATCAAGGGCATGAAGGAGTATTTATAACCCTGAGACTCCCCTAGGGTGTCTCCTAGAATTTCTGTATCCAATAGTAAAGATTAATGGAAGACCATAGCAACACAATACATGTAAAACCAGGAAGAACTCAGGCACTTAGGGAGGGAAGGTTTGGACCACCCCACCAGATATAGAACTCTGACCACAGAATTGCTGGCTGAGGGCAAATTGATACAGAAAGTTGGTAGTGGGCAAAGGAAGTTATAAATACCAACTGTATTCTTCTGACTTATTGCAGAACTGAAGACCATAATAGTTCTATATATTTTTATTCCTTGCTTTGTTTTATATATATATTTGTATGTAATTGAAAAATTTTCTATTTATTTTCTCTTCACTTTTATTTCTATGAGGTGATGGTTAACTATAATTTAGTTTTGAGGTTATTGGTTACCAAGATAGGTTTGTGGCTGAATTAGAAAGGAACAAACATCTTCAAGGATCAACGCAGTGTTTAATGGGAGTTTGGGTCTTTTCTTTAGAAAAATGGTATGTTTTATTTGCATTGGGAATGGTTGCATAATGGGAGTAAGTTGTTGCCCTTGCAGCTGTTTAGAAGACTCTGTGTGCATAAAAATTTGTTTATGGTTATCGAGCAGGTAAAAATGTAGACTGTGATAGAATGGTTTGACTCTCAACTCTGATGTCATACAATTTTTCTATTTGGTGATATGGTGCAGTGGTAAGGAATCCACCTGCAGTGCAGGAGGCATAAGAGATGCAGCTTCAATCCCTGTGTCAGGAAAATCCCCTGGAGGAGGACATAGCAACCCACTCCAGTGTCCTTGCCTGGGAAAACCCATGGACAGAGGAGCCTGGTGGGCTACAGTCCATGGGGCTGCAAAGAAAGAAAGAAAGTGAAATCACTCAGTCGTGTCTGACTCTGCGATCCCGTGGTCTGTAGCATACCAGGCTCCTCCATCCATGGCATTCTCCAGGCAAGAATACTGGAGTGGGTTGCCATTTCCATGGGGCTGCAAAGAGTCAGACACAACTGAGCGAACATGACTGACTGAGCTGAGAAGGCTAAAAACTACATTCTTCAGACTTTTGCTGCTAGGATTCTTGATGTAAATTTGGTTCTGCCAATTAAACACATTTGTATGAGCTTTTTTGGAATGAGTTATACCATCTTTCAGGGCTTCCCTGGTGGCTCAGAAGGTAAAGTGTCTGCCTGCAGTGTGGGAAACCCAAGTTCGATCCCTGGGTTGGGAAGATCCCCTGGAGAAGGAAATGGCAACCCACTCCAGTACTCTTACCTGGAAAATTCCGTGGACTAAGGAGCCTGGTAGGCTACAGTCCATGGGCTCGCAAAGAGTCGGACACGGCTGAGCGACTTCACTGTCTTTCACTTTCTTTCTATACCATCTTTCTGTAACCATGTGGACAGACAAGCAAGCTCTGAAGGGTGGGGGCTTGGAGTGGCCAGATGTCATAATCCATAGTCTAGTCACGAGCTCCATGGGTGGAGGTGGAGGTGATGGTGGCAGCTCTTGGAGCTGTGGCTGCAGCAATCACTAAATCCTGGGATTGCATCAACAGTGGTCAACACTCAATTCAAAGTTTCAATGAAATACCTTGACTTCCACACCTCCAGCACTTACAATTATTTTATAGACAACTTATTTCTATTTAAATCCTTTCACATTCAAAAAACCTCTCTTTTTCTTTCCTGAATTAAAGCCCAATTGATAGAAAACCCTACAGTTACACTTGTACCTGTTCAAAAAGAGGCAAGCAAAGGATATTCACTTCAACAACTCCAACACAATGACCTACATGTCTAATCATAGGGGAATGGGTGAATAAATTAGGGCATGTATCTCCTATGAGATGCATCAGTTTAAAAGAATGAAGTGCATCTCTACCTCTGAACATGAAAACACTTCCAAGACAATAAGGAAGTTACATGATGGCTATGCTATATTAAACACACTAAACATATATATTCTAAATATTGCATGTACAATACATGGTTTGAGTATATATGCCATGCATTACCAGATACTTTTTGAAAAAATATACACCAGATTCATAATAGCAATAACTTCTTTGGAAAGTACTAGCATTGACAGTTGCTGCTGCTGCTAAGTCACTTCAGTAGTGTCCAACTCTGTGCGACCCCATAGACAGCAGGCCACCAGGCTCCCCCGTCCCTGGGATTCTCCAGGCAAGAACACTGGAGTGGGTTACCATTTCCTTCCCCAATGCACGAAAGTGAAAAGTGAAAGTCAAGTCGCTCAGTCACATCCGACTCTTTGCGACCCCATGGACTGCAGCCTACCAGGCTCCTCCGTCCATGGGACTTCCCAGGCAAGAGTACTGGAGTGGGGTGCCATTGCCTTCTCCAAGCATTGACAGTGGTTCATTTTTATTGGGTTGGCCAAAAAGTTTGCTCAGGTTTTTCTGTATGTTGTTGATGAAAAACCCAAACCATTTGGCCCACCCAATAAATAGAATGATTGATTAAATTTTTAGAATCAGAATATAGCCCTGGATTACTTGATGATTAAAAAGAAATAAAAGATACAGTTCAGTTCAGTTGCTCAGTCATGTCCAACTGTTTGCAACTACATGGACTGCAACAGGCCAGGTTTCTCTGTCCATCACCAACTCCCGGAACCTACTCAAACTCATGTCCATTGAGTCAGTGATGCCATCCAGCCATCTCATCCTCTGTCGTCCCCTTCTCCTCCTGCCTTCAATCTTTCCCAGCATCAGGGTCTTCTCCAATGAGTCAGTTCTTCCCATCAGGTGGCCAAAGTATTGGAGCTTCAGCCTCAGCATCAGTCCTTCCAATGAATATTCAGGACTGATTTCCTTAGGATGGACTGGTTGGATCTCCTTGCAGTCCACTCTTCTCAAGAGTCTTCTCCAACACCACAGTTCAAAAGCATCAATTCTTCAGTGCTCAGCTTTCTTTATAGTCCAACTGTCACATCCATATCTGACTACTGGAAAAACCACAGCTTTGACTAGATGGACCTTTGTTAGCAAAGTAATGTCTCAGCTTTTTAATATGCTATCTAGGTTGGTCATAGCTTTTCTTCCAAGGAGCAAGCGTCTTTTAATTTCATGGCTGCAGTCACCATCTGCAGCGATTTTGGAGCCCCCAAAAATAGTCTGTCACTGTTTCCATTGTTTCTGCATCTATTTGCCATGAAGTGATGGGACCAGATGCCATGATATTCGTTATCTGAATGTTGAGTTTTAAGCCAACTTTTTCACTCTCTTCTTTCACTTTCATCAAGAGGCTCTTTAGTTCTTCTTCACTTTCTGCCATAAGGGTGGTGTCATCTGCATATCTAAGGTTATTGATATTTCTCCCAGAAATCTTGATTCCAGCTTGTGCTTCATCCAGCCCAGCGTTTCTCATGATGTACCCTGCTTATAAGTTAAATAAGCTGGGTGACAATATATAGCTTTAATGTACTCCTTTCCCTATTTGGAACCAGTCTGTTGTTCCATGTCCAGTTTTATCTGTTGCTTCCTGACCAGTAAAGCAATTATAAACATTTAAAATATAAAGTCGTATAGCATTTTTAAACTACCTGGAGCTACTTGAACAAAATATAGGAGAGGGTTGGAGAAAGATATAAAACAAGCTAACATTTTTTGGGAAAGAGAGGGCCATAGAATGGGTGAGAATACATAGATATTACTTTGTTCTTGAGAATGACAGGGAAATATGAGTTCAAATATATTTTTAAAGTAAGAGTAAGCATAATAGAATAACAATTGGACATCTAATTTGCAAATCATCTGAGAAAGGGATCAAGGGAAACAATACAACAAAAGACATCAATGGAACAAAAGAAGCTAGAACATGTAGTAAGGAGATGATTCTATGGAAAAACACAGAACACCAAAATTGACTCAAGAGCGTATCAAATCTGCAGTGTATTATCCAGGAAAGAAACTTAAAAGGTTTAAAATAATAATACTGTAATGAGGAAAAGAAAAGGCAATAGACCCATATGATTTAAGGACAAGTTCTCTCTATTCCTTGAAGGTTTAATCAAGTCCCTATATTATTTGTGCAATTACAGAAGATAGAAAAATTGGAATATTTCCCAGTCAATTTTAGGGGTTTACATTGCTATAAAGTTAAAAGCAGAAAAAAAAAAAAGCTAACAAGATAGCATAATAAACATGAACAAATAAAGACCAATATCGTTCATAAATATAATTGTAAAAATCCTCTCTGGAACATTATAATATTAAATCTAATGTTATATTAATTCTAAATGAAGTACTTCTGAAAATTTACGAATGGATCAACTTTAGGAAATCTGTTTGCCTAATTCATAACTCAAGTTAATTGAGAAAAATCATGAATATTTTCATAATTGCCATAAAGATACTTGATAAAATTCAATATCCAATCCTTAGGGGAAAATATTACCAAACTAAGGAATAAAAGTATATTCTCTTATTGTGATAGAGTATCTATTAAAAACAAATATCATAGCTAATATAAGACATCAGTGGCATTCCCACAGAAGTTAGGATTAAAACAAGAATATCAGTTTTTAAGACTATTTGCATCATTCTAGAATTATTAACAAAAAGATCAGTAAAGAAATAAGGTACAGATTCACAAATTGAAGGGATAAAATGAAAATAATTTGCAGATATATAATTTAGTTCTAAGAAAATTAAGGGAAACAACTAAAAATATAATAAAACTAATAAAAGGTCCAAATGTTATGCCAAAAGGTCAGAATGCCAAAGATATAAAATACATAAATCTCAATAGAATCAGAAGAGGAGGAGGAGAAGAGGAAGAAGAAGAAGAATTGAAATAGAAAAATATTCCATTCACAATAGCAAAAAATTATAAAATGCTTAAGATGAAATATTCAAGACATACAAAAGTAACAACACTTTTCTGGAGTGTATTTAAAATTTTTGAATTAATGGAAATATATTAGATGTTCCTGAATGGAAAGATTCAATCTTGGAATCATTCAATTCTCTCTCAATTTAGTCTATACATTTATTTTCAGCACAAATTGTTTCCTGTTCAAAAAATTATTTTTGAAGCAATCACATAGTTACAGAAAAGGTGAGTGCAATACAAAGGCCCACTTTTTTCTGATTTATTTGAGAGTAAATTACTTCCCCATTTTCCTATCATCTAAAACTTTAGTGTTTTTCATATGAACAAACATGTTCTACATGATGTCGATACAGCCTTAAAAATCAGTTTATTGATATATTATTGATGTATTATTGTCTTCTAATCGTTAATCCCCATAATCAAGCTTCATCAATTACCTTAGTAATCTTTAGTTGTGGCATGTGGGATCTGGCTTCCCTGATGGCTCAGTTGGTAAAGAATCTGCCTGCAATGCAGGAGACCCCAGTTCGATTCTTGGGTCAGGAAGATCCCGTGGAGAAGGGATAGACTACTATAGTATTCTGGCCTGGAGAATTCCATGGACTACTGCATAGTCCATGGGATCCCAAAGAGTTGGACATGACAGAGCGACTTTCACTTTCACTCACTTGTGGGATCTAGTTCCCTGACCTGAGATCAAACCCAGGCCTCCTGCATTAGGAGCAACCCTTAAGTAATCATAGCAAAAACAGCCAGTTCTCAATCATGCATGGCCTTTAGTTATGCCTCCTTCAGTCTTTAATAGTTCTTCCCTTGAATTTCATGACCTTGATACTTTACAAGACTATAGGTCAGTTGCTTTGTAGAATGTTCTTCAATTTGGACTTGTCTCACATTTCCTTAAAATTGAGTTCAACTTACGCATCCTTGGCAAGGGTACTACAGATGTAAACCATGCTCTGCTGATCCCGACTAGGCTGTCTCTGCTTTGTGGATGCCCTCCAGGTCCTACTCAGGCTTTGACACACAATACCAAGCAACAGCTCTGCATGTTTCCCTCTTCACCCTACCTGCCCTCTGAATCCCACTCCAGACCTTCTCTGTATATGAGCATCCTTTTTACCCTCCTGTGACTCAGACACCCCACGGAAGGACTCTATAAATTTAATACAATCCCAACCATAATTTCAAATGAAATTTATTTAGAACTTTAAAAAATGATGTTAAAATTTTACTTAAACAGCAACTTGAGATGAGTCAAGATGTGTTTGAAAAAAAAGATTGAAAGGATTTACTTAACCATTTATTGCAACATATTATAAAAGAAAAAAAATTGAAATAGTTAGATTCTGAATCAGGAATAAACATTTATGAAAAAAAAAGAGATTAAAGATAACAGATGGAAGAATATTGTAGTATTTATAGTCAGAATAGAAATAACAATTTAGTTGAAGAATGGTGATAATGAAGAAAAGCATTAATTAACAGTCTGTATTAGGATTTACATAAAAGTTTAAGCGCAAAAAATAAAATCATAAAGCAATATTGATTCATAACATTATATTATGGGGCTGGGATATACCTTGCTAGACATAGTAAAGGAGAAAAGAAAAGAATGAACACTTAGACTATTTACAAATTAAAATATCCTATATAGTAACCAAACAATAGTGGCTCCATTTCTTTCCTGCACTTTCCTTCATATGGAAAATGAGGGCTTTGGATAGATGATTCTGAAAATCTCTTCAAGCTCTGAAAAATAATTCTCAATATTTTATGCATATAATTGTACTTTCATTTTGTTCATGTCTGCCTTGTACCTGTCATATAATATAACCTCCTTGAAGCATATTTTTTAAATCCAAGCCTTTTGATTGGAACGTTTTACATACATTCATTGTAACTATTGATAAAGTAGGATTTATGTGTGTCATTTTACTTTTTTATTTTCTCAAGTCTTTTTTTCTTCTTTTGTACCTGCAACAAGGAATACAGGCTTTATAGAATTAGTCCAGGAAAAATAAAACACAAGAGCTGCAACTATAACCAGTAGCAATGATGACAATCCTATAGGGGTGAAGGATGATCTAATTTGTAAAGTTCTCCACTGAAGTCTCTACTGAACTTGCTAATGATTGGACAGAGATTTTTGTAAATCCCAATAAGCCTCTCAACCTTTGCCAAAGGGTCCAAGTACATTGTAGCCTATCTTCAATATTCCAGCAGTTTATAATATACTCTGCTTTAATCTTAACTCCCTTTTGCACAGTCTCAAAGTAGGCAGAGATCAGAGATGAGGGCTTCTCTGCTCCTTCGCCTGAGCACAGCCCTGCATTGTGTGGCCTTCTAGATTGCCAGAAATAAGTAAAAGTTTTTCTTGGTGGTCTGTGGACATCTCTTTCCCATGCTTTTTTTTTTTTTTTTGGAGTCTTTTGGTCAGCCTCTTGCATATCCCACCTTGTATTCCCATTTAGCTTGTATTCCCATTTAGCTTGTATTCCCATTTCAGACAGCTCTGATGTTAAATGATTTCCTCCAATCGTTTTTGAAAAACACTGGTGATAGGCTGTCCATGTAGAACAAGTTCTGAGTCCAGTCAAATAGAGACAAACTTTGAGAATGGGGCTGGAACAGCCAGACAGATCAAATAGAAACGATTCTCTGGGGAGAGAGTCTTTGGGATAGCTCCAAACTTGTCTGCGGCCTCCAGTGGCTGCTAGGCTGCTGGCTTTCACAGTTACCATGGTTACAAGGCCTTTAGTTTTCAAGACTACTTTGGAGCTATGCAGAAGGGTAGAGAGCAGGTTACAATGCCACCAAACTCAATGCTCTTACCTGTTTTTCTCAATTTGATGTTCCTTGGATTGTTGTAAACTTTTGGCTATTTTCCAGAGTTCCGAAAAAGTTTATTTTTGATGATTTTTTTTGGTCAGTATTCTAATTGCCTTTATGAAGGAGTGGTTTTTCTGAGATCCTTATTCTATCATTTCTTAAGAAGCCAGTATGCTTCTGCCATTTATTTTTATTTTTTTTCCCTTTTTATTATTTTAAATTTTATTTTTTAACTTTACAATATTTTTTGCCATACATCAAAATGAATGCACCACAGGTATACATGTGTCCCCCATCCTGAACCATTTACTTTTAATTTGGTATCTTATCTACTGATTTATAGAAGTTTTCCATTTAACTTTTTAATTGATTCTGGATATAAATCTTTATCTTCCCAGGTGGCACTAGTGGTAAAGAACTTGCCTGCCAATGCAGGAGATGCAAGAGATGTGGTTCAATCCTTGGGTAAAACCAATAAATCTTTGGTCGAGTATATGCCCTGTGGATATCTTCTCTAAGTTGGTGTCTTGCCTTTTCGATCTATGGATCTAATCTCGTGCCTTGATGCTCACCTGAATGAGTCTGTCATGTAGAGGAGGAGTGAACACTTTGGTTCACCTGCCAGGTAGTCAACAGTATCGATTGGCTCAAACAGAAATTGGTGGGAGGTGGAAATTCAAGTCATTGTGCTATATAATATGATTAAAATTATTCACATCATATTTTTATATTTTTATTATTCAATTATTATTAAAAACTGAAGTAAAATAGAAATAAATGGAGAAAATAAAAATTTTCCTCTTCCATCTCTTCTACTCATGACTTAACCTTGGTTGTCAGTATTTGGTGGGTCCTTCCTCACCCTTTCTTATGAATTTATACACAATCACACATCCACACATGTGTTTAGGTGGTAAAAGATTTATAAATAAGGTCATACTAACTCTGTTTTGTGATGATGGTTTCCTATTATTGTTATTTTTAAAGGCTATATAGCATTCAATAGTAGCAGAAATATTATGTTTTGCTGGAGACTTAGACTGTTCCCAGTTTTTCATGCCAAGAAACAATACTGGGATGTCATTTTACATATATTTCTATTTTTAAATCTAAATACTTCTAAAGAAATGAATCCCCAAAATAGAATGCCTGAACCAAATGATGGAAACTTTCTTTCATTTATATAGAGTAGAAGCTTGACTTCTTGAATGTGCATCAAGATACGTTCACCTATAGTTAATAGAAATGCGTATTTACACACATTTCTCAGCGAATAGTGAAAATAAGTATTTTTTCTAATTTTGTCAGTTAGATGATTAAAATATATTTTAAGATTTTAATCTGTATTTGATTACCTGCAACACTGAGAATCTTTTCATTGGTCCCTTTTTATCTCCACTTCCATGAATTGTTTATTTTTATCTTTCAACTATTAATATTTTGACTTTTTTCTTATTGATTTCTATTTTCTCTTTACATATTCTGAATAGTAACCTTTGTCTATAAAACATATTGTAAATATTTCCTCAACCCTGTTGCTCATATTTTAATTTTACTTATATGGTCTTTTTATATTCATTTTTTAAAAGGAGATTGTATGATTTAACTTTGAAAGTGAAAGTCACTCAGTTATGTCCAACTCTTTGTGACCCCATGAACTGTACAGTTCATGGAATTCTCCAGGCCAGAATACTGGAGTGGGTAGCCTACCCCTTCTGCAGGGGATCTTCCCAACCCAGGAATTGAACCGGGGTTTCCAGCACATTTAACTTTGGGTTTCTCAAATTCTTGTCTTGTTTAGGAAGGTCAACCTCAATTCAATATTATACAAATACTTTTCTGTATTTCCTTCTAGTAATTTAATAATCTTGATTTATTATTTGGTTTTCTCATTTTTATAGAGAATGACAATTTACCTTCCAAGTCCTTAAATGCATCACTTGTAAATTTATAGGCTTTATAATGAATCTAGCTTTATGTTTTTCCAAAACTGTGGGAAATTATCCAGTAACTTTTCATTAAATTTTCCACCCTTTATCTCATATTTGAAATGCTACCTGTATCAAAATGAAATTCTCATATTTCCAGGAGTCTGTCTTGGGACTCCGGTGTTTCACTGATTGCTATGTCTATATCCATGCCACTGTCTCACTGTTTAATTTATTATAGCTTTATGGTATTTTTTTCCATCCCTTTCCTTGTTCCTCTTTTTTATAAATGTCTTTTCTGTTCTTGTGCCTTTTCTATTTCATGTGATATTCAGAATAAGCTTCAGATTTCTAATAGAAATTCTTATGGCATTTTGATTGGTGTTATATTTAATTAATCAATGAATTTGTGGTAGGTAGATGTGATGTCTTTATAATGTTGGATATTTCCATCCAGGGGGTATGTATATGTCTTGACTGATATAAATTTTTTGTCTGTTTATTTATATAATTCTGACATTTCATATTAGGTGTTTTATAAATGAGTTGCAAATTATAAATGGCACTGTATTAGTTACTACATTTTCTAAGTGGTAATGGTAGATGCTATCAATTTTGCATGTTGTTTCCAACTTCACTCGTTAATTCTCATATAAGTCCTAATAGTTTTCCAGATCATTACTTGATTTTTTTCTTGATTTATTTCAATAATTAGAACTTCCATAAAATGTTGAATAGTAATAGTCACAGTAGCTATCCTTGTCATTTTGCCAATTACAGTGGAAATAGCTTTTAATGTTTCATCATCAGGTTTATTTGAGGGACATAAGAAAGTCCCTTTCTATTCTTTTCATAACAAGTGTTTTTAATAATCATTATCATGATTGAGGATTGAATTTGGTTTCTCTCATTTGTTAATATTGTGAATTAGACTAATAGGTACCCTGATGTTAACCACCTCTCTATTCGTGAGATGAAATCTATTGAGCATCAAGTATTTCTCAAATATCATTAGATTTGATTTCTCAATATTTTATTTATGTACTTGCGTCTATATATTCAAATTGGACTATAATTTCCCTTTATTTGGGGCTTCCCTGATAGCTCAGTTGGTAAAGAATCCACCTGCAATGCAGGAGACCCCAGTTCAATTCCTGGGTTGGGAAGATCCACTGGAGAAGGCACAGGCTATCCACTCCAGTATTCTTGAACTTCCCTTATGGCTCAACTGGTAAAGAATCCGCTTGCCGTGTGGGAGACTTGGGTTCAATCCCTGGGTTGGGAACATCCCTGGGAGAAGGGAAAGGCTACCCACTCCAATATTCTGGCCTGGAGAATTCATGGGGTCACAAAGAGTCGGACACAACTGAGTGACTTTCACTTTCCCATTATTAGAGTGCTATTTTTACTGTAAATTGGGGTCCAGATGCTTGTCATTTGAAAGCCAATAAAAAGGCAAGCTTGGTGGAAAGGAAAGTTTGGTGGACTGTCGCCCAAGGGAGGGGAGAGGGACATGGATGCCTGTCCAAAGGCTGACTTCCTCCCACTGAAGATCAGTGAGCTTTTATAGGTGAAGGGAGGGGGCTACATGCAGAAACAGCACAGTCAGCTCTGATAGTCATCTTGAAATTGGTTCTACAGTGATCTGATCAGTGTAATCTTGTTTCATGCTTAGTTGCTCAGTTGTGTCTGACTCTGCAACCCCATGGACCATAGCCTGCCAGGCTCCTCTGTGGGGATTCTCCAGGCAAGAATACTGGAGTGGGTTGCCATGCCCTCCTCCAGGGGATCTTCCCAACCCAGGGATCAAACCTAGGTCTCCCACATGGCAGGCAGATTCTTTATCATCTGAGCCACCAGGGAAACCCAAGAATACTGGAGTGGGTAGTCTATTCCTTCTCCAGGGGATCTTCCTGATCCAGAAATCGAACTGGGGTCTCCTAAATTGCAGGTGGATTCTTTATCAGCTGAGCTACCCTCTGATCAGTGTCATCTTGATTGTTTTAAGTACAGTTAATCTGCAGTCCCAGGGTCAGTTTGTTCCCTTTCTTTGAAATTAGCTCTGGGAATTGTGGCAGCTTATGTCATGGCTGCAGTCTGGTCATCACGTAGTTAACTTCTTCCACCTGGTGGGGGTTTTAGTCTCTATAAGACAGTTCAAAGGATGTGGCACCGAATATTATCTATAGCCCTTGGAAATGGACTCAAGGTCCTTGATTATGCTTAATGACTAAAGTATTATTTAGTCTTTTTGGACTGTTTTCTTCTGTTTCTGCATTTTCACTGCTTTGATTAAACTTATTCTATGGCTAAAGTTTTTCCACAGACAAAAGGTAGGCTGAGGATATAGAGGACTATAGGGTTCTGCTCCATTTCAGTCCCCCCTTTTCTCTGGTACTTCTCAGTCTTGAGGAAGGACAGGTACAGAAAAAGAAAGGGGACAAAGTTTTGGATAGAGAGGGTAGTCATAAACTTGGCAGAGGAACCCAGTTTTAGTTCCATTTCTGTTCAAATTATCTCCAGCTCTTGGAAGGAATGGGATGACAATCACTCTAGCAACTTCCTGATGAAGAAGGGTATATTCCTGCCTAATTTGGGGAACGGATACAGAATTGGAAATAATCTCAAGTTCCAAGCTTAGCATCAATATTTTGTATTTTGAAAATATTACCTCTCTCTTTTACCAGGTACTTTGTCATAGTAGCTGGATATACTGTACTGCAAAGAGATCAAACTAGCCAATCCTAAAGGTAATCAACCCTGAATATTCATTGGAAGGACTGATGCTGAAGCTCCAAAACTTTAACCACCTGATGCCAAAGGTGACTCATTTGAAAAGACCCTGATGCTGGGAAAGATTGAAGGCAACTGGAGAAGGGGGCAGCAGAGGATGAGATGGCTGGATGGCATCACCAACTCAATGGACATGAATCTGAGCAAACTCCAGGACACAGGGAAGGACAAAGGAGCCTGGTATACTGAAGTCCATAGTTTTGCAAAGAGTCAGACAGGACTTAGCAATTGGACAACAGAGATATTACAATGAAGATAATAATCAAATGCATCTTTATATTATTCTTTAAACGTGTTAGGGTTTTTTAACCTTAATGGTTAAAGCAGATGTACAATGTATGTTGAGGGCTTCCCAGGTGGCTCAGTGGTAAAGAATCTGCCTGCCAATGCACAAGATGCAAGAGATGCAAGTTTGATCCCTGAGTAAGGAAGATCCCCTGGAGTAGGAAATGGCAACCCACTCCAGTATTCTTACCTGAGAAATTCCATGGGCAGCCTGGCAGGCCACAGAGTCAGATACAACTGAGTGACTGAGCACACGTGCACAATGCATGTTTATTAGGCCATAAACAGGATGTTTTTGGTTAACCTAAAGTTCAACTTATATCATGAATAAGCCAGAATGACTTCCTCATAACACAATATTTGAAAATTTCTTGCATAATTTCCCCCTTTTAATGGCAGATCTTTTCATAGAAAGCATCAATAATCATTATATTTTCCCGGCATTCTTAGAGTGGTTCAGTTGCCTTTTCTAGGTCCATTCATGTCCCTCAGTGCTAGGCTTATTTTTTGCTTATATATTGACCTAGTCATCCACGCTGGGGTAAAACTAAAACTAAGACACAGTAAACAAATACAGAGGTATGCTTATGGAGAAACATTTTATAGGCCATACATTTTATCACTTATACCCAATTGTCACACAAACATTGTACACACAATTTTAGCAGTAAACATAAAGCCAGCAGTGATACACATCAATCCTGAACATTGGGTTAAAAAATATAACTTGAGGCAAAACAATAGATTTCCATTAGCATTCTTTAAATTTCTTACCCACTTCAGCAGTATGACCTGAAAGTTATCAAATAATTTCTATATAGTTTAACATACCAAATAATTCTAGTTACTTTAATATTTCTTCTGAGATGGAAAATAGAATGGTGAGTGTCACAGGCTAGGGGGAGGGAATGGAAGGTTATTGTTTAATGGGTGAGAGTCTCACTTGGGGCTGACAAAAGTGTTTTGGAGATGGATAGATTGTGGTGACGGCTGCACAACAATGTAAATGTGCCTACAGCCACTGAACTGTACATGTGATAATGGTCAAAATAGCAAATTGTATGCATATATTATCACAGTAAAAACAATAAATAAACATTTTGAACCATAAAAATATTTCTTTTGAGACACTAAGGGCCATTTGGAATATTCAAAGTCAGCTAGAGAAAGAAACTTACAATCTGTTATCAAAAGCAGCTCTTTATTCCAGGGAAGTTTTGTTCTCTTAACAGAGAGAAAGAAAACCAAATTCCAGTTTTCAATCAGCTTACTATTAATAACACTCATTTACCAAATTAAATCCAACCTAATCTTAATCACTCCTGACAGAGTACAAAATTCTTTTCTCAAAGTTCCCTTTTCCCACAAATGTTTTATTACTTTTTGTATCCATATAATTTGTCCTTTATTTTCCCCCACCTAGAAATAACCAGCTCCAGGACAAAATTATTATCATCATTTTTCCTCAACAAAAATATCTCCATTCCTTATACCTTCTCTCGCCGACAACACATGCCCTACTTGCTTTACACATTGGAATGTTTCCCTTATCATTTTTAGTAGTTTTAATTACAGATTACAATTTTTAACCCTTAAAAGCCTTAACAAAACCAGAAAATAAGTAACTAAAGTGTTATACCAGTATTTACTGATTGGTAAACTTAGGCACATATTTTATAACCTCTAAAAACTTGCATTTTTCTCATAGTATACTTACTCTTTAATATGGTACAATAAACCCAAACACCTTTTGAAATTCTACTAATTAACCCAAAGCTGAAGTCTCAGGCAAAGTGGGCTGTGTTTGTATTTCAAGGACATGATAAGAGTTAACTTATTTCCTAGACATGCTTTTGTTCTCTAAGCCTCAGCATTCTTAAAAGAGTATTTTATCAAGCTAGCTTCCTCTAACTGCATATGCAAAAAGAACTAGTTTTGGAATTTCAAAAGAGTTTCATCTTAACCATTCTTTTTTTCTGGAGTCTAAAGAATACCATTGTCATATTATGTTTTAAAAAATTCTTTCACTGCTATATTTTAAATAGATAACCAACAAGGACCTACTGTACAGCACAGGGAACTCTGCTCAATGTTATGTGGCAGCCTGGATGGGACAAGACTTTGGGGGAGAATAAATACATGTATACGTATGGTTGAGTCCCTTCACTGTTCACCTGAAACTGTTACAACATTGTTAATCAACTAAACCTCAATACAAAGTAAAAAGTTTTTTTTTTAATTACCTTTCTTTTTTTTTCAGTCATAATCGCATAACTAAAATTTTTCTAATGAGTTGAATCTGAATTTCCCATTTTACAAAAGACAATAAAGATACCAATCACGTGGAACTAGAGAGTGTCATACAGTGAAGTAAGTCAGAAAGAGAAAAACACATATTGTATATTAATGCATATATATGGAATCTAGAAAGATGGTACTGATGAACCTATTTGCAGGAAAGGAATGGAGACACAGACATAGAGAAGGGACTTGGGACCACAGCAGGTGGGAGCAGAGATAGTAGCATTGACACATACACACGACCATGTATAAATAGACAGCTGGTGGGAAGCTGCTGTACAACACAAAGAGCTCAGCCTGGCACTCTGTGACAACCAAGAGGTGTCGGATGGGGGGAATGGAAGGGAGGCTCAAGAGGGAGGAGATGTATATAGTATGATTGATTTGTGTTGTTGTACAGCAGAAACCAACACAACATTATAAAGCAATAATCCTCCAGTTTGCTAAGTCACTTCAGTCGTGTCTGACTCTGTGCAACCCCATAGACGGCGGGCCATCAGGCTCCGCAGTCCCTGGGATTCTCCAGGCAAGAACACTGGAGTGGGTTGCCATTTCCTTCTCCAATGCGTGAAAGTGAAAAGTGAAAGTGAAGTCGCTCAGTCATGTCTGACTCTTCGAGACCCCATGGACTGCAGCCCACCAGGCTCCTCCGTCCATGGGACTTTCCAGGCAAGAGAACTGGAGTGGGGTGCCATTGCCTTCTTCACCCTCCAGTTTAAAAAAAGTAATTAGAAAATCATTTTCATATGGAGAGATGATCAAGAAGTAGGTTGCCAAAATTATAGGAAAAAATCCTTACTTTCAGAGAAAATGAATAAAGCATTGTTTTGGGAGGAGAGAGAAAAACTAATGTCATATTTTAATGCATAGAAAAAAGTACAGATGATCTTATTAGAGAAGCAGAAATAGACACACGGACGGTAGAGAACAAATATATGGACACCAAGGCGGGGGTGGGGGTGGGGATTAGGAGATTGCAATCGACACATATACACTATTGATACTAGATAACTAATGAGAACTTACCTTATAACACAGGATACTCAATGTTCTGTGGTGACCTCAGTGGGAAAGAAATCGAAAAGGGAGGGGATAAATGTAAATGTATAGCTGATTCACTTTGCTGTAAGGCAAAAAACTTACACAACATTGTAAAGCAACTGTACTCCAATAAAAATTAATTTATAAAAGATAATATCAGTCACACAAATGGAATATATACGCACACACCAGAAGACAGAATCATCACAAATCCAACAAGATAATGACCGATACAGAGTCCCAAACAAAGACACCCCTAACACAAAAGGTCCTCAACGTCAGGCACGTCAGAACCAATTGGCAAAATGCCCAAATAGCACTTTGTGCTCAAAGGAGAAGTTAGCCCGGGTGCACACCAGTGGGACTTACCGGGTCTTGGAGCTCGTCTGTTCGTCCAGGCGCATGTTCCACCGAGGAAAAGCCTACGTTGACAGCCAGTGCCGAGCAGAGGAGAAACAGAGAAGATTCCCCGAAACAAATGGTTTCAGCAGCTGCTAGAAACACCCGCCCCTCCAAAATCTTTCTCTCAGGGTCAGGTAGCCTCCAGCAGCGGTTCCTCAAAGCCATCCAGGAGCGTCGTCCTGGTGGCTCTACTCTAGGAAAACCCCAGAAACCAGGTGTCGCGAGAGCACAGGAGTCTCGCGGAAGGAGCCAAAAACAGAGTGGGGTCCAGCTGCTCGCCACTCTAAAGCCAAAGAAGAGGCGAGCTGGTGGAAAGGAAAGTTTGCTTTATTTCAGAGGACAACAGCCTGGGGGCAGGGGGCTCCTGACAAAGGCCAACTCCTCCACACTGACAATCAGTGGGCAAGAGCTTTTATGGAGGGAGGGAGGAAGGGATGGGGCTTCATGCAGAAAGAGCACAGTCGGCTCTGGCAATCATCTTGAAATTGGTGCTGCAAGAGTCTGGTCAGTGTCATCTTGATTCGATTAGGTACAGTTAATCTTCAGTTCCAGAGTCAGTTTGTTCCCATTTCTTTGAGGCCAGGTCTCAGAATTGTGGCAGCTTATGTCATGGCTACAGTCTGGTCATCATGTGGGGGTTTCAGTACCTACAAGACAGCTCATAGGATATGGCTCAGAATGTTGTCTAAACCCTTGAGGAGGAACTAAACGTCCTTGCTGCTGCTGCTAAGCCGCTTCAGTCGTGTCGGACTCTGTGCAACCCCATAGACGGCAGCCCACCAGGCTCCCCCATCCCTGAGATTCTCCAGGCAAGAACACTGGAGTGGGTTGCCATTTCCTTCTCCAAGGCATGAAAGTGAAAAGTGAAAGTGAAGTCTCTCAGTCGCGACCGACTCCCAGCGACCCCATGGACTGCAACCCACCAGGCTCCTCCGTCCATGGGATTTTCCAGGCAAGAGTACTGGAGTGGGTTGCCATTACCTGCTCCAAAAGGTCCTTGACTATGCTTAATAAACTAATATTATTTAATCTTGTTGAACTGTTTCTTTGGTTTCTGCATTTTCTCAGTGCTCTAATTAAACTTATTCTTTGGCTAAAGTTTTTCCACAGACAAAAGGCAGGCTGAGGACATGGGGAAGCAAAAAGATCATAGTGTCCTGCTCCATTCACTATGCCTGTCCAATTTTTACAGCAGAATTATGCTAGGTATACAGAGTAAATGAGAGAGCTTTTCTTTCTTAATACTTTACAACAGTTTAAAATAGTAATTATCTGTTACTTACAGGTTTTGCAGAATCACTCATAAAGTAACTTATCACCTTTTGGAAAGTGTTGATATTTACCTGCTTTACACTATCTACTATAGTTCATGATCTAAACAAATTTTATCTTTTCGAGACAGTATTTTTTTTTAGATTATCATTTATTTCACCTGGATTTTCTCACTTTGAGTGTTGCCAAGTAGAAACATAGACCAAAAAACAAACAAAACAAAATGCTTCGAATAAATGGACTGCTGAGCATTTCCTTAACTTGCACTAAAGATGACATTGCTTCTTTCTCTTTTCCCCTTTCAGTGGGAAAAAAATTTTTAGATAATACTTGGAGGAGCTATGATTCAAACGACATTTCTGTATTAAGCAATTTATAAAGCAAACAATCTAGTTTCAAATGTGTCTTGCTCAATACTAAACTGTGTTTATGAGACAAATCTGTATATGTGAATTATGTAGTTTCTTACATTTTAGATGAAAAATTAAACCCTTTAATAATGGAGAAACAATGAAAAAATGCTTGAAAATAGGTGCAGACGTTGAGCTTCCTGAAAAATGATGACCACTGTTTTAGAGATGTGGACATCACAGTGGGGTCATGAACCCCAAAAGTACATGGTGGGTGGTCCTGCAGTTGATGTGGCATGCCCCAGAGCTGCCACAGGACAACCAGAAAGAATGAGTGTTGATGTCATGATTGTTCGTACAGTGGTCTCTATAGTGTCCATCCATTCTCAGCTGCAGGGCCGAGGCCACTCAAGCCAATCCCATCTGCTCTGCTGTTAATACTGGACTGCCGCTGCTGCTGCTAAATCACTTCAGTCATGTCCGACTTCCCTGTCCCTGGGGTTCACCAGGCAAGAACACTGGAGTGGGCTGCCATTTCCTTCTCCAATGCATGAAAGCAAAGCAAATCATCCCAGGGCATTTGTATGTAACTTTTAGAGGTTTGCATTGCTGGACCTCTGCTCAGGTTTTGAATTATATTCTTGTGTGTGTACCGCTAGGGTTCTAAATAATTTTTGAACAGCCCCACCAGCAGAGTTCAGCATTGGGCTTTACTAGAAGTGTCTCTTGCTTCTTTGGGAAAGGACAGGACAATTTCCTAGTCCCTGTCTGGCTCAGGCACAGGCTTCAGAGGTAACAACTCCAGATAGATAAGAATAGGGGCATCTGGTTTCAGGTGTTATCTAGATAAGATAGGGACTTTAATCTAGGTTTTTAGAGGTGGGGTTATGGGGTTCTAAAACGTGTTTCAGTTGCTTCCAAGATAAAGTGTGTTTTCTTGGGAGAAGGTTTATTGCTTTTACTTGATTCTCCAAGGAGTCGATGAATTAAAAAGTCTTAGTGTATTAGTGAGGGTTGTCCAGAGATACAGAACCAATAGGAGATAGATAGATAGATAGAGGAATTGGCTCATGCAATTATTTAGGCTAATAAATTCCACGTGTCTGATGTCTGCAAGCTGGCGATCCAGGAAAGCCAGAGGTATAATTCAGTCCAAATCAAAAGGCCCGAGAATCAGGTGAGTCAACGCTATTAATCCTAGTCTGAGGGCAAAAGAAGATGAAATGTCATGTCCCAGCTCAATCAGTGAGGCAGGGGGAAAATATGGGGGAGCAACAAATTTCTCCTTCCTCTGCCTTTTGTTCTCAACAGATTAGATGATCCCCAACCACTTGGGGAGGGCAGTCCACTGTAGTGAGTCCACTGATTCAAACGTTAAGCTCATCCAGAAATACCTTCACAGACACAGCCACAAACAATGACTAACCTGGGCACCCATGGTCCAGTCATGTTGACACATACAATTAACCATCACAGTTAAGAACCTTGGTAGAGGTATCGTAGACATCATTTTCCTTGAGTTCAGGCAAAAGTGCAGAAGCAGTAATCTAAGGCTCGAGAGAACCAGGAGAGTAGACTCAGGTTTGTACTGCAGGCAAGAAACAGAAGGAAATGGCAACCTACTCCAGTATTCTTGCCTGGAAAATCCCATGGACAGAAGAGCCTGGCAGGCTATAGTTCATAGGGTCGCAAAAAGTTGGACACGCTGAGTGACTTCACTTCTTCTTCTGGCAGTGGTTCTCAGTCTTGATTGCTCATTAGGACCACTGGGAACTTAGAGAAGTCCAGAGAGATGCCCTATGAGTTGAATAAGACCGCACTGAATCCAGGTTGGAGGTGTTTGTGTTTCTGTGCCTTAAGGATTCTCAAGAGATCCTTGAACAAATTCACCCAGAGAGGTCAAGTTCTTGCCTTCAGCTCTACAGCCCCACACAGATCAGATCATAGTTTCTCAAGAAAAAAAAAAATCTTCCTTGGTGGCTCAGGCGGTAAAGAATCTGCCGCAATGCAGGAGATCCAGGTTTGATCCCTGGGTTGCCTGGGTTGGTAAGATCCTCTGGAGAAGGAAATGGCAACCCACTCAAGTATTCTTGCCTGAAGAATCCCATGGACAGAGGAGGCTAGCAGGCTACAGTCCATGGGGTTGCAAAGAGTCAGACGTGACTGAGGGACTAATACTTTCCACTTCCCTCGAAGTAGATACAGTCAGACAATTTATACTTCTAAAGGAAATTATAATAACTACTTGTGGTACATTAAAATTCAATGTTTTTTTATCAGAGATATCAAAGTCTTACCTGCTTGGGATCTAAGGGACTTAGATGCTTCATAATACTCTTGAGTGGTATTTAGAAAGGCTGAAATCTTTCCTGCCGAATAGTCTTATATTGGTGTTGGGGCTTAATATAAATACCCAGAACTTTTACCTATTCCCCAAGAAGAAGTTCACACAGTCTAAAAGTTTAAAACCTTCTATTTTCTGGATATTCATCCCAAATTTTCCAGTTTCATTTCATCCCATTAATTCCAGTGAAGTGAAGTGAAGTGAAATTTGCTCAGTGGTGTCTGACTCCTTGTGACCCCATGGACTATACAGTCCATGGAATTCTCTAGGCCAGAATACTGTAGTGGGTAGCCATTCCCTTCAGGGGATCTTCCCAACCCAGGGATTGAACCCAGGTCTCTCATATTGCAGGCAGATTCTTTACCAACTGAGTTATCAGGGAAGCCTAATTAATTCCAGTGGCAACCACTTATATCATATTATCTCAACAAATCACTCATCAGTGTATTATTTCAGAGAGAATTCATTCCAAGCAAGAGCATTTATTTCCAAGATTTCCATTCTCTTTGCAGTGTGCGAAAAATGATCAATGTAATTAGGTATAGACACTATTTAATTTTGATTAGTGATATACAAATTAAACTGTAGAAACATGAAATATCCAAATGAGGACACAGTCTGAATATAAGGCATGTGAGCAATATACTTTGGTAAAATATTTAAAAGGGTTTTATTGCTTAGCTATTTTTAGCATTTATCTTAATTATTTAAAACCCTATTTTTTAAAAACATTAAATAATGCTTCCTGCAAACTCCCCTTTGGTTTGAAGGTAAGTAGGCATTAACTTTTTTTTTTTTTGCAGATGCTAATGAAAGCCTGAAATTAACCACCCCATTCTACACTCTCTGCAGTTTTCTCCTGGCTCCCCAATATATATTTTACATCTCTGAGTTTTGATCCTTCTTGTGTGATGTATCAACTAAATTCTGCATTTTTTAGGATAAGAAATATCAAACAAGACAAGCCTATGATGAAAAGTTCATCAAGCACTTGAATTTATTGTAGAAATTTGTCTGCCTCTTAATTCTGATTGGATAAACATCAGTTTCTGATGACCAGTTTAGGAACTCAATGATGGTGGGTGGATTACATGACATATCTAGGAAGCATGAGGACCCTATATCCCAGAGTGACTGGCTCTTCATCTCAAAGTTCTGGATGCTTGAGGCACTAGAGAGCAGCTCTTCCTCTGAGCTGTCCTCACCACTGGGAAATAAATCAGCAGAAAAGTCTCTGACTTCAGAGCCATCTGTGTAGCTTGGATTCACATCCCCTTTCTGTCACGTAGAGCCCTGTCACCCTCATGAAGGTCACAAACTGTGTGAAGTTCAGTTTCCCATTGGTGAAATGTGATCACTAATACCTACCTCTGAGGATTTTATGTGTATTATGTAACATATCTGGCTGGGGGAGAGGGAGGCAGTCAATAAATGGAAATGACCCTTACACATTCCCAGAGTCTATTAGCATCAATGCATTTTCTTTCAGCAGAGAAAAATTTATTAAAATCCGTTAAAGAATACTTACTTTTATGTAAGTGTATCTCCTAACATTTTCTAGACCAATAACTAATATTTATTGAGTGTCTACATTGTACCAGGGATAGGGTTCGGAACTGAAGACAGAGCAGTGAACAAGGCCTACCCCAGTTTGCTGTTCCTGTGTTTTACAAGTAACTAAGTCCATCCATCCGCTTTGTTCATCTTTGGTGGTTTCAGCGAGAAGTCCAATAAGCCCTCATAGTCTGGAAAAAAAACCACACAAAGGCTATTATTCCCCTTAGGAATTTATTGAATGCTAACTGTAATAAGCACTTGTATCTGTTTTAAATTTTTTATTGAGTTATAATTTAAATACCATACAATTCACTTGCTTGACTTGCACAATTCAGTGAATTTTGGTATATTTACACAGTTGTGCAACTATCACCACAGGCACAGAGGTTTTTTGTTTGTTTGATTTGGGCTTTTTAAAAAAATTTTTGGCCATGGGACATGTGGGATCTTAGTTACCCAGCCAGAGACAGAACTTGCACCCCCTACATTGGAAGGGCAGAATCTTTACTGCTGAACCACCAGGGAAGTCTCAGCATTTGTACCTTAATTCACAATAATCCTATGAGGCAAGTTCTATTATTATTGCCATCTCACAGAGAAGGAAACCAATGCACAAAGAGGTAAGTGTTAACATCACGGCACAAATGTGTGGCTGACCCTGGACCATGGACCCCAGCAGGCCGGCTGCAGAGCCCAGGCTCTTAGCCCCATGCTCCCTGCATCACACAGACGGAGCAGAGCCGGAAGCAGCCTCATCTTCTCCAGGACACACAGCACATGTATACACCTTGAGCCCTGTGGCATGGATGCAGTTTGGACAAATATCCGTAGGCTCTGGGAAAAAAGAAGACCCAGAAAAATTCTTGCTATCAGGTGGTCCTAGATCTAAAATTCTCAACGAGGAGGGAAAGGTAGGCAAAGGTTCACCCTTATACCTCCTGGAGAAGGGTTAAGTATGCCAAGAGGACTCACCCTGAGATGTGCCAGATTATCCTGAAAACTTGTATTTCCTTCCCAGGGGAAGGGACTTCTATTAACAAAAAGTGGATTGAAAGAGTGTTTCTTTACTGGGGACATCGGGAGAAGTAGGGGGGGCGTCCCCTTAGTGGGCATCGTACACAAATTGTGGCTCTGCAGTTGATGGGTTGGGGGTTGTTTGAAGCTGCAGACCAAACAAGAAAGGAAGAATTGCATCAGGATTTATAATCATAGATCTATAACCCAGGCTGTAGATGGCTTCACCACGGCCAAACTCCCAGTTCCACAAAGCTATCTAA
Organism: Bos indicus x Bos taurus; assembly: GCF_003369695.1. Lineage (NCBI taxonomy): Eukaryota > Metazoa > Chordata > Mammalia > Artiodactyla > Bovidae > Bos > Bos indicus x Bos taurus. Next base: position 58,834,965 of record NC_040088.1, read on the forward strand.
GCTGGTCAGCGGTCCTCTTGGGGCCTAGCAGGAAAGATCTGTCCAGAGAAGAGTTCCACACAGAGTAGTGAACCTGTTTCTTTTTTTAAAGCTTTTATTGAATTTGTTACAATACTGCTTCTGTTTTATGGTTTTTCAGTTTGTTTGTTTTTTTTTGGTTGCAAGACATGTGGGATCTTAGCTCCCCAACCACAGATCGAACCTGGGCCCCCTGCATTGAAAGCCGAAGTCTTACTTAAAAGAGTTTGTATGATGCATCCAGAGTGAATGGGCACTAAAGGAGGCAAAGTAGAGAGACACACAGCTATGGTAGGAGGAACCATGACATGGAGAGATATTAGCTCTTAGCCCAGGAGCAGCAGAAGAGACAGATGGTGGCGGAGACACCCTTCACCATGGAAGAACGGATCACCACGCAAGCAGTGATGCTCAAGGTGGGGTCTGTAAGATGATCCATTGTGACATTAGAAGAAAATAGTAGAGCTCTTATTTGCACTTATTTATTTATCTCATTGCTTCTTCATTTCTATTTTTGCATACATTGAAAATACATATATTGGGGACATGCTCTATTTTTTTTGACCACTGAAGGATCAAAAGTGGTTGGAAGTCACTGCAAAAAGCAGATGCGCTTCTTCTGGGTCAGCCACCAGAATGATGTTATATATGGAAAATGTTCCTATTTGCCATGAGGCCCAGACCTAGGACTGCTGTCTGCACCTACCTCTCTTCCTGTACTCCCTTAAAGACCCACTGATAATCCCAAGGGATCTCTGGAAGAGCCCAACCAAGAGACAGTATCCAGTTTTGGTCTATGGTTTCATGAGGGCAACAGCCATGTACGAAGCTGAGGCTAGGGGAGATCAGAGCTATGATCTCTCAGAAGGAACCACAGAAGGAATTCAAATGGTTCCAGGGAGAAGGTGTGAGGTGGCCCCAGACACCATCAGGGAAATGAGAAATTTGGAATTGCAGCTAGCTTCCTATTGGCCTTCATTAACAGTTGCATCTTTTCTATCAATCATTCTCTTTTGGATGTACACCTCTGAAGCAGTTAACTTGAGTGTGTTACATTGAACTTTTGGGTAGCTACACAGTGCAGCTCCCTCGGAACCATTTAACACCAAATATTTAAAAAACAAAAGGAAATTTCAAGGCAAGATCTCTAAAGGTCATCAAGCTTTCATAAATTTTCATCAAATTTTCTACCTACCCTGTAGGTCTAGTAGCTGGAAAACTTTTCCAATAGAGAAAAACACAGAAAAAGCTGTAATAAAGAAATGAAGAGAAATCCACTTAAGAAACAGAATTAGAAGCAATTTCCAATGCAGAATATTGGAAGGATTGTAGTGACTTTATCCCATATTACAAGCAAAAATAAAACAATCACAAATATAAAGTAATGTGGTACTTACGTAACATATAGTATGTTCTAAATTCCATAATTATTGCTGCTAATGGTTGAATTCATGAGCAGGGTAACATAGATCAATGGTGATTAGCCATCCTTTCCATATTCTATACTTGTGAAAACTTGGCTATTACTTCATAAATGATGTTTCCTGAAAAAGGAGAAAATATTTTCATAAATAATTTCAATAGTCTTTCACCTATGAATACCATCCCTCTTTGTAGATTCCATTTGTCCCATCTAAAAATGTCTTAACATATTAACATAATATAAGCTGTTATTACAGTATTTATGATACCTTTGCTCCAGAAGACCCATTCAACTACCTAAAAGTTCAGTCATGTTGCTGCCAAAATACCTCTCAGCTATGGTTCTGTGTCCATTTCTATCCCGCAAAGCAGATGAACACAAAGAGAAATTAATCGTGGTCTCTGGGCTAAAGGAACTTGCACTGTAGCAGGGGGGACAAAACATGCACATAAATAATTATGATACAAGAGTAAATATGTGATAATACTATAAAAATAACATACATAAAAAGTGGAAGAATGTCAGAAAGATAGCACTCACTTCCAGAGTAGGGGGGAGGGGTGTCATGAGATTTACAGAGAAAGGTGTACTTGATCGAGGCATTAAGGGACAAGGTATGACTTAAGCTGAATGACGAGGAAGCAGAGGAGAGGGAGCAGGAAGGGAGCAGAGGTGTGGGAGCTGGGGTGGGGGGCGTGAGGATAGAAAGAAGAGGAACCAAAAAAATCACACCTTCTAAAACAAAGAATGGAAAAACTTGGAGTCCAGTTAAAAAGCAAGTTATGGGATAAAGTTAGCTCCAAAGTAATCGGAGACAAGTATGTTGCTGCTGCTGCTGCTGCTAAGTCACTTCAGTCGTGTCCAACTCTGTGCGACCCCATAGACAGCAGGCCACCAGGCTCCCCTGTCCCTGGGATTCTCCAGGCATGAACACTGGAGTGGGTTGCCATTTCCTTCTCCAATGCATGAAAGTGAAAAGTGAAAGTGAAGTCACTCAGTCATGTCCAACTCTTAGCGACCCCATAGACTGCAGCCTACCAGGCTCCTCTGCCCATGGGATTTTCCAGGCAAGAGTACTGGAGTGGGTTGACATTGCCTTCTCCAGGAGACAAGTATAGAAATGAGTAATAAAGAAGGATAGGTAATAAAGAAGGTTGGTTGGTTGGTTAAAAGGATATGATTTAAAGCATCTTCTCTTACCTTTACCTATTTCCTTCTTCCAGCCTTGAGTGTCCTCACTCCACTTTAGAAACCCATAGACTACTGCTTTGTTTATTTGTTTACTTACTAGACTCTTCCCAGATCAGGAGCTCCGAGAGCAGGGCTGGTGTCATTTCCCTCTTGGTAGCCACAAAGTCCAACATGGAGCTTGTTGTGTAGATGTCTATGGGAATGAATGCCAGGCTGTAGGAACCATCTCTGTATAGCAGTCATCTTGTTATGCTCAAGATTTTGTGTGTTTTTTTTTTACTGGCGACTCGTTTCATATATGATGTTATACATATTTCAATGCCATTCTCCCAAATCATCCCACCCTCTCCTTCTCCCATAGAGTCCAAAAGACTGTTCTATACATCAGTGTCTCTTTTGCTGTCTCATATACAGGGTTATTGTTACCATCTTTCTAAATTCCATATATATGCGTTAGTATACTGTATTGGTGTTTTTCTTTCTGGCTTACTTCACTCTGTATAATAGGCTCCAGTTTCATCCACCTCATTAGAACTGATTCAAATGTATTCTTTTTAATGGCTGAGTAATACTCCATTGTGTATATGTACCACTGCTTTCTTATCCATTCATCTGCTGATGGACATCTAGGTTGCTTCCATGTCCTGGCTATTATAAACAGTGCTGCGATGAACATTGGGGTACACGTGTCTCTTTCCCTTCTGGTTTCCTCAGTGTATATGCCCAGCAGTGGGATTGCTGGATCATAAGGGAGTTCTATTTCCAGTTTTTTAAGGAATCTCCACACTGGTCTCCATAGTGGCTGTACTAGTTTGCATTCCCACCAACAGTGTAAGAGGGTTCCCTTTTCTCCACACCCTCTCCAGCATTTATTGCTTGTAGACTTTTGGATCGCAGCCATTCTGACTGGCGTGAAATGGTACCTCATAGTGGTTTTGATTTGCATTTCTCTGATAATGAGTGATGAGCATCTTTTCATGTGTTTGTTAGCCATCTGTATGTCTTCTTTGGAGAAATGTCCATTTAGTTCTTTGGCTCATTTTTTGATTGGGTCATTTATTTTTCTGGAATTGAGCTGTAGGAGTTGCTTGTATATTTTTGAGATTAGTTGTTTGTTGCTTCATTTGCTATTATTTTCTCCCATTCTGAAGGCTGTCTTTTCACCTTGCTTATAGTTTCCTTTGTTTTGCAGAAGCTTTTAAGTTTAATTAGGTCCCATTTGTTTATTTTTCCTTTTATTTCCAATATTCTGGGAGGTGCGTCATAGAGGATCCTGCTGTGATGTGTGTCGGAGAGTGTTTTGCCTATGTTCTCCTCTAGGAGTTTTATAGTTTCTGGTCTTATGTTTAGATCTTTAGTCCATAAGATTTTGTTATTAATGACCAAGTCTAAATGCTCACAAAGGAGGAAAACAGGACAATGGCTCAGCAAGCCAGCTGGACAGTCAAACTGACCTAGGTTGGAGTTCACCTCTGCCATTTCCTCAATCTGAGTGAGACTTTACACAAACACTTTTCTGACAAACATACATTACCCTCATTTGTAAAACAATCATAACACTTACCTCCCAGCATTATGGAGAGGATTAAATAAGCTCATGTATGTTGGACCCTTAGCACATTGCCTGGGACCTAGTAAGTGCTTAATTTATACAAGTTATCTTGCTATTTAACATCAAATATTGTTTGTCAATGACACTTGTAAAGTTGCTCAATATGTCAGCATGACATAGGTTTTATGTTCAAAGCACAGAGGCTGGATAATAACAGCACTTTATTTTAATTCTAAAATGGTACCACCATGATTCTCTTTCTGGTGGGCATATTTTTTTCTTTTTTCTTTTGACATATTACACACACAAAGAAGAATGAAAAAGGACACAAACATTCATTGGAATGTATAATTATGTAGTAAATATGCTTGTAACCCATGTCCAAGATTTCAAATGAAATATTGGTTGCTCCTCTGAAGTCCCCACTGTGACACTTCCAATTCAAAGAGGTGACCACTGCCCTGATTATTCTGGAGGGAGGTCTTGTCCTAGCTCTCCTAGGGTAGTCCTAACCCTCCTAGCTTCCTTATAGCTTTATTCCCTATGAAATGTGCTTTCTCTTATTTTTCAATTTTATATCAATTAAAAATAAATTGTACGCAGTCTTATGTGCCTTGCTCTTTTGATCAGTATTGTGTTCATAAGATTCTTCCTCCTCACCAAAAACCCTCTATTTTCTCCTTTTACATTGTTGTAGAATTGCAATGTGCTAATGGATGTATCACGATTTAGTCATTCACTTAATGTTTATGGCCATTTTACTGTTAATGGACATTTGGTTCATTTACAGTTGAAGATCATTATCAAAATTCTGCTTGGAACACTCTTATATATCTCCTGAGACACAGTTGTGTGGATTTCTCTAGGGATATATCCAGGAGTAGGATTGCTATGTTGCGAAGTATGTGTAGCTCCAATTTTACTGGAAAATGTAAACTGTCTTCCAAAGTAATCGTACTAATTTCTACGACTACCAACAGTGTATGAGAGCTCTCCACATCCCAGCCAACATTTGTTATTATCAAAGTTTTAATTTTGGCACTCCTGTGTGTGCCCTAGGATCTCGGCTTGTACTTTCCAATTATTAATGAACTTGAGCATCTTGGAACATTCTTATTCATTATTTAGATTTCCTTTTTTTGTGAAGTGCTTATTCAAGACGTTTGCTCTTTTCATTGGGTTGTCTGCCTTTTTCTAATTGATTTGTGGATACAAATCTATGTTGATTATATGTTGCAGATATCATTTCCTTCTGTGGCTTATAATTTCACACTATTTGTGGTGCCTTTTCATGAGTTTAATTAAGCATTTTAAAATGTTTGTTCTCACATTTAAATTTATAATCCACATGAAGCTGATTTTTGTGTGTGGTGTGAGGAAGGGGTCCAGTTTGATTCTTTTCACATTTGTGCTGTGCTCAGTTGCTCAGCTGTGTCCGACTCTTTGTGACCCAATAGACTGTAGCCAGCCAGGCTCTTCTGTCCATGAGATTCTCCAGGCAAGAATAATGGAGTGGTTGCCATTTCTTCTTCCAGGAGATCTTCCTGACCCAGGGATTGAACCTGTATCTCCTGTGTCTCCTGCATTGCGGGCAGATTCTTTACCCACTGAGCCATCACAGAAGCCTTCGTTTCACATTTAGATACTGTTATACCAGCATTATTTATCAAGAAGATCATCATTTCTCCAATTGTTCTGGACTACCTCCTTAGTCACAAACCATATCAATTTATGTCTGAGTCTGTTTTGGGTATCCTTATTCTTTTTCAGGAGTCTCTTTATCTGCAATAATTCCACACAGTCATGACTGATATTTGGCAGAAGAAATCCTCTTTCCTCATAACTCTTCTTCCAGTGTGTCTTGAATATTCTTGGGAGTTTTTTATTTCTTTAAAAGTTTAATATCAGCTGGCTAAAATGAAAATCAGTCTCTTGGGGTTTTAATTGGGATGCCATTGAATATTGAGACTGATTTGGGAAAAATTTAAATCCTTACTATGTCAACTCTTTCAATCCATGTAGATGGCATATCACTCCATTTATTTAGATCTTCCTTCCTTTCTCCCAATAAAGTTTTGTAATTTTTCTTATAGAGTACTTATACCAAAGAAAGGCAATGCCAAACAATGCTCAAACTTCCACACAATTGCTCTCATTTCACACGGTAGTAAAGTAATGCTCAAAATTCTCCAAGCCAGGCTTCAGCAATACGTGAACCGTGAACTTCCAGATGTTCAAGCTGGTTTTAGAAAAGGCAGAGGAACCACAGATCAAATTGCCAACATCCACTGGATCATCAAAAAAGCAAGAGAGTTCCAGAAAAACATCTATTTCTGCTTTATTGACTATGCCAAAGTCTTTGTGTGGATCACAATAAACTGTGGAAAATTCTGAAAGAGATGGGAATACCAGACCACCTGATCTGCCTCTTGAGAAACCTATATGCAGGTCAGGAAGCAACAGTTAGAACTGGACATGGAGAAATTCTGGGCTGGAAGAAGCACAAGCTGGAATCAAGATTGCCGGGAGAAATATCAATAACCTCAGATATGCAGACGACACCACCCTTATGGCAGAAGGTGAAGAGGAATTAAAAAGACTCTTGATGAAAGTGAAAGAGGAGAGTGAAAAAGTTGGCCTAAAGCTCAACATTCAGAAAACTAAGATCATGGCATCCGGTCCCACCACTTCATGGGAAATAGATGGGGAAACAGTGTCAGACTTTATTTTCTGGGGCTCCAAAATCACTGCAGATGGTGATTGCAGCCATGAAATTAAAAGATGCTTACTCCTTGGAAGGAAAGTTATGACCAACCTAGATAGCATATTCAAAAGCAGAGACATTACTTTGCCAACAAAGGTCTGTCTAGTCAAGGCTTTTCCAGTGGTCATGTATGGATGTGAGAGTTGGACTGTGAAGAAAGCTGAGCGCCGAAGAATTGATGCTTTTGAACTGTGGTGTTGGAGGAAACTCTTGAGAGTCCCTTGGACTGCAAGGAGATCCAACCAGTCCATTCTAAAGGAGATCAGTCCTGGGTGTTCATTGGAAGGACTGATGCTAAAGCTGAAACTCTAATTCTTGGGCCACCTCATGCAAAGAGTTGACTCATTGGAAAAGACCCTGATGCTGGGAAGGATTTGGGGCAGAGGGAGAAGGGGACGACAGAGGATGAGATGGCTGGATGGCATCACCAACTCAATGGACATGAGTTTGAGTAAACTCCAGGAGTTGGTGATGGACAGGGAGGCCTGGCGTGCTGTGATTCGTGGGGTCACAAAGAGTCAGACACGACTGAGTGACTGAACTAAACTGAATTGATACATTTTTTGCTAGATTTTTCACTAATGTAAAAGTCTGGGTTCTTTTTACTATATGTTATCAGAGTATTTATAGTATCTTTTATTTACTAGACCTTCACTGTTTTTCGGATATAATACCAAGCACTTCAAATATACTGTGTGTTGTAATACTCACAACAATCTTGTTAGCTCCTCCTACTATTATGCTCATTTTACTTTTGCACATGATGCTCAAAAGGATTATATATATCACTCAAGGTCTCACAGTTAGTAAGTATCCAAGCCAGAATTTGGAAGCCTTGTCTGATTCCCAAGTCATGCTATGCTGCTACCTCAGTGGGAGACGTGCCCTAAGGGAACTGAATGCATTTCAGATATGCTTTGATGGGTAAGAAAGATCAAGGACCTGGGATACTTACCAGAGGATGTAAGAAGCAGAGGGATCCCAAGCACTCAGGAAACTGAAATAAGATGTTGAGATGAGCAATGATGAGAGTCACATAAAGTAAGGAGGTGCTGAAGACAAACATCACTCAAGCTGCCATTTTTCTTACGGCAAAGAGAAGTCAATCAGTTAGCTTAGGAGCTTCTGGGTATCAGGTTTGCTTCAGTGGCATCAACCCCAGACACACAGAGGCCATTATCAGCAGTCTATGTTACCCACTTGCTATTTTTAAACTGAATTTTATTACCTAATTTTCCAGTCTCTTTCAACTGGTACCTTTCATTTGGATTTTCATCTTAGCATATGCACTTCCCCTAATTCTTACAGCTGTTTGCTCAAGCCAATTTTGAGGCTAATTTTGGGAGGACTCATTTATACTGAATACACAGCATATATGAGAAGATGCCTCTCATATAGAAGATTTTTATGAATAAAAATTCTTTGATATAGTTCCTAACCATCAATCTGCATTTTTAAAATGTATTTAAGAGTACCATTGGCCAGGAACTCTAAGAAGCAGAATTGCAGCACAGATGGTCCAAGATTCTTAATGTCTAATGTTACACTTTAAAATGACGCTGTTTCATGGTGTTGATCTGCCTGCCTCTTGAATTCTTCAGAAAATGCATGTTGGATTGTAGTTGATTTTGAAGAGCGATAGTTGTATAAGGTGAGCCACAGTTAAATTCAGCTTTGGAATAATTGGCCTTCCTCCATTGTTCAGTTCATAATAGCTGCAATAGCTCAGACTGCTAAAATAGATCCAATTATGTAGAAAAATATTAAAGGAACAGCAAGTATTTCCTCAGTTACCATACCTTGCCTAGAAAGTAAGCAAGGATTTTTTTTCTTTTAGCTTATGACTGTACATAAATAAATTTAAGGTCCAGTAAAATGCAGAAACCCAGAAATAAAAATATAGAAGAAAACCTTCACTTAGCAAAAGTTCAGACAATCCTGAAAATTACAAAAGTAAAATGGGGATAATGGGGATACGGAAAGATTATAAAATGTAAGAGGCATGATTTAAGAACTTTGATGCATATTTAATACTACAAATTTGTTTCTGAAAAAACTATAGTACACAGTTGCACATGTGTCTAGTATAAATCCATAAAATTTTAAATAAAAGTAAATGAGTAAATGAATAAAGAGATTCATATATTTGATGTGTATTTTATGTCATGGTAGATGTATGTTATCTGAGATAAATGCTAATTGTTGTGTCAGTCCCTCAGTTGAATCTGACTTTTTGTGACCCCATGGACTTCCCTGTACTTCCACGCTTCCCTGTACTTCACTGTCTCCCAGAGTTTGCTCAAACTCATGTCATTGAGTCAGTGATGCCATCCAATCATCTCATCCTCTGTCGTCACCTTATCCTCCTGCCTTCAATCTTTCCCAGTGTCAGGGTCTTTTCTAATGAGTCAGCTCTTCGCATCAGGTGGGCAAAGTATTGGAGCTTCAGCATCAGTCCTTCCAGTGAATATTTAGGGTTGATTTCATAATGTAGAAATTTGAAGATTAATGTGTTTTATAAATTACTTAATCATTTCAAAGTACATTAAGTTTTTTTCCTCCATTTTGCCCCAATTTTAGCATCTCCTTTTGTGAACCATTTCTAATTTCACTTATTGTATTCAATTGTTACATTCCTATTTCCCCTATTTGGGGAATTTTTTAAGATTCTTTTGATTGTACTTCCCATAGTTCATCAACTTTAAGCTAGACCCAACTTATGATATATTTAAAATTTTTTAAAATAGGAAATTGGGAAGACACTTTCTTAGAAAATTATGTTGTTTGTGGTTGTTAGGTTCCCAGGCCAGTTCATAAAAACAAAACAAAACCATTTCTTGCAAATTGTTGCTGGAGCTTAACTCCAATAATACTTCAGAGTCTGTACACCATTTCTAACAATTATACCATGGGAAATAAATTCCTTTTAAAGCTGAGATATCAGAAAAGCACTTTATTTCCCTACTGCAGTGGGACTTGGATTTCCTCCTCAGCTGTCCCTTCTAACTTCTGAGGCCTGACAATGGGGAGGCTCTCTCTAACCTAGACACTCAGGGGGGCTTCTATAAACTAGTGTAGGGGCTCCAGCCACAGGACTAATGGTGGGGTGCTGGGAAATATGCAAAATGAAGTAGGCCTTGGGTGGAAGTTTAGGGGAAGAGGAATAGGTTCAGAGCCAAGGCTTTCTTTCAGTTCCGATCGAGCCCAGGTTTTGCCTTCTACTGTCAGTGTTCTGTCTGATCCTGTTCACAAAGAGTGGAGTGCCAGTCTCTTCCTTTCCACTTTCTGTTGCCTCTACCCAAGACAGTATTCCTCCCTGACCGAAATCCGAACAAGATCAATCTGCCGGCTTTCTTCCTTTAGCCTTTGTCCAAGGACATGAGTCTCCTGAGAAGGACTTAAGGGTTTTGACCATTGGAGGTGACCAGGAAACACATGAGTGACAAGGTGATTCCTTCTTTCTGTCCTCTATTTCCCCCTAGAATATGAAAAGGAGTATCAGGTCTGCAAAGACACGTTAATAATGAGTCTTTTACTTCTATTTATTTATTTTTGGCTGCCTGCACAGCACGCAGGATCCTTGTTGTGCGACCAGAGATCAAACCTGTACCCCCTGCAGTGAAAACGTGCAGTCTTAACCACTGGACCAGCAAGGAAGTCCTTACATGTTAATGATGAGTCTTGAACATAAAGGCTCAAGTCAGAGTCATCCCACCTCATGGGGTCTGAAACAAAAGCTTTCTGGAACCCTTTTTTCACTGAAGAATCTAATACCTGCCCCCTTACAAGAAAGTACGGAGGATGACTTAGGGTTACGTGGGTCAAAGTACTCAGCACAGTGCTTAGCACATAGAACATCTTTAATAAATGATCACTTCTTTCCCCTTTTGGGCCTTTCAAAGTTTGGTCAGAGGACAGAAGCAGCTATTTTTGCAAAACCAACAAACACTTAGCAGCTCTAATTTGAAAATTAACATACCAGTATGTATTCTGCAAATCCTGTTAACAGAGGTTGTCAAATACTGGGTCCACTGAATTAATTACACTTGACATCTTTAACAAATAAGCACAGATGGCAATTTGTAGTCAATGGTAATCTCAGATCAAACTACTTTAGCGTCAGATTTGACTTACTATGAATTAATCTTCTCAGTTTGGGGTTTTCTTCTGTGTAGAAACATTTGCTCACAAGCTCTCTGAACACAAAGAAACTCAAAAAACTAAAATGTAATTTTTGCAGTTGACAATAGAACAAAAGTAAGCTAAATTTTGCCATAAAGGGTATTGTTTTAGGGATAAACTTCATAATATGGGGAAAATTATAATATAAATGACGTTGTCAAGTCATATTTTTCATGCCATTACTCTTTGTTTTATGTTGTAGCAGAAAAAAAATGAAGCTAATAGTTTTAGAGGCAGTTCTCACAGGAGTTAGAAATTCTGGTTTGGACATTCTGAGTACATCAGGTTTTCTTCACTGGAAAATGTAAAATCATTTCAAGGGGGGTATCATAAAAAAAGAACTGGGAATGACATGAAAGGGAACAAATAAAAATGGGACAAGGTATTCATGCCAGGTAGTCTTGGGTTTGAGTTCCAGCTCACCTCTCACTAGCTACATGATGGTGACCAATTTAAACTCTGCAAATCTTAATTTCTTAATCTGTAAAAGAAGAGTAATATCTGAATTATAGGTTACCATGCGGATTAAGTAAAGCAATCTAAATGCCTTTAGCTCAGTTTCTGACACATAGTAGGTGCTTAACAATGTTAATCCCCAACACCCTCCCTTTCCAGATAAAGAAATATAGAAACATGTGCAGAGTATCGTAATTAATAGGAAAATATTTATGCAATGTTTACTATGTGCCAGGGTCTGTCTTAAACACTTTAAAAATATTAATTCTCATCACAACCTATGAAAAGTGCTCTTATTCTCTCTCTCCTACAGATGAAGAAATTGAGGCACAGAGAGTTAACAACTTTCCAGTGTACCCAGAAGGGAAGTTGTGGGGTCACCTTCAATCCTTGGCTGTCAGGTTTGCACTTAAATCCCACACACACTGTCTCTCCCCAAAACGAATGAAACCGTTCAGTAGCATTCTTTGTGGTCAGAATTTCATTACCAAGGGTAAAATATGATATATAAATATCAAAGGAATGGTCATACACAAAAACATTATTAAAAATAAAATAATATTAAATATGCCCTCCAGATATTTTACCTTAAGTGATCTATGGGGCAAAGGGAGAAAGTGAAGCATGGGGATAAGAAGAGAGAGCATCATGGAGATTGGGAAGCCTTTACCAAAGTCATTGCATCTAAAACAGTGCTATCCCACCATCTAAGTGGGTAGAAACTTGTGGTTATGACAGGGCTTGTCCCTGACTTGTAGAGAACAGCACCACTTCCACTGGGCACCAGCCATCACTGCTACCCTTGCTTGAGCCATGAAGATTTCTTTAAAATAAAACCTCTGTCCCGACAGAGCTCTGTTTCTCTAGGTTCATGGTTTGAGTTCATTTCCCTTAGCATTCTTTACCACTGAGCCACCTGGGAAGCCCCATCTATGTATGTATCTGTTTATCCATCTATCCATCTATACTTGTTTGAATTCCAAGTTCCAGTAACCTTAACTTTGGCAGACTTCTGGTCTCTCCCTTCTACACAGGCTGGATGCCCTTGAGGTGGCAGATTAATTTGGCCATGGAGAAATGACAGTAGAAGCATCTCAAGCTTGGGTCATCCTTGACAGTCCCCACTGAGAGAACTATTTAATGGGTATCTCAGGGCTTGCCTGGTGGCTCACTGGTAAAGAATCTACCTGCCAATGCAGGGGACACAGGTTTGATCCCTGATCTGGGAAGATCCCTCATGCCACAGAGCAACAAAGACCAAGCAACACGACTACTAAGCCTGCACCCTACAGCCCATGCTCCCCAACAAGAGAAACCACCACAATGAGAAGCCTGTGCACTGCAACTAGAGTAGCCCCAGCAGCAACAAAGACCCAGCATGGCCAAAAATAAATAAATAAAATTACAATGGGTGTCTCAGAACTGTTCACTTGAGGGCACAGACCTGATACCACGGTCCTAGACTATCTCTGGTCTGGAGATTTGCCTGAATGCTAAAAAATTCTTAGTAAAATATTTCCACTGGAAAGAAAGCTAGTATTATTCCTGAACAATACCAGGAATTGTAGGAACAGGCTTATGAAGAAACATCTTTTTTTCCCTAGTTAATTGGTTTGTGTGTGTGTGTGTTTGATTTGTTTTATTTTAGGTGGTGAACGGCTGCACAGACATTATAAGCATATCTTTGAAACAAGGCTGACCAAATTTCAGGCCTGCACATTTTTGTGGGCTTAGTGATGAAAGAGTACTGCTATTTTAAGAAGTGATTAAGAGCAGCTTTTTTTAGACTCAAAATTTAATCGAGATTTTTCTTTCTTTTTTCAATTGTTCTCTGACAAGCAAGTTCATTTCCAAGTACATTAGGCTGAATGAGATTCCAAGGGGCCCAGGAATATCCTTCCCGACTCCGTCTCAACAAGGGGGACAGTGTCCTCTTCCAGATTAAAAAGCCCCTTCAGAGGGAGCACATCACAAGCCTGCTGGTAAGACTAAAAGCTGGGCAGGGTCCTGGGAGGAAGCTGGCAAGGGGCCATGGACCAAGAATTCAAGATTATGAAATCCTGATCCATTTCCCTCCTCTAAAGACAGCTGAAAGACAGACAACCTCTTTGAAAACTCAAGATGTTGATCTACTGACATACAGTTGAGCTTCCCTCAACTCCGCCCTGTCACCTTTTCCTTTTGGAAGCCTGTTATCTAAGCAAAGGTGCTAATAAAAACTGACACCCACACCTTGCTTCCAGCTTGGCTTGGCCAGTGTTAAAGAACCACAATCTAATTGGAATAGTCCCTACGAATGACGTAACCACAGGGGGTGGGGAAAGCATATAGGGCATGAAATGCAATATCACATTCAAAACAAATATAAGGCAATCGATTGTGACATATATAAATTCCTCTCTTGTTCTATAGGTCTAAAGAAATTGGCCTGTGGAAACTGATGGATTATAATGTAACTGAGCAGGACCCTGAGGGGCCTTCCCCCACATCCTCTCCTTTAGTTCCTCTCTGAAGTAGCTGGAAAATAGTATTCAATGCAAAATTTCTGAGTTGTTTTGCACACGCAAAACCCTCATCTCCCCCCAAATGGAAGATCTTAATTACTTGACCACCCTAAGCACATAGCCCCAGGTCTTAACCAACCCTGTGACACCACTTTGTTCCCCGTCACATCAGAGAACAGTGCACAAGCTGATCCCAGACTCTATGACCCTGCTCCCTCACCCAGCTTTCTGTAAAAGTGCTGCCCAAGCTCTTCCTGGGAGCTCCAGGCTTTTTAGGTCATGAGCCACCCTGTTTCCTTGCATGGCCCAGCAATAAACATTTTGCTGCCCCCAACCCTTGACATTTCAGTTTGTTTGGCTTCCCTGTGCATTGGGCATTCGGACTTGTGTTAACAACAGAATACTCAAAAGTAATATTTTCCCATTAAGGAAAAAAAATCTATGTATGTGATTTACTTGGAGAAAAGAATGGCAAAACACTTCAGTATTCTTGCCTTGAGAACGCCATGAATAGCATGAAAAGGCAAAAAGATATGACACTGAGAGCTGGAGAAGACTCTTGAGAGTCCCTTGGACAGCAAGGAGATCAAACCAGTCAATCCTAAAGGAAATCAACTCTGAATATTTATTGGAAGGACTGGTGCTGAAGTTGAAGCTTCAGTACTTTGGCCACCTGATGTGAAGAGCCAACTCGTTGGAAAAGAGCCCAATGCTGGGAAAGATTAATGGCAAGAGAAGAAGGGAGCAACAGAGGATGACATAGTTGGATGGCATCATTGACTCAATGGACATGAGTATGAGCAAACTCTGGGAGATGGTAAAGGATAGGGAAGCCTGATGTGCTGCAATTCATGGGGTCACAAAGAGTCAGACACAACTGAGTGACTGAACAACAACAAAAATGTGATTTACTTTGGAAAAAAAACTCTGCTACATCAAAATTCTTATAAATATAAATAAGAGGGTAAGTAACTTTCCTGTGGTTTAGTGGTAAAGAGTCCACCTGCCAATACAGGAGACACAGATTCAATCCCTGGGTCAGGAGGATCCCCTGAAGAAGGAAATGGCAACCCACTGCAGTATTCTTCCCTGAGAAATCCCATGGATGGAGGAGCCTGGAGGGCTACAGTCCATGGGGACACACAGAGTTGGACATGACTTAGTGACTAAACCACAACAATTCAGTTTTCACAAGTCTTTGTTCCCCTCTTTTGCATTTGGTTGAGGGAGGGGAACACAGGATCTTTTCTCCAATTACAGAGAGTGCCACCAAGGGGGAGGCATGGGTCTGGCCAAACTACATACCAGGCTGTCGGATGGGTACATATCAGTACAGACATCCCCCCGCTATTCTTCCACACTGCCCCCAAATTTCTTTCATAGGCTTGAACTTCACTAACCCTGACTGCAGAGAATGACATTCTCAAAATTTCTCTAGTAGAAGAATCCACATCTGAAAGCTGAAGCTTGTCTTTCTTTCCATTTTCACTGCCTGCATTTCCCAAATGGCGATTTTTGTGAGATGTTAAAAGGTATCACCCAATAAAATCTTCAAGGGTCAAGTACATCTGAGAAAGAAGGGCCTTGAGGAAAACCCAGATCTCCTGCTGCAGAGGGCTATAGATTCCACTACATGCTAATACGCATCGCATCTCTCCAAGTAAGAAACAAAGTATGCACTGTCTTCCAAATATAGTGAACAATTTAACGTCTTTGTTTTTGTTTTTTTTTCCAGGGACCCATTTGTGTCCCAGGGAATCTACTTGGGGAAATTTTCTAATCATTTGGGAGAAATCATATTTTAAAAAAATCTTATAGTTGTTTCCCAAGTTTCTCATTTTGTATCCATATTTTTAAATGTTTTGTTCTCACATGTCATATGTGTATTTATTGAACAGCATGTTAGTAAATATTAAAGAAATCAAATTAACATACTGTGTATTCTGACTCAACTCACTCAGCATTTAGAGAAAGTCTAACATTGTGTGCTCAACTCTTTTAGAGTTTTGGGGAAATTTCAATATAAGATTTCAAATAGATGAAAGGCAGTATTAGCATAGTTTTTTAAGGCCTCAAATCAAAGACACCCATTCAGATAGCAAATTAGTTAATTCTTCCTAATGTTCCATCACCGTGATAGAAGGAAATACCCATGTGCTTGCCCGTCCAGAGCCACAGAGCATTGATTTGATGAAGCACTTTCTGATCTGCAGCCGCTGATAATACCTATCAGCCGCCAGCAGCCAACTTTGATACGCCGCTGAAGGGCGAGTTAAGCAGCTTTAACTTGAAAAGGATCAGAAACAATTACAAAATCGAATGAGGTGCTCCTGACATGGCAGGAAGAGGTTGAAAAAGCAAAATATCAGGATTGTGCATTCATCAATCCACAAACCCAGCAAGACTCTCCCTGAATACATGCAAAAAAAAAGAACAAAAACACCAGAAAACCCACAAGAAAAACAGAACCACAGCAAACAAGAAAACAGCTAGTGTGCAGAAATCACTTAGATAATTTTTGTGCTATATTTTTACAATTTTTAAAGATTTTTGTTTCAATTGGACAATTTTTAAAGTCTTCGTTGAATTTGTTACAATATTGCCTCTATTTTATATTTTGATTTTTGGTCCCAAGACATGTGGAATCTTAGCTCCCTAACCAGGGATCAAACCTGCACCCTCTGTATTGGAAGGCAAAATCTTAATCACTGGATCGCCAGGGAAGTCTCAGTCCTTGAAATGAGCGATAGCACCATGGCAGCCTGGGTAGGAGGAAGGTCTAGGGGAGAATGACATGATATGACATGTGTGCTCTGTCATGCCTGACTCTTTGCGACCCTACAGACTGTAGCCTGCTAGGCTCCTTTGTCCATAGGATTTTTCAGGCAAAAATACTGGAGTGGGTTGTCATTTCCTCCTTCAGGGAATCTTCCAGACCCAGGGATGGTATCAGCATCCCCTGCATTGCAGGCAGATTCTTTACATCTTCGCCATCCAGGAAGCCCTTGGGGGAGATGAATACATGTATATGTATGGCTGAGTCCCTTCGCTGTTCACCTGAAATGACTGCAACATTGTTAATTGGCTATACCCCAGTACAAAATAAAACATTTAAAAAACTAGCTATAGCACCAACATTAAGTAGGCTTGTTATAAAGCTTACATAGTGCTTAACACATATTAGGCACTCAAAAAATATTATTATTATTGGAACATAAAAAGGTGAGGGAGAGAAATACTGTCAAAATTCTAGTCACCTGCTAAAACTGTCAACCATCTCAAGACTCCCTCAGGATATTATTAAACAGCCAACACTAGGAAGCAGTCAATAAAAATACAGATATCATTCAAAGTAGAGGAACAAAGGAGCTAAAGTACAGACTTTACTAGAATCATTGAGATTCTTTTTCCCCAGGGGACTCCCAGTTTTCGCTGTCACTTGCGATATCTTCATGAGGGCTGACAATTGTTAAGTTTCCCAAGAAGCTGGTGATATGATTCAGAGACATCCACCAAATTGTGAAACAAAGCAAATTTGTGAATTTTCATCCATGAATTTCACATTTTTTTCCTAATGCAAATTGCCTGTGAAGGAATAAGAATGAAAACCTCAACCCAAAGTAAAAGGTAAGGAGTCTTGGTTTCAGATACCCAACGAGTGATGACATAGAAATACATTCAAAGGAGCTCTGCCTGGTTCCCTTGCCTTCTGTTTTCTCTATACCCCTACTCTTACTTGACCATCCGCACAAATAAGCCATTAGACCTGCCCCCAGAGAATGTTTGACTGCTATGGAAAAAACCCTGCTTAGTCTCCCTGGCCATGAAGCTTCTTATGCCTCCTTCACCCTTAAGACAGATGGAATATTGAGCTAGAAGAGAAAAAGATTACTTGCTTCACACTTAATTCCCATTTTCACCCCCAGGGTTTCTCTTTCTATACAAAAGCTCAAGGTTTTGCTAGAACAGTGTGGGGTCATTTTCCTTCAGTGGCACATTTATACTAATCCATGGCCATCCGTGTATTTCAGCATCTATTTGCTGGACAACACATTTCTCTGACTGCAAAATATTCTGTCCCCTGTAGACACCAGTTGTCTCCAAACAGGAAGATATGACCTTCATTTCAGCAGAGACCGGAAAGAAATGTCATTTCCTTGTGATATGTTAAACAATGTGACCTCTTGTTCTGCATCAGCCTCTGGCTCCAGCCCACCCTGCATCCATCTAAACTGGTCACTCTTGAAGTTCTTGCCTTAGATCTTACATTTTGCTTGCTAAGCACTGGAGGTGGATAATGATGCTGGAATGTTGTCAAATTCCTCATGGAAAGAATAGATTGATTTTTGACAGTCCTAAGGGGGCTCGGGCCCCCTAAGCCATAGGTCCCAAGTGATGAAGAACACCTTCTGCAAACCTAGCACACCCCAACAGGAAGACCGTGCCTCTCTGGAGAGCAGTCACTCTGCTTTAGTCACAAACAAGCCTGATAATAGAAGAATCTAACTGAAGTTGACACATTCTCATTAGAGCAGCTGAAACAAAAGCACATATGGATCTTTCTGAATCATTGAACACACATTGCTCGATAAATTATATTCTCATTTTCAGAGGCTCCATCTCAGAACATCTAGCAGGTAAGAGCCGGCCTTAGCTCTGGGTTGGTACTTTTCAGCACCCTGAATGGATTCAGTGTAGGAGGGTGAAGGAAAAAGGAAAAGGTAACTGTCAGCTGCTGGCAAGTTTGTCTTCAACAAGGCTTAGCTAAGTGAACCCCAGCATCAAGCCTCAAGACACCAGTGCCTTTTCAAGAACTGCTGCTCTCCATGAAAGAACAGGAATTAAACTAGTGTTAAAATGTTCAAAGAAAATTACCTGGCCTATATCAACCAGTGGGAGAATAAATAAACATGAATATGTTTTGAGATTTAAAAAAAAACAACTTTTAAGGTATAAATAAACAATTTTAAATGATTAAAAAAAAAAAAAAAAAGGGCCAGAAAGGGTGACATTAATCTTTTTCTTGAAACTATGCTCTTTGACTCTGTTCTCTGAGCTGTTGGTGATTACATCATTCTCCTTTGGGCTTTGACTTGGGCAAGAAAAGTGTCCTGAGCGAAAGCAGGTGAGACAGAGCAGGTTGGGCTTTAGCAAGGCCACCCACACAGGACAGTGCTTCTGTACTGTGTGAAAGGAGCTCACGTTAACCTCTGTATCTCCAGGTTCAAATCTCAGAAAGAGCCTCTGTCTGTGAGGATCTTATCACCAGTGATAGGAACTCACTCTGAACGACTGCAGCAGAAAAAGAACTGGAAGCACACTGAATAGTTCCCAAAACTGGTCAGCAAGACAAGGGAACAAGGACCAGAGCTATGGGTGTGTTCCTTTACTGATGCTGCCCTCTATCCCCAGCTCTGGACACTGGTTCTGCTGCCCTTGGGAACAGGAGCTGTCCTCCTTCCATGTCACTCGCTCCTCATTCAAAGTTCCAATGAGAGCCTGTGATTGGTTAAGCTGAGGCTTGTTTGTTGTAGCCACGGGTTTCAGGAAACAAACTCACTCAGAAGGACAATGCAGATAGTGGAGTGCAGTTTATTATACTGGCAGGCCCAAGGCAGAGTCTTCCCTTAGCCAAGGACCCCAACCAGTTTTTGTGGAAACCTTATATACCCTAAGTGTACGTGTCCAAACCCTCCTCCCCAAAATTCCCTGAAACTAGTCTGAACAAAGGAAAAAGAAAGATACAATCAAAGTTAACCCGTGATTCATAAGCCTTAAGCCTAGGTAGTTAACAGTGGACAATTATCAATAGGCTTGTGGTCATACCCCAATAAGCATAATAGAATGTATGATTCTATTTGGTTACACAGATAATTAGGGTATTCTTTTAGGCCACGGAGAGCCCTGGGGCTCTTCCTTCCGGGGGCCTGGTTTTCCAGTTGGTATGTCATTTCCATAGATACTGGGCATATAGCTCAAAGTCCACATTCCAGCCCAAGATGGAGTCCTGCTTTCAAAATAGAGCCTGTTCTGTTTCCTCCTTCATGTTCTCACACTTTGCTGGTGAGGTGGGGTGGGGACAAATCAGTTCAGTTTAGTCACTCAGTTATGCCTGACTCTTTGTGACCCCATGGACTGCTGCACGCCAGGCTTCCCTGTCCATCACCAACTCTCAGAGCTTGCTCAAACACATGTCCATCGAGTCGGTGATGCCATCCAACCATCTCATCCTCTGTTGTCCCCTTCTCCTCCTGCCTTCAATCTTTCCCAACATCAGGGTCTTTTCTAATGAGTTAGTTCTTCGCATCAGGTGACCAAAGTATTGAAGCTTCAGCTTCAGCATCAGTCCTTCCAATGAATATTCAGGACTGATTTCCTTTAGGATTGACTGGTTTGATCTCCTTGCTGTCCAAGAACTCTCAAGAATTTTCTCCTTCACCACAGTTCAGAAGCAACTAGATGGGGACAAATAGCTAGCCTTTTTCAGCTTTGTCATTGGGAAGTAAATGAGTTTGGATGCTTAAAACTCATTTACTCAATGATGCTCAACAGAATCTCCCCACCCCTGACCTACCAGCCAGCCAGCACATGCTCAGTTGATTCCAACTCTCTGCGACCCCATGGACTGTCCCACCAACTCCTCTGTCCATGGAATTCTCTGGGCAAGAATACTGGAATGGGTTGCCATTGCCTACTCCAGGGGATCTTTCCTGATTGAACTCGTGTGTCTTGTGTCTCCTGCATTGGCAGGTGGATTCTTCACCAACTGTGCCACCTAAGAGAGGGGGTTATCTGGACAAATGTTCATTCATTTGAGAACCTCTAAACAATTCTGATAAAATGCAACATAACCAGTTTCCATAGGAAATGGACCACCACCCTCCCTGTACCACCTTCAGTCCCTTCAAATTCTGTCTTGCCCTTATTAAGCAAACACAATGTGAAAAAAGCCATTGGTAATTCTGATATAAGATCTAACCCTAGTCCTCCAAATCCCTGGGGAAAAACTGCCCTAAAACATGATTCAGATTCCTCTGCCCTACTGAAGTTTTACATTGTCTTTTTTCTAAACTGAAGGTTATTTTAAAATAAAAATGTCTGAACTGCTTAAAAAGAAGAAAGAGAAAAAGGTAAAAGCTATTTGTGATTTTTGAAGAGCAATAATGAAAGCAACCTCAAATCCCCAATTTTTCTTCCACCTGAAAAAAATTACTAAGAAAAAAGAAATTTAATTTCTCAGCACAGCTTTTAATTTTTTCTTCTCATTGGCATACTTTTGACAGCCCTACAGGAAAAGATAACAAAGGTAAAAAAAGTTTTTTAGAATCATGACACAGAAATTTTTACTGATTTTTAAATAGTAGAATGAATACTATTCAGGGTATAGAATCTGCAGAGAGACATAATCTTAGAGGGAAAAAAAAAACACAGAAAATATCTCTTTGGTCTTTTTTTAAATATATGCCATTGCCAAATTCCCCTGAGAAATGGATTCCCTGCTGGTCTTGCCTCCAGACAGGCAATAAACTACGTGATCCCTGAAATTCCTTTTAGTGAGCCTTAGACACGAGTTGTTAACTAACCCAACACATGGCCAAGCTCCCCTGTGGAAGCAAATAGAAAGTTGGGCAAACTGCTGAGGATTCATCCTCAACACTTCACCTTAAGTGGCTGCAAAAAGAAAGCTCATTTGAATTCACTGCTTTCCTTTACTCGTGGAGATCTTTTCGAAAGGAATTACTTTATAACTCCAGAATAAACACTGAATTTTTGCTTTGTCAGTAGTGATTTGGTTTTTTGGAGAGAAAACATCTTCATGGATAACAGGTATAATTAAACCTTGGTTTTATAATGGAAGGAGTTATGTAGGTAGGATAATCTTTGCAGTAGTCAAGTAAGGAAGTTTCATAGGATCCACATATTTTATTAATATAAAATGGTTATATGATTATAAAATCACATATTTTACAGTTATATTGGTTACTGATTACTGGTTATATTAATGAAGACTAAGAAATCCAGTAAGTCTATGTGTGTTTCTCTAATGCAGGCGTAACAGTTGGTTCTTTCCAACATTATCCCTTTTGGGGAGCTATTTTGTAAGCATGGTTCTCAACCTATTTTATTATAGCACCCAGAGGATGACTGAACTGAGGATGACTACATCTATGGCTCAAGTCCACCTGGTCCAGATGCTGCCCCTTAAAATAACAGAAGAGAGTCTTCAAATTTGAAAATGTATTAAAAACAAGTAAGCTTTGGTTGAGAATAGTTCAACTTAATGATTTGAATCACTAATATAGGGCTAGTAAAGTAATGCGCAAAATTCTCCAAACCAGGCCTAACAGTATGTAAACTGTGAACTTCCAGATGTTCAAGCTGGATTTATAAAAGCCAGAGGAACCAGAGATCAAATTACCAACATCTGCTGGATCATTGAGAAAGCAAGAGAGTTCTAGAGAAACATCTATTTCTGCTTTATTGACTATGCCAAAGGCTTTGTGGATCACAACAAACTGTGGAAAATTCTTCAAGAGATGGGAATACCAGACCACCTGACCTGCCTCCTGAGAAATCTATACACAGGTCAGGAAGCAACAGTTAGAACTGGACATGGAACAACAGACTATTTCCAAATTAGGAAAGGAGTACGGTAAGGCTGTATACTGTCACCCTGCTTATTTAACTTATATGCAGAGTACATCATGAGAAACGCTGGGCTGGATGAAGCACAAGCTGGAATCAAGAGTGCTGGGAGAAATATCAATAACCTCAGATATGCAGATGACACCACCCTTATGGCAGAAAGCGAAGAACTAAAAAACCTCTTGATTAAAGTGAAAGAGGAGAGAGAAAAAGTTGGCTTAAAGCTCAACATTCAGAAAACGAAGATCATGGCATCCGGTCCCATCACTTCATGGGAAATAGATGGGGAAACAGTGGAAACAGTGTCAGACCTTATTTTGGGGGACTCCAAAATCACTGCAGATGGTGACTGCAGCCATGAAATAAAAAGACGCTTGTTCCTTGAAAGAAAAGTTACGACCAACCTAGATAGCATATTCAAAAGCAGAGACGTTATTTGGCCAACGAAGGTCCGTCTAGTCAAAGCTATGGTTTTTCCAGTGGTCATGTATGGATGTGAGAGTTGGACTGTGAAGAAAGTTGAGCGCTGAAGAACTGATGCTTTTGAACTGTGGTGTTGGAGAAGACTCTTGAGAGTCCCTTGGACAGCAAGGAGATCCAACCAGTCAATCCTACAGGAAATCAGCCCTGAAAATTCATTGGAAGGACTGATGCTGAAACTGAAACTCCAATACTTTGGCTACCTGATGTGAAGAACTGACTCATTGGAAAAGACCCTGATGCTGGGAAAGACTGAAGGTGGGAGGAGAAGGGAATGACAGAAGATGAGATGGTTGGATGGCATCACCAACTCAAGGGACATGAGTTTGAGTAAACTCCAGGAGTTGGTGATAGACAGAAAGGCTTGGCACGCTGCAGTCCATGGGGTCGAAAACAGTTGGACACGACTGAGTGACTGAGCTGAACTGAACTGAACTGAGGATGACTACATCTATGGGTCCAGTCCACCTGGTCCAGACGCTGCCTCTTAAAATAACAGGAGAGTCTTCAAATTTGAAACTGTATTAAAAACAAGTAAGCTTTGGTTGAGAATAATTCAACTTAATGATTTTAATCACTAATAGAGGCAGCATGTTACAAATAATGCAAGTCGAAGTCCAGCCTGGGTATGGGATTAACTACCCATCAATTCCCTCTTGGTGAAGACTTTGGCCGAGAGCAGTACAGACAGAGTCAACATTTCACTGTCCCTATTTTATTTTCTATTCCTGCCTCTCCATCCTCAATTTTCATTCTTTAATCATGTGCTTCTCACTGGGGAGCGCTGACTTGGTGGCTTTCTGGGTTTGTCATTAATGTGTCATTGCAGAGATCTAGCTCATTATCTCCAATTGCCCAAAGTTTAGCCCTGAGAATACAGTCTTTTGTCTTGAGAGTTCTTGCTGTTGCTAATGAATACTGCATAAATCTCCACAGTGCAGAAACTGCAGAAGATGTGGCTTTTCTCAGACCTTTTCAGCAAAAAACCAATGCAGTGTCACATTTAAGAGACCCCAGTTTCGGAAGAATTTTGACAGTTACTCTAGGTGTGATTTTGCACAAGGTATATAATCTCTTAAGCCTCAGGAATGTGAAGTCTGTTCCCATGATTGGCACCTGGTAAAGCACTCACAGAATGGTAGTTGTTCCTATTATTTTTTCAGAATTTCCCCACATGGAGAGGTGGGAACAGGTTTATGGATATGTAAGAGTTTAGTTGAAAAACTGAAAAATAAATATTGTCCAGTTGAATTCTTGTGTAAAGAATCTTTCTTACTACCCCAATCCATTTTTTGAATCTACTCTAAATACCTTCTGTACCCACTCTTCCCATGCAAAGGAATTATTTGCTCCCAAGACTGGGATTCTGTAGGATATATAAGAATATATATTATTTACTATTTCTGTATCACATGAACAGTGGGGATTTTAAAATGCAAATTTTTATTCAAAGGCATTCACTACTTGAAAGGCTCTAGATAGTTCTGTGTTGCAAAGGTCACTGTCAAATTGCAGCAGTTACTCCAAGTAGCCTACTTGAAACCACTGGAATTTACTGAAGGACCAGCAGCCCCATCATACAGATGATGCCATAGTTGCAACTGTGCAAGTTAAAGTACATCCTGGACCTCACTTTCTAAAAGATCTGTTTCTAAAACACTGATGCCCAAGATATGGAAGTAGCCTAAATGTCCATGGACAGATGAATGGATAAAGACAATGTGGTACATATATATAAAAAGAATGAAATAATGTCATTTGCAGCAATGTGGATAGACTTAAAGGTTATCATACTAAGTAAAGTAAGTCAAAGACAAATATCATATAATATCTCTTATATGTAGAACCTAAAATATGATGCAAATGAACTTATATACAAAGCAGAAACAGATCCACAGACTTAGAAAACAAACTTCTGGTTACCAAAGGGGAAAGCTGGGGGCGGGGATAAATTAGGAGGTTGGGATTAACATATATATCACACTATATGTAAAGTAGATAATCAACAAGGACCTACTGTATAGCACAGGGGACTCTACTCAATACATTGTAATAACCTCTATGGGAAAAAACATCTGAAAAAGAAATCACTTTGCTGTACACTTGAAACATAACATTGTAAATCAACTATATTCCAATATAAAATTAAAATTTTTTAAAAAGAACACTAACTACAGAAACAGTAGGAGGAACAGAGAGGCCTCAGTCTCTCCTGGTTGGGTTTTGTCTGTATCAGTAGCCAGCAGCTCTGTTTGTAAATAGGAAATGAAGCCATACGGTTTCTCCAGAGTTGACTACTGAACAGTCCTGAGTGAACATTCCTCTTTAAAAAAAAAAAAAAAACCACACACACACACACAAATGAATCTGTTTGGTTAAAAAACAAACAACAAAAGATGGTGGCGGAGCGGGGGAGAGCAGGGTGGATGGGAGGGTAAGGAAAAGTGCCTGCCAATAATAAAGATGGTTGTATAAGCACTTTGGGGGAAAAGGAGGATAAAGAATGTTGGCTGTTAAGTGCCTTTTTTGAAGCATAAAATTGGTGTCAAAACAAGGAATAAGGAGCGGCATAGGAACCAGGGACTCGATTGAAGACAGCCTGGGTCACGAAGTCTCAAGTACCTGACTTCTTGACACTAAATCCATTGTCAGTGAACATGTAATTACAAGGTGTTCATTTGGAGGAAGGTCAATGGCAAATTTTATAATGAAGATATTAACCTGATAACCACTTGCCTACCCCGCCCCACCTCAGAGTGACTAAAATAACTGGTATGACCAGCATCTTGTTTCATGATGCCTTTCGAAGTACCATGCACCCCTTGCCCCTGAGAAGGAACTGCGTCTAAAAGTTCAGCCTGTCTCACTGTGTAATGTATCTGCCTCTTTTCCCCTGCCATTCTGCCTAATTCATAGCACATTCTTCTATTGGATACTGTGCCTTCTAATATTATTTTTCTATAACCCGTTCATTTTCTCTTTATCATGATGGGGTACCACACTTCCCAATTACTCACAAGTTGTTGTTCTGTCCCTAAGTCTTGTCCAACTCTTTGAGACCCTGTGAACCACAGCATGCCAGGCTCCTCTGTTCTCCACTATTTCCCAGAGTTTGCTCAAACTCATGTCCACTGAGTCGGTGATGCTATCTGACCATCTCATTCTCTGCTGCCCTCTTCTCCTTTTGCCTTCAATCTTTTCCAGTATCTAGTTCTTTTCCAATGAGTTGTCTCCTTGCATAGAAAAGTTTCTTTGCAGGAAACATTACACTTAATTTTATAAAGATTTCTTTTAACTAACCATTTTGGTGTGTTCAAAATGTACTTCATTTTTTTAAAAAAATTCTATTTATACTTAAAAAAATTCACCCTGAATCTGATCAATTTTCTAAACATAAATTTCAGTTGCCTTTTTATACAGTTCATGAGGTACTCACAGCAAATATACTAGGGTGGTTTGCCATTCCCTCCTCCAGTAGATCATGTTTTGTCAGAACTCTCCACTATGACCCCATCCATCTTGGGTGGCCCCATAGGCCATGGCTTATAGCTTCATTAAGTTACACCAGCCCCTTCGCCAAGACAGAGATCCATGAAGGGAGGCCTAGTGTACTGCAGTCCGTGGGGCTACAAAGAGTCAGACACAGCTTGGTGACTGAACAACCACAACAAAATTTCAGTTACAGAAAATATGGATGAGAGAAGAACTACATGATAGAGCATTATCGAGTTCACAACGTGGGACATTCCTACAGGATAAATGACTGTTTCTCTAACAAACTAATGGTGTAAATAAAGGGGGGGTATGTGGTTATAAGATTTAAAAGACCACTCATTGGAAAAGACTGATGCTTGGAGGGACTGGGGGCAAGAGGAGAAGGGGACGACAGAGGATGAGATGGCTGGATGGCATCACTGACTCAATGGACATGAGTCTGAGTGAACTCCGGGAGTTGGTGATGGACAGGGAGGCCTGGCGTGCTGCGATTCATGGGGTCGCAAAGAGTCGGACATATGACATATGACCCTTGTATGAAATCTAAAAATAAATAAATCAACCATAGAAAGACATTTGAGACAATCAAGGAAATTTCAATATTGTCTTGGGTTTAAGTGAAATTAAAGAAATTATTGTTGGTTTTAGTATCTATGACAATGGCATAGTAGTTATGTTTCTTTTTTTAAAATGGTGGTCAGGGAAAAGACTTAAAAATGCATATGAAAGTTTGAAATAACACGATGTCTTGGATTTGTTTTAAAATCCTGCAGCAAAAAACAATGGGTGGAAGGAAGGAAGCATAATTAGCAAAATGCTGATAATTGCTAAAGTTGGGTACATGTGGGTTTATTATCCTATACTTTCTACTTTTGAGTATCTGAAAATTTCCATAACAAAAACTGTAGAAAGTGTTTACTTTCCCAATTATCTGCATGTTATAAATATACTTAAAGTTTAAAAATTCTATTTATTTACAACGTACTAGGAACCATGGATGGAGGAGCCTGATAGGCTGCAGTCCATGGGGTCGCTAGAGTCAGACACAACTGAGCAACTTCACTTTCACTTTTTACTTTCATGCATTGGAGAAGGAAATGGCAACCCACTCCGGTGTTCTTGCCTGGAGAATCCCAGGGATGGGGGAGCCTGGTGGGCTGCCGTCTATGGGGTCGCACAGAGTCGGCCAGGACTGAAGTGACTTAGCAGCAGCAGCAGCAGGAACCATATTTAAGCTACATCTTAGTTTGGGCTGCTATAACAAAAATACTATAAACTAGGTGACTTATAAACAAATACGTATTTCTCACAGGTCTGGAGGGTGGGAAATCCAAGACCACAGTACTGGCAGATTTGGTGTGTGTTAACAGCCTACTTCCTGGTTTATAGATGTACCTTTTTGCTGTGACCTCTGGGAAGGGATATCTCTCTGGGATCTCTTTCATTGTTTTTCTTATCTTTTAATTTTTAAAAAATTTCTTTGGGATCTCTTTTATGAGGGCACTAATCTCACTCTCATGACCTAAGCACCTCTCAAAAGTCCCGCCTCTTAACACCATCATCTTGGGAGTTAGATTTTAATATATGAATTTAGGGGGTGGGGAGCACAAATATTCAGTCCATCAGTTCAGTTCAGTCAGTTCAGTCGCTCAGTCGTGTCTGACTCTTTGCGACCCCATGAACTGCAGCACACCAAGCCTCCCTGTCCATCACCAACTCCCAGAGTTCACTCAAACTCACGTCCATCGAGTTGGTGATGCCATCCAGCCATCTCATCCTCTGTCGTCCCCTTCTCCTCCTGCCCCCAATCCCTCCCAGCATAGCAAGCTAAATTTCCCCTAAGTGTGGGATCCAATAGCCTAACTTTGGAGGTAGGAAAGCTGTCAAGAGCTGTAGCTTCTTGGGCATAACTGATATACAAATAGATTTTCAACATCCCATGAAAAGAATACATATAATCAGTCTCCCTTGAAATGTCGAAGTGAACCTTTATAATCCCCTCATGATAAATGTACTCTTTGTATCCTGGAGATTTTGCTAGAAGATGGAATGGCCCTGGCAAAAATTGACTGGTTTTGTTACTAACATGCTATGATAAATTGGAAGCACTGATTTAATCAGAGGCCAAATGGAAAAAAAAAATACATCTCTTTGAAAAGGGGATATTTCCAACACTATCTGCTCCAGTATTATCCCTGATACCAGTGAAAAAGCAGGCTCAGCTGTAATACTCGACTTAATATGTTAAATATTTAAAAGAAAAGTCTAAGGAGAAAAAGTAATCCCTGTCAAAGAAAAAATAAGA
The DNA here is from genome assembly GCF_003369695.1 of Bos indicus x Bos taurus. Taxonomy (NCBI): domain Eukaryota; kingdom Metazoa; phylum Chordata; class Mammalia; order Artiodactyla; family Bovidae; genus Bos; species Bos indicus x Bos taurus. The sequence continues at coordinate 58,863,981 of NC_040088.1, forward strand.
ATACCTTTGTCAGTTGGGCAGGACATATGAATAGATAAAGAGTCCAGTTTCTAAATGACACCTTTACAGTGAGGACATGGAATATGTCACATCCAGGATACTAGAGGACAAGGAGCATTCCATTTAAGGAGCCAACAGAAGAGGGATGTCCCACCTTGACATATATAAATGGAGGCTACCTGGGACTTGGTTAAATAGTGTTGATGTTTCCAGAGTCAATGGATGAAGGAATAAGATATAAGTCTTAATATATTCAACAGCTGCTTTAAACAATCCATAGGGGTCTTGGTGTTAGGAATGACCTATGTAAACACACCCAAGTTTATTTGCTGTATTCCTGGGTTTCTTATTGCCTAACTCTCAGTCCAATGTAAGAAGCTCTCCCAAAGGATTCCGCTTCAGGGACAGTTCTCACTATCTCATTTCAAGATCATTGTAAACCAATCTTCTATTAACTGGAGGCCCAAAGTTGGCAGTCCTTAAATTTCATGACAGAGAAATGAGGATTTCCCTAGTGGTCCAGTGGCCAGGTGTCTGCACTCCCAGTGCACAGGGCCTGAGTTCTTCGAAATCTGGTCAGGGAAATAGATCCCACATGCCACAATTAAGAGTTCACATGCCGCAACTAAAGATTTGGTGTACTGCAACCAAGATTCGGTGCAGTCAAATAAATAAATAAATACGTTTTTTTAAAGGGTAGAAAAATGAGATGTCACCGTTCACAGTCCAAGCCACACCAAGAAATCCAAGTTACCCCACAGTGATTTTGTATCTCTTAGAATTCCAACCTAACATTTTATACCTAGTAGGAATGCAATATTTTTAGAAATAATACAAAAGTTTTGTTTGTTCTTGAAAACACATGCCAGCCTATTCCTACTGGTCATGGCATATACCAGTCACTCTCGTCTTTGCTTTCGGTCAATCAAACTCCCTCATATGAAGCACTGGGCCACAATTATCATCTCTTTCATTGTCAAGCATCTCCTGTTACAGAGGTGCCCATTATGTCCAGCACTATCTTATGTTCAGGGAGGTTCAGATTTTGGAGAAGGATGAATTATGTGCTCTGTCACAGGAGTAACTGGCAGTGTCTATCTTCCTGCAACTGAAAAGCTTTACCTCTTGTCAAATTGTAGCAATATAGGCTTTGCATTTAAATAGTTACCCGACAATGATACATTTCAAAGTACTTCTTCCTTAAACTGAAGTGGACATTCACTGGTGACATCTGTCACTTGGAATTTTTCCCTTAATAAAATTGATTGTGAACAAGTAACAAAGAGAGATTGCTTCAGGACATCTGGCATGTGAAAATAGCCCTTTTGCAAAGAACTGGATGTCAAGGTGTTTTCATTAAAATGGTACTTTACCTGAGCAAGGCAAGTGTTAATAGAATAAAAGAATTTTTCCGTCATCTAAACAAAGTCAGCTATCTACAGTTCATGAGGCGCACATGTTTCACAGGAGAATGAACAAATTATGCCTCTGAAGAGTAGCTGGATATTTATTCTGACACAGCTTCCACAGGACAACTAGCAACCTCATTTGAAGTAAATTCCTTCATCTAGTCCAATAAGAATAATTGTATCGGAACTGTGCTCCCTGCTCTAAAAAGGGCAAATCCATTTACTGCTGCAGAAAAGTCTCTGGGATGGATCTAACCTATTTGCTTTTGTGGGTTTTGATGCTGCTGAGTAAGTCAATGATATTTCAAGTTGGTGCTGGTTTGGACACAGTTGAGAGAGCTCTGTAGAGTGCTTTTTCTTCAATAGCTCAATCATGACTGCAAAAACATGATCAGTATCAGAGATGTGGAGTAGTAACTTGTCTTGAGAGCAGTGAACTAATGAACATCCATCATGAGATTGTTCGAACATCTTTCACAATTGAATATCTGACTTTAAAAGGAATGCTGTAAAGTCTCCAGCATTTTCATAGCATTTATTGGAGCAATTGGTAGTCTTTATCTGTAGTTTAAATGCAAAAAGAAAAGAAAAATCACACGGATGTTTCATTCAAGGCTGCTTCTGGAACAAAATTAATAATGGCTGCAATTTGCAGAATGATTCTTTCATGTTGTGGAGGCTAAATCTGACTAATTTAATTCCCTTGCAGTGATGGCTTAAAATATTGCAGAAGAAACCATCAAAAAACTATGAACACGGCACTACACAATCCTCTCTGACCAACAGCCTTCAGAGAGTGCCTTCCAAGATTATTCTCAGCTCTATGATGTTATGTGTTTGCTTTCCCTTGTAAATCTAACACTGATTTTCCAGATTCGTCCATTTTCATTTTTGGTGAATTCTAATTGGTTCCCACTGAGGCTGGGTAGCCACCAAACTGATCATATGCCAGTTTAATGGACCCCAGGGATATTTAACAAATTGTTCACTATTTCACCATGTACTGAAGGGTAGCTGTAACTATTCTTTTTTCCTGTCATAACCACTGTGGCCATTATGATAGCTCTGCACATGATTTATTTTGTGGTACAATTTTCTATGCAGGGAAAATAATAATGCTGCACCACCTCCATCTCCTCTACTACTGAATATATGATTAAGATCAAAGACAGACTCCTGCTTATACATGAAAAATAGTAGTTGCTAGCCTGTCAATTTGTAGAGCAAATTGTGACTCAATTCCATATAACACTGGACATTGACAAAGATGTATTGCAGTGAAGTCACTGTGAGATCATTCATTCTATCCTTCCAAAACGAGCATTTCATCAGCTTGAAAAAATGTAATAGACCTATTCATCAGATGTTTAATGAATGAGTTTTAAATAACAAGGGATCGTAGAAAACATCTTTGAAATATTTGAATCCAAGCTTTCCTTCCTTTAAAAACAAATCCGTTAGAGGTAAAAACCTGTACTTCATCATATTGTTTATAGACAACAGAGATTCAACTTCCTGATGATAATTTATAAAGCAGTGAAATGAAAATAAGCAAATTTTCAGGAAGCCGTCAACCTAAGAGGCTTTTCTTGTTTAGAAAAGTTTACAGTCTGTTTGATCGGAGAAGGCAATGGCACCCCACTCCAGTACTCTTGCCTGGAAAATCCCATGGACGGAGGAGCCTGGTAGGCTGCAGTCCATGGGGTTGCGAAGAGTCGGACACAACTGAGAGACTTCACTTTCACTTTTCACTTTCATGCATTGGAGAAGGAAATGGCAACCCACTCCAGTGTTCTTGCCTGGAGAATCCCAGGGACGGGGGAGCCTGGTGGGCTGCCATCTATGGGGTCACACAGAGTCGGACACTGAAGTGACTTAACAGCAGCAGCAGCAGTCTGTTTGATCCTTTCAGTTCAGCAAGTTAACACTAAGCACCACAGACATCTTACATTATAGGGTTAGCTGTGATTTTAGCTTGAATTTGGGCAAAAGTGCAAACTGAAGGGACAGATGGGAGAGCAGCATGCAAAGACTAGAAGAGCCCCCTCTTAAATGATAATATGCTATAATCAGAAGTAGGAAGATAATTCTTCTGCTGACCTATGGGCGCAAAGAGCGTTGTGACCACTACATTTTAAATGAGCCCAAAGGCCAAATGGCAGAAGGTGCAGAAAGCTGTTATAAATTTTATAACCTGATCTGTTGTCCTCAAATGGGAGCTTAGTATTATCAAGATATACTGTCATGCAATGAGCACAAAAGGGCATGTCCCCAAACCTCCAGTAAGCATCTATTGATTTCTTCACTTTTTCTTCCTTTGCCAGCTCTTTTCCTTCATCTCCTTCCCAAGTGTGCACCACAGACCCACTGTTACTGTGTTCACTCTGCTGGAGACCTGGCTGGACTGGTCATCTGATATGTTGCTGGAACTCATCAATTTGGGAGGTATGTTTATTGTGAAATGGTAGGAAGCATGGCAACCTACTCCAGTATGCTTGCCTGGAGAATTCTGTGGACAGAGGAGCTTGGCAGGCTACAGTCCATGGGGTCGCAAAGAGTCGGACATGCCTGAGCAACTAACACACATGGATAGAGTCCAATTTCTTTAACACATCTAATAATCTCCATGACCTGGTCCCCACTGACATCATTTTGCTTTGATTCTCATTTTTCTTTCTTCTCTTCCTTTTTCTTCATCCGTGCTACCCTGGGTTTGAACAAGTATATGAAGCATGAACATTAACCACTGCCTTAGAAGATTTTCCAGAGAAACCCATGTTAAGAGAATCAGAATAGAAAAATGGTTCTGGAAAGCAGACAGACAGGACAGGATTTGAGTTCAAATTGCCCATTCATCTAAACTACCTCCTCTAACTTTCAGGCTGCTTTTTTTTCCAGCTGAAATTTAATGCTCATCTCTTCCTGTATTCTCCATACTTTCCATAAATGAGCTCACCTCCTCTCATAGCTTCAAAGACCATACTGGTGTGATGATTCTAAAATCTTATCTCTAGCTCTGACATTTCTCCTGGACTACAGATTTACATATCTAACCACCTTACAGACTCATGAACACTTCAGAGTCAATATGTTCTGGCCTGAATTCATCATCCACACATTTGATCCAGGCATCAAGTCTTATCTAATCTTCTCCATAAAAGACAAAAAAGTGACAAAGTGAAGTCACTCAGTCATGTCCAACTCTTTGTGACCCCATGGATTGCAGCCTACCAGACTGCACCGTCCATGGGATTTTCTAGGCAAGAGTACCGGAGTGGGTTGCTATTTCCTTCTCCAGGGGATCTTCCTGACCCAGGGATCAAACCTGGGTCTCCCACATTGTAGGCAGATGCTTTACTGAGCCACCAGGGAAGTCAATCTTCCCCATAAGTACATCTCAAAACAATATTTTCTCCATTCTCTCACTGTCACTACCATGATTCACCCTCTTAACCCACCCATTCTTGCCTGCAGTCATGCCATGATCTTCTCTTTGGCTTCACACTTTCTAATCTTTCTCCCTGCGAATCCCTTCTCCATGCTACAGCCCGAGTGATCTCTCCAAACTGCAAACTTAATCATCATTCTCCTGCTAAAACCCTCCAGAGTCTTCCCCATTGTTTTCAGGATACAGTTCAGTCTCCATAAGAGGTCTACTAAGATCCTTCATGAAGTTCCCTACCAAGACCACCAGCCATTATCATCTTCACCTTTATCTTAGCCCTAATGATAGTATTTCAGTGCCTTACAGGTAGCTTGTACTCTCTCTCCTCAAAGCCTTCACAAAGGAAGTCCCCTTTACCAATAATACTTTTCTTCTCATGCAGCTTAGTATCAAAAAACAAACAACTCAATAAAAAAATGGGCTGAAGACCTAAATAGACATTTCTCCAAAGAAGACATATAGATGGCCAACAAACTCATGAAAACTTGTTCAACATCACTAATTATTAGAGAAATGCAAACCAAAACTACAATGAGGTATCCCCTCACATCTGTCAGAGCGGCCATCATTAAAAAATCTACAAACAATAAATGTTGAAGAGGATATGGAGAGCGGAGAAACCTCTTGCACTGTTGGTTGGAATGTAAATTGTTACCACCACTATGGAGAACAATTCCTTAAAAAATTAAACGTAGAACTACCATATGACCCAGCAATCTCACTACTGGGCATATACCCAGAGAAATCCATAATTCAAAAAGACATGTGCATCTCAGTGTTCATTGCAGCACTATTTATAACAGTCAGGACATGAGGAATGAATAAAAAAGATATGGTACATGATACAATGGAGTATTACTCTTTCATAAAAAGGAATGAAATTGTAGAGATGTGGATGGACCTTAGAGACTGTCATACAGAGTGAATAAGTCAGAAAGAGAAAAACAAATATTATATATTAGCACATGTATGTGGAATCTAGAAGAATGGTATAGATGTTCTTATTTGCAAAACAGAAATAGAGACACAGATGTAGAGAACAAACATATGGACACAATAGGGGAAGGGAGAAATGGGATGAATTGGGAAATTGGGATTGACATATATATACTACTGATATGTTTAAAATAGATAACCAATGAAAACCTACTGTATAGCTCAAGGAACTCTACTCAGGGCTCTGTGGTGACCTAAATGGGAAGGAAATCGAAAAAAAGAAGGGATATATGTATAAATATAGCTGATTCACTTTGCTATACAGTAGAAACTAACACAACATTATAAAGCAACTATACTCCAATAAAAATTAATTTAAAAAAAATAATACTTTTCTCATTTCTGCCTTTTCCAACTCCATCCTTCAGTTCTCAAATTTGGCATCACTTTCTCCCAGAAGCCCCCTAGACTAGGGGTGATGTGATTTATGGCTCCTTGTTATTTTCATTCTGTTATCACACATTATTGTGATTGCTTGTTAAATTGTTATTTCCCCCACCAGACTGTATCATTTGTTTGTTTCGCTTCCTGCTGTAAGCCTAATTCAGGGCACAGAGCCTGGTGCATAGGAAACACTCCATAAATATTTGATGGATGAATGGCCATCATTTTAAAGAGACAGAATGGCTCCTAAGCAGGGCTAATTCCACCATGATATGATTAAGTGTATTGACATGTCTAAATAAAGAATGCATCAATTAAAAGGAGATGGTCAGTTAGGAAACACAGAACAAGGTGAGTCACTGAGGTAGATGCTAGAATGCCTATCCAAGCACATCTAGGGATGAAGGAGTATTAGCTAATGGACTTCAAATAATGTACTCCCATTAGTAAGAACATCCCTTTTAGGAAAAGGATACCTCCAGCTGTTTTAGCCAGATGCTATTAACTCCCCATTTTCTAATTCCATACTCATGTAAAATTTTATATTTACTATGTGGCTTCTCATGTAAATCTGTTTACATGGAGAATGACATGCAGATTCTAAGTATTTCGGGTCCTGTCACAGTGATTTCTCACTGTAAAGTAATGAATTGCCTTTGCATTGTGACGTGCGTGCATCATGAGGTGACCAGAATGGGGTCCTATCTACTCTTTGCTCTGTGGACATTTCAGTGGCTCTTACTTCACTTCTCAAGTTCAGTGGCCAGTGGTGGCAGGGGCAAGTCCCAGGAAGCCCACAACAGAGAGTGGAAGGAGTTAGACATGAGGCAGGGGTCATACCCTATAAATGTCAGTTCTTTTCAGACAGGTTTCTCTGCCAAGGAACCACAGCTCAGAAGTAGGCAGTTTTTGTAATGTTTTGTTTTCTGGTATATGGGCTGAGTTATCTTAAAAATTTCCTCACCAACCTGAGTAATTTCTAAATTATACTGACTGCTGCTGCTGCTGCTAAGTCGCTTTAGTCGTGTCCGACTCTGTGCGATCCCATAGACGGCAGCCCACCAGGCCCTGCCGTCCCTGGGATTCTCCAGGAAAGAACACTGGAGTGGGTTGCCATTTCCTCCTCCAATGCATGAAAGTGAAAAGTGAAAGTGAAGTCACTCAATTGTGTCCGACTGTTCGAAACCCCATGGACTGCAGCCTACCAGGCTCCTTCATCCATGGGATTTTCCAGGCAAGAGTACTGGAGTGGGTTGCCATTGCCTTCTCCGTTATACTGACTAAGAGCACACAAAAATGAAAAATTTTCAAAGCAATTTATTTGAAAGTGACCACAGGCAATATAAAGGTCATGGGCAATCAAGGTTTTGGGTACATTTAAAAACCATGTCCTGTAGCCTGCCAGGCTCCTCTGTCCATGGGATTCTCTAAGCAAGAATACTGGAGTGAGTTGCCATTTCCCTCTCCAGAGGATCTTCCCGATCCAGGGATCAAACCCAGGTCTACTGCATTGCAGGCCTATTGTTAACCATCTGAGCCATCAGGGAATCCCCGTCGGATGTGTGATTGGAAGCAAATCCTGAGAGTCTTGGAGGACCAGTTTCCCAACCTTTCAAACACAGGGTTGAACTTGATGTGTCTAGCTTAATCTTAACTTAATCTTAAACTGTAGTTACCATCCAGTTGAGAAAAATCGCCTATATCCTTTCTTCTTTAAAACCTGTTTTAATGAAAGTAAGTTGGATTTATATAATGAAGGGAGCTTCTGGTTGATAGAATTATAGAACCATTTTTACTACTGCTCTTCACCAGTGGCTCATTCTCCTTGGGTGGCCCCTGACATGCCTAGAAAAAGACTTCATCTTCAGACTGTGCCTCTGAAACTGGTGAGATGCTGGGACACCACCTTCTCCCTCAGGAAGTGCCCCCTGGGAGGTCTACCTGGAATGCTTCATTCTGGGCTGAGATAGGGGCTGGGGACTAAACACAGGCGCAGACTCAAAGTGCCAGGAAAACCCTTGAACGTCACTGCTTTCCAGAAGTGAGTTTGGACTACCAATCTAAGGTCCCCTTTACCCAAAATGAAACTCCACCACTGTCCACGCTGGGGCCAATGAGCAGACTTTCAAAGAGAGATATCCATTTTTAGTCTTCTTCAAGGGGCTCTTTAAAGGGGCTGAAAACATTCCATTGAAGGGAAGAGGAAGTGACACCTAGTTTCTTTATCATATGGCTCAGAAGAGCGATCTCAGATGAGAGATACTGTCAAATAATTTCAATTATTGGGCTGAATTATGTCCCCCATTCATATGCTAAAGCCCTAAAGCTCTAGTACCTCAGAATGTGGCTATGTTTGGAGACAGGATATTTAAAATATAATTAAATTAAATTAGTTCACTAGAGAGGGCTCTAATCTAGTACAACTTGGTGTCCTTATTAGAAGAGGAAGTTTGGACACAATTACAAAGGGAAGACCATGTGAAGACATAAGAAAAGAAGTCACCTGTACGCCAAAGAGAGAGACCTCAGAGTGAAACCAGCCCTGAATGAAACCTTGATCTTGGCCATCTGGCCTCCAGGACAGAGAGAAAATAAATTTCCATTGTTTACATGAAAAGATGCTCAACATCACTCATTATCAGAGAAATGCAAATCAAACCACAATGAGGTACCATTTCACACCAGTCAGAATGGCTGCTATCCAAAAGTCTACAAGCAATAAATGCTGAAGAGGGTGTGGAGAAAAGGGAACCCTCTTACACTGTTGGGAATGCAAACTAGTACAGCCACTATGGAGAAGAGTGTGGAGATCCCTATAAAAACTGGAAATAGAACTGCCATATGACCCAGCAATCCCACTGCTGGGCATACACACAGAGGAAACCGGAACTGAAAGAGACACGTGTACCTCAGTGTTCATCGCAGCACTGTTTATAATAACCAGGACATGGAAGCAACCTAGATCTCCAACCTAGATCTAGCAGACGAATGGCTAAGAAAGCTGTGGTACATATACACAATGGAGTATTACTGAGCCATTAAAAAGAATACATTTGAATCAGCTCTAATGAGGTGGATGAAACTGGAGCCTATTATAGAGAGTGAAGTAAGCCAGAAAGAAAAACACCAATACAGTATACTAACACATACATATGGAATTTAGAAAGGTGGTAACGATAACCCTGTATACGAGACAGCAAAAGAGACACAGATGTATAGAACAGTCTTTTGGACTCTGTGGGAGAGGGCGAGGGTGGGATGATTTGGGAGAATGGCATTGAAACATGTATATTATCATATGTGAAATGGATCACCAGTCCAGGTTCGATGCATGATACAGGGTGCTCGGGGCTGGTGCAGTGGGATGACCCAGAGGGCTGGGATGGGGAGGGAGGTGGGAGGGGGGTTCAGGATGAGGAACACATGTACACCCATGGCTGATTCATGTCAATGTATGGCAAAACCACTACAATATTGTAAAGTAATTAGCCTCCAATTACCATAAATAAATTTATATATTTTTTTAAAAAGATAAATACACAGTTAAAGATTACCTGTGTAGGAAAATATTTGTTATGGAGTGGTCTATTCCAAGGGCAGCAGAATGCCAAAGATTAGGAGACAGAAGACATGAAAGATTAATGAAAGTGAAAGGGTTCCTAAATATTTCTGAACTGAAAAAAAAAATTTCCATTGTTTAATCCACTCAATTTATGGTACTTGGTCATGCCAAGTACCCGTTCATCTATTGATGGACATTTAGGTTGCTTCCATGCCTTGGGAATTATAAATAATGCTGTTAGGCACTACTTACAGTAGCCAAAACATGGAAGCAACCTAAATGTCCATCAACAGAGGAATGGATAAAGATGATGTGGTACCTATAAACAATGGAATATTACTCAGCCATTAAAAAGAATAAAATAAACTATTTGTAGCAACATGGATGGACCTAAAGAGGGTCATACTGAGTGAAGTAAGCCAGACAGAGAAGGAGAAATACCATATGACATTCCTTATATGTGGAACCTAAAAAGAAACGGTACAAATGAACTTACTTACAAAACAGAAAGAGACTCACAGACTCAGAAAACCAACTTATGGTTGCCAGGGGGAATGGAGAGTTAGGGAGTTTGGAAAGGTCATGTACACGCTGCTATCTTCAAAATGGATAACAACAAGGGTCTACTGTGTAGTACATGGAACTCTACTCAATGTTACGTGCCAGTCTGGAGAGAAAGGGTGTTTGGGTGGGAATGGATGCATATATATGTATGGCTGAGTCCCTTCCCTGTTCATCTGAAATGATCACAACATGGTTAATCAGCTATACCCCAATACAAACTAAAAAGTTTAAAGTCTAAAAATAAAAATAATTCTGCTATGAATATTGAGGTGCATGTATCTTTTCAATTTAGTGTTTTTGGACACACCGTAATTTTTAACTATCCCCTTTCTTTTAGTTATTTTCATTGTTTCCATCTTTATCATTATAAAAAATACCATGAAAGATATTCTCATAAATATATCATTGTGCCTTGTTTCCCAAGGACAAATTTATACAGCTTATAAATTTACACAGTTAAGTCAAAAGTATACATATCATTAAAGTTTTAACATATATGTCAAATGTTCATTCTTAAAGATTTTACCAGTTTACACTCCCCTTTTAATGTATCAGGAATTTAGCTGCCAATAATAATTATTATTATTCTAATATTAATTGGGCATTTACCATGTGCAAAACAATACATTAAACACTTTATTTCACTAATTCTCTCAAAAACTCTGTGAGGTGGTTACTAACATTATCTACATTTTATAAATGACAAAAATAGCCCAAGTTCCCTTCATTAGTAAGACGAAGAGCTAGGAAGCAAACCCAGTCTCTCTGACTGGAGAAAATTCCCGTATTCTTCACCAATCCTGAGTATTATGATTTCTTATATCTTTGCAAATTTGATAGGAAAAAAAATAGATTTTTAACTTGCATTTGTAGGCTTATTAATTAGTTTGTGTGTGCTTAGTTACTCAGTTATGTCCAATTCTTTGTGACCCCATAGACTGTAGCCACCAGTTCCTCTGTCCATGGAGCTCTCCAGGCAAGAATACTGGAGTGGGCTGCCATTTCCTTCTCCAGAGGATCTTCTGGACTCCGGGATCAAACTTGGGTTTCCTGCATTACAGACAGATTCTTTACCATCTGAACCACCGTGGAAGCCCATTAATTACTTTGAACTTCCCTTTTTTTAGGTTTTGGCCATTTTGCTGTATTCCTTTTTTTCAGAGTGAACTGCCTATCTCTATTGTCTTTTCTGCTACCGGTGTGTAAACTCTAGGACACTAAATATTGAAGCTGCTACATACTCGGAATACTCAGGCAGACTGAAACCTCATCTCACTAAGAACTGGAACACACTTTGAATTACTCACTGCAGGCAAATTTAGGATAGTTCTCATCATCTTGTAAGTAATAAGCATTTAGAAATAACACATCCAGTTAACTCCTTTGGCAGCACTATAAACTGTTTTGATTTGAGTGGTTTCCTAAGTTTTAAATGAAATCCAGCTTTATTGTTTCTAACAAATTTGACCCCTTTTGCTCAAATTCTGAAGAGAAAGAAAAAAGCAGGGGTTGGAGGAAGAACCAACAACACTTCCTTGGGCTAACTTTTTCTTTGTGTAATCACCAAAATGTTACAGCACATCTGAAACTGACATAATATTGTAAATCAACTATATTTCAATTTTTAAAAAATGTTACAGAGACCTAGCCTGAAGAACAGAAGGAGGACGCACAATTTGCCTGGCGGTGGTGACAGGGAGCTGGTGGAGAGAGTAGGACTTGTTTTTTGCACTTGTTTTGTGCTATAATCAGCCATTAGCCTTGCAGAAACATATACCTTGGAGATAGGTTCAATGTGTGGGATGGATAATTACATGTCGAGGAGCCTAATTTAGGATAAGAGAAGCCACTAATTCACAGCAGTCACACAAGGCTGCAGTGTGCTATTCAGTCCCATTGCTCCATGGTGTGGGACCAAGTCAGGGTTCCATTAACCAAGTGTGTAGATCAAGGTGGCAAAGAGACAGCAGCTTCAGTTTGGAGAGTAATTAATAGCTGCTCCCTGTTCAATGTTTTAAGTGCCAAATTTACAATCCAGAATACCAGGGAAAAGCCTTCGGCTCCCCTTAACAATCGTTTTGTCTGTTTTTGCTAATTTAAAGAGAAAAAGGGAATTCCTTGACCATCAGGTAGTTAGGACTTCTGGCTTCCAATACAGGGGGTGCTGGTTTGATCCCTGGTTGGGGAGCTGAGATCCTACATGCCTTGTGCCAAAAAATCAAAACATAAAACAGAAATGATATCGTAACAAATTCAATAAAGACTTTGAAAAATGGTCCACATAAAAAAATCTTTAAAAAAAACAAAGAGAGAGAGAAGGGAAAACTCTCTTTGAAACCCGGTTGACTGGCCCTGGGTTCAGAGGACTTGAGCATTAAGACCTGTTGATCTTTTAATCATTAAGAGCAGTCTGGGAATTGTTGACCTCCAGCCTTATTTGGCTTATCAGCAGTCACAGTCAGCAGTGTCTGTGGGAAAACCAAGCTGAAGGGAGCTCAATTGTTTAGGCGGCAGTTCATTGCCAACAATGTTCATGAGTCCCCTGACATGGCTTTGTGAGCTGCCATTCACGACAGCCAGGTGGCGGGCAAAGCATAGGCATGGGAGTTATTCTGTGCCAACATTCCCTTGGATCGCTGCAGGAATTGTGACATGCTGGGAGCTTTATTTTAGATTACTCTGTAACCACTATCAAATCATACAAAAATTGGAGTTGAAGCTGCTTTCATCAAATTCCAAAAGAAAAATCATTAATATGCATCTGCGCCAAAGTATATATAGTCTCTTTGAAAAGCTTTATAATCAAAAGTAGCCAATTAATATGACCTTAAAGTAGCCATGGGAAGCTGTTCACACTCATCATTAGTGCCTCCAAAAGAAAACTTACAGAAGAACGTGGCTGAAGGAATGTACACTGTCAGAAGTGCAGGAATGTTCCCTTCCCATTGGCCTTACCGATTGTCCAGGAAAGAATCAGGGCTGCTGCACCCCATCGGGGTGCCCTGGTACCTCTGCTCTTTTCAGCAAGGGCTCAGCGAGCCACACAGCTGCCCACGGACTATGAGAAGGATCAGCTAAAGCTCTGCTCAGTCCTGCTCTGCAGTTGACCTGGATAAATCCAGATAACCACTTCGTTTTCCCTAAGGGGATAAAGGGAGACCTGCTCAGATACTAGCTGAATGCTAAGTCCACAAACACAATGTTTTCTTGGGGTCTGTGAACACAAGTGGACAGGACACTGTGCTGTTTCTTTTCCAGATACCAGATACGGCATAATTGGGATCTGAAAAAAAGATTTAATCTAACAAATGGATCCAAAAGGTGAACTCACTCAAATGCCTCTCTGAAAAAAAGGTTACTATGTCCTAGGTTAATATCAATTTCATCTAGCAAATAGTTTGTCAGGAAGAATTTTTTTCTTGGCCCTACTATGCAGCAAGTGGAATCTTAGTTCCCCTACCAGGGATTGAACCCACATTCCTTGCATTAGAAGTACAGAGTCTTAACCACTGTTCTGCCAGGGAGGTTCCAGGAAACACCCTTTTTTAAAAACACAACCAATTCATGTTATCATTTTTCATTAGCAAAAACTAGTTTACATTTTAAGACACAATGGAATACTATTTTGCTCAGAAGATACAGCTATTGTAAATTTGGATGAATTGTTCTATAATTGCTTGGAAATTATAAATATGTCTGGGTTTAGCTAGGATTTTTTTATCCAAAATTACGTCAAGTATAAATAGTATGACTAAACTCTAATTACCAAGAAAAGATAATTACATGCAAAACAAATAAAGCTAATCAAAATCATTAGCAGAACTTGCTAATCAATCACTCAAATCCTATTTGGCCATCCAGAAGCCTAAAAGTCTGTATAGCAGGGAGGATGGGGCATTAATTAAAAGGACACCTCTGAGAATCCCAGAGATTGACAAAGTGGTGACAATATCCATGAATAATGTTTGCAGAAGTGAAATTGGAGATAAAGGTATCAATTGGGAACATGCTACTTTTTAAAATATCATGACTAAGACCAGTCATTTCCTGATGGTGCTTTAAGATGCTTCTAGCAAAGCTTATCTATTTATAGTTTCTGATTGTCATTATACCACCCAAGTGGCTTGAGACAAGGAAATAGGATCCAAAATAGTTTTGCACTCTTTCCTTTCCTTAGAGGAAATGGGTTCTAGTCTTCAAAATCAGATCCCTGTCTCATCTCTCCTATTGACCCTTCCTCAGTCAACTTCAGATGCACCTCCCTCACTCACCAGGAGAAATCTCAGCTCAGGATGCATGAACCAGCGTTCTCAGCACTTTAACTTCACTCCTTTATTTCAAAAGTGAAATGCTCAAAAAGAGCACACACAATGTAAATACACCTTCAAAAGGAATAAGGTGACTTGTGATAAACAGTAGGAGAAGCAGAAATAAAGATGGGAGAAAATAGTAGCTGTATATAAGAAAATATATCATGGATGAGGAAAAAACATCTTTGCAGTTGCCAGGCTCAGACAAGGAGAAGATATTTATTGCAAATAAAAGAATTAAGCCACAGAGAATTGATAGAAATGGAAAACTAAATAGTTCATTAAGGAAATTTAGTCACATTCATTTCTTAGATATAAGGAAGATTAAAAAAAATGTGAATATAAGATATTTTTTTAAACATGTGAAAACCTCACTGAGGTACTGTCAGAGAAGGCTTAATGAACAGCCAAAAAATTCACTATGGCCCAGTGGGAAGGAGGCCAGATGCACTGCAGTATCTCTAGAGAGCTGGAACTCCCATCCCTGCCCAGGTAAGACTAAGGCATGGTCCCTGCTCTGGTGTTAACAGAGACCAAGTGGGAAATATGGACAACCCAGACTCCCCTGGACCACCCAGATTCCCGTGGCAGTAATAGGGTCTCTTCATTTCTTAGATATAAGGAAGATTAAAAAAAATGTGAATATAAGATATTTTTTTAAACATGTGAAAACCTCACTGAGGTACTGTCAGAGAAGGCTTAATGAACAGCCAAAAAATTCACTATGGCCCAGTGGGAAGGAGGCCAGATGCACTGCAGTATCTCTAGAGAGCTGGAACTCCCATCCCTGCCCAGGTAAGACTAAGGCATGGTCCCTGCTCTGGTGTTAACAGAGACCAAGTGGGAAATATAGACAACCCAGACTCCCCTGGACCACCCAGATTCCCGTGGCAGTAATAGGGTCTCTTTTCTCTGACACAGCACTGTCAGAATCTGTCAGCTAAAAGAGAAGATTTACATAAGACCTAGATTATCCTAACACAATATAAAAATGTCCAATTTTTCATTAAAAAAATCAATAGATACCAATCTCAAGTGACAGAGATTTTGGGACTATCTAACAAATATTTCAAAGCAGCCATGGTGAAAATGCTTCCAAGACCAATTATGAACCCACTTGAAAGAAATGAAAAACAGAAAAATTGTTCAGTGAGAAAAACTGTCTCAGAGAAGAATTAGAAGATAATAAAGAAAAGCCAAATGGAAATTTTAGAACTGAAAAATATAGTAACTGACATTAAAAGCCCAGTGGATGGATTCAATATCAGAATGGAGAGGAGAGAGGAAAGAATTAGTGAATTGGAAGATAGAACAGTAGAAATTATTCAATCTGAACAACAGAGAAAATTAAGAGGCTCAGGGACCTGTAGAACTCTAAGAAAATATTTAATATTTATGTCATCAAATCCTAAGGTAGGAGATAGATGGGCCCAGGTTGGAAATTTACAATCAGTCACCCTTCTACTTGTACTTCTTGAGATAAGCAATACACGGGATCCAGTTGAGGAACTTACAGCCTCCTGCCTCACTATGAACTCCTTTGCCTTTTCACATAAATTTTGGCATAGTCTTATGTATGTTTGCAAAAACTCACTGGAATTTTGATAGGATATATATTAAATCTGAAATCAATTTGGGAAGAACTGACATCTTTACTTTGTTGAGTCTTCTAATCCATGAACACAGTATCTCTCTCTCCTTATTTACATCTTTGATTTCTTTCATCAGTGTTATGTAGTCTTTTTCATATAGTCCCATACATGTTTTGTTAGCTTTACACACCTAAGTTTTGGGGGTTGTTTTGAGTGATTGTGAATGGTATTGTATTTTTCATTTAGGTATCTATGTGTTCAGCCTACAGGATGTAGTATACAGATACAGTAATCAAAACCATGATATTGGTGAAGGAATCAACACATAGATCAACAGAACAGAATAGAGAACCCAGAAATAGACTCTCACAAATAACACCCAGCTGATCTTCGACAAAGATCGAATTCAATCTTTGTCAGTTGAATACAAAAACATTCAATACAAAAACAATTCAATGGAAAAAGAATTTTTTCAACAAATGGTACTGGAGCAACTGAATATCCACAGGCAAAAAAATAAGTAAAAGATAAACTTCAATCTGTCTTATAATTTACATAAAAATTAACTCAAAATGTATCACAAACTTAAATGTAAAGTTATAAAACTTTTAGGAAAAAAATAGGAGAAATTCTTTGGGATCTAAGGCAGAACTCTTAGACATTACAGTGAAGTGGAGGATATCTTCCTGGTCACTCGAAGCATTGTCAGAGGGACGCCAGGTGTTCAGTGAGATGGAAAGAGCAGAGACAATCACAAGTCTCACACAAGAGGTGAGCCTGCCCAGATACACTGGAGGTAACGGCTATAAAGATCACAGAAAGGGTAGACAGACCCAAAACTGGGCAGAAAATAGAGAAGCCTTCTCAAGAAGGGTAGTATACAAGAAGCATCAAATGGAAATAGAATTATGAAGTTCAATCTTAGTCAAAAAACCCCACAAATTTCCTTCAATGCCTTTTCATTCCACTTTGTATATCGCCTTTACTTCCACTGACTGACTTATTCATTCAGCAGGCATTTACTGAATACCTACTATACACAAGGAAGGCTCTCTGAGGAAAAGTCACAAATATGAAAGGGAAGCTCTCTTCCCTTGAAGATATAACCTAGTGGGAAAGACAGGAATCCAAAGACAGGAATGCCAAACAAGGCATCAGATCAGATCAGATCAGATCAGTCGCTCAGTCGTGTCCGACTCTTTGCGACCCCATGAATCGCAGCATGCCAGGCTTCCCTGTCCACCACCATCTCCTGGAGTTCACTCAGACTCACATCCATCGAGTCAGTGATGCCATCCAGCCATCTCATCCTCTGTCATCCCCTTCTCCTCCTGCCCCCAATCCCTCCCAGCATCAGAGTCTTTTCCAATGAGTCAACTCTTCGCATGAGGTGGCCAAAGCACTGGAGTTTCAGCTTCAGCATCATTCCTTCCAAAGAAACCCCAGGGCTGATCTCCTTCAGAATGGACTGGTTGGATCTCCTTGCAGTCCAAGGGACTCTCAAGAGTCTTCTCCAACACCACAGTTCAAAAGCATCAATTCTTCGGCGCTCAGCCTTCTTCACAGTCCAACTCTCACATACATACATGACCACAAGAAAAACCATAGCCTTGACTAGACGAACCTTTGTTGGCAAAGTAATGTCTCTGCTTTTGAATATGCTATCTAGGTTGGTCATAACTTTCCTTCCAAGGAGTAAGCATCTTTTAATTTCATGGCTGCAGTCACCATCTGTAGTGATTTTGGAGCCCAGAAAAATAAAGTCTGACACTGTTTCCCCATCTATTTCCCATGAAGTGGTGGGACCGGATGCCATGATCTTCGTTTTCTGAATGTTGAGCTTTAAGCCAACTTTCACTTTCACTGTCATCAAGGGGCTTTTGAGTTCCTCTTCACTTTCTGCCATAAGGGTGGTGTCATCTGCATATCTGAGGTTATCTGGCAATATATCTGGTTAGCTGGCAATCTTGATTCCAGCTTGTGTTTCTTCCAGTCCAGCGTTTCTCATGATGTACTCTGCATATAAGTTAAATAAACAGGGTGACAATATACAGCCTTGATTAACTCTTTTTCCTATTTGGAACCAGTCTGTTGTTCCATGTCCAGTTCTAACTGTTGCTTCCTGACCTGCATACAAATTTCTCAAGAGGCAGATCAGGTGGTCTGGTATTCCTATCTCTTTCAGAATTTTCCACAGTTTATTGTGATCCACACAGGACCACAACCTTGTCTAACTCAGTGAAACTAAGCCATGCCCGTGGGGCAACCCAAGACAGGCGGGTCATGGTGGAAAGATCTGACAGAATGTTGTCCACTGGAGAAGGGAATGGCAAACCACTTCAGTATTCTTGCCTTGAGAACCCCTGAACAGTATGAAAAGGCAAAATGATAGGATATTGAAAGAGAAACTCCCCAGGTCAGTAGGTATCCAATATGCTACTGGAGATCAGTGGAGAAATAACTCCAGAAAGAATGAAGGGATGGAGCCAAAGCAAAAACAATACTCAGCTGTGGATGTGACTGTTGATAGAAGCAAGGTCTGATGCTGTAAAGAGCAATATTGCATAGGAACCTGGAATGTCAGGTCCATGAATCAAGGCAAATTGGAAGTGGTCAAACAAGAGATGGCAAGAGTGAATGTCGACATTCTAGGAATCAGCAAACTGAAATGGACTGGAATGGGTGAATTTAACTCAGATGACCATTATATCTACTACTGTGGGCAGGAATCCCTCAGAAGAAATGGAGTGGCCATCATGGTCAACAAAAGAGTCTGAAATGCAGTACTTGGATGCAATCTCAAAAACGACAGAATAATCTCTGTTTGTTTCCAAGGCAAACCATTCAATATCACAGTAATCCAAGTCTATGCCCCAACCAGTAACGCTGAAGAAACTGAACGGTTCTATGAAGACCTACAAGACCTTTTAGAACTAACACCCAAAAAAGATGTCTTTTTCATTATAGGGGACTGGAATGTAGGAAGTCAAGAAACACCTGGAGTAACAGGCAAATTTGGCCTTGGAATACGGAATGAAGCAGGGCAAAGGCTAAAAGAGTTTTGCCAAGAAAATGCACTGGTCATAACAAACACCCTCTTCCAACAACACAAGAGAAGACTCTCTATGTGGACATCACCAGATGGTCAACACTGAAATCAGATTGATTATATTCTTTGCAGCCAAAGATGGAGAAGCTCTATACAGTCAGCAAAAACAAGACCAGGAGCTGACTGTGGCTCAGACCATGAACTCCTTATTGCCAAATTCAGACTTAAATTGAAGAAAGTAGGGAAAACCACTAGACCATTCAGGTATGACCTAAATCAAATCCCTTATGATTATACAGTAGAAGTGAGAAATAGATTTAAGGGCCTAGATCTGATAGATAGAGTGCCTGATGAACTATGGAATGAGGTTCATGACATTGTACAGGAGACAGGGATCAAGACCATTCCCATGGAAAAGAAATGTGAAAAGCAAAATGGCTGTCTGGGGAGGCCTTACAAATAGCCGTGAAAAGAAGAGAAGTGAAAAGCAAAGGAGAAAAGGAAGATATAAACATCTGAATGCAGAGCTCCAAAGAATAGCAAGAAGAGATAAGAAAGCCTTCTTCAGCGATCAATGCAAAGAAATAGAGGAAAACAACAGAATGGGAAAGACTAGAGATCTCTTCAAGAAAATCAGAGATACCAAAGGAACATTTCATGCAAAGATGGGCTCGATAAAGGACAGAAATGGTATGGACCTAACAGAAGCAGAAGATATTAAGAAGAGATGGCAAGAATACACAGAAGAACTGTACAAAAAAGATCTTCACGACCCAGATAATCACGATGGTGTGATCACTGACCTAGAGCCAGACATCCTGGAATGTGAAGTCAAGTGGGCCTTAGAAAGCATCACTACGAACAAAGCTTGTGGAGGTGATGGAATTCCAGTTGAGCTGTTCCAAATCCTGAAAGATGATGCTGTGAAAGTGCTGCACTCAATATGCCAGCAAATTTGGAAAACTCAGCAGTGGCCACAGGACTGGAAAAGGTCAGTTTTCATTCTGATCCCAAAGAAAGGCAATGCCAAAGAATGCTCAAACTACCACACGATTGCACTCATCTCACATGCTAGTAAAGTAATGCTCAAAATTCTCCAAGCCAGGCTTCAGCAATATGTGAACCGTGAACTTCCTGATGTTCAAGCTGGTTTTAGAAAAGGCAGAAGAACCAGAGATCAAATTGCCAACATCTGCTGGATCATGGAAAAAGCAAGAGAGTTCCAGAAAAACATATATTTCTGCTTTATTGACTATGCCAAAGCCTTTGACTGTGTGGATCACAAACAAGGCATAATTGACCCAAATACGAATTGAAATATAATCAGAGTTCCAATAGGTCAGGATAATAAATACCCGCCCACCAGTTGTTGCTCAGCCCCTGTAGATGACCCATGTCTTCCCAAGAGTCTGAGTATCCTATCCTGACTTACTTTTCTCCAACACAAATGACCTCAAGACTCTACTATTTGCTATGGTTAACCAGATAAATTAATGTCAATGAAGGTATTAATGCCTGATTCTGGCTTAGCCTATAATTCTTTCAGATAATGTAATTTGTGGGAATAGGTAGATAAAAGCTTTAGTTAGTTTACACTTCACAGGAAAAAAGGAGAAAGAACAAGGTCTTTGAGGATTGGAGGCGTTCTTGACGACCCTAGAACCTCCAGAATACAAGGGGCTGTCCCCAAATGATCTCATCTCTGAGAGGAAAGTTCTGGGTGAGGGTCAACTCACTAAAACAGCTTTTGAATTTAATACTGTTGTTGCACAAATATTATTAAATCAACTCTAGCTAAAAACCAGAACATATTCATTTGTTATTAGCTTGAGCCGATTGTATAATGTGACTCATTAATCTTTTTCAGTGAACTAATCTTAGGTTGCAAAATAATTCCATCTCCTGGGTATCAGTCCAATCTTCAGGCTGTAACCAGATTTCTAAAGACTTCCTTGATTGTAATGAACTCTTTCCTTATTGACGTCACTTGCTACATAAGCAGCAAGATCAATATGAAATAGTGACTTAGATGTTGGGCACATCTGAAAATAACACATAGGTTAAGTGAATTTCTTGAATACATAATGTATGCCAGCCCTGTTCACATCTATCGTTTTATTTAATTCATATTAACCACCTGCTGAGATGGAACTGGAGCTCCACTTTAGAGTAGCAGAAAGAGAAATTCCAAGAGGTTGAATGACTTTTCCAAGGTCACACAGGAAGTGGTGAATCCAGGATTTAAATTCAGGTCTGTCTGACATTAAAGCTTATATATTTCTCATGGCGGGTACTAACCCCCAGTACTTGTGAATGCAATCTTATTTGGAAATAGTCTTTGCAGATGTAATTCCATTAAGGATCTCAAGATGAGATCATCTTGAACTTAGACTGGGCCCTAAATCCAATGACAAATTTCCACATAAGAGACAAGAAAGGAGAAGACATAGAGACATAGTATCCAGGTAAAGATGGATGCTGTCTCAGCACTTCCAGAAGGTACCAACCATGCCCCCATCTTAATTTTTCACGTCTGTGCTTCAGAATTGTGAAAGAATAAATTTTTGCTGTTTAAAAAATTTTTCCTTTACGTCCCATTCCACATGCAGTTTGGAGGCAGAAGGACTAAATAATGATTTGTCACTTTCACTGAAGATAGAATGGGAATACATGCCTTATGTTTCAAAAGTTGCAAAAGTTTTTCTAAATAATAATGCTTATGAGCCATGGCACTATGTAACCACAGGCTGTCTTTGAGATATTATTAGAATAGACTGAACGATGGAATGAACGTCCTATCTAAAAGCAGAGGTTGACTTAGAACAGCAAGCTTCTAAAGTTCACATTTCAGATACACCCACCCTTCTATCTCTACTGACTTTGGAAGACTTTAACATCGTCAAGGTGGAACTCTCTAATATTAAATTCTGTGTGTTTCCAGTAGCTCAAATCAATCAAAGCAGAGAAGTCATAATGAGTGTCCACAGCAGGTCTTAAAGACTAGGTCAAATTGAGGTCACCAAACCTCTTCATCCCTTTGAAGTGAAGCGAAGGATAAACACAGAGGAAGAGGTAGTTCTTAACTCACCACTAGGTCAAAGAATGGCCATCGAGACAGTCTCTCTCTTAACTTCCAGCCACTCCCAAGCCAAAAAAAAGTGATGAGTAAGGTAGAAGCTGGTGTTTTTGTCCGTGGCCACAATTTTCCTCATGTTCCTTCCATTTCTGCCTTCATATGCATTCCTTTAGTTTGAGTATCAAATCATAAATATAATACATAATATTTCATTATAGGTTTAGTCTCATGCTATAACATTTTCTTAGGAATCCCATGGACAGAGGAGCCTGGCAGGCTACAGTTCATGGGGTCGCAAAGAGTCAGACACAACTGAGCTACTAACACTTTCATAACATTTTCTTAGTTTTAAATAATGTATTGCTTTCACCAATAAAAGAATACAATAAGGTTTAATAGCAAAAGCCATATGCCTGAAACCACAATTTGTCTCTTTTCTTACAAGTATGAGCAGATGGCTACAAGCCTGTTAGGATGACTCAAACTTAATACATGATTCTGATTCATTTCCCTTGATGAGCAGAAGGGGTTTCAGCTTGAATCTACACTGTCGTCATCCTAGGCTTCAGACTTTCTCATCATTTCTAGACATGCCCAGTGATGGGACACCAAATATCTATGAGACCATGACTGAAGAGACTGATAATCAGGCAGACAAGTTTGGTTAGGGCCCCACACCCAGGTGGACAACTGGAGAATGAGATGTTGAACTCAGTGGAGTTACACAGCATATCCAGTGAATCCATCCCATGCAGACAAGTGTTTGCTAAGAGCTCACGCTGGCTCTCTTCTGGCCAGGGAAGAAAGTTACATGAGGTTCAGAGACCGGAGTCTCCCCACTAATAAGAGAATACAGTAAGGCTTTTGTGCATCTGTTACCCATCTTTGATACAGCATGTGTTAGAACATCAGTTGTGGGCTAGCTGAAAGGCAGCATGACCCTGTGCTGGACGTGGCTATGAGTCAACCCCCTAGTATCTTGGTGGACATCAGAGAGCAGGCATCAAGTCACTGTGGAGGAGACACAGCAGCAGAGGGGGAGAAGTCAGGGTCTGAGAGGAATCTAAGGGAACCATGCTTAAAAACTCACCAGAATGCCCTGGAAGTTTTCTTGAGATATTTGAGGACTTCAGACTGAGAAATTAGGGATCTTACAAGAGTAGCCATGTACAGGGAAGAAGACTATCACTGGTTACCATTATCATCACCTTCATCATAACCACTTAGGTTGCCTAGGAAACCCAGATTACAACCTGCTATGCTGAAACCTGGGATAATGGAAAAATACAATGCAACCAGGACCTTGGAGAAAGGGGAAGGCTGTAGGGAACATGACCAGCTATGAGTTCAAGAATTATTTATTCCAGCAGTTTCTCAACATGAGGTAAGTCAAATAAAATAATTAGTGGTGCTTTGTTTCCTCTTTATTAAAAAAGAAATTTGCAACTACGTGTGAGAATCTATTGGATTTGCTTTCAAGTCCAATAATTTAATTTATGGTTTAAACATCATATTCTCACTCAAAAGACCTTCTCGACCATTTCTTCTTCCCATTGTTATTTTAAAAAATCACCAAAATTAGTGGTGCAATATTTGATATATACATCTCCATCTTCAATTTTCATAAGCATCTCAGGTACAATGCACAGAAGCAGATCTCATTATCTTTTTATCAAACTCTGTTCCTCCCTCTGCAGTTTCAATCTCAGTAAGTGACCTTCCTATACATCAATAACCAATTAAAAAGCTAATTCCAGATGGAATATCTAGCCTCCCTCTAATAAATTAAAATTACAGCCATAAATTCAATTAAAATATTGGAAAACCCAGTATTGCAAAGATAAAATTTCTTCAAAAATTAATGTACAATTTCAACAAAGTTCCAATCAAAATTTAAACACTATTTTGATGAAACTCAAGAACCCAACTCTAAAATTCAAAGAGAAGGGAAAATGCAGAAGAATCACCAAGAAAATTTTAGGAAAAGAAAAATAAAGGAAGACTTGCCTTACAATATGCCAAAACTATACTATCAGGCTGCAGTCCTCACAGTTATGTGATGGCAGCACAAGAATAAACAAATCATGCTCAGAAACAGGTCCATCCACACAGATGAAGGAGACAGATTAGTGGGGAAAGGATGGGCTGAATCTCAAGGAAATAGTACTGATACAACTAAGCTATTTAAAAAGATCAATAATTTATATCGGAGAAGGCAATGGCACCCCACTCCAGTACTCTTGCCTGGAAAACCCCATGGACGGAGGAGCCTGGTGGGCTGCAGTCCATGGGGTCTCGAAGAGTCAGACACGACTGAGCAACTTCACTTTCACTTTTCACTTTCATGCATTGGAGAAGGAAATGGCAACTCACTCCAGTGTTCTTGCCTGGAGAATCCCAGGGATGGAGGAGCCTGGTGGGCTGCCGTCTATGGGGTCACACAGAGTCGGACATGACTGAAGTGACTTAGCAGCAGCAGCACAGAAACAAAAACTGGTTGCTTAGGATGGGGAAGTAGGAGCAACCTGAGGAGAAATGGAAAGTGACTACAAATGAGTATAGGGGTTTTCTGGGGCACCGATCAATATGTTCTAAAATTAATTGTGGTGAAGGTTGCACAATTGTATAAATATACTAAGAATTATTGAATAGGAGAACTAAGAACTACTTAAAATAGGAGAATGGTATGCTATGTGATATATATCTCAATAAAGTTATTTTTAAATAAATTATATGACATAAAAACTTGGAGATCATACAAGAAAAGACCTTATTAACAAAGTTAAAAATCAAGCAATAACCAGAAAAAAATATCTGCAACATATATAAAAGAAAAATAATTGATATATGAACACACACCTTCACACACATACATGCATACATACCTAGAAGGAAAAGACAATCAAATAGAAAATTAATAATAGCTATAAATGGACATTAAAGTTTGAAAATCATTCAATCTCATTATTAATGTAAAATACTATTTAAATCAGTAAATTTTTGCACAACAAAGGAAACCATAAACCAAACAAAAAGACAACCCTCAGAATGGGAGAAAATATTTGCAAACAAAGCAACCAATTAAAGGGCTTAATCTCCAAAATATACAAACAGCTTGTGTAGCTCAACATATAAAAATGTAAACAACCCAATCAAAAACATCAGCAGAAAATCTAAATAAAAATTTCTCCAAGGAAGACATACAGATGACCAAACAGTATTAAAAGATGCTCAACATCGCTAATTATTAGAGAAACTCGAATCAAAACCTCAATGAAGTATCACTGCACACTGGTCAGAATGGCCGTCATCAAACAATAAATCCTGAAGAGGGTTTGGAGAAAACAAAACCCTCCTACACTCTTAGTGGGAATGTAAATTGGTACAACTACTATGGGGGTGCTGTAAGGAGGTACCTTAAAAAACTAAAAATAGAGCTATCCTATGATCTAGCATTCCCACTCCTGGGCATATATCCTGAGAAAACCATAATTTGAAAAGATACATGCACCCCAATGTTTATTGCAGTACTATTTACAATAACCACAACATGGAAGCAACCTAAATGTCTATTGACAGAAGAATGGATAAAGAAGATGTGGTACATACATACAATGGAATATTGTGTTGTTCAGTCGCTAAGTCTTGTCCAACTCTTTGTGACCTCATGGACTGCAGCATGACAGCCTCTATTCTCCACTCTCTCCCAGAGTTTGCTCAGACTTATGACCATTGAGTCAATGATGCTATCTAACCATCTTATCCTCTGCAGCCTTCTTCTCATTTTGCCTTCAACTTTCCAAGCATTGGGGCCTTTTCTAATAAGTAGACTCCTCCCACCAGGTGGCCAAAGTACTGGAGCTTCAGCTTCAGCATTAGTTCTTGCAATAAATATTCAGTGTTGATTTCCTTTAGGATTGACTGGTTTGATCTCCTTGCTATCCAAGGGACTCCAAGCACCTTCTCTACAATTGGAAAGTATCAGTTCTTTAGCACTCAGTCTTCTTTATGGTCCAATTCTCATATTCATACGTGACTACTAGAAAAACCATGGCTTTGACTATACAGACCTTAGTCAGCAAAGTGATGTCTCTGCTTTAGAATACACTATCTAGGTTTGCCATAGCTTTCCTTCCAAGGAGCAAGAGCCTTTTAATTTCATGGCTACAGTCACCATCAGCAGTGATTTTGGAGCCCAAGAAAATAAAATCTGTCACTGCTTCTACTTTTTCCTCTTCTTTTCACCATGAAGTGATGGAACCAGATGCCACAATCTTCATTTTTTGAATGCTGAGTTTTAAGTCAACTTTTTCACTTTCCTCTTTCACTCTCATCAAGAGGCTCTTTAGTTTCTCTTCACTTTATGCTATTAGGGTGGTATTATCTGCGTATCTGAGGTTGTTGATTCCAGTTTGTGATTTACCCAGCCTGGCATTTCACATGATGTACCCTGCATATAAGTTAAATAAGCAGGGTGACAATATACAGCCCTGTCATACACCTTCCCCAGTTTTGAACAGTTTGTTGCTCCATGTCAGGTTCTGAATGTCGCTTCTTGACCTGCATACAGATTTCTCAGGAAGACAGATAAGGTGAGGCCTGGTACTCCCATCTCTTTAAGAATTTTCCACAGTGTGATGTGATCCACACAGTCAAAGACTTTAGCATAGTCAATGAAGCAGAAGCAGATGTTTTTCTGGAACTTCTTTGCTTTCTCCATGAGCCAATGAATGTTGGCAATTTGATCTCTGGTTCCTCTGCCTCTTTGAAAGCCAGTTTGTACATCTTGAAGCTCTTGGTTCATGTACTGCTAAAGCCTAAAGGATTTTGAGCATTAACTTGCTAGCATGTAAAATGAGCACAATCATACAGTAGTTTGAACACTCTTTGGCATTGCCCTTCTTTTGGATTGGAATGAAAACTGACCTTTTCCAGTCCTATGGCCACTGCTGAGTTTTCCAAATTTGCTGGCATGTTGAGTGCAGCACTTTAACAGCATTATCTTTAAGGATTTGAAATATCTCAGCTGGAATTCTGTCACCTCCACTAGCTTTGTTTGACTTCACACTCTAGGATGTCCAGCTCTAGGTGAGTTACCACACCATCGTGGTTATCCAGGTCACGAAGACCTTTCTTGTATAGTTCTGTGTATGCTTGCCATCTCTTCTTAATCTCTTCTGCTTCTGTTAGGTCCTTAACATTCCTGTCCTATATTGTGCCCATCCTTGTATGAAATGTTCCCTTGATATCTCAAATTTTCTCTAGCCTTTCCCATTTTATTGTTTTTCTCTATTTCTTTGCATTGTTCACTTAGGAAGTCTTTCTTTTCTCTCCTTGCTATTCTCGGGAACTCTGCATTCAGATAGATATATCCTTCCCTTTCACTCTTGCCTTTTGCTTCTGTTTCCTTAGCTATTTGTAAAGCCTCCTCAGACAACCACTTAGCTTTCTTGCATTTCTCTTTCTTTGGGGTGGTTTTGATCACCGCCTCCCATACAATGTTACAAACCTCCATTCACAGTTCTTCAGGCACTGTCTACTAGATCTAGTGCCTTGAATCTATTTGTTACCTCCATTGTATAATTATAAGGGATTCATTTGATTTAGGTCATAACTGAATGGCCTAGTAGTTTTCTCTACTTTCTTCAAATTAAGCCTGAATTTTACAATAAGGAGCTCATGATCTGAGCCACAGTAAGTTCCAGGTCTTGTTTCTGCTGACTGTATAGACCTTTTCCATCTTTGACTGCAAGGAATATAATCAATCTGATTTAAGTATTGACAATCTGGTGATGTCCAGGTGTAGAATCATCTCTTGTGTTGTTGAATGAGAATATTTGCTATGACCAATGGGTTCTCCTAACAAAATTCCGTTAGCCTTTGCCCTGCTTCACTTTGTACTCCAAGGCCAAACCAGCCTGTTATTCTGGGTATGTCTTAACTTCCAATCCCCTATGATGAGATGGACATCTTTTTTTGGTGTTCTAGAAAATGCTATAGATCGTCATAGAAATGTCCAGTTTCAGCTTTTTTGTCATCAGTGGTTGGGGCATAGACTTGGATTACTGTGATGATGAATGGTTTGCCTTCAAAACAAACTGAGATCATTCTGTCACTTTTGATAAGTATTTAGTTCACTTCAGTTCAGTCACTCAGTCGTGTCTGACTCTTTGCAACCCCATGAATCGCAGCATGCCAGGCCTCCCTGTCCATCACCATCTCCCGGAGTTCACGCAAGCTCACGTCGATTGAGTCGGTGATGCGATCCAGCCATCTCATCCTCTGTCGTCCCCTTCTCCTCCTGCCCCCAATCCCTCCCAGCATCAGAGTCTTTTCCAATGAGTCAACTCTTCGCATGAGGTGGCCAAAGTATTGGAGTTTCAGCTTCAGCATCATTCCTTCCAAAGAAACCCCGGGGCTGATCTCCTTTAGAATGGACTGGTTGGATCTCCTTGCAGTCCAAGGGACTCTCAAGAGTCTTCTTCAACACACAGTTCAAAAGCATCAGTTCTTCGGCTCTCAGCTTTCTTCACAGTCCAACTCTCACATCCATACATGACCACTGGAAAAACCATAGCCTTGACTAAACGGACCTTTGTTGGCAAAGTAATATCTCTGCTTTTCAATATGCTATCTAGGTTGGTCATAACCTTTCTTCCAAGGAGTAAGCATCTTTTAATTTCATGGCTGCACTCACCATCTGATAAGTATTACCTGGCCATAAAAAAGAATGAAATAATTCCATTTGCAGAAACATGGATGGACTTAGAAACTGTCATACTGAGAGAAGTCAGACAGAGGAAGAAAAATAGCATATGATATCACTTATATGTGGAATCTAAAAAAAAAGTAATACAAATGGACTTATTCACAAAATGGAAATAGAGTCACAGATACAAAAAACAAACTTATGGTTACCAGGGAGGGAAAGAGAGGAGGATAAACTGGGAGATGGGATTGACAAATACACACCACTATATACAAAACAGACAAATAACAAGGACCTACTGTATGGTACAAGGAATTCTACTCAGTACTCTGTAATGGCCCATATAGGAAAAGAATCTAAAAAAGAATAGATATATGTATATGTATAACTTATTCACTTTGCTGTACACAACATTGCAAATCAACTATACTCCAATATTATTTTTTAATCAGCATTTTTTTTGATCCATAAAATTGACAAACATTATTTTAGGCTGATATACTCCTATTGGCACAGTTGTGGGGAAATGAGTATTTTCACAAATTGTTGTAGGAATAAGAATTTGTCAGTCTTGCTGGAGGGTAATTGTGTGGTAATTTATTAAGACTTTATTTGTACTGACCATTTGGTCTAACAATTTCCCTCTAGTTATTTGTTCTGGAGATATATTCCTACATGTATATAACAAGCATGTATAAGGATTTTATTTGGAGTATCATTTGTAGAAGTAAAAATTTGGAAACATTTTAAATGCCCATATTTTTTAACGTGGTTAAATCAAGATATGCCTATACACAGTAGCTTCAAAGGACGGAATATGTTGTGCTAAGTCACTTCAGTTGTGTCCAACTCTTGAGACCCCATGGACTGCAGTCTTCCAGGCTCCTCTGTCCATGGGATTCTCCAGGCAAGAATTCTGGAGTGAGTTGCCATGCCCTCCTCCAGAGGATCTTCCCTACCCAGGGATCAAATCTACGTCTCTTATGTCTCCTGCATTGGTAGGTGGGTTCTTTACCACTAGCGCCACCTGGGAAGGCAAAGGATGTGATAGGTTTATATTTACTGATACAGAAATTAATAACAATGGTTGGTTGGTTGGTTTTTTTGAGAAAATTGATGCTGATATCTTGCTATATGTGTAGTTTCTTTTAAAAAACAGAAAATTATGTAACTAGTATGGTTAAAAATAAATGAAGATAATAATGTGTGATATATTAGTGGGGAATATTTTGAGAAAAATATCCAAACCAGACTTTGCATTGGTCTCCAGCAGAGATATTAAAATGGACTAATTTAGTTAAAATAAGAGTATTTAAGGATCCTGTGATCCCACTTGTTAAAATTTACCTTGAGAATAAAAATGCACATGTGTGCTCTCCCCTAAAAATACCTATAGATATCCATTCCAAAATTTTTTAGTTAGAAAAAAAATGGACACAAATTAAAAGTTCACATGTGAGGGAATGGCTATATAAGTTAAGATGGGTTCATCAAATAAAATTCACTACAGTCATTTGAAAAGATGTTGTAGTTTTTTCTTTTTTTTTTTTGACTTGGAAAATGTCTTTCAATATACGCTCAAGTGAATAAATCAGATAATACAACAGAGTATACAGTTTGATCCCACTTGTGTAGAAAAACAGTTTCCACAGCCTTGTGAATTTACATACATAGAGAAGTATCTTGAGAGATATTTAATGAAATATTGATATGGTAAATTAAAATGATAAAAATCTTTAAACTTTTTGTTAAAAATGTAATATGTATTGAGACTATTTATATAACATATATTTATTATCTCATTTGATCTCATTATCCTGTAAATCAAGACCTATTATTATCTCCATTGTTTTGAAATTGAGGATAAAATATTTATGCAAGACCCTCCACCTGGTAAGTGATGGGGCTGAAATCTGTCTTTCTAACTCTGAAGCCCATGCTTCTAAATCACTAGCTGTTTTACTATGTACCTCATGTATTTTCTTACATGTATTTAATAAGTATTTTATGGATTAGTGGTTATTGTGTTTCTAAGCTTCAGTCACCAAACACTAAAGTGACTGAGAACTATACACAGGGATGGTCATGAAGACTAGAAAGAAGTAGACTGAAGATCAGGCATTGTCCTTCTCGTTCTCCTGGCAGAGCCTGTTCCCACCAAGGCCAGGGGAGAGCCTAACCCTATGCTTGGAAATATAGCCCATATGGTGCTGGACACACAATATAAAAAGACACACACTGCATTTTGTATGATATTTTGTGACCTCCCTCTTTCTACCTTTTGAGAATCCATAAATTCTTGAAAAAAAAAAAAAAGCTGGACTAGATACTCTCTCTCAAATACCCTAAGGCTATTAAAGAAAAAATGTGTGGCATTAAGTCTGTAGCAGACATTAAGAAGAATATATTTGGGGGTTTATTTAAAAATTAAAATTGTGGGGAATTCCCTGGCAGTCCAGAGGTTAGGATGCCACGCTTTCACCACTATGTACTATGTACCAGATACTGTATGACCATAGTTTCATATCAACACTGCTAAGTGTCATCAACCCTATCTTACTGTCAAGGAAATTGTAGTCCAGATGAGTGAGTCACACAAGTTAAAAAGGCAGGGACAGAAACAGAAATCCAACCCAGGGCAAATTGGCCCTAGAATTCACGGTCTTTTCATGCTATGGCAACACTACCTACATTCCCACTGAATAGACATAGTTAATGTATATCAGTCTATGAACTACTATAAAACCAGTCATTGGGGTTCATCGGACAGAATCCTTGGTTGAAAAGAGGGAAGAGAATGAACATGGTAGTTTGGTCCTATTTGTCCCTATGACACTGGTAGGAATTACGCAGTTATTTCTCATTACCTGGCTGCCATTCCTGCAATGAAATTTTCATGAGTAAAAAAATAACCTCACAAAGAAAAACCTTGAAGTGAGTAATTATTGAAACAATATATGCTCTCAGATCAGATCAGATCAGTCACTCAGTCGTGCCTGACTCTTTGTGACCCCATGAATCGCAGCACGCCAGGCCTCCCTGTCCATCACCAACTCCTGGAGTTCACTGAGACTCACGTCCATCGAGTCAGCAATGCCATCCAGCCATCTCATCCTCTGTCGTCCCCTTCTCCTCCTGCCCCCAATCCCTCCCAGCATCAGAGTCTTTTCCAATGAGTCAACTCTTCGCATGAGGTGGCCAAAGTACTGGAGCTTCAGCTTTAGCATCATTCCTTCCAAAGAAATCCCAAGGCTGATCTCCTTCAGAATGGATTGGTTGGATCTCCTTGCAGTCCAAGGGACTCTCAAGAGTCTTCTCCAACACCACAGTTCAAAAGCAGCAATTCTTCGGTGCTCAGCTTTCTTCACAGTCCAACTCTCACATCCATACATGACCACAGGAAAAACCATAGCCTTGACTAGACGGACCTTTGTTGGCAAAGTAATGTCTCTGCTTTTGAATATGCTATCTAGGTTGGTCATAACTTTCCTTCCAAGGAGTAAGCATCTTTTAATTTCATGGCTGCAGTCACCATCTGCAGTGATTTTGGAGCCCAGAAAAATAAAGTCTGACACTGTTTCCACTGTTTCCCCATCTATTTCCCATGAAGTGGTGGGACCGGATGCCATGATCTTCGTTTTCTGAATGTTGAGCTTTAAGCCAACTTTTTCACTCTCCACTTTCACTTTCATCAAGAGGCTTTTGAGTTCCTCTTCACTTTCTGCCATAAGGGTGGTGTCATCTGCATATCTGAGGTTATTGATATTTCTCCCGGCAATTTTGATTCCAGTTTGTGTTTCTTCCAGTCCAGTGTTTCTCATGATGTACTCTGCATATAAGTTAAATAAACAGGGTGACAATATACAGCCTTGACGAACTCCTTTTCCTGTTTGGAACCAGTCTGTTCTTCCATGTCCAGTTCTAACTGTTGCTTCCTGACCTGCATACAAATTTCTCAAGAGGCAGATCAGGTGGTCTGGTATTCCCATCTCTTCAAGAAAATCAGAGATACCAAAGAATATATGCTCTAGAATCCACATATTGGGGCACTGGGCAGCACCTGCATCCTCTGGCAGAGTGAGCATGCTTCAGGCACCCCCCTCAAACCTTCTTTAAAAGGCCCAGATGCTAAAATTGCTCTAAAGCAGTTCTGAGAAGCCTCCAGCCTAATCATTTCATTCAGTGCTCATGCTGGTGTTAAGTCGCTAAGTCATGTCCAACTCTTTGCAACCCCATGGACTGCAGTATGTCAGGCTTCCTTGTCCTTCACTATCTCCTGGAGTTTGCTCAGACTCATGTTCATTGAGTCAGTGATGCTATCCAGGCTATCCATGCTCATGACCACTGTGAAAATTAGCGATATTATTCCCAACTTAGAGATGAGGAAAAGGAAAGTTCAGGGTGGCAGAACAGCCCAACATCTAATATCAGAAAGCCTCCTACTTAACAGCTAGGGAGACAAGGCACCTATCTCAGCTGGGTTCCATCCTATGACATCTGCAACTCTTGTGCTGCTGATGGATGTGCCACTAGTAGGGTCTGACAGTTGGAGTATAAGCATTGATTGGATTTGCCTTGCAAGAAGAGGTATAGTCTGTTGGCTTGGAGGGAAAGCAGATGGTGGGAAGAATGGATTATGATGGTGCAAGTAGAGTCTGTCATTTTCTAAATGGTTGCTGCCAAGAAGAAAAAAGCAGCTGATGAAAATCATGTGTTTCAAAGTAAGCAGACTGGGAAATACTTCTTTTGTTTTAAAGACATTGCTTGTCATATTTTCAATAGAAAAATCTCTTTCAGAAAGAATAATACCAAAAGGCACTATGTAATAAGTCACATTTTATAGTTATGTAGCTTACAAGGTCAGTAAAAGACAGAAGAAACAAGATTCACAAATGTCTTATTCAACAACAAAAGTTATTCAAAGGCACAGAATTATAATAGGATACTGTAGTGTATGCTACTATACATACACTATACATATTGATCCTGAAATTTTAGCAAAAATTGTTAAGACTAGCAAAACTGTAACAGAGAAAAAGGGAAAGTTTTCAAAACATTAACATGGACCTCTTCCCTCCAAGTGACCCAAGTGAAGATAACCCCACTTTGAAGCTCAAAATTAACAAACCTCAACCGCATTTGCAGAGATTTTAATCAGAGTTTAAGTTCCCTAATTTTGATTATGAGCAAACAAGGGCTGCCAGACACATGAGAAAACTCTAATGTGAAACATGGGCTTCTCTGATAGCTCAGTTGGTAAAGAATCCACTTGCAATGCGAGAGATCCAAGTTTGATTCCTGGATCGGGAAGATGGCCTGGAGAAGGGATAGGCTACCCACTCCATTATTCTTGGGTTTCCCTTGTGGCTCAGCTGGTAAAGAATCCGCCTGCAATGCAGGTAAACCTGGGTTCAATCCCTGGGTTGGAAAGATTCCCCTGGAGAAGGGAAGGCTACCCACTCCAGTATTCTGGCCTGGAGAATTCCATGGACTGTTCAGTCCATGGAATTACAAAGAGTCGGACACAACTGAGTGACTTTTACTTTCAATGTGAAAGATAAACATCAGGGCAAACAGGAAAAAAAACTTTAAGGAAACAAATAATACAAAGAGAGGAATGCTTTTAAAAAACTGTAACTAGTATCTTCAGGGGCAACAATTGCATTCCAGAAGCAAGAATAGAATCCTCCAAAAAGGAGCATTCAGAAAACAAAAAGTGTTCTTGAAATTTTAAAAAAAGTAACAAATGAAAATTTTAATATAAAATAATTTAAAATGTCAACCATTATCTGAGCCTTCAATGAGTTATAAACTTTTTGCAATAGTAACATTAAAGATCACTAATCACAGCTTAACATAGCAAATACAGTAAGTCTCCTATATATGAATGAATTCCATTCCAAGTGTGTGTTTATAAGTCCAATTCGCTCCTAAGTCCAACAAGTTAGCCTGGATACCCAACTAACACCATCTGTATATACACCATCTGTATTATAGTGTAATAGATTTATAAAACTTTACACAAATAATACATAAAAAACAAACACAAATAATACATTAAAAAAACAAAAAATAAAAAATATTATTGAAAAATAATATTTTCAATCTAACAGTACAGGACCTTGAAAAGTACAGGAGTACAGTATAACAGCTGATGTACAGAGACTTGCTGATAATGGAAAAATGGAAATATCACAAGAATTACCAAAATTTGACACAGAGACAAGAAGTGAACAAAATGCTTTTGGAAAAATGCCACCAAGAGACTTTCTCTACACAGGTTGTCAGAAACCTTCCTTATGTATCTATGAAGCACAATAAAATAAGGTCTGCCTGTACTGTGGACCAAGAAAATCTCCTGCAAGTTAGAGAGAGAGGGGAAAATGGTCACATTCAAACTGTTAGGATTCAGAATGGCTTTGTACTTCCCAAGACCAACACTGGAGTCCAGAAGACAGTAAAATAATGCCTTTAAAATTCTGAAGGAAAATTACTTTCAACTTAGAATTCAATACTACTAGTACTACTAAGTCGCTTCAGTCATGTCTGACTCTGTGTGACCCCATAGACCGCAGCCCACCAGGTTCCCCCATCCTGGGATTAGGGTTGCCATTTCCTTCTCCAATGCATGAAAGTGAAAAGTGGAAGTGAAGTCACTCAGTCGTGCCTGACTCTTAGTGACCCCATGGACTTCAGCCTACCAGGCTCCTCCATCCACGGGATTTTCCGGGCAAGAGTACTGGAGTGGGGTGCCATACTCCACTATAAATTATAGATAGGGTAAAATTAAAACACTTTTAGAAATGTAAAATCTCAAAAACTTTCTATTCTATACTTTCAGGAAGCTATTAAAGATGCCTTCAACTATGTAAGGGGGTAAAAGGAGAAGGAATATATAGGAATCAAGGAAGAGGTGAATCAAAACAAGAGTGAGAAAAGGGGGAATTTTCAAGATGATAGTGAATAAAAAGTGCTAATGATAACAAGGCACCAAGTATACAGATGAATGAAATAATCTGATTCAAGGGATTGGTGTGGCAATGGCTGCCATCCTGATTCCCTCTGCTATACTGTCTGCTAGGAGAAACAAAAGAAAGGCAATGGCAAAGAATGCTCAAACTACCGCACAACTGCACTCATCTCACACACTAGTAAGGTAATGCTCAAAATTCTCCAAGCCAGGCTTCAGAATACGTGAACCGTGAACTTCCGGATGTTCAAGCTGGTTTTAGAAAAGGCAGAGGAACCAGAGATCAAATTGCCAACATCCGCTGGATCATGGAAAAAGCAAGAGAGTTCCAGAAAAACATCTATGTCTGCTTTATTGACTATGCCAAAGCCTTTGACTGTGTGGATCACAATAAACTGTGGAAAATTCTGAAAGAGATGGGAATACCAGACCACCTGACCTGCCTCTTGAGAAACCTATATGCAGGTCAGGAAGCAACAGTTAGAACTGGACATGGAACAACAGACTGGTTCCAAATAGGAAAAGGAGTCCGTCAAGGCTGTATATTGTCACCCTGCTTATTTAACTTACATGCAGAGTACATCATGAGAAATGCTGGGCTGGAAGAAGCACAAGCTGGAATCAAGATTGCCGGGAGAAATATCAATAACCTCAGATATGCAGATGACACCACCCTTATGGCAGAAAGTGAAGAGGAACTCAAAAGCCTCTTGATGAAAGTGAAAGAGGAGAGTGAAAAAGTTGGCTTAAAGCTCAACATTCAGAAAACGAAGATCATGGCATCTGGTCCCATCACTTCATGGGAAATAGATGGGGAAACAGTGTAAACACTGTCAGACCTTATTTTGGGGGGCTCCAAAATCACTGCAGATGGTGATTGCAGCCATGAAATTAAAAGACACTTACTCATTGGAAGGAAAGTTATGACCAACCTAGACAGCATATTCAAAAGCAGAGACATTACCTTGCCAACAAATGTCTGTCTAGTCAAGGCTATGGTTTTTCCAGTGGTCATGTATGGATGTGAGAGTTGGACTGTGAAGAAAGCTGAGCACTGAAGAACTGATGCTTTTGAACTGTGGTGTTGGAGAAGACTCTTGAGAGTCCCTTGGACTGCAAGGAGATCCAACCAGTCCATCCTAAAGGACATCAGTCTTGGGTGTTCATTGGAAGGACTGATGCTGAAGCTGAAACTCCAATACTTTCGCCACCTCATGTGAAGAGTTGACTCACTGGAAAAGACCCTGATGCTGGGAGGGATTGG
This sequence comes from Bos indicus x Bos taurus, assembly GCF_003369695.1. NCBI lineage: Eukaryota > Metazoa > Chordata > Mammalia > Artiodactyla > Bovidae > Bos > Bos indicus x Bos taurus. The sequence goes on from NC_040088.1 coordinate 58,901,311, forward strand.
GGGCAGGGGGAGAAGGGGACGACAGAGGATGAGATGGCTGGATGGCATCACTGACTCGATGGACATGAGCTTGGGTAAACTCCGGGAGTTGGTGATGGACAGGGAGGTCTGGCATGCTGCGATTCATGGGGTCGAAAAGAGTCGGACATGACTGAGCAACTGATCTTAACTGAACTGAAGAGAAACAAAAAGCAAGTTACAAGTTCAGAAAGCCCACCGAGTTCTGGAATGAGGCCAAAAGTTATCCAAAAATGATCACTGTCCAGCCAGCCTAGAAAGATCTCTAGGGGGTAATGTCTCAAAATGTATATATAAGAACTGATAGATTAGCTGTTGTGATAAATTTTGTGGAAAGTTTTAGCAAAAGGCTATTAGAAGAAATGGAAATTATTAAAAATAAATACAAAGAAAAATTAGGCAAGTGAAAAAACAGACATTCTTAATTTTATCAAAAATAGAGAGTAAGGAAGGAAAGATAACCATATATACAGAGATGCTCAATTATAAAAAATATTAGAATAATCATCATACTAATTTAACCAAAATTACAGGAGAAGGAAATGGCAACCCACTCCAATGTTCTTGCCTGGAGAATCCCGGGGATGGGGGAGCCTGGTGGGCTGCTGTCTATGGGGTTGCACAGAGTCAGACACGACTGAAGCGACTTAGCAGCAGCACAGTAGAACTATATTGGGAAAATAAGAAAGGAGGTGAAAAGACAGCCTTCAGAATGGGAGAAAATAATAGCAAATGAAGCAACCGACAAACAACTAACCTCAAAAATATACAAGCAACTCCTACAGCTCAACTCCAGAAAAATAAACGACCCAATCAAAAAATGGGCCAAAGAACTAAATAGACATTTCTCCAAAGAAGACATACAGATGGCTAACAAACACATGAAAAGATGCTCAACATCACTCATTATCAGAGAAATGCAAATCAAAACCACTATGAGGTACCATTTCACATCAGTCAGAATGGCTGTGATCCAAAAGTCTACAAATAATAAATGCTGGAGAGGGTGTGGAGAAAAGGGAACCCTCTTACACTGTTGGTGGGAATGCAAACTAGTACAGCCACTATGGAGAACAGTGTGGAGATTCCTTAAAAAACTGGAAATAGAACTGCCTTATGATCCAGCAACCCCACTGCTGGGCATACACACTGAGGAAACCAGAAGGGAAAGAGACACGTGTACCCCAATGTTCATCGCAGCACTGTTTATAATAGCCAAGACATGGAAGCAACCTAGATGTCCATCAGCAGATGAATGGATAAGAAAGCAGTGGTACATATACACAATGGAGTATTACTCAGCCATTAAAAAGAATACATTTGAATCAGTTCTAATGAGGTGGATGAAACTGGAGCCTATTATACAGAGTGAAGTAAGCCAGAAGGAAAAACATAAATACAGTATACTAACACATATATATGGAATTTAGAAAGATGGTAACAATAATCCAGTGTACAAGACAGCAAAAGAGACACTGATGTATAGAACAGTCTTATGGACTATGTGGGAGAGGGAGAGGGTGGGAAGATTTGGGAGAATGGCAATGAAACATGTAAAATATCATGTAGGAAATGAGTTGCCAGTCCAGGTTCGATGCACGATGCTGGATGCTTGGGGCTGGTGCACTGGGACGCCCCAGAGGGATGGTATGGGGAGGGAGGAGGGAGGAGGGTTCGGGATGGGGAACACATGTATACCTATGGCGGATTCATTTTGATATTTGGCAAAACTAATACAATTATGTAAAGTTTAAAAATAAAATAAAATTAGAAAAAAAAAGAATTAAAATAATAAAAAAAAAAAAGAAAGGAGGAACAAAATGATGGCAGAATAAAGAGGTAGATATATCTTTCATAACAAGAATTTAAGGGGAATTCCCTGGCAGTCGAGTGGTTAAGAATCTGTGCTTCCACTGCAGGGGGTACAGGTTCCATCTCTGGTTGAGGAAATAAGATCCTGCCTGCCATGCAGTTCAGCCAAAAAATTTAAAAAGTAAAAGAAAACAAAAGAATTTAAATAGATAATGTCTAAAATAAATCAAAATATAACAATGTAATGCATAGCTTTTAGAGCTCTGGAGACACGTTAAGGCCAGGAGAGCTTTAAATGAATTGAAAGTCACTACCTTTGGGGACTGGGACCAGGGGAAGTGAAACGGGGTAAGTCAGGAAACAGTTAAATTTTGAAATAGATCTTTGACTACTATTGGCCATTTTAAACTATTGTGAGTTTAAACTATTAAACAATGCTATGCTAAGTCACTTCAGTCGTGTCTGACTCTGTGCGATCCCATGGATTGCAACCTAACAGGCTCCCCCGTCCCTGGGATTCTCCAGGCAAGAACACTGGAGTGGGTTGCCATTTCCTTCTCCAATGCATGAAAGTGAAAAGTGAAAGTGAAGTCACTCAGTCGTGTCCGACTCTTAGCGACCCCATGGATTGCAGCCTAACAGGCTCCTCCGTCCATGGGATTTTCCAAGCAAGAGTACTGGAGTGGGGTGCCATTGCCTTCTCCGTATTAAACAATACATACATAAAAAGCTTCAATTTAAAATTTAAAATGAAAATATAGAAAAGAAAAATGTTGAACTTCCAATATAAACAAGTAGGCTCTCAAGTTATTGAGTATTAAAAAGAGACATGATGTTATTTGACCCCTGACTGGGTAGGGTATAATACAGATTACACCTGAAATAACCAGCACTTCTCATGATAAATATTTTCACTTGTATTTCTGTGGTGCTTTCATCTTTTTTCACTGTTTGCATAGTCAGTGATCCAATCTTCTCCAGGATGCAGAATTTCATCCACAGACAGAACAGGATCTGTTATTTGCTCACATTATTTGTCTGAAACTCAATGGTACAGGAGACCATTACCCTCTTCGAGGAAAGACACTCTTCACTGTGTATGTAACCTGCACTTCCCCATTGGCATTGTGTAATACATTACAGTTTTCAAAGTACTTTCTCATGTTTTTAATTGATCCTGCAACAGCTCTGAAAGGCAAGACAGAAGCTCAGAGAGGTTAAGTGGCTTCCCTAAGGTCACTCAGCTGGTCACAGCACAGCCATGAGTAGATTCACCCACCTGGGACTCACTTCACCTATCACGCTATACAGCAATCTTGTTTTCACGTTTCATAAAGTTAACTAAGCTCTGACTGCTGGCTGCTGAACGACCAGATGGTGGGAAAAAGCATGTGTGTCAATTTATTTCTCTTAAGTCCAGCTACGGGGTCCAGACACAGCCTTAGAACAAACGGCCCTCTGCTCAGAATATCAACCCCAGAACCTGAAAATAGCACAAATTTCAGGTGTTAGGACTTTTACACATTCAAGTTTCTCTTCTAAAATTGGAAATGTCCCTGAAAAAGAGAGTAAGTACCTTACCACTTATCCTGACTAGTCAGGATGGGTTGACAGCCAGCTGAAAATAAGCCTGAGATACTGGAAGATGATTAAGGGAGGAAGAAAGGGGCATGGATTTATCCTAATTCCATGTTGTTCCTGGGGTTAACCTTGGCCATCCTAGCCAGAATTATTTCACAAGATTCCTTTAGTAGGAACATTGTAAGGGGCCAACTCTCATTTTGTGATTATATAGACTGATTGAAGAAAAAAAAAACAACAACAAATAAAACGCAAAAAATCCCCCACACAATTCAGGTCATTGAAAAATATTTAGGATAAAGTGGCATTAGAATCATTATTTGTGTGTCAATTTAGAAGCAGCTGGATATTGCCCAATGTATAGGGAGTGTGTCAAGACTCAGAGAAGAGCAGAACCTAAAACGAGCTGTAATTATCACTTGGAGATAAAAGTTCAGCTCAACTCTGGCTTTCAAGCCAGAGTGCTGTACCTTAAAAAAAAATTTTCTTTTTAATATTTACTTAGCTGTGCTGGGTCTTAGCGGCAGCAATTGGGATATTTGATCTTAGTTATGGCATGCAGGATCTAGTTCCATGCCCAGGGATTGAACCTTTGCCCTCTGCATTGGGAATATGGAGTCTTAACCACTAGACCACCAGGGAAGTCCCTAAAATTTTTTAATGAGTATTATACATACATTTAGATTTATAGCCTATTAGAACCCATTTGTGCCAGCTCTATGTACACTGAGTAGCAAAGTCCATGCAGATTTAAACATAGAGCAAAGGATAATTATAAGATATCAGGGATTCTGCTGTTCTTCACACATTTTAAAGGCATAACACACAGAGGTTACATAACTGCCTTTACGGAAAACCCTGCATTCAGAGTTGTTTTCGAAGCCTGTTTGCAGCTGAGTGTTTACTAAATCAAGCACTAAAAACTAGATTTACACCGGTTGTTCAGAGCTGAAAGCCAGCTGCAGCTGCCATTAGAGCAATTCAATTTCTTTTTTATAAAGCACAAGTAAGGCTCAATTTACTAAAGTTTTATTTCCTTTTTATGCATCCCATATGCTAGGGGAAAAATTAAGTTTATGAGATTAAAAATGAGTTTTATGCTAAATGTTTACGAAGTTTCAGCTGGTTGCATTTGCAAGCCCTCAAACCCACCAAGTTCAGCTTCTGGGTTTTTTTTTTCCATTTCAACAAAAGAAAGTCTTTGTGTCTGTAAAAGGAAATTTCCCCAGTCCCCTTTTCTGTACTCCTCTAGTTCTACCTTCTTCTTTCACATTATACAACTTTATAACAGTTGAGATACATAAATAACTTCCTTCACCATGTCAAAATCTTTAGAAGGAATGTTTCTGTATGGATTCTGTTGTTTTCTTAAATGATTCTTTTTCCCTTCCATTCACTGTCTTGATTTAGCTAGTCTAGTGATGTTTTTTCATTTCTGTGATCATCTCTAAAAAAGCAATATAGTTTATACTTGATAAAAGAAACATCTAGCTAACTGCTGCTGATTTGAGAAGAGTACATTTCATCACTTAATTACAAACTTCAATAGCCTAAAAAAAGATGAGTGTTGCATTGCTTTGCTCCAAAATTAATAGGTACATAGAATTATTATTTAAACAGTGCATACTTAATTCAGGAGACCCCAAGATGGCCATTATTATAGATCTCACTTTGCAAATTCTTCCTTTCTCTGAAATCCTTTGGCCTTTCTTAGGATCAGTTTTTTAAATTCCTCCAGTTCAGATTAAGCTCTTGGAGAACCTGTCATCTTAAGAAACATTCACTTAAAATGGCAGGGTAGAAAAATACAAAGATGAAAAGGCTTCTAAACATAAGGCCAGAGAAACCACCCAAATTATCAATGGAGTAAGTCCATTAATGTTCAGTAACTCCTCCTGCCTCTACTTAACTGTCAGAAAGTCAACTTTCAAGTCTTCTTGATAGCAGTAAAGGAGATTCTAAAAAGTCTTAAAGTATAAAACTAGAAAAAGGAAGGAGGAAAAAAATCAACATGCAGACATCAGAGTAGGCAACAGATGAGAAGGGTCCTGTGAGAACAAGTTGTATGCTGATTAAGGATACTCAGGTCTGTCCAAGCATGTTACAGAAGGTTCCTAAATTTTATGGCATAAATGGTTCTCAGCTGGTAGAGCTCACAGAACCTCCAGCACTGAGATTCTTGAGCAAAGAGAGAAAAGAAGGTCATCTCCCAGGCCTTGCCCTACTTGAGGGAAGAGTTGACATGGACCAACTTAAGCCAGAAACACTAGCTAAAGAATTCTCTAGGAATGTTAATCAAATAATCTCATTCCAACAGGCAACTCTTGGCAAATAGGATGGCTTACACGGCAAAAAGCGAGAATACCAAATAGAAGTGAACCAACCCCACACAGAAATGAAAATTGAAAGATGATTACAAAACACTGATCAATCTCAATCCACAGCCTACAGTACCAAAGGTGGAGCACATTGGAGATGACCTTAGACCCTTGTTCGGAAGTGCTTCTAGCAGCAAAGAAGAGAGCCTGGGACTTGACCAGGAGAGGGAGGGACTTAAAGGCTGGGGTTGCCTTGATTTTACAGGAAGACCACAGATCACTTTTCACTGGAATGTTAACTATCCCTCACACTGCTTTAATTATACTCCTTCAAACTGTTACAGCTTAGAACATGAGAGTCACACCAACAAATTATCAACCATACCCTTGATTTTGGAATTCTCATCCTCAGTTGGGCTTCCCTGGTGGCTGATTGGTAAAGAATCTGCCCGACAATGCAGGAGATGCAGGAGACATGGGCTCGATCCCTGGGTTGGGAAAATCCCCTGGAGGAAGAAATGGAAACCCACTCCAGTATTCTTGCCTGGGAAATTCCATGGACAGAGGAGTCTGACAGACTACAGTCTATGAGGTTCCAAAGAGCTGGACACAACTGAGTGACTGAGCGCACATGTAGCATCCTCAATTAGAGGAAACAAGGCTTTATGAAACCTTGTACTTATAAAACCAACTGAAAAAATTAAGATCTGATTGGTAAGATGTTATTCACAATTCATCAGAAACTTCAGAAGAGGGGCTTTCCTAGTAGTCCAGGGACTAAGACTCTGTGCTCCCAATGCAAAGGGCCCGGGTTCAATTCCTGATCAGGGTGCTAAATCCTACATACTGCAATGAAGATGGAAGATCCCACATGCTACAACTAAGATCCAGCGAGCCAAATATATAAATATTTTTTAAAAAGAAGAAGAAAGAACGAAACTTGAAAAGACAGAGGGTCCCACATATGTAGGAGTGGTCAGAGAAGTTTTTCCAGAAGGCATGAACCTTGAAGGATACACAGCATTTGGATAGAAAACTGAAGATATTTCCAGCAAGGGGGGGATATGAGCTACAGTATTTGATGCAGGTGTGAGAATGTCTGCATTCTCTTCCTTGGTAGCTTCCCTGGTAGCTCAGCTGGTAAAGAATCTGCCTGCAATGCAGGAGACTCCAGTTCAATTCCTGGGTCAGGAAGATCCCTTGGAGAAGGAATAGATCCCCACTCCAGTATTCTTGGGATTCCCGGGTGGCTCAGTCAGTAAAGAATCCACCTGCAATGCAGAAGACCTGGATTTGACCCCTGGGTTGGGAAGATCCCCTGGAGGAGGGCATGGAAAACTACTACAGGACCCTTGCCTGAAGAATCCCCACGGACAGAGGAGCCTGGTGGGCTGAAGTCCACGGGGTCGCAAAATCAGACACAGCTGAGAGACTAAGCACACGCACACATGAGAATGCCATGTTTGCAGAAGGAGGGACAGCAGGAGGAGGCCAACTGGAGACCAGGGCTAGGAGAATTGCATTAGATAACATCTGAAAAAGGGATTGGACTCAGGATTTGGAATACTGTCAACAACAGATTGAAGAGCAGTGACAAGCCTTTAAAGGTGATTAAAAGAAAAATGAAGGAGCATCTTAGAGAGAGTGGTCTGGTGATAGAATTGCAGGATAGAGCCGAGGGGAATGAAGACAGATCACTCAGGGGGCGGTAATAATGATCCAGGCATGAGATAACCAAGCACAGGCTGGGAATTGCAAGCCACAAGGAGAAAAAAGTTGGGGTATTTATTCTCCCCACACCACCTCACCCCATCCCACGCCTCATGAGATTTCAGCAATGCCTATGTTCCTCTAGGAACTGGTGAGTGGTCCTACTTCATTAAGTTCAGCTCTCTCTGGACTCTCACAACATCGCTTACTCCTTTTCAAGACTAGGGGTGGTAACTGCATCCTAGTGTGTTAGCACCTGGGAGCTTCCCCATCACTTTATGGTTTCTTCAATTTTATCTCTGTGTATTTTTTTTTTTCCGAATGGGCCATTTACATCTCTGCAGACTCTGACGAATATAAATACCAAAACATTTGGAAAGAAAAGTAGAGAAGTCATGAGTTGGACTGGAAGAAAAAGAAGGCTGATGAATATACTTTTGAGCTCAATGACTCAGAAAACATAGCATAAAAATATAAAGCAGTGGTTAGGAATCAAGACTCTTAGGACCTGGGTTCCCCCACTTTGTAGCTGTGTGATGTCAGTTGGGGGTATATGGCTTCACACCTCTAGGCCCGAGTTCCTTCATCTGTAAAATAAGGATTATTACTGTTTCAAGGACTAAATGAGTGAATACATATAAAGTGCTTAGCATGGTTCCAGATTTCATGTACATGATGTTTAAACATTTTCCATTTACAAGAATTCACATGGGGATTATTATGAACTAAATCTTATACACTTTGAGCTTAATGGTGACAACAGAACACTTAAATGGAAATTTCCAGGGAGCACTTGGAAATAAATACTGACATTTGGGTAAGAGCAAATTACTAAGGTATATACAGATAAACTATGAAAATAGATGACCTTTTCAAAGGGAAGAATACATCAAAAGAACAGCCAAGTTCTGAAAAATAAGCTTTGGAGAAATGTAGAGTGAGTAGGTAGAAGGATGATGAGAGATGAAAAAAAGAAGAAGGAAAAAAGAAGCAGGAGAGCTGGATCTTGTGATATCAGGGAAGATAAAAGAACCAGTGAAGTGAAGGGAAAGTCACTCAGTCGTGTCTGACTCTTTGAAACCCCATGGACTATACAGTCCATGGAATTCTCCAGGCCAGAATACTGGAGTAGGTAGTTGTTTTCTTCTCCAAGGAATCTTCCAAACCCAGCAATTGAACCCAGGTCTCCCACATTGCAGACAGATCCTTTACCAGCTGAGCCACCAGGAAGCCCAAAACAAACAGAAGCAGTGAAAATGACAAGTGCCTTCTAACTTGGCAAAGAGATTACCTGGGTCTTCAAGAGATGAACTTGAGGGAATGGAGTAGAACTGGGGGAGGGAGACTTAGGTATTTTATTAAAAAAAAAAAATAGAAGAAATAGGTACAGCCAACAGTAGATCCCAAAGAAAGGCAATGCCAAAGAATGTTCAAACTACCACACAATTGCACTCATCTCACATGCTAGCAAAGTAATGCTCAAAATTCTCCAAGGCAGGCTTCAACAGTACGTGACCCGTGAACTTCCAGATGTTCAAGCTGGATTTAGAAAAACCAGAGGAACCAGAGATCAAATTGCCAACATCTGTTGGATCATTGAAAAAGCATGAGAGTTCCAGAAAAATACCTCTTCTGCTTTATTGACTTATGCCAAAGCCTTTGACTGTATGGATCACAACAAACTGTGGAAAATTCTAAAAGAGATAGGAATACCAGACCACCTGACCTGCCTCCTGAGAAATCTGTATGTAGGTCAAGAGGCAACAGTTAGAACTGGACATAGAACAACAGACTGGTTCCAAATCGGGAAAGGAGTACATCAAGGCTGTATACTGTCACTCTGCTTATTTAACTTATATGCAGAGTACATCATGTGAAATGCCAGGCTGGATGAAGCACAAGCTGGAATCAAGACTGTTGGGAGAAATTTCAATAACCTCAGATATGCAGATGACACCACTCTAATGATAGAAAGTGAAGAAGAACTAAAGAGCCTCTTGATGAAAGTGAAAGAGGAGAGTGAAAGAGTTGGCTTAAAACTCAACATTTGGAAAACTAAGATCGTGGCATCTGGTCCCATCACTTCATGGCAAATAGGTGCTGAAATAATGGAAACAGTGAGAGAGTTTATTTTCGGGGGTTCCAAAACCACTGCAGCCATGAAATTAAAAGATGCTTGCTCCTTGGAAGAAAAGCTATAACCAACCTAGACAGCATATTAAAAAGCCAAGACATTACTTTGCCAACGAAAGTATGTCTAGTCAAAGCTATGGTTTTTCTAGTAGTCATGTATGGATGTGAGAGTTGGACTATAAAGAAAGCTGAGCACTGGAGAATTGATGCTTTTGAACTGTGATGTTGGAGAAAACTCTTGAGAGTCCCTTGGACTGCAAGGAGATCCAATCAGTCCATCCTAAAGGAAATCAGTCCTGAATATTCACTGGAAGGACTGATGCTAAAGCTGAAACTCCAATACTTTGGTCACCTGATGCGAAGAACTGACTCATTGGAAAGGACCCTGATGCTGGAAAAGATTGAAGGTGGGAGGAGAAGGAGACGACAGAGGATAAGATGGTTGGATGGCATCACCAACTCGATGGACATGAGTTTGAGTAAGCTCTGGGAGTTGGTGATGGACAGGGAAGCCTGGCTTGCTGCAGTCCATGGGGTAGCAAAGAGTTGGACACAACTGTGCGACTGAACTGAACTGAACCGTAGATCACTCTATGGTTTTTTTCCCCAGGCTGCAACAGACATTCACGTATTTTTTAAAATTTATTTGGCAGTGCCAGGTCTTAGTTGCCACATGTTCAAATCCCAACCAGGGATTGAACCCCAGGTCCCGTGCCTTAGGAGCATAAAATCTTAGCCACTGGATCACCAGAGAAGTCCCAGACAAGCGAATATTTAAGTAGAAAGAGGAAGAAATTAAAAGAAAGAGAGAAAGTAAAAATTCTAGGGAAAAAAAGAACAAGTGAGGTTGCAAAATGCTTCTGTGAAAGATAAGAAGCTAGGAATAGAAATCAAATCAGAATTTCTCTGGGAAAGAGAAATCAAAATTCTAAGTATTTGCAGGGTTTCCCACCCTAATGCAATTTTTTCATTTATGACAAAGCTAACTACTGAGATTTTAATTATTATGGTCCAGCTGTGAGTCTGAGCAATTTTCAAACAAAACCAAAAAATGGCAATCTATACCCTTTCATTATAAAATAACATTGTGGTTAAAAATATGATTTTTAGAGTAAGACTGGCTGAGTTTATATTCTCACACTTGTCACTTGGTAGCTATATGCTTTGGGGCAAATTACTTTCTCTTTCTCTACCCAAATTTCCATATTTCTAAAATGGAGATAATAATAGTATGGGCTTCATTTGGCCACTCTGAGGAATAAATGAGATAATACAAATTAAATGTTAAGAACAATGCCTGGGATATAGTAAAGAGTCAATAATCCTTAGTTATTATTATTCACACATATTCACCTTGTATGATAATTATATCTCAATTTTTTGTCCTCAGGGCCGTACTCTGATTTCTTGCAACCTTAAAGAGAACATTAATAAAAAACCCCTCGATAACCATGCCCCAGGATAATGTAAATTCAGATATAATGCAGTTGGATATTGGCAAGTGTCTTTATCTTTTGCAGTGGGGCAGGGCAGGCAAAGTTCTCACCTTCTGGAGGCAATAAGACTGGGTGGAGAAACTATAGACAACTCTGTCACGGAACATAGGAGTACAAAATTAGCATCACCACATCCACAGTAATCTCAGCCCAATTTCCCCCATATTGGGCTGAAGAAATGGACATCAAGTGACCCAGTGAGGTCTGGAATTCCAGCTGCTGACTTGAAAGTCCAGTCTAGCTAGACTCAAGACCCAGAGTTATGCCTATATATGGACATTCAATTGAAATGTAAAAGATTTTAAAACTTAACTGAAAAAACATATCAATAAAACAGAATATTATACAATATACAGTATTATTAAATGAAAATGGCATACTGTCCACAATATTAGTGGTATATATGAGCAATACATTATGAATTTAATACATTTAATTTTTTGGAAGAGTTTTAGGTTCACAGCAAAATACAAAGAGTTCCTATACACCCCTCTGCTCCCACATATACACAGCCTCCCACACACACTATCCAGAACCTCAGTGGTACATTTATAACTATCTATGAACCTACATGTACAGCATTACCTCCCAAAGTCCATAGCAAATTCACTATTCTTTTTTATTGGAATATACTTGCTTTACAATATTATATTAGTTTCTGCTGTACAACAAAGTGAATCAGCCATATGCATACATATATGCCCTCCCTCTTGGATCTCCCTCCCACCCCAATCCCATCCCACCCCTCTAGGTCATCACAGAGCACCATGCTGAGCTTCCTGTGCTTGATATCAGCTTCCTACTGTCTCCTACTGATATTTAGCCAGAATGGCACCAAACTGCATGTGGAACCAGGAAGGATTGAAATGGTGTGGTCAACCAGCTGCACAGGCTCACCTCCTGACTTGATTTATTTTGCAACCATGTTGACTCCATATTTACACTCTTAGAACTTTGGTACCTTCATTTATCAACTTACAGTAGGGTTTTCCTATACTTCAATTGTCTCCAGAAAATTCTTCTAAATTGATTAATAGCTTTTTAAACCTGTTAGATTTTCTCTTTGCCCTGGCCAAATTCTGATTTTCTTGAGGGCAGGGTTCATTTTAATCAAGTTGTGCTTTTTCTCTCCCCAGTCTCCTACTGTGTCCAGCACAATGATGTAAAGAAAATAGTTACCATAGCAACACAGGAAGAAGGCTCATGGAGCTTAGAAGGGATTTAGCCTCACCCTACCATACCATCATTTCCATATCTCCATCAACCTCTACCCATTCCCACTTTCAAACAGATTTTGCCTCTAATTCCCTTTCTCATAGAAATTCTGGAGCAACTTCTGAGTTGGTACTAAATGAATGTTGCTGAAATTTTCTGATTTGACCAGTATGCTGGATGCCTTTTTGTGTCCCTCAAGTGCATTGCTAGCTCTCCTCTGTGGAGAATTAGCTCTCCAGCAGCTAATTCAGCTGAGTCAGGGTCCCAAGAAGAAAGAGACAGCAATCTTGAGATTAGCTGACCTACAAGTAAAGGCAAATGCTGTTTTGATAGCTAATTGCTAAATGTTATCAAGAGAGAGGGTTTCCCAGGTAGCACAGTGGCAAAGAATCTGCCTGTCAATGCAGGAAATGCAAATGACTTAGGTTCAATCCCTGAGTCAAGAAGATCCTCTGGAGGAGGAAATGGCAACCCACTCCAGTATTCTTGCCTAGAGAATCCCATGGACAGAGGAGCCTGGCAGGCAACAGTCCATGGGGTCCCAAAGAGTCAGACACAACTGAGTCCGCACACTTCATCGAGAGAGAAACAGCTCAAATCGGCGGGGGTGGGGGGGGGGGGTGGGGGGTGGTGGGCGGCAGGGGTAGGAAACAGGCTGAAAACAGGTACTTGGCCAATTCCTGGAACTGAAAGCATAAAAATCCAAATTGTACCCAGTCTTCCATTTGAGCCTTCACAAGATCCCACACAGCAACTCTTCTCTCTTGCACCTGAAAAAGTCTTTTCCAGTCTTTTTTGGACAATCAAAGTTTCAAAGTTGCCCATTCAGACATCTGCCAGCGTTTGTTACAGATGCTTCAAAGTTCACAATGGAGCAGTCTCCACCCAGGAATCACTCTATCAGAATGAAATGACTGCCTCCCTCCCACCCTAGCTTATGTCAGTTTAGGTTACCATCTTTCATTTCTCTCACCCACCAATCTGTTCTGCTACAAGTGGGCGGATAATGGCTCCTCTTTGGCAGTGTCTTTTATCGACACTAATATACCACTGCCATCTTTGTTTTTCTTATTGATTGTCGCAGAATTGATGCTGCCCTGGGTGTAAACTCCAAACAGGCTAATGAGTAAATGGTGCATGGTTTTATTCATCTTTGAATGGATCGATTGACTAAAAGACTTTGTTTATTCATTCAGTATCCAGGTGCTGGTTTTAGCTTCAAGGAGTTGACAGCGCATTTGGGGAGACATAGAAGTGAGTGCAGGGATTTCCCTGGTAGTCCAGTGGCTAAGACTCCATGCTCCCAATGCAGGGGGGCCTGGGTTTCATCCCTGCTCAGGGAACTAGACCCTGCATGCCACAACTAAGATCAAAGATAACTGCATGCAGCAACTAAGACCCAGCACAGCCAAATAAATAAATTTTTTAAAAAAGAAAAAGAAGTAAGCATAGAGTAGAAAGGTTAGGAAAGTCTTTCTCAAGGAGCACTTGGGACTTGCCTGGCAATCCAGTGGTTAAGACTCCACACTTCCACTGCAAGGGGCATGGGTTCGATCCCCGGTTTTGGAACTAAAATTCAGCTGAATTGTGAAAATGTGTAGGCAAGAATGATGAGGATGGTTTTCACAGAAGGAGCTGCCCTCCCTTTTGCATGGAGGCAAAAGGGAGCACAGCTCATTCAGGGAGCAAAGTAGCTGGAAAGTAGAGAGGTAGTAAGCAGGGGACTGGCTAAAGATAATGTTGGAGGGAAAGGAAGCCCTTGAACTTTCAGTTCTTTGGCAAGGGAGATTTTTTTGAACAACGTTATGAGATGTTTAAATTTAGAAAGCTAGCTCCAGAAAGGAGGACTGATATCCAGTGCTGGATCATTCAAGTTTGGGAGAAAAGTTAAGAGGCTATTAAAATAGGCCATACAAAAATGATAAAGACATTGACTGAGGAGGTCTTGGTAAGGATGGAAAGAAAGAGATGCATTTGAGAAATAATAAATAGGTAACATGGAAAAATCATAATGCCTGATAAGATGTGAGGGGGTCAGAAAATGAAGGGGTGATGATTCATGGGTTTGTGGCTTGAGCAACCAGGTAGGTTGTGAGACCATTCTCTGACCCAGGGAATATGAAGAACTCAGGAGGTCCATCACTCCATATTAAAACTGCACCCAAAGACAAATATCATATGATATCACTTACATGTAAAATCTAATATATGGCACAAATGAATGTATCTATGAAAAAGAAACAGAATCACAGATAGAGAACAGACTTGTGGTTGTCAAGGGGGTAAGGGGTTGGGAGAAGAATGAAGTGGGAGGTTGGAGTTAGTAGATATAAGCTTTTATACATAGAATGGATAAACAACAAGGTCCAAAAGTATCAGACAGAAAACTATATTCAATATCCTATGATAAACCACAATGGAAAAGAATATTTTAAAAAAGATATTATATGTGTATGAAAGTGAAAGTCGCTCAGTTGTGTCTGACTGTTTGCAACCCCAAGGACTATGGCCAGAATACTGGAGTGGGTAGCCTTTCCCTTCTCCAGGGGATCTTCCCAACCCAGGGATCGAACCCAGGTCTCCCGCATTGCAAGGGGATTCTTTACTAACTGAGCCACAAGGAAAGCTCAAGAATACTGGAGTGAGTAGCCAATCCCCTCTCCAGTGCATCTTCCTGACCCAGGAATCAAACTGGGGTCTCCTGTTTTGCAGGCAGATTTTTACCAACTGAGCTATCAGGGAAGCCCCAAATATGTGTATAACTGAATCATTTTGCTGTATAGCAGTAATTAACACAACACTGTAAACCAACTATACTTCAATTTAAAAAATTTAAAAAAAAAATTGCACCCAGAGGGAGTTCCCTGGCAGTCCAGTGGTTAGGATTCTGTGCTTCCACTGCAGGGGTCAACCCTGGTTGAAGAACTAAGATCCCACAAGCTGTGGCTAGGTAAAAAAAAAAACTGCACCAGAACAAAGGAAAATCCATCCATTCTCTGGATGGCTTTATAGTCATGCTCTATAGTCTTCTATCGGAGAAGGCGACGGCACCCCACTCCAGTACTCTTGCCTGGAAAATCCCATGGATGGAGGAGCCTGGTAGGCTGCAGTCCATGGGGTCGCTAAGAGTAGGATACGACTGAGAGACTTCACTTTCACTTTTCACTTTCATGCATTGGAGAAGGAAATGGCAACCCACTCCAGTGTTCTTGCCTGGAGAATTCCAGGGACAGGGCAGCCTGCTGGGCTGCCATCTATGCGGTCGCACAGAGTCGGACACGACTGAAGCAACTTAGCAATAGCAGCAATAGTCTTCTACAGAAGACTATGCTCTATAGTCTTCTGTGGGTTTCTAAAGGTCATTTTGGAATTTGTGTAATTTCCTGAAGACTCTATTTTTCAAATTTGAATTGGTCTAAGGTCCATCTCTGAGAAGGCAATGGCACCCCACTCCAGTATTCTTGCCTGGAAAATCCCATGGATGGAGGAGCTGCAGTCCATGGGGTCACTAAGAGTTGGACACGACTGAGCGACTTCACTTTCACTTCTCACTTTCATGCATTGGAGAAGGAAACGGCAACCCACTCCATTGTTCTTGCCTGGAGAATCCCAGGGACGGGGGAGCCTGGTGGGCTACTGTCTATGGGGTCGCACAGAGTCGGACACGACTGAAGCAACTTAGCAGCAGCAGCAGCAGCAAGGTCCATCTAGTCAAGGCTATGGTTTTTCCAGTAGTCATGTATGGATGTGAGAGTTGGACTATAAAGAAAGCTGAGCACAGAAGAATTGATGCTTTTGAACTGTGGTGTGGGAGAAGACTCTTGAGAGTCCCTTGGACTGCAAGGAGATCCAACCAGTCCATCCTAAAGGAAATCAGTCCTGGGTGTTCATTGGAAAGACTGATGTTGAAGCTGAAACTCCAATATATTGGCCACCTGATGCAAAGAGCTGACTCATTTCAAAAGACCCTGATGTTGGGAAAGACTGAAGGCAGAAGAAGGGGACGACAGAGGATAAGATGGTTAGATGGCATCACCAACTCAATGGACATGAGTTTGGGGAAACTCTGGGAATTGGTGATGGACAGGGAGGCCTGGCGTGCTGCGGTTCATGGGGTCAGACACGACTGAGTGACTGAACTGGACTGAATGAACTAAGAGTGAGAGTGGGAATGAGGATGACGATCAGTGAGTCACCTGATGAGACTGAGGTTTTAGGAAGTCTACATTTGATAGTTTTACTCAAACAGGGCCGTGGGCATAACAGGGACCAATACAGATATAGCTAGCATCAGATTCAGAAACTTTTATTAGGTATCTTGGTACTTCCCAGTGGTAAATGTGAGTGACCACAATGTATTGCTGAACACTTTAATGATGAAAAAGCATATTAAGGAAACATGTGGTCTATAAAAATTCCATTTCTTTCTGTACTTCTTAAAACACCCCCATGGGTACACTTCCTCTGGGTGCCTTACAGCTATTACATGAGGTCACTCATCCTGCCTTGGTCAATAGGAGGTCTTGGTGGGCTCTTCTGATCATTATCTACTTGATTCTACTCTTTTCTCCCTCACCTTTTGACACATTCTATTCACCAAGACACTTGAACAAGTTAGTCAGCAGTGTGCAGGGGGCATCTACTCAGTATTAATCAGAATTTTCTGGGTTGCAAGTGACAGAAACCCAAGTCAAATGAGTTGAGGCAAAAGGAGAAGTGTATTGGTTCCAAGAAGCTTGGCTCATACATGCTCTCAGTCCTGTGTCTCTGCCCCTCTCTTCATCTTGGCTTCCACCTCTCATCTCCTGGACTGACTTTTTCCACAGAGCAGGAGGCAGCCCCACAATTCTCATCTCCCAGGTTCCACTCCAGAGATGCTCTTAGATTTGTTCTACTGGTCCTAAGTTCAAAATGCCTAAGGAATTTCTCTGATTGACCCAGTCTAAGAAGCACTTCTATCCCAAGACCACAATTTGTCCTGAAAGATGGCATTTTCAGGGGAAAAAAAAAAGGCAAAATAATAGACATCTTCCATAAGCTCATTGTGGAATCTTCCCTCAGATTCTTCTCTCCTCCACAGATAAGCCTGTGTGCCTTATAGATCAGGGAAACTTTTCCTCTTTTGTTCTGCTTTATTACTCCTTAAAGGTCTCATCTACTCCCAGGCTGACGCTCTTTACTTCTGGAAACTTCTGTAGACACCTTTCCCTCTGGGAATCACTTGTGAAAACTACCTGTCTTCTGCTCACCTAATGAAAACACAGATGAGATGGAAAGAGATCAGACAAGCAGGATGGCCCAAAAGAGAGGATATTTTTGCTCCTGGGTTCATGCTTCAGCTTGCAGTACTACCAGGTAGGAAGCTTGGTGAATTCAAAGATGACAAATCTATCACTCCTCTGTTCTAATTCTGATTTCAAGAAAACCTCTTCAGAGACGTATGGCAATTTAAGAAAGCAGGAAACCAAAGAACATGACATTCTTGGATCAATAAATAAAATCAAAAGCTCCTTAAAAGTCAACAAGACAAAGATAACTATAGATTCTAACATGTGAAGTCAGTGGTATTTAGTGATTTGGCTCTCCTGGAAGTTATTATACCAGAAGAGAATCAACACAGAACTTAGTTTGATCTACAGTTCCAGTGAAAGAAATCTAAAATTAACCTCAGTGTAATCTGAGTGTGGAATGTTTCTAATGGGTCACTGAGCAGATTGGTGATTACCTTTTTGTTCTTTGAAAATAAGAAAACGTAAGACTGACTCGAAGACAGATTTGGAAAACATGACCACATCCAACACTGTTTATCTATGCAGGAGATGCAAGAGATGGAGGTTTGAGCCCTGGGTGGAGAAGATGCCCCTGCTGAAGGAAATGGCAACCTGCTCCAGCATTCTTGCCTGGAAAATTCCATGGACAGAGGAGACTGGCAGGCTACGGTATATGGGCTCTCAAGAGTCAGACACAATCAAGTGACTGAGCACACACACACACAGTACATTTGAATACAATCAGTTCTAAAATGTATTAGTCGTTTAAATGTTTGACAGCTACTTCTTTGTTATACATATTGAAAGTTTCCCCTTCATCAATTACTATTTCTTAAAATTTTTATTTTCTTGGCTGTGTGGCTTCTAGTAGAAGGAACAAAATAAGCAAAAAGTTATGCTTTATTATCTATTTTAAAATATTCAATCTTCTCCAAATGAATAAATATTAATTCAAAAACCTGAGTATATATAATGGTTATGATTCACTTTACTTAGTTCATTCCTAGTAAGTTGAAAGCTTTTACCTCATTTTTCAGGATAAGAAATCATATTTCATGGATATTACCACTAGGTGGCTCAAATGGCTGAAACATTAATTCAATATATAAGCAGAAAAAAACTTCAAAGATATATATTTTTTCTGTAGTTGTAGGCTTTATATATTAATTTTCTGTAAACTTACATACCATTTATAGATTATGACTATAATACTACACGTGGGAGACAATTACTTTAATTATTAGGTCATCATCATGTATGCCATTTTTATGAAGGAGAGAAGATTAATGGACAAAATGAATGAATTATAGCTACATTTTGTCATAAAAATGTAATAATAAAATAAAATCTTACCAGCTGACAGAGAACACTGCCTTCAATGGAGTCTAAAGCGTCAGAGTCTTGAGTTCTATTTCATTTAAATTTATCCAGGCATTTGTAGAGATTACCTGCTATACTTCCTGGAAATTATGGTTACTTATGTCTTTTAGAGGCAAGTGAGTGACTCACAGCCAGAGTTCAAGCTCTCTGTAGTCCATCCAGGGAGCTTGAAAATCAAGCCCTTCTTCCTTATAGCAAGTTATTGAAATGCAAGATGCTCAGGATGTGTCTATTACATTAGATATCTTGGGACCCTCTACTCCTTCTGATTCAAAGAAACAAATGCAGGAAATAATTATTTCTTGCCAACTTTATGAGCATCTTATAATTCTATTGGACTGTTCAGGATAGAGTACCAGGAGGTGAAGGAAAAAGAGGTTCTTTCCAAGCTGGAAAGAAAAGTATTAAGCCTTTTGACTCTGTCAGAGAAAAGAAAACACAACAGGGACTTTGGAATAAGGGGGTGTTATGTGTTTCCTAACCAAGAAGAATCAATACGCCCTCCCATTATTCTGGAGATATCTGGTCCTCTAGGCTCTCTTAGTACTAAGAGAAGCTCTGCTCTAAGTTTAAAGTTTGGGACCACTGAAATTGGTGGTCCAAACTCTCTTTCAAGATGTTGGTTTTATCTTTGGATTATTTGTCTTTACCCTTGAATTATTTGTCTTTGCAATCACCAACTATCAAATCTTCCATGCTATTTCAATTAAAGTTATTTAATTGACTTTACGTTGGGGAAGAAGCAAGACCCTCTACAGGATGAGCTTAAGGGATGATTTTTCCAACTCATGTAACAGGCAAGTAGCATTTTTTCCCCCTAATTAAAAAAAAAATTCCTTCTATGTATTATTCATTATTTGGAGGTACATGTAAGAATTTGAGTTTGGCTTAAAAGAAAAGTATTGATTCTCCCTAAGGGAGTCATAATTTAGGTTCAGGTGCAGCAACAACAGCCTAGTATTTTTATATTTGTGTTCAGGCACCTGACATTTAGGTTTTATTTGAATTTAGAGTTGTAAATATAACATGAATTAGTTATCACATAGCTCTTAAATATTGCGATCTAATTAATTCTCTCCAAGTTTAACAACTTATAGCTGGTCAAAATTCTAACCAGTTAGTTTTTGAGAAAGATATAGAATCTTATTTTCCCAAATTATGGCCATGAAGAGTTTCCATTGAATGATTAAAAAATAAAATCAAAACAACTCAAAGTGGCTTAAACAATCAAAAAGAGACATAATGGCTTACACGACTGAACGCTAAAGCTAGAGTTGTTTTCAAGGTTGATTTGACTCAGTTGCTCCTCAGTGTCATCCAATACCAAGTTTACTTCTGCATCAGTCTGCCCTTGGAAATGTCAGTTTCATTTTCGGTTCTCTTGGTTGTCTGTTCACAACTGCCTAAGCTATACTTTCATTCATATCCAAGGAGAGACAAGGAAGGTGGTTACTCAAAGTTTTTCCAGAAGAGAGAGGACACTTTTCTCCCAGAAATTCTTTAGCAAGCATAGTCTGCAGGTTTACTACCCTCCCGAGATGCAATAACTCTGGCCAGGGAATGGGAGCCCAAATTAGTGTCAGCCAAAGTGACGTGCCCTCAGTCAGTAGCCAGCAATGAAATCTGCTCCTCTCAGTAAATGGGCTACATTCAGGAGATATAGATATTAGAGCAAAAATCAAAGCTGTCACAGGAAAGGGAGACAATGTCAGTTGGGGAGTAGGAAGAGGCAAGTGAGGGGTAAATACTGATTTATACACCTGACTCTATAGGGGAAACTCAGACCAAACTGTCTGAGTTTGAATCCAGGTCCTACTACTTGTTGGCTGTATGACCATGGGAAAGTCACTTGACCTCTCTTGTCAAGTGACAGGCAGGTCAATGATTTGCTTAATTCCTTATATCATGGGGATTTTTCTAAAATCCATGGCAAGCAGACTCATCAAGAAACAAAGGGAGAAGAATCAAATCAACAAAATTAGAAATGAAAACGGAGAGATCACAACAGACAACACAGAATACAAAGGATCATAAGAGACTACTATCGGCAGTTATATGCCAATAAAATGGACAACTTGGAAGAAATGGACAAATTCTTAGAAAAGTGTAACTTTCCAAGACTGAACCAGGAAGAAATAGAAAATCTCAACAGACCGATCACAAGCACAGAAATCAAAACTGTAATCAGAAATCTTCCAGCAAACAAAAGCCCAGGACCAGACGGCTTCACAGCTGAATTCTACCAAAAATTTATAGAAGAGCTAACCTATCCTACTCAAACTCTTCCAGAAAATTGCAGAGGAAGGTAAACTTCCAAACTCCATCTGTGAGGCCACCATCACCCTAATACCAAAACCAGACAAAGATGCCACAGAAAAAGAATACTACAAGCCAATATCACTGATGAATATAAATGCAAAAATCCTTAACAAAATTCTAGCAAACAGAATACAACAACATATTTAAAAGATCATACATCATGACCAAGTAGGCTTTACCCCAGGGATGCAAGGATTCTTTAATATCCACAAATCAATCAATGTAATACACTACATTAACAAATTGAAAGATAAAAACCATATGATTATCTCATTAGATGCAGAGAAAGCCTTTGACAAAATTCAACATCCATTTATGATTGAACCCTCCAGAAAGCAGGAATAGAAGGAACATACCTCAACATAATAAAAGCTATATATGACAAAGCCACAGCAAACATTATCCTCAATGGTGAAAAATTCAAAGCATTTCCCCTAAAGTCAGGAACAAGACAAGGGTGCCCACTCTCACCACTACTATTCAACATAGTTTTCAAAGTTTTGGCCACAGCAATCAGAGCAGGAAAAGAAATAAAAGGAATCCAGATTGGAAAAGAAGAAGTAAAACTCTCACTGTTTGCAGATGACATGATCCTCTACATAGAAAACCCTAAAGACTCCACCAGAAAATTACTAGAGCTAATCAATGAATATAGTAAAGTTGCAGGATATAAAATTAACACACAGAAATCCCTTGCATTCCTATACACTCACAATGAGTAAACAGAAAGAGAAATTAAGGAAACAATTCCATTCACCATTGCCACAAAAAGAATAAAATACTTAGGAATATATCTACCTAAAGAAACAAAAGACCTATATATAGAAAACTTTAAAACACTAATGAAAGAAATCAAATAGATTTGATTTGATCAATCTAATAGATTAATCTAAATCAATCAAATAGATTTTTCCACAAATAGATGGAAAAATATACCCTGTTCATGGATTGGAAGAATCAATATAATGAAAATGAGTAACTACCCAAAGCAATCTATAGATTCAATGCAATCCCTATCAAGCTACCAATGGTATTTTTCACAGAACTAGAACAAATAATTTCACAATTTGTATGGAAATACAAAAAACCTCGAATAGCCAAAGTAATCTTGAGAAAGAAGAATGGAACTGGAGGAATCAACCTGCCTGACTTCAGGCTATACTACAAAGCTACAGTTATCAAGACAGTATGGTACTGGCACAAACACAGAAATATACATCAATGGAACAAAATAGAAAGCCCACAGATAAATCCACGCACATATGGACACCTTATCTTTGACAAAGGAGGCAAGAATGTACAATGGATTAAAGACAATCTCTTTAACAAGTGGTGCTGGGAAAACTGGTCAACCACTTGTAAAAGAATGAAACTAGAACACTTTCTAACACCATACACAAAAATAAACTGAAAATGGATTAAAGATCTAAATGTAAGACCAGAAACTATAAAAATCCTAGAGGAAAACATAGGCAAAACACTCTCCAACATAAATCACAGCAGGATCCTCTATGACCCACCTCCCAGAGTAATGGAAATAAAAGCAAAAATAAACAAATGGGACCTAATTAAACTTAAAAGCTTTTGCACAACAAAGGAAACTATAAGCAAAGTGAAAAGACAGCCTTCAGAATGGGAGAAAATAATAGCAAATGAAGCAACTGACAAAGAATTCATCTCAAAAATATACAAGCAACTCCTGGAGCTCAATTCCAGAAAAATAAATAACCCAATCAAAAATAGGGCCAAAGAACTAAACAGACACTTCTCCAAAGAAGACATACAGATGGCTAACAAACACATGAAAAGATGCTCAACATCACTCATTATCAGAGAAATGCAAATCAAAACCACTATGAGGTACCATTTCACGCCAGTCAGAATGGCTGCGATCCAAAAGTCTACAAGCAATAAATGCTGGAGAGGGTGTGGAGAAAAGGGAACCCTCTTACACTGTTGGTGGGAATGCAAACTAGTACAGCCACTATGGAGACCAGTGTGGAGATTCCTTAAAAAACTGGAAATAGAACTGCAATTTGACCCAGCAATCCCACTGCTGGGCATACACACTGAGGAAACCAGAACTGAAAGAGACACGTACCCCCAACGTTCATTGCAGCACTGTTTATAATAGCCAGGACATGAAAGCAACCTACATCTCCATCGGCAGACAAATGGCTAAGAAAGCTATGGTACGTATACACAATGGAATATTACTCAGCCATTAAAAAAGACTACATTTGAATCAGTTCTAATGAGGTGGATGAAACTGGAGCCTATTTCTGAAGTAAGTCAGAAAGAAAAACACCAATACAGTATACTAACACATATATATAGAATTTAGAAAGGTGGTAACAATAACCCTATATGCAAGACAGCAAAAGAGACACAGATGTATAAAACAGTCTATTGGACTCTGTGGGAGAAGGCGAGGGTGGGATGATCTGAGAGAATAGCATTGAAACATGAATATTATCATATGTGAAACAGATCGCCAGTCCAGGTTCGATGCATTAGTCAGGGTGCTCAGGGCTCGTGCACTGGGAAGACCCAGAGGGATGAGATGGGGAGGGAGGTGGGAGAGGGGTTCAGGATGGGGAACACATGTACACCCATGGCTGATTCATGTCAACGTATGGCAAAAACCACTACAGTATTGTAAAGTAGTTAGCCTCCAGCTAAAATAAATAAATTAAATTTAAAAAAAAGAAAAAAAAAAAAAAAAGAAAACGTCTTATAAAAATTTAACTTAAAAAAAAAAAACTGTAAAAATCCATGGCAGAGAATTCCCTGGAGGTCCAATAGCTAAGACTCCACACTTCCAATGCAAGGGCCAGGTTTAATCCCTGGTTGAGAAACTAAATCCCATATACCACAAGTAAGAGTCTGCATGCTACAACTAAAGATCACTCATTCTGCAACCAAGATCCGCCACAGGCAAATAAATAAATATATAAAAAAAATATCTGTGGCAGTAAACCAAGAATTTATTACTCTTCTTTGTACAAGGCATGCAGAATTGGGAAGAACACAAAAAGTAGCAAAATGATGTTCTGCTTTCAAAGAGCCAGCAATTCAGGGGAGGAAACAAGAGCTCAGAGTTGGTGGTGAAAGACAGATAGGATAAGTTACATAGAAAAGATGTGTTTTCTAAAGTGGATTTTTTTCCTAATTAAATATTCTTTAATAACAACCATACTTTCTAATGTTTTTCAAATCCTATATGAAGTCAATATAAATTTTCTGGATGGTCATTTATTAATAATAAATGTCAACAATCACTAATAATCAGTCAATAAAACTACCAGAAAAAAAGAGTAACCAACCAAACTGCAACTATAAAGTGTATAAAACACAATATTGTTAATTTTTTAAAATTTAAGAAAATGGAGATGCATGGAGGTGAGGTCCCTTCAAAAAAAATCACTGGTATTTTTTCCCTTGGAAGTAATTATGTGCTTTCAGTGAAGTATGTGAAACTGGATATTCTGAACCTATTACCAGGTCACACAACAAACCTCACTGTGGGCACCTAGCTTCTTCCTAAAGTGAAGAATAGATAGACTTCCTTTGTTCTAAAATAAGAGTTTATTCTCAAAGCAGAAGTGCAGCAGGTCAGCAAAGTAATTCAGTAACTACCACCCCTAGAGGGAGCTATGGTGCCTTTTAAGTCACACAAGTTGACTTCTCCCTTCATCTCAGAGAGCACTGCTGGTCCACTGGTCCCTGGGCACTCCTTCCTTCCAACTCTGAGTCCTCAGAATTTGGAACATCCTACTTTTTATCTTTGCATCGAAGAAACAGAGAAAAATGTACATCACTATTGGTACAAATTGGTACTGGTAACTTCCTTATATCCCTCAGGAAATGCATAAATAAAATCCTCAGGGTGGCAGAGAGAGGGAATGTTGATAGCTGCTAGGGTCTCTAAGATGGAACCTGCAGGAAAGGAGCTCTCTGGCATTTCTTCCCAGCTGTGTGGGGAGCAGGGGACAGGGCCCTGTCTTTTCCTGTCTGTATCCCCATGTGTGGTTCAGATTAATACCTCAAATAATGTATGCTGAGTCAATTTCAATTTTTCCAGAAAGTTTGTAAACCAACCCAGATTAGATATGAATAAGAAAACAATGATATAAAAGAGAAAAACCACAGGACTAGGGTGGAGACTGGGGAAGATTACAATGAAAATGTTATCTCAAGAGAAGGGAGCAGCTGGGCTGGGCTCACTTAGAGCCTGAATAACAACCAGTACTGGAAAAAGAAAAAGTCTACAGCATTCCAGGAGTGACCAAGCTGGAAAAGACCATTAGGTCTTCTTCAGCCAATCCCTTTATTTTACAGATGAGATGAGAGGTCCATGCTGAGAAGTAACTTGCTGATGGGCTCTCAGCAAACCAGAGGCAAAAGATGAGACCATGAATGAGTCCATCCACCAGTTGAGTTCCACCTGTCCCTAGCACCTAGAATAGAACTTGCTTGTCAAGAAGAGACAGTTTCTTGAAAAACCAGGCACTACCTCAGAGTTTCCGTCAAAGCTTCACTAAGTATTTTCAGGGTTGAACTAAGTGGCCTATGGTTCACCATGACTTAGAAGTAAGGAACCGGTGAGCTCCTTCCACTCACATTTTGCTTTGACCATCCGAGTTCAATGTGGGGGACCACAGTCCTAAGCAAAGGATAGCCAAGAAGGGACCCAATTCATCAAATCTCTTCCATTAGGTCTTTTGAGGATTCTTGGCCCCTGAGTTTCCAGGAGACCTAGATTACTTAGAAAATGTTTGCTGGTGTGATACAAGTTCAAATCTGAAGGTGTCTAAGGAGACATATCACCATGCATGTGTATAAGATACAACAGAATCCTGGAGTGAAGAAGGGATGGCCTTCAGCAGAAGCCAGCAATCCTAGCAAATCCAAAGGCCTGTGGTTTTCTCACACGCTAGCCCAAAAATGTACTTTAAACACCTACAAACACCTAACCTACACAGAAACTACAACCTGTAAGATGGGCATTTTAAAATAGATGCTAAAAGAAGTAAATGAGTGAGTGAGTATTGCTTCCATTCAGTCCTGCAAGGTCTGAAGTGGCAGTGTGGGGGAAAAGCCTGTATCATTATCAAAGTTTTCTGAGTACTATTCCACGTGGAGGCTGTTCCTTCAGCCTGTATCCTGAAATGAAACACCAAAACTGACCCTCAAAGACTGTATCATATGGTGAGAAATACCCCTTCGTTGGAAACCAGTGAGGTTTTCAATCATTTGCTATTGCAGCGTGATTTAGCTTCATGGGGTTAATATAGACATCCAGCCAGAAAGGATTTATTTTAGGCTTTGCAGGTTATCCAGTTTCTGTCAGGACTACTTAAGTCTACTATTGTCATGCAAAGCACTCATAGACTATAGGTAAGCCAATGAGCATGACAATGTTCCAATAAAACTTTATTTACAAAAACAAATAGCAGCCCAGATTTGACCCTTGGGAATTTAGCTGGTTGATCCCTGATGTAGATCTTCCTGGGGAATGTCACTGAAGTAGTTTAGCTACTAGCTAAAAACCCTACAGGCAATTGCCTAAAATCACTTCTTTGCTAATTTTACCCACCCAGTGTTATTCTGGTACATTTTATATTAAAGATAATGTTCTTAGAGACCACTTATTTAGTAAGGCTTAAAGGGGTGGAAAAAGCAAAGAATATTTAACATTTCTTGATGGGGAGGTGGAGGAAAAACTAGGTGGCTATCTTTGCTGCACAAAGCCTTCAAAAACAACTGGGAAGACATGGAGGAAAAGACTTGAAAGGAGAGAGAGATGGCTGAATTAGGGATAAAAAGAAGGGAAAAGGAAGAAGCAGGAAGAGAAATAATACAAAGGTGAGAGAAAATTGCGTGAAGCTAAAATTCCTTATTTGGCTTCCTTCAGTCCCAAGACCAGACAGAATGTTTATTCCTCTACTGCCACCTTCAGTTCTTTTAAGATCCTGGCTCTCTTTTTGCAATTTCCATGATGGGGCTAAACCACTGAGAATGTCACTCCTACGGGTGCTTGTTCAGTTTTTTACTTTAATTACATTTTGCTGAAATCCATGTGGATTAAAAAATGGCAAAACTTGAGTAAATGATTTTTGAATGGAGGGATGAGGATAAGATTAAGGATGGAGGATAAATAGGGACCAAGGTTAATGTTGGGATAGGATGAGGGAGACACAGAGCAGAGGAGGCAGTCCAGGGACAAAGGTACTTTGGAGACAGAGCCTAATTCTATAAATTAGAGGAGTGAGTTTGTGTGCATCTGGGCAATTCCACAAAAGTGGTGTGGTACATTGATAGATGATTAGTTATGAGTGGGATCTGGTGTATGAAATGCAAGCAAAATTATGGAATGAAAAGTAGCACTGGGTAGATCTGGGATAGAAAATCGGGACTTGACTGTCCCCCTGTACTTTATCATGCCTGGTCAGGGCATCAGTGGTAATAAGATTACAGACACACAATCGTTTTACAAATTAGCCAAATCTACTCTATCATTCCATTATGTTTATCTGTGTAAGAGTCTGTCTACACTGTAAGCAACTTGAGGCAGAAATAAACCTTTTTCATCACTGTAAAGCCAGCATTCACTACCTCAGCTGTCCAAAAGCTAGCACTCAATGAATTCACATTGAATTAAATTGTTTCCTTTCAATGATAAAATGTAGAATTTTGGAAACTTCTTCTGGGAAATCACCAAGTTACTAGAATGGAGATGGTGAACGCTTTGTCCCTGGAAATTCTCAGAATTTGCCATCTGTTTTTCATGCCTCCATTCTAAAGCTACCATTCTTCATTTCAGCCCATTGTTCGCATTTCTCTAGTCAGCAGCAAAGAGTTCAAATCAAATGCTCACAGTTTTGCTCTAGTCACTGTACTTATCAGTTCAGTTCACTTCAGTCGCTCAGTTGTCTGACTCTTTGCGACCTCATGAACCTCAGCACACCAGGCCTCCCTGTCCATCACCAACTCCCAGAGTCCACCCAAACCCATGTCCATTGAGTCAGTGATGCCATCCAACCATCTCATCCTCTGTTGTCCCCTTCTCCTCCTGCCCTCAATCTTTCCCAGCATCAGGGTCTTTTCAAATGAGTCAGCTCTTTGCATCAGGTGGCCAAAGTACTGGAGTTTCAGCTTCAGCATCAGTCCTACCAACGAACACCCAGGACTGACTGTACTTATAAGGGGCATCTAGTTTCATAGTGACCCCAGGCTGCAACCACTCTCTCTCCCAGTTGATGTGCTGCCTGAGAAGAAAGATTGAACAGGAAATGTCCATTGTTGGGACTTCCCTGGTGGTCCAGTGGCTAAGACTCCGTGTTCTGAATGCAGGGAGCCCAGGTTTGATCCCTGGTTGGGGAACGAGATCCTTTAGCCTGCAAAGACTCAATGCAACCAAATAAATAAGTTTTTTTTTTTTTTTAATTAAAAAGGCAATGTTCATTGTCACCCTCACAGGGCATCTCCTGGCAAGTCAGTTAACCCTAGTCCAGCAGTGGGTGATGGAGGATGCACTGTCTAGGAGGCCATTATGACATAAAACAGCTAAGCTATTCAAAAGGAGATATGTTTTTGCTTCTGAAAATAACTTCACATAATAGTAGTGGTTCAGTTACCAAGATAATCTAAAGAAAACTAGGATAATGAAATGGGGTGCCATATGTCAAGAAAGCCACACCTGCTGTGTTCTTAACCAAAGGATACTTAAGTTTTGCTTTTCTCTTGTACTTGAGGACACTTCAGTTGGCAAACATACACGTAACTCTCTTCTTACTCAAGTTAGAGGTCGCTTCC
Organism: Bos indicus x Bos taurus; assembly: GCF_003369695.1. Classification (NCBI taxonomy): domain Eukaryota; kingdom Metazoa; phylum Chordata; class Mammalia; order Artiodactyla; family Bovidae; genus Bos; species Bos indicus x Bos taurus. Next base: position 58,930,381 of record NC_040088.1, read on the forward strand.
TTTAGGAATTTCTTCCCGACCCTCTCCCCCATGTTCCCACTGTTGGATCTGTGCCCTTCTCCCATTCACATGACTCTCATCGGATTGTACTGAAATGGTTTATGAGCCCCCTGCCTCCTCCACCACTCTGTGAACTCCTTTAAGGCAAGAACTATTTCTTATTTGCCTTTGTCACTTCAACCCAAGCACCCAGTAGACATTCATTGCTGCTGCTGCTGCTGCTGCTAAGCCACTTCAGTCATGTCCGACTCTGTGAGATCCCATAGACGGCAGCCCACCAGGCTCCCCCATCCCTGGGATTCTCCAAGCAAGAACACTGGAGTGGGTTGCCATTTCCTTCTCCAATGCATGAAAGTGAAAAAATAAAGTGAAGTCGCTCAGTCGTGTCCGACTCCTAGCGACCCCATGGACTGCAGCCCACCAGGCCCCTCCGTCCATGGGATTTTCCAGGCAAGAGTACTGGAGTGGGTTGCCATTGTGTTCTTAAATGGATCACTTATTCACTGATGGTTTATGGAGTCAAAGAGATCACAAATTCAGATCATGGTAGCTTCTCAGCCTTGCTAAGCAACTCAATCATGGGAGATGCAAAATAAATCCCATAGACTTTTCCATGACACTTGGCTGTTGTGATCCCCTAAACATCTTAAGGACTAGTGAAAAAAACGTCAGAGATGCCACAACAATGTAATGGATATTTGCCCCTCTGTCTTCACCCAGAGGATGTCCTGTCAAATGAACCTACAAATTTCTGTATCTACAAAACAGAAACAGATTCACAGACATGGAGACTTGGGGTTGCCAAGGGGGAGGTCAGGAGGGAGAGGGATGGATTGGGAGTTTGCGGTTGGTAGATACATTTAGAATTAATGTAAACAACAAGGTCCTAATCTGTAGCTGGGGAACTGTATCCAATACCCTATGATAAATGATAATGGAAAAGAATATTTTTTAGAAAAGAATATTAAAAAGGGTATCCTTTGTGGTTTCTGAGTCACTTCACAATAGTTTTGAGCCATAGGAAGAGACATATAGAAATTTGTGCTTCGGCTTGCTTTAAGGTCCAAGTGACTTTGAAACAGACTTCCTCTTGATCCTTATACCTAGAGGTCCCTCAACCATTTAAGGGCACAGAAACTTTCTATTAACATCTGAATTATTTTTCAGTTCTGATTGCAGTCTCTCAGTCATGTCTGATTCTTTGCGACCCCATGAACTACAGCACACCAGGCTTCCCTGTCCTTTACTATTTCCTGGAGTTTGCTCAAACTCATGTCTCATCACTATCCTATTTTAGTCAGTGATGATATCCCCCTTCTCCTGACCATAATCTTTCCCAGCATTAGGGTCTTTTCTAATGAGTCAGCTCTTCACATCAGATGGCCAAAGTATTGGTGCTTCAGCTTCAGCATCAGTCCTTCCAATGAATATTCAGGGTTGATTTTCTTTAGGATTGACTGGTTTGATTTCCATGCTGTCCAAGGGACTCTCAAGAGCCTTCTCCAGCATCACAGTTCAAAAGCATCAATTCTTCAGCACTCAACCTTCTTTATGGTCCAACTCTCACATCCATACATGACTACTACCAGAAAAACCATAGCTTTGACTATACGGACCTTTGTTGGCAAAGTGATGTCTCTGCTTTTTAACATGCTGCCTAGGTTGGTCATAGCTTTTCTTCCAAGGAGCAAGTGTCTTTTAATTTCATGGCTGCAGTCACTGTCCCCTAAAAAAATAAAATCTGTCACTGTTTTCACTTTTTCCTATTCTAGTTGCCATGAGATGATGAGACTGGATGCCACGATCTTAGTTTTTTGGATGCTGAATTAATTTTTCTCAAACGAACACTTTGCTTCGAAATCCAGTGTAGTGATCTTTCAGGAAAGGTGTACTGGATGAAGGTCATTACCAACCTGACTCTTGTTTTATCTCTAAGCCAAATTAATAGATGTAAACAGGTATCTGTATGTATTCTCAGGCTAAGTAAACCACCCTTGCAGAACTGGAAAAGTTTATTTTCTAGAAACTTGATAATAGGATACTGTTTCTAAGGGAGCACATATGTATAACTGTAGATATATCAACTGAGTCTCCCTTTGAGTCATAATTACTTGCAAAAAAGAGATGAAATCAAACTTAGAATGTGAGCTGTTTCAGCTCCATTAAGTTGTACATCCAGTTAATAAGAACAATAAGCTGATAGCTTTAAATGGGCATCAGTTTGTGACAACTTTGTCAAAATTCCAGCACCATTCAAATCTCCTTTTTGTTTTAAGGACACCATTTTCACAAGGGAGATCTGCAGAGCATTGATTGTCATTTTTGCAATTCAAACATGGGTTTGTTTATCTTTTGGCTGAGAGAGAAACAGGCCAGTAGCCAGTATCCTGAAATTGGAAGTGCACCCCATGCTGTCCAGCAGATAGTAGACACTTAGTGACAACTTGTTGAAAGAATAAAAACATTTTCAGTCAAGAGGAAGTTATTTTCCTGAAATTAAAATTTAATGCAGGCAACCACACAAGACTAACTTCTAAAGTAAACACATGTATACTATGCTCTGTGATTGGCTCTATTACTGTTTAAATCATTTTCTTTCTCGCCTGAGACTCAGCTGAATAGCCTGTTTTGAGAGTTAAGCAAACAGACTTCCCTTTCTGGCAGTTTGGGAAAAACTAAAAATGCTCCTTCTATAAAACTACAGAGAATAAGGCCAGAAAAATACACAGCAGACAAAAATGACTGATAAATTTCAACTGAAAGATAATAATAAGCTAGTAATATTAGACAGCTCCTCAGGGTTTTACATGTTTTTGTAACCAGAAGCTTAGGTTCTTAAATCGTAAGTAATGGATAGGACCTTGAGCCTTTTTGAGGAAAGGGAGATTGAACTGAGGCTTCTGAATTAAGGGAGATTCCAGAATCTGTAAAAAGTAACAACAACAAAATGCCATCCAAAAAAACAAAGACTGTTTATTTTGGCCTAAACTTCAGGTGGAAAAAATAATTATCTGTCTCAAAAATGTATAATCATGAGCCTATCCCATTGTCTGGAGACGTTTGAGCCTAAAAGCTAACAACAACAAAAAGTCCTGCCAGCCTGGAAATCTTAGCAGAGGAAGTAAAAACTACTCTGGAGGTTGTACAAGATTCCCACTGGAAAGTTCCACTTATTGTCAGTTACAAATAGACAAAGAAATCATGTTGAAAATCAAGTTACTCAACACATGGTAGAAGAACTTCAAATAATAAAATTGTCAGAGACAAGAAACAAGTATACATATAATAAAGACATATAAACATTATATAAACCCACTCCAGTATTCTTGCCTGGGAAATGCCATGGACAGAGGAGCCTGGTGGGTTACAATCTGTGGAGTCACAAAGAGTCCGACATGAATGAAGTGACTAAGCATACATTACTTAAGTTTAATAAAGACTTGCCAAAAACAGAGAATCAAAGATGTGAAAAATATGAAAAAGAAATTTAAAAATATGGAACACAGAATTAGAAGGTCCAACATAGTTATGAGTTCCAGAAAAAGAGTGCAGAAAAGATAATATTCAAAGATATGTCTTTGAAAGTGAAAGTGAAAGTGAAGTTGCTCAGTTGGGTCCTACTCTTTGCGACCCTATGGACTGTAGCCCACCAGGTTCCTCCGTCCACGGGATTTTCCAGGCAAGGATACTGGAGTGGGTTGCCATTCCTTCTCCAGGAGATCTTCCCAACTCAGGGACTGAACCCGGGTCTCTTGCATTGTAGGCAGATGCTTTACTGTCTGAGCCACCAAGGAAGCCTATAATGTCTTTAGTTTTCCCAAATATTGATAATAACCTGATCCCTTAATTTCAGGAAGCTAAACAACCCCATACAGGGATTAATAAAAATTCCCAGCATAGTAAATTTCATCCAGTAAGTTATGTTGACTAATCTTTCTGTTATTTCTTGCTTCTGTTTCAAATTGATGGATGTAAGCCTGGTTTTTGAAAACATCTTTTATCTACACATTTAAGATAAAATGCTTCATTGTTAAGTACTGAGAGTATAAAAATATTATCTTCAAAAACCCACGCAAATTCTATTTCTTACCAGAGTGCCAAACACAAAAATCACCTAATGATTATTTGTAATGTTAGTGAATAAGACATAGCCCTGGAGATAAAATATGTCCTCCAGCTTCTAACATCAATGCAATACAACCATTTAAGAAGACCACACTTAGGATGACTTTCTGAGGAAATGCAAATAAAATCAATGATAATAAACAATGCAGAAATAAAAAGTAATCTATGCTGGAATAATTGCTTATTTATATGGAAAAATCTAATAAAATTAGATCTGTATCACACATAATTTACAAAATTCAACTCCAGAGTAAATAAAAGCTAAATGGAAGAAAAAAACTTCTAAACATTGTGGGAAAAATTTGGAAACTAACTTTATGATCCCAGGGTATGTAAAATGTTATTAAATAGAATCTTAAAAACAATAATTAACAAATGATTTGCTAATTAAAGGATAACATTTAAAAATACAAAACCATGGACTGGGAGAAAAGATATTAGTGACCAAATATTATAAAGAGCTCCATTAGATCACTCTCATAATCACTAAGAAGATAAACAACCTTAAAAAATGAGCAAAAGGGGAATTCCCTGGTGACCTAGTGGTTAGGATTCTGGGCTTTCATGAATGCCCAAGGTTCAATTCTTGGTCAGGGAACTGAGATCCTGCAAGGTGAGCCATGTTGCCAAAAAAAGAAAAAGCAAAAAGATAAACTGACATAATTCACAGAACAGGAAACCAGAATGGGTGATAAACATATAAAAGATGCTCCACTTCAGTAGCAATCAGGGAAATGCTGATTAAAACAATGAAAAATTCTGAAGATAAGAGCGAGAATGTGGAGCAACAGAAATGACGTTCAGGCAAACTGTCAATTGGCACAGAGTTGAAAGAACCATTTGGCCAGAGCTGGTCTTGGTAAAGATGTGTGTTCCCTAGGACCTTGCCATTCTACTCCCTCCTGTGTATTCCTGAAGAGATTCTTACATAAAAGATGGAGAAGTGTTTTTTTTTTTTTAATGTTTAATATAGAATTCATTGACACTGAGAAGAGTTTGAAACAACTGCTCAAGGGAAAAGAGCTGGAAAAAGTAATTTGGACTATTCGCCTAATAAAATTAAAGGCATGCCTCTGGAAAAGGAAATGGCAATCCACTCCAGTATTATCACCTGGAAAATCCCATAGACAGAGAAGCCAGAGCTACAGTCCATGGGGTTGCAAAGAGCCGGACATGACTTAGTGATTAAACAACAACAACAAAAGATTATTTTCTTTGAAATCCTAATTCTATAATTACAATCACTGTACCGTAACTAAACCTGCTGTCTTGCTTTCTGCTGGCAGGTTGATATACTATTACTGCTCTCATCAGTGGTATTTCTGATGCTATTTTTCTTAAGTGGCATATTGAAACAAATATGGGGTCAAGGTTCCCCGGAGTAATGCTTTTGGGCAAATATTTGGTCAGATCTTTGTTTTGGGCGCTAGGTGACAGGGAATGTAGGCAAGATCTCTTTCAACAACCAATCAGCAATTCCATTGTGTGAGTTGGTTAAAAAATGTTGGCGGTGGGGGGGATGGGAGGGTGGGGGGTGGGGAGCGGGACTTCCCTGGTGGTCCAGTGGCTAAGGCCCCTTATTCCCAAAGTAAGGGGCCCCGGTCTGATCCCTGGTCAGGGAACCAGATCCCACATGCCGCATCTAAGAGTTCGCATGGGGAAACTAAGACACGGCACAGCCATATAAATAAATATTTTATATGAGCCCATCAGAAACCTGGAACAAATAAAATATTATATTTGAAAAAAGAGATGCCCAAAATTTTTAAGGCTATATTTGTATCATAAAAGGATAAAAACGGGGGAGGGTGCAGGAGGATGATAGGGTTTCATGGGGACTTCAGTTGTGTTTGAGCTCTTAAGCCAGGTGATCTGGATGTGGAGTGCGCATTATACCATGATCTCTGCTTATTATGCTTCTCTGGTGCCTCAGTGGTAAAGAATCTACCTGCTAATGCAGGAGACACAGGTTCAATCCCTAGGTCGGGAAGAGCCCCTGAAGAAGGAGATGGTACCCCAGCTTGCTTGGGAAATATCATCAACAGAGAAGCCTGTTGGGCTACAGTCCATGGGGTTGCAGAAGAGTCAGACGTGACTTAGCAACTAAACAACTGCACTTCTTATAGGTCTACAACATATCATAATTTTGAGAAATAATTAAAAATAGGGACTTCCCTGGAAGTCCAGTGGTTAAGACTTTGCCTTCCAATGAAGGAAATGGGAGTTCAATCCCTGGTCAGGGAGCTAAGACCCCACATGCCTTACACCAAAAATCCAAAACCTAAAACAGAAGCAATATTGTAACAAATTCAATACAGCCTTTAAAAATGGTCCACATTTAAAAAAAAAAAAAAAAAAAAAACCTAAAAGAAAGAAAGAACTCAAAATAGATGCAAATTCCTGCACTCTGAGATGAAACTTGTGAAACAATTTCTGTTTCATGCTAAGGAGTGGGCTGATGTGTATTCCTGGGCCTTCTGAAGCTCTAGGAAAAGGACAAGAAGACACCTCTGCCATGGCCTGGGTTAGTGGTAAAGGAAGCTTTACCAGCTTTACAACATTTTACATGCTTTACAGAATATTTTAGATGTTAGTATCCCTAGTAAAATTCCCTGACATCATTTGAGCCTAAGAAAAACAGGGAAAGGATATTAACTGCATTGTCATTCAGTCACTAAGTCATGTCCGACTCTTTGAGACCCCATGGACTGCAGCACACCAGGCTTCCCTGTCCTTCACTATGTCCTAGAGTTTGCTCAAAGTCACATCCGTTGAGTTGGTGATGCTATCCAACCATTTCATCCTCTGTCACCCCTTCTCTTGCTCTCAATCTTTCCCAGCATCAGGGTCTTTTCCAATAAGTCAGCTCTTCCCATCAGGTGGCCAAAATACTGGTGCTTCAGCTTCATCATCAGTCCTTCCAATGAATATTCAGGGCTGACTTCCTTCAGGATTGACTGGTTTGATCTCCTTGCTGTCGAAGGGACTCAAGAGTCTTCTCCAGCACCACAGTTCAAAGGCCTCACTTCTTCAGTGCTCAACCTTCTTTAGAGTCCAACTGTCATATCTTCACATGACAACTGGAAAAACCAGAGCTTTGACTATATGGACCTTTGTTGGCAAAGTAATGTCTCTGCTTAATATGCTGCCTAGGTTTGTCATAGCTTTTCTTCCAAGGAGCAAGCATCTTTTAATTTCATGCCTGCAGTTATCATCTGCAGTGATTTTGGAGCCCAAGAAAATAAAGTCTGTCACTGTTTCCATTGTTTCCCCGACTATTTGCCATAAAGTGATGGGACTGGATGCCATGATCTTTGTTTTTTGAATGTTGAGTTTTAAGCCAGCTTTTTCACTCTCCTCTTTGACCCCCATCAAGAGGCTCTTTAGTTCCTCTTCACTTTCTACCATTAGAGTGGTATCATCTGCATATCTGAGGTTGTTGATATTTCTCCTGGCATTATGAAAATTGTTTATTTTATGCACTTTGATAGCACTTAAATCTCTCAGCCCCCAAAACAGAATGATAAAATGGAAATAGAACACTTTAGACCCATTTGTTCAAGTACCTATAAGCTTCTCTCTCAAACAGGCAAACCACATTTTCACTTAAAATATTTATCAAACACACTATGCAATTTATTTATGTATATAGTTATTTCCTCTCTTCATCTCAAAAAGCATTTGAAACAGTTAAACCTTTATTACAAATAAAATGAAGTCAGATACTTGGAGTAATTCAAAGTATAAATATTAGAATTAGACGATCCCTACACACAAGAAGCTTGCAAAATAATTTATGAAACCTTTGATCCAAATCTTACAAGCACATGTTCTCCATATACAGACTATCATTACATTTAAACAGCCAAGTACTAGCAATACACAGGGAGCAAATCCCATCAGTGTCAGACAAAATATCTACTTTGCCCTAGACTTTTCTAGTCACTGATGAAATTGGGATTAACCTTTTTTGCTGGTCATTTAGCAATCCCTAAAAGACATAAAAAATCCAATTTTGCAATCTCACAGCAATTTCTTAGTCCCATATCAAGTAATTTTCTTTGTATGCCCTCTCTCCACAGTTGCTAACTGCCTAGAACAATGTTATCATGATCATGTTTGGAAAATGATCCAATTCAAAGTATTATGGGACAATTGTTCCATTAGCAATTGCCAACAACAGAAAGATCCTACACAGTACTTCTTGAAAACAGTCTCACCCTGGTCAGATGAATCCTGCATAGGCTGGAATTAAAACCTTTCACTCCCATGAAGTTTTTTGAGCCCAGGAAATTTTCTAATGGACTGGTTTGAACATTGAAAGCCTTGAGGAAATAATAATAGCAAAGCCTGCTTCAAGTAATGTGACGGTGGGGCAGGGAAATGTCAGACTAGAGGAACCAAGAGAGACCAAGGGGAACTCAGCTGTCATAGTGGCTTCTGAGTCACTAGATCCAGTCTCTTTGAGATTGCTGTTAGTAGAGGGGTTTCTGTCTAATTGATTTTGTAATTGGTACATAAGAAATACATGAGCTAGTCACCTTCTTTGTGACTAGGATTACATCTCTCAAATATGATGTCATACCTCAAAGGAGTTCGAGGTTCACCTGGCACCCTCATTTTACAAAAGAAGGAAATAGAGTCTTGGGGAGGCCAAGCAATTTTCCCTGTTATAGTAAAATCATAAAACAAGTAGCAAGGCTGATGATGGCAATTACAGACTGTTCCTCAACATGGTATGATGTGTCTATTGGAAGAGTCTCACCTGCATGCTGAAATAGCCACATGACAGAGGCCCAAACAGGAAACAGCAACCATGACAGCATTTCTAAATATACATCCAGAGGAGGCTTTGTGATTCTTTGATCAGAGGGGAGTGTTAGGAAAAGTATCTGTCCATACATGCTTAAACAGTCAAATAATGTGGTTTCCCCGCATTACAGATATGAGAGCATGGAAAAGAAGAAGCACCTTTTCTACTTGTAGGTGGACCCTGAGTCTTTGAAAGTGGCAACTCTCAAAGGTTGCCGAAGTAGAGGGTGTGCCCCAAGATGACTGTAGTCAGAAATCAAAAATGTAGCTCCCATAAAGGGAATTCAGACAAAATGCCCCTGCTTCTTCTAGCCATCAACTGGGAGGCACTGTCCCAACAAGATCCCACCTTCAACCCCATCCCTGAGCAAAGAGGGTGGATCTCAGGTGTGGCCTCCTGGGCAGCTTCTTCTGCTCCAGTGCTATTCAGTCTCCCTGTTCACTGGCAAACTTACCTAGTTAGAAACCCCTCAACCTTATCAGTCACTCATTGCTGACAACTTGAAAGAAAATGACTTATCCCATCTTCCCTTCTTGCTCATATATGTCATACTGCATAGTTCTAAGTCTTTACACACATTCATATTTCCTTCTCATAACAGCTCTGTAAGGTGAGTACTACTATTATCCCCATTTTACAGATGAGCAAACTGAGACACAGAATGGTGATGGTAATATAAATTACTACTACTAATTTACCTGTTTGGTGTGTAACTCAAAGCTATGTTCTAACATTTGGGATGTCTTTCAGGAGACTTAAGAGGAGAAGGTTAGTGCCACAATTGACCTATAAAAGCCTACATATAAAATCTATAATCTTGTGTGGATGGCTCTTAAATTTTACTTACACGAAGGGCTGACTCTGGGGGAAGTTTGAGGGTCTGTCTACTCCAGGGTCCTCTTACTGCTAAAGAATAAGAGTATGGCTTCACACCATCTTCATATTTACCCTCAGGAAGAACTCCTAGCAGTTTTGAAAACTTAGCTTGGGTATGCTTCAGACAAAATAAAAATCCACACATCATTTTAAAAACATTTTTCAGTTCATAGAAATAGGGTGCTATCAGTCATATCATTTTCCTTGTGACACTAATTAAGATCTTTTAATATTCTGCCGGGTCCTAAAAATAATTTGAGCCACGCTTGTTTCATGTTTAACATATTGTTCATTCTCTTGGCTCTACCTGTTAAATATTTGGGAGCTCAGTAATAGATCAGCTTAGTCAGGCTGCAGAAAGAAATCTATGGTCATTTACAAGTGATCTCTGTTCCAACTTCAAAATCAAAAGATAAAATAATTTCATAGCAGACATGAAATAACATTTTATACTATGTTTTATGGAATGGACTGACCCACATGAATCAATAGCTTAATATTTAATTTCTTTTGTAATTTCTCTAAGCACTTCAAAGACTCAAATGTAATAGAGGTGATTTCCTTAGGGTTAAGTGTTAAGAAGGCAATGGCACCCCACTCCGGTACTGTTGCCTGGAAAATCCCATGGATGGAGGAGCCTGTAGAGTCAGATACAACTGAGCAACTTCACTTTCACTTTTCATTTTCATGCATTGGAGAAGGAAATGGCAACCCACTCCAGTGTTCTTGCCTGGAGAATCCCAGGGACGGAGGAGCCTGGTGGGCTGCTGTCTATGGGATCACACAGAGTCAGACACAACTGAAGTGACTTAGCAGTAGCAGCAGTAGCAGCAAGTGTTAAGAACTTAAGCTCATCAGCTCTCAAACTCAAACTGATGCTTTTAACATCACCTTCACCACCCCACGTATCACACGAACACAAGCAAAAGAGAAACAGCCCAATCCAGCTCAATATATGACAGAAAAACCGGTTCTTATGTAAGAGTCAATGCACACCTCACCCAGTTACATAATTAAGTATTTTTGGCAGGAGAAGCCTGACAAGACTGGAATACCCTGCTTGTTTGCAAGTGTTCCAACAGAAGTAGGGATAGGGAAAAATACCAAGAAGTGCCAGTTTGAGATACTCAAAAACCTTTATGTCTGCATAAACAAATCACCCATCTGTATGGCTGCTGTCTTAATTTAGGCTGCTATGACAAAATACTATAGACTGGGTGTCTGAAACAACAGACATCTTATTTTCTCAGAGTTCTGGAAGCTGGAAGTCTAAGATCAGAGTGCAGATGGCCGCTTTCCCGTTGTGTGCTCAGGAGGCCTTTTTGGGGTGCATGCACCTAGAGAAAGAGGTTTCTCTCTCTTTTCTTATTTAGATTAGGTTATGAAGGTCCTTATTACCTCCTAAAAGCCCCACTTCCAAATACCATCACACTGGGAGTTGAGGCTTCAACATATGAAACTGGATGGGACACAAACGTTCAGTCCATTAACAGGTGACTATTTTAGGGAAAGCTTTAAAGAGACATCATTCTCTTGCCTTTTTCCTTTTAAAATCCTTTTTTTGTTGTTCAAAAATTTTTTTCACTTGCTACGTCTCTTTCCTTTTCCTCTGCTGTTAGGAGGTCGTATTCCCCCAACCAAAACACTGAAGGTTTTCTTTTCAGACAGCAAATCTCATTGGTCTTTTTTCAGCCTTCATCCCACTGAGTCCCTTTGCAGGACAGAACAATACACCTGCCTTCCCTTCTCAAGTTTCTTCATCCACAGATATACAGTCTAGGGAGTTCCCTGGTAGTGCGGTGAGTGGCTAAGACTCCATGCTCCCAATGCAGAGGGCCCAGGTTCAATCCCTGGTCTGGGAACTAGACCCTGCCTGCCACAACTGAAGATCTCACATGCCACAAAGAAGACTGAAGAGCCTTCATGCCGCAACTAAGACCCAGTGCAGCCAAATAAAGAAATAGGAAATAAATATTTTTAAAAGGAGTCTAGAAATAGACCAACAGGGATTCAAATTTGGGCCTTAGACAATGACAAGTTACTTAACCTTTCCAAGTCTCAGGTGCCTGCCTCATCTATTAAAAATAAAAACACTTTTCCCCACCCTCAGGACACTTGTGTGGGTTAAATGAAAGAAGGTGATATATGCATCTGTCACTAGGTCATCAATAAGTGTTTGGTTTCCCTTCACTCTGCAGGCTCATTCTTTCTCCCGAGTGATGCCCCAGCATTTCTATTTGCCCTTAGTACACCTCCACCTGGACTTGCAGCTCAACTTGAATAAACCCATGTAACAAACTCCTGTACTCCTGCCTACTCCCCAGGTGATTTGGAGCTGATGCCATCAGCCCTCTTCCCATCATCTGGACCAGAACTCCAAAGGCCATGGCATTAAGTTAAATTCCAAAGGACATGACATTAAATTAAATCCCAAAAGTCGTGAAATTAAATGAATATATAAGACCACAGGTCTTAGGACTAGACCATCCATGAAGGGTCCCTGTCTGTGTCTATTAGTCACAGAAACATTCTAGTATCTAGGCAAGACCTATTAAGTCCATTCCTCTGAATGTTCACATCAGTATGTAATCCAAATAGGGTCGTCAGGCATGAGAATCACCTAAAAACTTGTTAGAAAGGTAAATTCTTGGCCCCTCCCCAAACCTACTGAAACTTGAGGGGACCCAATATTCCCCAAGCAATCAGGATGCAAGCAAAAACTTGGCGATCTAGTGGTATAAACAGCCTGCCATCTTGGGCCTTAGGAGAATAAAAATATTTAAATATTAGTGTACATAAAATTTAAATATGAGCAATGCATTTAATTCAATTAGTATAAAAGAATTTATAAAACAGAAGTCATCCTGCTGTCTTTTATTCCATTATAAAAAGTTCAGACATAATTTTGGTGCTGTAAAAGCCAAAATATTCTCAATTCAGATCCTCAAATGCAAATACTTAGAAAAAGTACTTAGCTTAATTCTGTGAGAAGAGTATCTTTAAGAAACAAAACATAACTTACTGAACAGATTCCCACTTGAATCTGTTATACAATAATAAAATAAAACTAGCTTTAGGAATGGAAAAGCTGACTTTATTTTTTATGTTCACTGGAAACCTCTCCTCCCTGTGGTCTAAGTAGAATGTGATACACAGGATCGGTAACATGTCATTGGCCAGGATGCGCAGAGAGAAAACTTAGCTATTTAAATATACTATATTAATTATTGTTTTCAAAGAGATTAAGTTAAAGTAATTGGTACATAAAATTGCCTTTTGAGACCCAGGAAATCTCATATCTTCTTTCCACTATAGAACAAGAAAGGAAGCATTAGCAAGATAGATTGAAATTGAAGAGCTGCAAGTTCCTTCACAATAGATCAGACAAAAAGCACTAAAGCAACATCATCATGGAAGGCAATATGGAAATATTGTTGTGGGTGGGGGGTCTATCATAAAAAAAAGGAAAAAAACTGTGAATGGCAGTCAACAATGAAGAGATTCAGAACAATGAAATCAAAGATAGACATGGCTACTTATTATTTATGAAGACTTGTTTTCTCAAAGGATTATTATCTAGCTAAAAATCAAACACCTAGAGAAGACTTTACCTTTTAAAGGTCATTCAGTTATTGCCACACAAAGGATTATAAACATGTAGTGCAAGTAAATTAAGTTCTGTCAACTCTGAAAAAGTAATGCCAATTGTCTACTATAATTTACTTATTTGATGTTACTGCTGAATTTAAGTTACTGGCCAGAGACGGAAACTATTTCAAAGACATTTACTTTCCGGCTATCTTGGCTCTGTCTGCTCTTTTTAGTTGTATTTATTAGTCATTTAATTTTTGTCTCAAGTATCACATGGGCCCTTTATTTCCCCACAATTCAGCAGGAAGTAAGCTATAACTTCCATTCGTCTCACTGTAGTTTTGCCAATACTGAGAAGGAAGCACCACAAGAAGAATAACTCAGAGTTTCTCCTGCTCATGCCTAGGTTATTTTCTTGGTCACTAATAAGGCTGATTTGCTTCTAACCTCCTCCATGTTTCCAGAGCTGTTACTTCATTGGAAATGTCTTGGAATCTTGTTCCTCAGAATTTAGACTAAAGGAACATCTGGTGTTAAAATGAGAAATGCCTATTACTTTGTCTCAGCTTGCCTTTCAAGTTTCAGGCTCCAGGGTTGATCAGTCCTAAGATGACAGAGAGTAAGGACATCTATTTCTCTCAGGAAAAGACGTAACTGCAACAAGATATGGGATTTGGCCATATGGTCCTTTAAAATAAAATCAACCAGTTATCAATCACCAACCAATGGTCTGATGAGTCTGTTAGCACAGTGGATGCACGATCCATTATCCAGTACAGGTCAGACTGCAAATCTCAGTTCAGTTTGTTTTCAATCTCTCCTCATCAAGGATTCAAAAATTACCTGTGTTCAATCTTATATAACATTCTACTATTTGCATGTTTAAAAGAGTCTGAGAGAACGTGTAACAAATTTTTAGTAGTTGTTCATCTGGCTGGTGGCTTACAGGTATCTTTTGTTTCTTTTATAAAAAAATTTTATTGGAGTATAGTTGATTTACAATGTTGTGTTAGTTTCAGGTATACAGCAGAGCGAATTAGTTACACATATAGTCACTCTTTCTTTTTAGATTCTTTTCCCATATTGACCATTACAGAGTATTGTAATGTACAGAGTTCCCTGTGCTATACAGAGAGTTCTTATTAGTTATCTATTTTATATAGAGTAGTGTGTATATGGGGAGAAGGCAATGGCACCCCACTCCAGTACTCTTGCCTGGAAAGTCCCATGGACGGAGGAGCCTGGCAGGCTGCAGTCCATGGGGTCGCTAAGAGTCGGACACAACTGAGCGACTTCGCTTTCACTTTTCACTTTCATGCAGTGGAGAAGGAAATGGCAACCCACTCCAGTATTCTTGCCTGGAGAATCCCTGGGACGGGGGAGCCTAGTGGGCTGCCGTCTATGGGGTTGCACAGAGTCGGACACGACTGAAGCGACTTAGCAGCAGCAGCAGCAGCAGTGTGTATATGAAGAGGGAAGCAGAGGATGAGGTGGTTAAATAGCATCACTAACTCAATGGACATGAATTTGCGCAAACTCCAGGAAATAATGGAGAACAGGGGAGTCTGGCATGCTGCAGTCCATGGGGTCACAAAGAGTCAGGCAAAACTTAGCAACTGAACAACAAGTGTGTATATGTCAGTCCCAATTTCTAATTTACCCCTCCCCCCTTATAGCCTGATAATCAAAAATTTGTTTTTTACATCTGTGACTCTACTTCTGTTTTATAAATAAGCTTATGCTTATTATTTTTAAATATCTGTATCTTCTAACCTTTTTATAATAAATACTCATTTTGGGTGTAATAAAAATTTTTAAGGAAAAAAATATCAAAAAGAAAAAAATTATTCTCTTGGCTTTGCATGCTCTGCAGAGGATTGATGCTGGAATTAAGAAAAACTGGTTAATAAGGCACCTGAACTAGAAAGGGGAGATGAAAAGATGTTTAAGTGGCAAAACTGACAGGAATCAATGACATATTTGGGTATATAAATAGTAGTGAACACTGAAGTACTCATAGGAAATATCTCTAATTTCCTAAAAATATGGTCAAATAATCTCTTTTGAAGAAAGTAGCTTTACCTTCTTACTTAACAAGTAAGACTAATTGAAAATTTAAATTATAAATAATCACTTGAGACATCAATAATAGACATTTAAACAGCCAAAGAACTATGTAACATTTTGATGTGGCAAGTAATCCCAGGATATTTAATGTAAGCAGGATGCAGATAAATATTTGCAAATGGATTAACAAGAGATCACTAACTGGAAAGTACACAATTATGCAGCATAAAAATAATCAAGATTTTTGGACATAGATACTTTATGGAATATGAAAAAATTAATAAAATATGCTGGAAGAAAAATAATTCAAGGACATAAGTGTTCATGATTGGTTTCTTAGGCATTCACTCAATTTCTCTGATTGGCAGAGTGCATTGCAAGAAAAAATCCTGAAGCTATATTTCTCTTAAGAATTAATAAATTTCAACATAAAAACATTATTTATGTAGAAAAATATGCAGGGTTTCTTTTTAAGAAAATAAAGCATTCTAATAGTAAACATTGGGCTTCCCAGGTGGCTCAATGGGTAAAGAATCCACCTGCAATGCAGCAGACACAGGAGACACTGGTTTGATCCCTGAGTTGGGAAGATCCCCTGGAGAAGGAAATGGCAAATCACTCTAGTATTCTTGCCTGGGAAATCCCATTGACAGAGGAGCCTGGAGAGCTACAGTCCATAGCGTTGCAAAGAGTCGGACTCAACTGAGCATGCACAGAAAGAACAGTAAATATTTTATTTTAGCTAAAAGTACAATAGCTGAATCCAAGATACTTAATTATTTTATCTTCCTCAGGCTCATACCAATTTTCTTTCCTACTCTTCAATAAGACTGATATAGATGACACCAGATTTATGATTAGAATTACACAAAAGGACTTAATTGATTTCACTAATAACACTTGGAAGGAAAGTTATGACCAACCTAGACAGCATATTAAAAAGCAGAGACATTACTTTGCCAACAAAGGTTTGTCTAGGCAAGGCTATGGTTTTTTCAGTGGTCATGTATAGATGTGAGAGTTGGACTGTCAAGAAAGCTGAGCGCTGAAGAATTGATGCTTTTGAACTGTGGTGTTGGAGAGGACTCTTGAGAGTCCCTTGGACTGCAAGGAGATCCAACCAGTCCATCCTAAAGGAAATCAGTCCTGGGTGTTCATTGGAAGGACTGATGTTGAAGCTGAAACTCCAATACTTTGGACACCTGATGGAAAGAACTGACTCACTGGGAAAGACCCTGATGCTGGGAAAGATTGAGGGCAGGAGGAGAAGGGGACGACAGAGGATGAGATGGTTGGATGGCATCACCGACTCAATGGACATGGGTTTGGGTGGACTCCAGGAGTTGGTGATGGACAGGGAGGCCTGGCGTGCTGCGATTCATGGGGTCGCAAAGAATCGGACACAACTGAGCGACTCAACTGAACTGAATAACACTATGGGAAAATGACTAAAGGATTGATCAAGAATCTTCATATCCTGGCTCAGTTAGTCTCCTCCTGTAATTACAAGTCATACAGTTCCTTAAAGCAGTGTAAGTACTGGGCCAGGACCCAGACCCCTAAACAAATGAAGACATACAAGATTAGAGATTGAAACCTCAGAAATCAGCCATATAGAAATACCAAAAAACACTTGGTTCCAGGTCCCAATACAATATTGTTGCTCTTTCTGAAGACGTTTTTCATATTATAGCTTTTACTAAGATTCAAAAGCAAGTATTCAAGGGGGAAAAGCAATATAGGGGTAGGTGCAAACTATTATGCACTAAGAAGTGCAAACTATTATGTATAAACTAAGCTACAAGGATATATTGTACAACATAGGGAATATAGCCAATGTTTTATAAAAACTAAATGAAATGGAGTATGACTTTTTTATTAATAATTTATTTATTTCGCTGCACAGGCTCTTTGTTGCTGTGCATGAGCTTTCTCTAGTTGCAGTGAGCCAGGGCTAATCTTCGTTGTGGTGTGAATGGTTCTCACTGCAGTGGTTTCTCTTGTTTCGAAGTACAGACTCTAGAACACCAGCTCAGTAGCTGCAGTGCATGGCTTAGTGGCCCTGCGGCAAGTGGGATCTTCCTGGACCAGGGATTGAATCCATGTCCCCTGCATTGGCAGGCAGATTCTTAACTACTGGACCACCAGGAAAGTCCTGGAGTATAACTTTTAAAAGTTGTTAATTGGGATTTCCCTGGTGGTCCAGTGGTTAATAATACACTTTGCAAAGCAGGGAACATGGGTCCAATCCCTGGTCGGGGAACTAAGATCCCACTGCCACAGACCAACTAAGCTACAACTACTGAGCCTCTGCATTCTGGAGCCCACACGACACAACTGGAGAATCTGTGCACAGCAACAAAGGATTCTGAATGCCAAGACCCGATGCAGCCAAATAAATAAATATAAAAAATTAAAAATTGTTAATCCCTGTATTGTATACCTGCAACATATATAATATTGTACATCAATCATACTTCAATTTTTAAAACTTTTTTTTAAAAGAAAGTATTCAGTGAAAATTAAAATTCAGAGATGGAAAAATAAGTGATAGTAGAGGGTATTTAAGTCAAGCAGGCATGTGAGAGCAAAAAGGCACGTAAATGCCAAGGATATTTATTTCATTGCTACCAGTTTCTAACAAAATATTGAGAGAGAAAGAGACTTGGCAGGACTTGACAGATTAAATAAGATTAGATATGTATGTTTTTCTTTGTGTTTTAAGCTTTAAAGTGAAAATGAAAAATGGCCTAAGAGCCAAATTCCATCACAAAACCAAGAGTAATTCTAAAGGGAAGACATCACTAAAAGACCTTTTGGAAATCAAGGCCAGGTCTGCATCACCTCTGGATGGTACAGGAGAATGAATCCTGCACTGCTAGAACTTTATAATAACTTTTCTGACTCTGAGATCCCTCCTCTGTCATCTTCTCATTGGCTGACTCTATTCACTCCACAAGAGATTTATTATGTCCAAAGGTCTTCTTGCTACCACTCCTGTGGTCAGAAGAACCTCAGCATCTTGTTGCCTCCAGGTATACTTGACATAATACTCCCATCTCTACCACCCATTTCTGGACTCAACACATGAAACTACCTAGATAGAAGGCTTTGGTCTTTCATTCGTTCTCTACTTCTATTATATTTTTTAATAGACCTCATTTCTCAGAGTAGTTTTAGGTTCATAGAAAAATTAAGCAGCAGCTACAGAGGTTTTCCATACATCTGCTGCTCCCACACATGCCTATCCTCCCCCACTATCAGCTTCCACGCCTGCACAGAACGTGGGTTACAATCAATGAATCTACATCGACACGTCATCATCACCCAAAGTTCATTTTACATTTTTTTTTACATTAGGGTCCACTCTTGATGTTGTACATTCTATAGATTTCGACAAATGTATAATGACATCTACCCACCATTGTAGGATCATCCAGAATAGCTTCACATCTCTAACTTTTATTAATTCTTAACTTAAAAAAAAAACTACCAATCAAATCTAATTAAGAGACACCTGGATAATAATAAAAACAAGTGCTTAGGCTACAACCAAATGAAATGAAGATGATTAAACAATATAAAATTTAAAATGTCTTCAGTGACAATATAAAATTATTCTTTGTAAGTAATATAATGATGTAGATGGTTTACAAGGCTTTATCGAAAGTTCAGCTGCTGGCAAATTACTTATAGCAGAGAGCTGACTACACACTGTCTAGAATTTAAAAAAAACAAAAACAAAAACAAAAACGGAAGAACCACAGGGGAAAATAAAAAAGTACAAATCAGAAAGTTTCATAAATTCTAAAGGCATGGCCTCCCCAAAACAGTCACATCACACCAACATCCACTGGAATTTCATGAATTAGCAAGCACTTCATTGAAAGCACACTTTCCTTGTGTAGCCTACATCACAGATAGAGGCCTCAAATATGCTTTTGACCATTTAAGTCGCTATTTCCTGATCCCAGAACCTGGGATGTTTCTCGGTTTCCCAGACCCTTGCTCTCCCAGTGCTTTTCTGTTATCATTCTCTCACCTGGGATGCCCAACTCACCAGGAACGAAAACCCTACCCACCCCTGAAGGCCAATTTCCATTGTCACCTCCTGCCTGAGCTTCAACTTCATCATCGGTAGCTGGGTTAATAGCATTTCCCTTTTAAGATGTGTGTTGAGGGACTTCCCTGGAGGTCCAGTGGTTTAGAATCTGCCTTCCAATGTAGAGGCCTCAGGTTCGATTCCCAGTTGAGAAACTAAGGTCCCACATGGCATGGGGTGCGGCCATAAAAGGAACAAAAATCCAAGCTGACATCAAAATATGATCATTTAAAACACACACATGTGTTGAAGCATTACAAAAATAAAGCACATCCCTGTTGCCTAACAGGGAAGTCATTCATAAATGGTGGATATTTGTGTTAATCTTCTAAACTTCCTATCTGTATATGATCATGACATGTTTTTCTATGCTTATATTTACTTCTGTAAATAGATATTTCCCCCTACCATTAGATTATAAGTTTCTTGAGGCCAGAAACTGCTCTGTTCATTTTGGTATCCCATGAAAACACAGCAAGTTTAAGCAAAAAGTAAATGCGTAAACATGGCTCTCAGGAACTGAGTCAGAATATCAATTCTAACTGAAGCACAGAGAAGTGAATTTAACCAGGACAGAGAATGTGCCAATTGCATATTAATCTAGTCTAAACCCAGTGCCTTGTTCGTACTAAGAGTAATTTCCTGCAAGGTTCTGATAGTCTCAATTTTACAACACAGGACTAAACATAGTTACTGATGTAAGGAGAATGAACTCCAGAAACACTCGCAAAGAATGGAAGATCAAGTTGCAAAATGCATGAACCATTTTAAATTCCCTTTCTCACTCACATAAGTGATGTAGCTGAAGTCCATTTATAATAGTCTGTAAAGCTGCAATTGTGCAGAGGAAAGAGGCTCAGACTTTGAATCTGATGGCTTAAATTTCAGTCTCAACTCTGTCATTATTTGTTTTACAAGTTGGTAGAGATGACAATCTCTCTCAAAGTTTTCTCATTTCCAATATGGGAATAAACATTAGCAGTTGAAAGATTATGATGAGAATGAAATGAGATGATACAAGCGAATGTACTTTTTAAAAATTCCCAGATATTATTAATATTTATTCTCACCTAGATACATATATCTTTATTTAATTTAAATATTCCCATAAGTGAAACAATATGATGTCTGAGACTTGCCTTATAACAGAGATGCGGTAGAAGACAAGGCAACAGACAAAGCAATATTGGCTATGTGTTGATGACTGTCAAAGCTGGAGGATAGGTATACGAGGGTTCGCTGTACAATTCTTTTATTTTGGCAGTACCATGAAGCATGTGGGATCTTAGTTCACTGACCCAGGATGGAACCCATGCCCCCTGTATTGGGAATGTGGATTCTTACCCACTGGAAAACCTGCAAATTCTTTATCCCTACAATTCTTTAACCCATGAAATTTTCCATAATTAAAAAATGTAATTCTTCACTTTGCTTATTTACTATTAATATTTAATTTTACTTACAAGAAGTTTTGTACAGTGGAGAGTGCAGACTCTTGAATCCTAGAATTTGGGTTCCAGTCCTGCTTCTCTATCTGCAAAACAAGGATGATTGTTTTAATTACTATCACATAAAAGTTGTTGACAAACTGGATGAGAAAATTCCCATAAACCAGATAGCACACACAGGGTCCGAAGTCTAGTCAGAGTTTAATATATTACTTTATGAAACCACATAAAGACAAACCAATGTACTTAATTATAGGAATTCTTTCCATTTAGCTCTTGGGGTTAATAAATGCTCTTAAACAGGATGACACCAAATTAAACCCTGCTTGAAAGTATTCAAGAGGTATATGTACACTTACCCCAAAACTTAGCTAGCTTCCATTAAACTGACATTTTCAGCGCCAGTTTCCCCAAATTTTGTAAAAATGTCTACTTAAAGGTCCACCTAGTATTTAAGGATTTTTCTCATCACTATTTGTGGTCAAACTGTTGCTATCAGTTCAGTTCAGTCGCTCAGTCGTGTCCAACTCTTTGCGACCCACGGACCACAAGCACAACAGGCCTGCCTGTCCTATTGCTGTAAGTGGTGTTAGAACTCATTAACAGTGTCTAAGACAGGGTTGCCCTTATATGAACAGAGAAAAGTACCCTTTTAAAATCTATCTAAGCAATGTAGAAAAACTAAGTTAAAGAAAGGAAAAAATTATCCCAATCTCTCTACTCAGAAAAAAAAAAAGGCTTTTCACATTTAAAAACTCAATCTTTTCTTTCATATCACCAAATACTGTATGTAGTTTTGATTGTATTTGACAAACCAAGAACCTTAACCATAAAGTACCATGTGTATGGTTTGTTAAGTTGCTTCAGTCATAT
Source organism: Bos indicus x Bos taurus (assembly GCF_003369695.1). Taxonomy (NCBI): domain Eukaryota; kingdom Metazoa; phylum Chordata; class Mammalia; order Artiodactyla; family Bovidae; genus Bos; species Bos indicus x Bos taurus. Next base: position 58,952,276 of record NC_040088.1, read on the forward strand.
CCAACTCCTTACAACCCTATGAACTATAGCTTGCCAGGCTCCTCTGTCCATGGAATTCTCCAGGCAATAATACTAGAGTGGGTTGCCATGCCTCCTCCAGGGATCAAACCCACATCTCCTGTGTGTCTCCTGCATTGGCAGGTGGTTTCTTTACCACTAGCACCACCTGGGAAGCCCATAAAGTACTGTACATTTACTCAAATGAAGTAAATATCTTTCTGTTTCAATTGGTGGTACTTCAATACATTTTAAGCTGGATTTAGAAAAGGCAGAGGAACCAAAGATCAAATTGCCAACAGCCGTTGGGTCATAGAAAAAGCAAGAAAATTCCAGAAAAACATCTACTTCTGATTTATTGATTACGCCAAAGCCTTTGACTGCGTGGATCACAACAAACTGTGGAAAATTCTTCAGTAGATGGGAATACCAGGCCACCTTACCTGACTACTGAGAAATCTGTATGCAGGTCAAGAAGCAACAGTTAGAACTGGAAATGGAACAACTGGTTCCAAATTGGTAAAGGAGTATATATCAAGGCTGTATATTGTTATCCTGCTTATTTAACTTATGTGCAGAGTACATCATGTGAAATGCCAGGCTGGATGAAGTGCAAGCTGGAATCAAGATTGCTGGGAGAAATATCAATAACCTCAGACATGCAGATGACACCACCCTTATGGCAGAAAGTGAAGAGGAACTAAAGAGCCTCTTGATGAAAGTGAAAGAGGAGTGTGAAAAAAACTGCCTTAAAACTCAACATTCAAAAAACAAAGATCATGGCATCCGGTCCCATCACTTCATGGCAAATAGATGGGGAAACAATGGAAATAGTGACAGACTATTTTCTTGGGCTCCAAAATCACTGCAGATGGTGACTGCAACCATGAAATTAAAAGATGCTTGCTCCTTGGAAGAAAAGCTATGACTAACCTAGACAGCACATTAAAAAGCAGAGATACTACTTTGCCGACAAAGGTCCATCTAATCAAAGGTATCATTTTTCCAATAGTCATGTATGGATGTGAGAGCTGGACTATAAAGAAAGCTGAGCGTCGAAGAATTGATGCTTTTGAACTGATGGAGATGGACTGCAAGGAGATCAAACCAGTCAATCTTAAGGGAAATCAGTCCTGAATATTCATTGAAAGGACTGATACCAAGGCTGAAACTCCAATACTTAGGCCACCTGATGCAGAGAACTGACTCGCTGGAAAAGACACTTAATGCTGTGAAAGATTGAAGGCAGGAGGAGACCTGGATGACAGAATATGAGATGGTTGGATGGTATCACCGACTCAACGGACATGAGTTTAAGCAAGCTTCGGGGAGTTGGTGATGGACAGGGAAGCCTGGCATGTTGCAGTCCATGGGGTCGCAAAAAGTTGGACATGACCGAGCAGCTGAACTGAACTGAACTGAACAACACATTTCAGTGCAAAGCTCTTGAAATCAATATAGTACCACTAAGTTAAAACAAGAAAAAGCAGGGCGAGACTCAGTCGTATTCTAATATTGTCCTTGTTTCCTAGGTGCTTGTTTTACTTAACATTCCAAAAAATGGAATTAGGCAATGGCATGTAGGTTTCATATGCCAATTCAGAATTAACTTTGAGAGGCAAACCTTAGCTTCTGGAATGCTGCAAAAGAAGATCATTTTAGAAAGTCAGGGGAGCTTTAGAAAAACTGATGAAATGTACATACAAAAAAATATATATATATTTTGCAGCCTTTCTTTTATTTTAGAGAGGTCTTCAGCATCCTGCACTCCTGTCAAAAATTCCCCTAAGAGCTATGGACTCTAGTCAAGATCCCTGCTCTGGTAAGTCAATTTTTATATTTGAGAATAAAACACTGCTGTTCTGGGAGACCTTTGGTTCAGTGCTCCTATATGAGCCTAGGAATCCTGATATTCACGAGACAGTTATTTTTTTCACTCTTTCTTAGGAAGAAAGAAAAAATGGAATTAACAGACCATGGCTACTATTAAGAAACTTACCACAAGGCTCTGCAAGTTCTTCCTCAGAAGACAAATATTTGCAACTACATGATGTTTGCAAAATGCCATAAGAATTTTCTCTCAGTTCAAAATGTGTGCACTTTTGCCAGTTAAGGTAATTATTAGAGAAAAACTGCCCAGTGAACATGCTCCTCATGGGATAGGAGCGAAGGCTGGGTGTCTTCTCACTGACATTTTCTATTGTAGAGGAGATGTAAAGGGCAGAACACTGCTACCCTTTAGAAGAGAAGCTGGGTCAGTGGGGTCACAGGGCCCAGCTGTGTGCTGCAGGCAAATTCCTTTGTGTTCACTTTTGTCCAAGTTAATAAGAGTCCAAGACTGTTTCAAGATTTTATGAAGAATATCTTAGTTGTAGATACCCGAAAATCAATGAGCATATTATCTAGGTATGGCTTAACATGGTTTTAGGTAGAAAACAAAGAGGAGAGTTGAAAAACCCTTTGGCTAGTCATTAACTTTTGTTGCCCGCCAAGTCCTGCTCCTTGCTAACTCTAGAAAATCAGAAGTAGTTTTGATTTGTTTTAAGAGCAGTACTTTATCCCTGACTTTGGCAAGGTCCTAATGTAATTACCTTTTAAGATCAGATTACTTTGCAAAAACATGCACATATGCCACCTCCAATGCTGTTAGTTGCATTTATCTAAATCAAACATTCTGGGTTTCTTGAACTGATTTAATGTGAGTGAAAAGAATAGAGAAGCAAAAATACCATGACTTGCCAAATACTGTGGAGTTGCATCAGACACAAATTAATGTATGAGAATGTACTGAGGGAATTTAACTATAAACCTTTGGCATGGAGCAAAAGTGGAGGACAAAGGAGCAGAGGGGTGAAGAGAAAGGAGGAGGAGGAAGAGGAAACAATTTAAATAGTGCTGGTGATCTATTACAGGTGGACGTGTGCCCAGGAGATCAAACAGCAACTGAGAAGCTGGTCACCCTGCATCCACAAATTCACAAATAGTTCATTGAAGAAATTACATTTCCAAACATGATTCACTAAGTGTTGCCATTAGAACATGCAAAACACTTTACAATTTAAACCTGGTGTCAGTATTTTCCGCCTGGCATTGACTGTACTACTCAATGCCAAGAAAATATGCTTATTTAAGAATCATTAGGAGCACTTTTGCCATAAGACGACAGACAATCAACAAATTTAAAATACCCTTCAACACATTTACCACATTTAAAATGCGACTCCTCCTGAAATTACCATTGTACAAGAATACATAAATTTTGAAATGACAAACATTCAAGAAACAAGCTCCTCTGGTCTGTGAAGAATAGCCCTAGGTCACAAATCAAAGCATATTTGGAGGTCTTAATTGGTCCCTTGGCTTTTCTTGAATTATTATGGGAGAGGAGGGAGACAGGAAGTCGGTTATTACTGCTCTGAAACAAACAGACAATAGTTATTTCTCCAGCAAAATGGGCTTACTTGAGATCAACAAAGAATTGCAAATACGGTCTATAGCCAAGCTGAGCCACTGTGAAATCCCCACAGAGCAAGCAGAGAACTCTTTCAAAGAGTAGAAAAGGAAGTCGAAGTGCTGTAGTAAACAAAGAGTCTATTGGAGGAACTGAGAGTTGGAAGCATAGTGACTTTTCATTGGCTGAGTTGTGACAGTCTCTCATTGGCTGAGCTCTTGCCAGGTGAGAAAAGGAAGTCTTTCTTCCTCATGTAGGCCTCCAGTATTGCCAGGGGACATGGGCCCTCCCCATCCTGGCCTCTCAATTGTTTTCACTGAGGTTTGGGTTTATTACTTTTTATGTTATAAAGTCCATTTTCTCTCTACTCTGATTAACCTGTTCTATTTCAGTTAAAACCAAGAGGAAATTGTGATATATCTAGCATATTGAACAGAGTGGATCATTTTTCTCCTTCTTCTATATGCTAAAAAGTAATCATCACTAATAATTATTATTATTTTGACTATTTCTATACTTTCCACACACCTGCAATTACTTCCTCCACTGAAGGCTTGAGTCCCTCAAAGTATTCCATGAGTGTTAGAATCAACTTCTTTCAAACTCCTGTTAACACTGAAATTTTATCTTCTACCCATGAATCATAAATGTTCTTAATGGCTTCCAGAAGGGTGAATCTTGTCCAGAAGGGAATTTTCTCAATCAACTTTCAAATATACAATATAGTATTATTAACTGTAGTCACTACTCTGTACATTAGAGCCCCAGGATTTATTTATTTTCTAACTGGAAGTTTGTACATTTTGACTAAGGTGGTGTTTTCTAAACTTGAGAAATCTGAAGAATTCTGAGACATTTGTTAACTGTAAGGATTCCACTTCCCACTACCCTATTCAGACCAATTGAAATAGAATCATTTTCTGGGAGGGGTTTGGAAATCTCTAAATGTAACAAATCCCCCCAAGAGATTTTTATCACGAGGCATATTAGGCAACACTGCTTGAAGTCAGTAGTGGCTCACATTTATTGAACACACACTGCCTACAGGGTACATTTCTAAGTGCTCTGTGTGTATTTGCTCATTTACTCCTAACAACAACTCTGTGCAGTATTGTCTCGGTGTCATTCTGCAAAGTAAGTGCCCCTCTTCAGCAATCGATTAAGGGTGGATTTTTTACCATTTGAATTTCAGGGCAATCTCATTTCCCATATTCGTAGTTTCTTAGATTCTAAGCTTTTGAATGCCTTTGAGATTAAACACCAATTCAGTTCTCTTTATAAAACACACCATAAACTTCTTTGCATAACATAAGAGCTCCATATATAAGAGATCAAAGGGTCATTCTGCTTTTTGTCCAGTGCTTTTGGCAGTGCAGAAGCCTACCTTGATTTAGGAGATGTGGAGACAGAAGCTGGCAGCAGAACCTGCTGCTGAAAGCAGAGACCTTTTGAGTTCCTCTGGCTGGGAGTCGGAGTCCTGCAGAAATTGAACCAGGAAAAGGAAAACAGAAAGATCATCTGGTCTGGCTGACTCCACTAGCTCAGATCCTGGCTGGGGAAGAGAATTTCAGTGCAGAAGAGAAAGGTAATAGATATTTCTAGTTTCCTGTCACACCCGTTCTTCCACAGGCTTATCCACATTCTAATCAGCCTTCTGAGACTAATAGTTTCCAGCTTACTAAAAGCCCATACTCATCTTTCCGATTCCTTTTATACTTGCCTGATTTGCACATTTTATGCTTTCAAAGTCTGTGATTATTCAATAACACAAAAGCTAATGCTTCTAAACTTTGTGCCATGCATTTCCAACCTGGAGGCAATCAGAACAAATGTGTGTGTTGCTTCCTTAACAACTATAATCCTAACTCCTTCAATGTGAGGAAGCTTTCCTTGCTCTGAAATTCAAAATCACCCTCTTGAAACTTAAAAACATACTTTAAATACCAATTACTGTGCAAGTTTTCTTTTCATTCTCATTCAGATTTTTCTATTTAATCCTAGCATAGTAAGGCAGAAAAGGAATCCATATTACCATTTTTTCCCTTAGATAAAGCTAAAAAAGAAGACTTCCCTGGTGCTCCTGTGGTTAAGAATCCTCCTGCCAATTCAAGGGACACAGGTTCAATCTCTGGTCTGGAAAGATTCCACATGCTACGGGGAAACTAAGCCCACATGCCACAACTGCTGAGTCTGTACTCTGGAGCCCAGTGGTCCACAACAAGAGAAGCCATAACAATCAGAAGGCTGCACACTGCAACGAAAAGCAGCCACTGCTTGCCACTAGAGAAAGCCTGACCCAGCAACAAAGACCCAGTGCAGCCATAAATAAACAAATAAAAATATTAAAAAAAAATTTTTTTAAGCTGAAAGAGAAAGATTCGATGAGGTTAATGATTTGTCTAAAAGCATGCATTTGGTAGGAGGAAGAAGCAGACTTTGAGAACTGTGTCTGATTTTGAAGTCCATGCTCTTTCCACCATATTGTGATATTCAGTGTTCAAGCTACTTGGTTCATTGTTTCACAGGTGCATGAATTATCCCAAGTAGAAGAAAACATGTTCATTTAAACATAGAGCGCAAAGCATGCAGCAGGAATGCCATAAAAAAAGAAGTGATGATTTCTCTCCTCAGTCACTCCAACTTCACTAAATCACCTTCCAAAATCTACAAATCAAAAAGACTCAAACTGATTGCTTAGAATTCTTATGCCAAAATCAGAAATCATTGGGCGATATTCCCCAGTGATATCATTGGGTGATACAGTACCTCTGCTCAAACAATCTTACATTTGTTCCAGTGGGTTTCATACTCTGTGACCTCCTTGCTTTATGCGTCTCCACTCAGTAGACGAGTAACTGCAGTGACACAGGATCTGTGTTCTTACCAACAATTACCTGGGATTGTCCAACACAGGGAAAGCTTTACTGCCCATTGAAAATTACTCACTTGGAACTTTAAAAACTTAAGTCAGGACATCATTTTTAATAAGTCTGTATGTTCTCCTGTCTGTTTTGCATGACAGTGCTCACTCAGTTGCATTCGACTCTTTGTGGCCCCATTTACTGTAGCCCACCAGGGTCCCATGGAATTGCCCATGGAATTTTCCAGGCAAAAATATATACCCAACGGTAAAATTCTGTTCAGTATCTTAGTATAGAATGGATGAGATAACAATTATGTACAGATCTCTTCCAAAACATCATCTTTCAGCTAAGAAAAAATGTTGAGGTATTAACTGGGTGGAGTTCAAATTCTCTATTCACTCAACTGCTGCTGCTGCTGCTAAGTCGCTTCAGTCATGTCCGACTCTGTGTGACCCCAGAGACGGCAGCCCACCAGGCTCTCCCGTCCCTAGGATTCTCCAGGCAAGAACACTGGAGTGGGTTGCCATTTCCTTCTCCAACGCATGAAAGTGAAAAGTGAAAGTGAAGTAGCTCAGTCAAGTCCAACTCTTAGCAACCCCACGGACTGCAGTCTACCAGGCTCCTCCATCTATGGGATTTGCCAGGCAAGAGTACTGGAGTGGGGTGCCATTTCCTTCCCCAATGCATGAAAGTGAAGTCGCTCAGTCGTGTCTGACTCTTCGCGACCCCATTCACTCAACTAGACCTATAAAATCTGAGTCTGCCTGATTCTCTCCAGGGCCACTGCCCTTCTCCCTTCTTCTTCTCACCCTGACTAGTGCAATGGCCTCTTCTCTTGCCTTACCGCAGTTCATTCTCTTAACAGCACAGGGATATTTTTAGATAGTAAGCAAACGGTTTTATTTGTTTACTCACCTATTTAAAATCCTTCAAATTCCTGGAGAGAGCCCTGAGCTAGGAACTTGTGAGGAGCTCAGAGGGAGGAGCGTGAGAGAAGCTCGCAGGAGGGAGGGTTTCAGTTATCCTGAGTGACGAGAGTGTGAGGAGCTTTGAGTGAGGAGGGTGAGAGGAGCCCTGAGGTAGGAGAGTGAGAAGAGCCCTGAGCGAGAAGGGTGAGAGGAGCCATAAGTGAGGAGAGCCAGAGAAGCCCCGAGGGAGGAAGTTGTTCAGAGTCCTGAGTGACGATGCTGTGAGGAGCTTTGAGAGAGGAGGGCAAGAAGAACCTCTGAGGGAGGTGGGAGGAGCCTCGAGTGACAAGGTGGGAGGAACCCCGAGTGACGAGGTGGGAGGAGCCCCGAGTGAAGAGAGGGAGAAGAGTGAAATCAATTGAATAAATGAGTGAATGAATAACAGTTTCTTAAATTTTAAAATATAGACCTGCTTCACAAAAATCGTAGTGCCAGAACATATTTATTGTGAGGTGTTCATCTAAATGGCAAATGGTAATTGGTGCGAGAAAATATGCCTATTATTAATATTTATCGTGATGTGTTCAAGCAGAGGAAGTTCACTCCACTCCCACCCTACCCTGATGCGTTTTTTGTAAAGGTCTCTTACTTTGTCCATTTTTGGCTGACTGACAACTAAACGCAAAATCCTGGAATAATATCCAGACTGTACTAGCTGAACAGTATACTCTGTTAGTCACTCAGTCATATCCGACTCTTTGTGACCCCATGAACTATATAGCCCTCCAGGTTTCTCTGTCCATGGGATTCTCATCAGTTTTTACTTTCTGGCCGAGCTGCTGGGTATGTGAGATTTTAGTTCCCTGGCCAGAGATGAAACCTGTGTCCCTGCAGTGCAGGTGGGAAATCCTAACCACTGGGCTGCCAGGGAAGTCCCAAGGGGTCATTGTATTTGTACTAAGGATCATCAGTTGGGTGAAATTTATCAGTTTAAATCAATCAAGCAGTGGTAGCTGTTTTGGTGTTGACAGATTTGATTGCTAATTAATCATAACATCAGTTAGATGTCCTTTAAATTTCACATAAAGGTTTGGGGTTTTTTTTTGTGTTTTTTTAAGGAATCTGCTTTGGGAATTTAAGTAAACAGTCATTGCTTGTTATTTTGTTAAGCTCACTACTTTTCTGATGGACTAACAATACTTGATGAAGTCAATAGCCAGCAGTTAGTCAAATTACAAAACTGAGAATCGTCAATAGAGGCATAATCTGTGAATAAATGACAAAAATTGCTCAGCTCCTGGATTCTAGATTATAATTACCTTACCTACCATTTACTTAACAAATACGTATTTATTCTGGGTTAGGCAGGTGAAAGAGCTGTCTGGATTCTAGAAGGAGATTCTTCAAATCATGCTTAAAGGCTCAAATTGAGCTTTTGCCTAATCAGGTCTGTGATATATTTTCAAGATCCAAGATGAAGTATGATCCATAATGACTGTCCTTCATTTCTACTTCAGAGAGTAGCCTGAATCTCTCTGGATCCCATTCAGCCTGAAACTTCACTTTAATCTATATTATGTCAGCTAGTTTCTCTCTCAAAGGCAAATGAAAAATATGTAGAGTCCCATTTCCCCAAGATCTTTCATCTAGACTGAAAGTAAATCCAGATGCTTAAATATTTTAACATATTTAGACAGAATCATTTAGTTTCTCACTTTCAAAATATAATCTTTTAAATTTAGATCTGAATGACAAGTGTGAAGAATAAGCAAACATGCAGAACAATAAGACAAATTTACATTCACGAGTTTTATTACATCAACTGAGTCACAAGAGCTTCACATGCTCTAATAAACCCAGGGAATGCATAAGAGCCAACAACGCCAAAAACAAATTAAAAGAAAAGTTCAGATGTCAGACTTGGTTCATTGACATCTTTGGAAATGGATTATTTTTGAGTTGAAAATCTGCTTTGAAAATAAATCTTACCATTATTTAAAGAGAGCTTTATTTTTTAAAGTTAAAATAATCACTAGCATAAGAAAAAGTCTTGGTTTAAAAAAATCTAAAGTCTAATAGTAACTTTTTAAAAAATCAAGTGAGGAAATTAAAAGATGAAATATATGCTATAAGTCACAAAAAACTTGGGCACAAATTGAGTAGTTCTTAAAAACTGAGGTATAGACTGCTCAAATATAGCAGTTCACATATAGGGGTAAATTGCTCTAATATATTTTTCTTCACTTCACAGGATCACAACACAACTTGAGCATAAAGGAGAAAAGGTGTCAGTTAATTTTGATAATGCTATAATTTCTCTTCCTCCAAAATCGATTTGTGTTGTGTTTAAATGTTAACAAAGCGAAACTTAGAAAAAACTTAATCATATACAAAGTGAATTAAGACAATGGTTTCTGCTGAATTTAATTCAAAGTGAATTTGAAAAAACAGGAATAAACTATTGGTATTTAATGGAACTGTATGCCAACTCACACTTTATTCAAGTCAACATCATTAATCTAATTCTCTATTTTAAATGAACATTAATTTACCTTTCAAACTAAGCTTATAGGTTAAAATGTCTTTGACACAAATTGCTGTGAAGAATTTTTACTGAGAATTATTTCAAATCCAAAGAAAATAGCCCCCATGGTAAAAATGAGATTTAGTTAGTGTTGCTATACATTATTTTTTTATTAATACTTATTAACCTGGTTTAACTTTTCTCATGCTTTATAGAAAAAAAATGTAGAAGAGTGTTTCATTTGATCAAAATCCATATTTATCCAGCTGTACATTTCCTGCATTTCTAGCTTCTGGATAGCCCAGAGGCATCCAGAGACTTGGCTCAAAAGTTTCTATAGTTACTCGTTAGCAGCACTTAATCATTATCAATCCAGAGAAACAGTTTGAGATCTGGGTCACTCTTGAGTGTTAAAGTCCATCTTGCATTAATTAGAACTGATTTAACTGCAAACCAAAGAAATGTATCCCTGAGATATAGAGCATCCAGAGCACTGAAATGAGTGTGAACTTTATAAGTATCTTAATGCTTTATCTTCATTTTATTCTAATCTCAAGCTGGAAAATTCATGTTCCTTAGAAAAGATTATATACCACTAGTCAGTGGCACAGAAAAGGCAATGGCACCCCACTCCAGTACTCTTGCCTGGCAAATCCCATGGACAGAGGAGCCTGGTGGTCTGCAGTCCATGGAGTCACTAGGAGTCGGACACAACTAAGCGACTTCACTTTCACTTTTCACGCATTGAAGAAGGAAATGGCAACCCACTCCAGTGTTCTTGCCTGGAGAATCCCAGGGACGGGGAAGCCTGGTGGGCAGCTGTCTCTGGGGTTGCACAGAGTCAGACACGACTGAAGTGACTTAGCAGCAGCAGCAGCAGCAGTCAGTGGCAAGCAGGTACATGTTTAACAATACCTCTGTAGAAAAGATAAGCTAACCCTGTGGAAAATTCTGAAAGAGATGGGAATGCCAGACCACCTGACCTGCCTCTTGAGAAACCTATATGCAGGTCAGGAAGAAAGTTAGAACTGGACATGGACAACAGACTGGTTCCAAATAGGAAAAGGAGTCCGTCAAGGCTGTATATTGTCACCCTGCTTATTTAACTTATACACAGAGTACATCACAAGAAACACTTGGGCTGGAAGAAGCACAAGCTGGAAACAAGATTGCCAAGAGAAATATCAGTAACTCAGATGTGGAGATGACACCACCGTTATGGCAGAAACTGAAGAACAGCTAAAAAGCCTCTTGATGAAAGTGAAAGAGGAGAGTGAAAAGTTGGCTTAAAGCTCAACATTCAGAAAACGAAGATCATGGCATCTGGTCCCATCACTTCATGGCAAATAGAAGGGGAAACAGTGGAAACAGTGTCAGACTTTATTTTTGGGGGCTCCAAAATCACTGCAGATGGTGATTGCAGTCATGAAATTAAAAGACGCTTACTCCTTAGAAGGAAAGTTATGACCAACGCAGATAGCATATTCAAAAGCAGAGACATTACTTCGCCAACAAAGGTCTGTCTAGTCAAGGCTATGGTTTTTCCAGTGGTCATGTATGGATGTGAGAGTTGGACTGTGAAGAAAGCTGAGCACTGAAGAATTGATACTTTTGACCTGTGGTGTTGGAGAAGACTCTTGAGAGTCCCTTGGACTGCAAGGAGATCCAACCAGTCCATCCTAAAGGAGATCAGTCCTGGGTGTTCTTTGGAAGGACTGATGCTAAAGCTGCAACTCCAGTACTTTGGCCACCTCATTCGAAGAGTTGACTCATTGGAAAAGACTGATGCTGGGAGGGATTGGGGGCAGGAGGAGAAGGGGATGGCAGAGGATGAGATGGCTGGATGGCATCACCGACTCGATGGACATGAGTTTGGGTGAACTCCAGGAGTTGGTGATGGACAGGGAGGCCTGGCGTGCTGCAACTGATGGGGTCACAAAGAGTCGGACACGACTGAGAGACTGAACTGAACTGAACCCTAACCATAACCCTAACCCTAAAAAGGGACTTCCCCCGTGGCTCAGCTGGTAAAGAATCTGCCTGCAATGAGGGAGACCTTGGTTTGATCCCTGGGTTGGGAAGATCCCCTGGAGAAGGGAAAGGCTACCCACTCCAGTATTCTGGCCTAGAGAATTCCATGAACTATACAATAAAAAGAGTCAGACACGACTGAGCGACTTTCACTTACTTACTGTAGAAAAGGAGGAGGAAGAGAAGGAGATGTTTCTAACTGGCAGCACTGCCAAATACCATGGTGTAAATACTTCCACTGTGGCTAATTTCCAGCTGCCAGTGGAATATCAGAGAAAGCAGAATTGGGAATAGAGGCTCAGTAGCTAAGAGTCAGACATGACTGAGAGACTTCACTTTCACTTTTCACTTTCATGCATTGGAGAAGGAAATGGCAACCCACTCCAGTGTTCTTGCCTGGAGAATCCCAGGGACTGGGGAGCCTGGTGGGCTGCCGTCTCTGGGGTTGCACAGAGTCGGACACAACTGACGCAACTTAGCAGCAGTAGCACCAGCAGCAGGACACCATTATGTAGTATTTATTTCCACTATACAGATCCAAAGACATCAGTGAACTCAAGAACATATATAATAGTGAAATGGAGTAAAATAGAAAGTGATGGCTTGAGTATTTATTACTTTTGTCTTTTATACAGTGGGTTCAAGTTTATATAATGAAATTTTTAATCATGGCTGAGTTTCACAATCACTTTACCAAGTTCCTGAAAATTGAACAAGCATCTCTCATGAGCCAATAAGAGCAGATTGCAGCACAGCCCAGTTATCTTGGTCATCTCTCTCCTTGGGTCTGTTTTTGTTCTTTTCCCTGAAATCATAGATCTAATACTCACTTTATATTTTTTTGTTTATCAAGACCACTAAGGAATTTAATCGTGTGAATGCTACATACCATGGAGATTCTTAAATATTATTTTTTCATCTATTTTGAAACAGTTTGTATTATTGACTAGATGCTATTTAGGAACCTTTGTGGGTTTCATCTTTTGTTTGCTTGTTTTTTATTTCCATTAGTTTATATTTTCTTGAGACTTACTAATTTTTCATTTTGCTACAGTGTGATTTGAGAACGTGGCCCATATCGTTTCTACTTTTAAAGTTCAGATTTTATTGTTGTGAAATATTTTTGTTAGTAATAAGGATAATAAAAGATAATAAAAGTTACTATTTATGGAGTATATCCCAGAAACCTTACATTATCTTCTCAAGAATCTGATAGAGAAGTGTTTTAACTCTGAATACCTATGAAACAAAGCTGAACAAAACCCTCTTTGCAATGCTTTGTTGGTGAGTACAGTCCCAGGCAGCAAGGGCAGGGAATGAGGAATAAAGAAGGAGGAAAGGCTATCAAGACAGCTGCACGGGTCACCCAGGACATCTCCAGGTAACTATGTGGAACCAGTGCACCTCAGAATGGTTCACTGGGAAGGAAGAAGAGAGAGTTTGCCTGTGGATCTTGTCCTCTACCTTCTGATCTCCAAAGTTCACCTTAGCAGGCATTAACACCCTGTGGTAGATTGTTTGCAAAAATGATCACAGTAATTCCTCCCATTCCTGACTGCATGGTCCTTTGAAATGTGAATGTACAGCAACCCCTAGCAAGAGGAGGAATCTATTTCTCCAGCCAAGACCAAACCTGTGAATCTGGGTTTGATCATGTGACTTTCTTTGGCCAAGGGGACATTAGCAAGTATGACATTGAGCAGAGGTTGAGAAGTGTTTGTGCATTTGGGTTTGCCTTCTCTTGCTGCTGGGAACTTCTACCACCAGGAAAATGACCCTGGGCTAATTTGCTGAGTGAAGAGACAGTCATAGAGTTGTCTCAACTGACATTGAGCCAACTGTCAGACATGTGGGTGAAGCCTTCCCCACAAGGATCCTCCCTGGCAAGACCAACCAGCCTGCCAACAAATAGACCTGTTACTTCATTCTATACCCCCAGTCCCAGATGAGCCTGTTCAGACTAAAAGAACTGCCAAGGCATCCTTAGAATGGTGAGATGTTTAAAGGCCTTAAGTTTGTGGGTGTGTAGCAAAAGCCAATTCATGGACTGTACCACACTTCCAGATTGGATTACCTAGCCCATTAATTGGGTGCTGGATAAGCCAGTCCTATGATCAATGTTTTAGTGTTTTCTTGGAGCCCAGAAGAAGTGGGAGAAGTTGTATATCTGGTGCTCCAATCCAATCACTGGAACCACTACAGCTCCTCAAATGATGGCTGTACTGGGTGCCATGCTGAAGCCACACTAAAGAGGAGGTGGGGATAGCCAGTGGTGTGAAAAGACAAAGTGATGGGTGGAATATCCATAGAGCAAGAACCAAAGTGTGGAGGTAGGGTCAAGCAATATGGAGACCTGCATAAGCTGCACAGACAGCAGCTTTTATTATGTGTGAATTCCATTCAGGTATGACCTAAATCAAATCCCTTATGATTATACAGTGGAAGTGAGAAATACATTTAAGGGACTAGATATGATAGACAGAGTGCCTGATGAACTATGGACAGAGGTTCATGACATTGTACGGGAGACAGGGATCAAGACAATCCTCATGGAAAAGAAATGCAAAAAAGCAAAATGGCTGTCTGGGGAGGCCTTACAAGTACCTATGAAAAGAAGAGAAGTGAAAAGCAAAGGAGAAAAGGAAAGATATAAGCATTTGAATGTAGAGTTCCAAAGAATAGCAAGGAGAGATAAGAAAGCCTTCCTCAGCGATCAATGCAAATAAAGAGAGGAAAACAACAGAACGGGAAAGACTAGAGATCTCTTCAAGAAAATTAGAGATACCAAGGGAACATTTCATGCAAAGATGGGCTCAATGAACGACAGAAATGGTATGGACCTAACAGAAGCAGAAGATATTAGGTGGCAAGAATACACAGAAGAACTGCACAAAAAAGATCTTCATGACCCAGATAATCACGACGGTGTGATCACTGACCTAGAGCCAGACATCCTGGAATGTGAAGTCAAGTGGGCCTTAGAAAGCATCACTACAAACAAAGCTAGTGGAGGTGATGGAATTCCAGTGGAGCTATTTCAAATCCTGAAAGATGATGCTCTGAAAGTGCTGCACTCAATATGCCAACAAATTTGGAAAACTCAGCAGTGGCCACAGGACTGGAAAAGGTCAGTTTTCATTCCAATCCCAAAGAAAGGCAATGCCAAAGAATGCTCAAACTACCGCACAATTGCACTCATGGCTGCAGTCCATGGGGTTGCACAGAGTCAGACATGACTGAAGCAACTTAGCAGCAGCAGCAGCAGCACACACTAGTAAAGTAATGCTCAAAATTCTCCAAGCCAGGCTTCAGCAATACGTGAACCGTGAACTTCCAGATGTTCAAGCTGGTTTTAAAAAAGGCAGAGGAACTAGACATCAAATTGCCAACATCTGCTGGATCATGGAAAAAGCAAGAGAGTTCCAGAAAAACATTTCTGCTTTATTGACTATGCCAAAGCCTTTTTGACTGTGTGGATCACAATAAACTGTGGAAAATTCTGAAAGAGATGGGAATACCAGACCACCTGACCTGCCTCTTGAGAAACCTACATGCAGGTCAGGAAGCAACAGTTAGAACTGGACATGGAACAACAGACTGGTTCCAAATAGGAAAAGGCGTCCGTCAAGGCTGTATATTGTCACTCTGCTTATTTAACTTATATGCAGAGTACATCATGAGAAACACGGGGCTGGAAGAAGCACAAGCTAGAATCAAGATTGCCCGGAGAAATATCAATAACCTCAGATATGCAGATGACATCACCTTTATTCCAGAAAGTGAAGAGGAACTAAAAAGCCTCTTGATGAATGTGGAAGAGGAGAGTGAAAAAGTTAGCTTAAAGCTCAACATTCAGAAAACGAAGATCATGGCATCGGTCCCATCACTTCACGGCAAATAGATGGGGAAACAGTGGAAAGAGTGGCTGACTTTATTTTTTTGGGCTCCAAAATCACTGCAGATGGTGACTGCAGCCATGAAATTAAAAGATGCTTACTCCTTGGAAGGAAAGTTATGACCAACCTAGACAGCATATTCAAAAGCAGAGACATTACTTTGCCAACAAAGGTCTGTCTAGTCAAGGCTATGGTTTTTCCAGTGGTCATGTACGGATGTGAGAGTTGGACTGTGAAGAAAGCTGAGCACTGAAGAATTGATGCTTTTGAACTGTGGTATTGGAGAAGACTCTTGAGAGTCCCTTGGACTGCAAGGAGATCCAACCAGTCCATCCTAAAGGAGATCAGTCCTGGGTGTTCTTTGGAAGGACTGATGCTGAAGCTGAAACTCCAATACTTTGGCCACCTCATGCGAAAAGCTGACTCATTGGAAAAGACCCTGATGCTGGGAGGGATTGGGGGCAGGAGGAGAAGGGGATGACAGAAGATGAGATGGCTGGATGGCATCACCGACTCAATGGACATGAGTTTGGGTAAATTCCGGAAATTAGTGATCGTCGGGGAAGCCTGGTGTGCTGCAATTCATGGGGTCGCAAAGAGTCGGGACACGACTGAACAACTGAACTGAACTGAAGACTCTTAACTTGTAAGTAATGAAAATAACTTGAAATAGCTTAGGGGAAAAAGGTTAAATCCTTGTGGCTTGTCTATTTTGTGTGTAGCAAGCTTCTTTCATGTTGTAGCTGTGCTATCTGTGCCAGGTGTGGTAGTGGAGCTCCCACAGTGGTCTTTGGGTATGGATCTGGCAACATAGTATACAAGCCTCCATTCTCTGGCTCACCAGAAAATTCCATAACTACCTAAGCAATCTGAGGTCAACAAATTTCTTAGCTAACAAGAGGCACAGACTTAGAGACTGAAGTTATTATAAGAGGGGAAGTAGGAGAGGGACAATTAGGGAATTTGACATTGACATGTTAACACTACTATATTTTAAATGAATAAACAACAAGGACCTACTGTATAGCACAGGGGACTCTGCTCAATGTTATGTCATAGCCTAATGGGAAAAGAATTTGAAAAGAATAGATATGTGTATAAGCATAACCGGATCACTTTCCTGTACATCTGAAACTAACACATTGCTAATCAATTATACCCTAACATAAAACATATTAAAAATTTCTTATCTGCTTAAACTAACCATATAGATTGTGTTATTGACAATTAAGAATACTAACTGATGTAGCTGGGCATAGGATTACAGCTTGGGAATCATTTTCTCTCAGAATTTGCAAAGCATTTTCCATGGTCTTCTGTTATGATGTTTCTCTTGAGAAGTTTGATGCCATGCTTGTTCCTAAACTTCTAGATGTGACTAACTTTTCCTCTCAGAAAGTTTTCATGTTATTCTTTTTAATCCCTAAAACTCTGAAATTTCTGGTTGAAATGCCATGGCGTGGATCTTCTCGCATTCATTTGGCAGCCACATACAGTTGTATATGTTGTACACTGCACCACTTTAGGGAGCACTAGGCCCATCTCAATCCATAGACATGCCTGTATGACTTTTCAGAAAGACCCTGTGGACACTCTGTGGGACTTTAGAATCTGGTGACCACTGTCCTTGAGTTCCAGGAAATCTTTCATATAATCTTCTCAACCATTGTCTCTATCCTCTCTCTGGAAAACCTATTTTAGTCAAATATTGGGCTTCCAAGATTAATCTCATTTTCTTATTTTGTCCTCATTTTCCATTCCATGTCTCCTTTTTCCACTTTCCGAGAGATTTTCTCCACTTTATCTTCGAAACTTCTACTGAATAGTTAATTTGAGTTCTGCTATTTTTAATTAATAAGAGTGCTTTCTAAAAATAGCAATTCCTTCTCCAGGATCTTGATCTCATCTCTCTGAAGATATCAATTATGGATTTACTTTTTTCTTCTTTTGGCATTTCTTCCATCCACTGCATTCTGTTTCCTTTCTTTTTTACTTGTTGTTTCTTTTTCACCTGTCAGTGCCCCTCTTCTGCTTTAGATAGGACGCAAAATGCCTCAATTTGAACCCCAGCCAATTTGACTCCAAAGACCTTTCTTATGAGTAAAATAATTTGTGCAAGATATGATTATTCTAGCTTCTGGTTATTAAAGATCTACTAGAACCTATGAGTTTACATAGTACTTAGCATAGTACCTACTGTTCTCCAGGTAGTCAATATTTGTTGAATGCATATTTGTTTCCTATTCCCAAGAAGTATTTTCCTTTATTTTTCTTCTCTATTCAGTGTACTAGCATGGCTTGCCCAGAGCACCTGGTCACTCAATGAAAGCAAAGATACACTGACCCATGTATTGTCATCTGTGTTCCTTGACTTTTCTCTAGGCATCTACAGATCATCATTCTTATCTCGTTACAATACATTCCTGAAACAGGCTGGATAGACAGACTGATATATAGATGAGTAATGAAAGACAGCCTGCTGCTGCTGCTGCTAAGTCACTTCAGTCGTGTCCAACTCTGTGCGACCCCATGGACGGCAGCCCACAGGCTCCTCTGTCCCTGGGATTCTCCAGGCAAGAATACTGGAGTGGGTTGCCATTTCCTTCTCCAAATGAAAGACATGTAGACAGATAATTTGGATATAGATACTTGGGTCAGCTATGACTTTCTCTGTAACAATTTTATTTTTAAGATTATTTTTAAGATTTTTTGACATGGACCTATTTTAACATCTTAATTGAATTTGTTAAAATATTGCTTCTGTTTTATGATTTTTGGTCTCTTGGCACATGATATCTTAGTTGCCCGACCAGGAATCAAACCAGCCAACCCCTGCATTGGAAGGCATAGTCTTAACTACTGGATCGCCAGGCAAGTCCCCTATATCAACTACTTTTGATTTACTCCTGCTAAGAAATGCTTATAGCATACTCACTCTGATTTAACTAGGAGAACCCCTTCCTGCTCAAAATGAACTATAGCGACCATCTCTTGGGGTGGGTTATCTTTGCAGTTGGCTGCTCTGACACGTGTATACAAAGATTCTTATTAACCTTAACTTCAGAAGAGAAGCCTCATCCTTAAATTATAAATATGACACTTATATGGAGCCTCTAGCCCACTAATTCCCCACTAATGGTATATTTGTTTGTTTTCTTTTTTAGGGGTGAAGTGAAGTTTCCTTATTTTCTTTTAAAGACTTAATGAATGAGTAAAAATTAGGAAAGAACACCTAATTTTAAGCAGAATAGATCACATAAAACTATTCTAAAAGAAAATCAATTGGACAGTGTAAAAGAAAAACAATTTGAAAATAGAGAAAGAGGGAAAAGTAAAACCAGCAAAATCCTAATGAAGCAAGATCTGTAAAAACTTAAAAGGATAAAGTTTTATATATTGTTCTTTCTGAAGAAAACCATGGCTTGTGTGGAATGCCAGGTTGTCAAGAGATTTCTGATATACTAAAGAACAAGAATAGAAATAGAGGGGGGTGGGAAAGACGTTCAAGAGGGAGGGGATATATGTATACATAGAGCCGATTCACTTTGTTTTACGGCAGAAACTAACACAATGTTATAAAGCAATTATACTCCAATTAAAAGAGAAAAAAGAATAGAACTAGAAAGATAGCAGCCTTCTCAAAATATGGAAGGCTTTGCAACATGTATGTATTTAATCTGTGGCAATTACATTGTTGAGGATCTAATTGGGAACATCAAATTATGGAAACTATTACTTCTACTTTTATATCTTTGTAATGTGAAACAAGTTAATGTATACTTTACTCCTAGACACTTCAATAATCTTCTTCTTGAAGAGTTTTCTTCTTCACTTTTTTTTTGTTACAACAGCTTAGCTTAACTATTAAACTGTGCTGTCTGCTCCTGTAGGGTCAAGCTGTTTTCTAAATTGGTGTAGCCATCTCTTTGCAAATGGCCACAATTCTTAGTAGTGACATCTGCCAAGTTAATTAATAAAATGAAAAGGTAAAGAAAAATGTCAGAGAGCTATTTTCCTTTGAAAAGTTCAACATACATATTAAATCTCTCTCCTCTTTGTCCCAGAATTCCGTATAAGCTGGAATTACTGAGGTGTCTTCTCGGGTGTGCTCACTCAGTTGTGTCCAACTCTTTGCAACCCCATGGACTGCCAGGCCCCTCTATTACTGTTTATTGAGACATGAGTTTTGTTTAAAGTAAAAAGCGTAATTGTTTACTCCCCCACATCTGTACTTTTCAACAACAAGGCAAAGGCAGTGAAATGACAGCTAAGAATTTCCTGACTGTTCTTCTACTTCTTTCATCCTGTTACATATCCAGTATAGCTCAAATTTCATTGCACGAAATAAAAAGTGTGAATGTTTCCTGTTTGTCATTAGAATTGAAAGCCTTACTTGAGTTTATTTTACAAATTGGCTGCACAGGTGTTCTGTGACACATCGGTATAAATTCCCTCCACAATTACCTAATTTGCACACCACTTTGTTGTACCTTGATAAGCTAAGAAATACAACCATACAGACCATTGCTAATTATTCAAGAGAATTTCTAGTCTAAGTGGAACATTCATTTGAGGGCTTCCCTGGTAGCTCAGTGAGGAAAGAATCTGCCTACAATGCAGGAGACTTGAGTTCAATCCCTGGGTCCAGAAAACCCCCTGGAGAAGGGAACATTCATTTAAACTCAGTCATTACTTCAAGCAAACATCATTGAGGCTGCCTCTCTACATATTGCCAATCCACTAGACATCAACACTCAATAAAATCAGCCCAATTCAAAGTATAAAAGGCTGGGACAGGGTGGGGCAGGAAGTGGGAGAAAGGGGAGAAGGTTCTACTTTAACTTCTTTAAAATATAAAATGCACGTTTACCACTCGGGAGTTTTTTCAAATTGTCATTGTCTATTCAAAAGCAAACTTAGGGTTACCAAAAGGAAAAGGTAGGCGAGGGATAAATTGGGAGTTTGGAATTAACATATACATACTGCTGTATATAAGACAGACTTCCCTGGTAGTTCAGCTGGTAAAGAGTCCACATGCAATGCAGGTAAACCCTGGTTTCATTCCTGGGTCAAGAAGATCCCCTGGAGAAGGGATAGGCTACCCACTCCAGTGTTCTTGGGCTTCCCTGGTGGCTCTGACAGTAAAGACCACCCGCAATGTGGGAGACCTGGGTTTGATCCCTGGGTTGGGAAGATCCCCTGGAGTAGGGCATGGCAACCCACTCCAGTACTCTTGCCTGGAGAATTCCATGAACAGAGGACCCTGGTGGGCTATACAGTCCATAGGGTTGCAAAGAATAGGACATGACTGAGCAACTAAGCATAGCACAGCATATAGAAGAGAGATAATAAAATGGCAACCCACTCCAGTGCTACTGCCTGGAAAATTCCATGGATGGAGGAGCCTGGTAGGCTACAGTCCATGGGGTCGCAAAGAGTCGGACACGACTGAGCGACTTCACTTCACTTCTTCACTGTATAGCATAGGGAACTCTACTCAACATTCTGTAATAAACTGAATGGGAAAAGAATCTGAAAAAGAATGGATATATGTATAAAATGAAACATTTTACCATACACCTGAAACTAACACAACACTATAAATCAACTATAAAATAAAAATTTTAAAAATTGCCCTTATATGGCCTAAAAATTGTCATTCTATTGTCTTTTGTCAAAAACTGTCTAAATTCTATTTGTCAACACACTAATGCAAGGTGCCTACTCAATCTGTTCAACCATTCTAACCAACATGAGGGGAAAATATTTTACCTTCAAGGAAAGGGAAGGCCAGGAAATGAAAGACTTATTTACACAATGCAGACATAATATACATTTATTAAAGAAGAATTAAAGAGAGGTCTTCCCTGATAGCTCAGTTGGTAAAGAATCTGCCTGCAATTCAGGAGACCTGGGTTCGATCCCTGGGTTGGAAAGATCCCCTGGAGAAGGGAAAGGCTACTCACTCCAGTATTCTGGTCTGGAGAACTCCATGGGCTATAGTCCATGCAGTCACAAAGAGTCGGACACAACTGAGTGACTTTCACTTTCATTAAAGAGAGGAAGTATTTTTAAAAATTCATATTTGTACTAGACCTGTCTATGTGTACCATGATTTGGAGTCTTCAATGAAGACCTGATATTTTAATTACTTTATCATTAGCATATTTTGGTGGACTAAATTTAAAAAATGCACAGCATGGGGATCTCCCTGGTAGTCCAGTGGATAAGAATCTACCTACCAATGCAGGGGACACAGGATTGATCCCTAGTCTGGGAAGTCCAGCAGTGGCCACAGGACTGGAAACGGTCAGTTTTCATTCCAATCCCTAAGAAAGGCAATGCCAAAGAATGCTCAAACTACCGCACAATTGCACTCATCTCACATGCTAGTAAAGTAATGCTCAAAATTCTCCAAGCCAGGCTTCAGCAATACGTGAACCATGAACTTCCAGATGTTCAAGCTGGTTTTAGAAAAGGCAGAGGAACCAGAGATCAACTTGCCAATATCCACTGGATCATTGAAAAAGCAAGACAGTTCCAGAAAAACATCTATTTCTGCTTCATTGACTATGCCAAAGCCTTTGACTGTGTGGATCACAATAAACTGTGGAACATTCTGAGAGATGGGAATACCAGACCACCTGACCTGCCTCTTGAGAAATCTGTATATGGGTCAGGAAGCAACAGTTAGAACTGGACATGGAACAACAGACTGGTTCCAAATAGGAAAAGGAGTACGTCAAGGCCATATACTGTCACCCTGCTTATTTAACTTATATGCAGAGTATGCCATGAGAAACACTGGGCTGGATGAAGCACAAGCTGGAATCAAGATTGCCGGGAGAAGTATCAATAACCTCAGATACACAGATGACACCACTCTTATGGCAGAAAGTGAAGAAGACTAAAGAGCCTCTTGATGAAAGTGAAAGTGGAGAGTGAAAAAGTTGGCTTAAAGCTCAACATTCAGAAAACGAAGATCATGGCATCTGGTCCCATCACTTCATGGCAAACAGAGGGGGAAACAGTGAAAACAGTGGCTGACTTTATTTTTTTAGGCTCCAAAATCACTGTGGATGGTGACTGCAACCACGAAATTAAAAGATGTTTACTCCTTTGAAAGAAAGCTATGACCAACCTAGACAGCATATTCAAAAGCAGAGACATTACTTTGCCAACAAAGGTCTGTCTAGTTAAGGCTATGGTTTTTCCAGTAGTCATGTATGGATGTGAGAGTTGGATTATAAAGAAAGTTGAGCACCAAAGAACTGATGCTTTTGAACTGCGGTGAGGGAGAAGACTCGTGAGAGTCCCTTGGACTGCAAGGAGATCCAACCAGTCCAACCTAAAGGAAATCAGTCCTGAGTGTTCATTGGAAAGACTGATGTTGAAGCTGAAACTGCAATACTTAGGCCACCTCATTTGAAAAGACCCTGATGCTGGGAGGGATTGGGGGCAGGAGGGGAAGGGGACAACAGAGGATAAGATGGCTGGATGGCATCACCGAAATGGACATGAGTTTGGGTAAACTCCGGGAGTTGGTGATGGATAGGGAGGCCTGGTGTGCTACAGTCCATGGGGTCGCAAAGAGTCGGATACAACTGAGCGACTAAACTGAACTCGGAAGACCCCACATGCTGCAGGGCAACTAACTGTGCGCAGCAGCTACGAAAGCCTACACTCCCTACAGCCCACGCTCCGAAAGGAGAGAAGCTACTGCAATGAGAAGCCAGAGCACCATAACTAGAGAGTAGCCTCCACTTGCCACAACTAGAGAAAGTCCACATGCAGCAATGAAGACCCAATGCAGCCAAAACTAAATAAATAATAAATTTTAAAAGTACATAGCATGGTAACTAGACTTACTGTGGTGATCATTTTGAAAGGTATAGAAATATTAAATCACTATGTTGTGCACCAGTAACCAAAACAGCATTACAGGTCAATTGTATTTTAGAAACAAATTCACAGAAAAAGTGATCAGATTTGTGATTACCAGAAGTCAGGGGCGCATGGGGGGAGGAATTGGATGAAGGCAAAGGGTACAAACTTCCAATTATAACTGAGTACTACAGTTGCCAAGTTGCGTCTGACTCTTTGCCACCCTGGACTCTAGCCTACCAGGCTCCTCTGTCCATTTTTCAGGCAAGAATACTGGAGTGGGTTGCCATGCCCTCCTCCAGGGGATCTTCCTGACCCAGGGATCAAACCCATGCCTCCTGCATTAGCAGGCAGATTTTTTACTATTGAGTCACCGGGGAAGCCCCAGGAATGTACAGTACGGCATGATATATATAATTAGCATTATTATATATTATATACAAAAGATGCTAAAAGAATATATCCTAAGAGTTCTCATCTCAGTAGAAAAAAAGCTATTTTTTTCTATTTCTTTAATTTTGTGCCATATGTCAATCATAATTCAATAAAACTGGAAGAAGAAAAAAGAATCACAATACTAAAAGATCTATTTAAAAAGTTAAAACATTGATATATTAAGGAAAAAACACCATTAGGAAACATAAACACTCTCAATAAAATTTCACAAGCAAAAGGAAGACAATGGCACGTACATGCTATGAAGGATGACACATAGCAAAGAGGGAGCAAAATATTAACCAGGCAACGCTATCAACTCCAATTTTGAGGCTTTGGATAACTAATACATGTTGTTTTGTTTTGATTTAATGTGCCACTGCACACATTCACAGGTCCCTTAATCAAACAAATTCAGCATTTCCAGGACACCATCAAAGAATGTAAAAAGGAAGACAAAGGCAAAAAAAGCTCTCTGGTTGACTAAAAACTAAGCTTAAGCATATTACTCATAGCAGAGCATCCTGGTGCTAAATGAGAAACTCATTTCGTATCATCTTATAATTCTGACAAACATGCTTGATGGTGTCTCTAATTCAACACGGGAAATTATAATGGAGAATTAGGGCTAGAGAGACAGTAGTGAGAGGAACAATCAGAAAGTGAGGGAGGAGACAGGAAAGTACAAAACAGGAAAAAAAGTCCCAGCACTCTGAGATCCTTTAAAGTACAAAGGGACTATCACACATTAGCAATCCACCAAGGTTTCAAGGCCAGAGACCCTTGCCATCAGGAGATCCCCCTCCCCCAAGTCATTAAGGGAAGATTAAACTGTACTGTTACTCTACAAAGGCTAAGAAGTGTACCATAGGTTACCTCTTTAAGAGTTTTATAAAAAGCAGTTGTTCTGGGGACTTCTTCCGGCAGTCCAGTGGTTAAGGCTGTGCTTCCACTGCAGGGGACTCTGTTTTGACCCGATTGGGGAACTAAGACCCTGCATGCCACTAGGTACAGTAAAATTAAAAAAAAAAAAAAAAAGGCAGTTGTTCTATTTTATACTTTACACATAAATGGACTCTTCAATTATTTAGAAATTTCACTTATGAGAAACAAGGCTAGATAATGTTTTACTATGAGTAATCTGATGACAGTGAACTCTCTGAACTTGACTCACAGAATAATGGTCACCGACCTAATTTATAGCAGGAAGAAATACACTGATTTTTCCCCTATAGATCTGTTTTGATCTGATGCGTGCTACTCGCCCAGGCTCTACACCAATGGCATAAGCATGCAGCTAGGACTATTGAACACAACAATCCTAGAGAGCATGCTTGAAATCTGTTCCACCATTCCCACCTTCCAACTAGGTCATAGAAAGAAAACAGCAAAACTAGGAATTGCTATAGACTAGACTTGGGATGGGCGTTACCCCAAAGCAAGTCAGAGCAACTCCCTTTGGACATGGCAACACCTTTAAAATCACTTTTAGTGAAGTTCTCCTTTTAAATAATCTTTCTGAGCTTGGTCTCAAGATGTTTGGAAGATGACACAAAGAGAAAAATCAATAAATTCTAAATTTTGGTTTCAAAAACCTATTTTTTTTCCATTATAGAATTCAATACTTTAATACCCTTTTTATAAAACAACTTCAGTTTAAGATGTTCAGAATTGTCAGTGATAATTCCCAGTAATTTTAGAGTCAAATCATTTTTATTTAATTTTACATCCACCAACTAAATTCCAAAACTCTATTTCCCTTCAATTTGTTCCTTCATTCAACAAATATTTACTGAACATTGACTCTGCTAGGTACCCGCTTGGAAGCCAGGGGACTAGAGAGAACCCGTGTCCATGGCATTGTGTACATTTGGGGAATGAAACTGAATTAAATGCCATTCAGTTTCTTGGTGACTCTTTGAGACAGCTATAGACACTCTAGGGATGTCCAAATAAATAAAGTCTGGATTTATAATTTCATGTGACAAATAAATTTGAACATGATATTTGAAGGATATACTCTTGAATTGAGAATGTTTTGAACTGTGGTGTTGGAGAAGACTTCAGAGTCCCTTGGAATGCAAGATCAAACAAGTCAATCCTACCAGAAATCAGTCCTGAATATTCATTGGAAAGACTGATGCTGAAGCTGAAGCTCAAGCTCCAACACTTTCGCCACCTGATGCAAAGAACTGACTCACTGGAAACAACCTGAATGCTGGGAAAGATTGAAGGCAGGAGGATAAGGGGACAACAGAGAACAAGATGGTTGGAGGGCATTACCAACTCAATGGACATGAGTTTGAGCAAGCTCCAGGAGATGGTGAAGGACAGGGAGGCCTGACTTGCTACAGTCCATGGAGTCGCAAAGAGTTGGACCCGACTGAGCCACTGAAGAACAACTCTTCAATTATTCCACTACATTTTCCTACATATGAAATTATCCAATGTCCAAAGGTCTGAAGTCTATTTTTATTCTCGATGCTTTTCCTTCATATGAGCACAATGAACACCAAACTAAAATTTAAAGTTTCTCATCTCTTTCTCATCTCTTCGGGAAAGAGGAAAAAACTCATAAAGTAGTGAGATTATCTCAAGATCCCTTTTTCAGTACAAAAATTATGAACAAAAGATTGCAACCTAAGACTATATTTACCCAAGCTGAAACTAACCAATTCTGATGTTCAAAGGCTCCTAAGGCATTTCCTCTTCTCTATAAATGTGATTTCTGGGTAAAGGCTCTGTGCCTCATGAATACATTACTATATAAAGCATATGGACTACAAATTTAGAAAAACGTTAATTGAAGAATCACATTCGAATGCCCTTGTGCCACTTATCAATAGAGGTTTACTTCTCAGTCCAATTAAATATGCTAACATGAGTCTATTTTATCTCGGAGAAAAAAATGTGAGTGGAAAATGAATAAAAGGGACTTCCCTGGTGGTCCAGTGGTTAAGAATCTGCCTTGTAATGCAGGAGACACAGGTTCAACCCCTGGTCTGAGAAGATCCCATATGCCTCAGAGCAACTAAGCCCATCACCACAAGCACTGAGCCCTCACCCTAGAGCCTGTGGCTCTCCAACAAGCCACCGCAATGAGAAGCCCATGCACCACAACAAAGACCTAACGCAGCCAAAAATAAATACATTTTTTTAAAGAAGAAAATGAACTAGAGGATCAAACTTTAGATTCTCATCAAAATCTTGACATACTATGCCATTTTTAAATGAGACAGTAAGACAAAAATCACACTAATAGTTATTTGTATCATAATTTTTATCTATGTACCACTTTAATACAATTTTCAAGGTAACAGTATGATTTTCAAACTACTTTACCTGAAAACACAATTAGATTTTTTATAGAATCTATACTCCCCCATCATATTTTACAGGGTAGTAAGCTCTAAAGAAACTTTAGCTCACAGCATCAACTGCACACATCATTCCTTCATATACAGTTTTGAGGCCCTTAGCTGCTATCTGAGTAACTGAACGAATGAACTGTTTAATAAATGTTTGCTAAAAGGAAACAAGTCAACCACATTTCCATCTCTTCCACTGCTCAAGTCCTTAGTGATCCAGGATTGTTAACTGCTAACATATAAGTGGGATGGCAGCAAAGAATAAACATGAAGCATAAAGGAGTGACAAATATTACATTTGTTCCAAACAACAGCAACAAAACACCATAGAAGAAGGATGCTGCTGCTGCTGTTAAGTCACTTCAGTCGTGTCTGACTCTGTGTGACCCCATAGACGGCAGCCCACCAGCCTCCCCTGTCCCTGGGATTCTTCAGGCAAGAACACTGGAGTGGGTTGCCATTTCCTTCTCTAAGATAAAGGATGAGAAAGACATAAACCTTTCAGACAAGACAACCAAAATAACCTGCCGGAATACAATCTTAGAATCCATTTAATGAAAAGTATTATCCTCCTTGGGAATCTAAATCCAGGACTTGGGATCCCAATTTGAAAATGAAACAGAACAACACAGGGCTTACAGAAAGCCTTTTAGGATCTTACACTCAAGTCTATTCATTTCGTGTGTAAACTTCAAGCACCCCAAACTTTATCCACCTCTAAATAAAGTGGAGAAAAGGGGGGAAAACACATTTAGCTGTGTAATTCAAACAAGGAATTTCTTTCTTCCCATGTCATGTAATTAGTGAAGCTATGAAGCAAAATTTAACAAAAAAACAGAGATTCATGGTTAGGTAACATTTTAGACCTTTGACAAATTGCCTTCCCTTGATAGCCAATGGCATCCTTCCATTGATTCTTGACCATCTTTCCATGGTTAAGCGATGAAGTCAAAGTCAATTGTCTATAACCATGACATCAACTGAAAAGTAAGAAATTCAAACTAGTTGGGTTGATCCTGCAATAAGCATGTCAGCATTATGTGTACACACTTCTCAACTAAATCTGATAACACATCTTAAAATTAAGGGAGTCCCTTAATCTCAAGAGGCCAGACTGCATAAAAGGGCATTTCTTTGGTTACTCTAAAACATTTAAATCTGGGAATTCCCTGGCAGTCCAGTGCTTAGGACTCTGTGCTCCCAATGCAGGGCACATGGATTTGATCCATGGTCAGGGAACTAAGACCCTGCATGCCGCCTGGTGCAGCCAAATAAAAAAATAAATCAAAGTTACTTCAGGCAAAAAGACACCGTAAAAGTAAAATTATACATTTTATTCACTCATTCCATCAGCTGAGAATTGCTCTATTGTACAAATACAGTATTGTACAAAAAAATCACAAAATGTTACAAAATAAAAAAGTACAAACTGCATTACTTAATAAATACCACTAAAAGTAGTTAAAGTGGAAATGAGATAGATTTTAGGTTTAAAACATTGTTTGACCCAGCAAACCATACAAGCTCTGTATAGACATTTGTACTGTACATAATGCAGGGCAATCCTATTTTGCCTTGTGAAAGAATTTAAAAGGAAAAGACTATTAAGACAGTATTCTCCTGCTATAAATTAATTGCCAGGGTTGATTGGAGGCATTTATGCCATTAATTTTCAAATCTCTCAGTTGAATCCAAGAAACTATATATGAAGCAGGAGGCTTATCTTGTCACAAAGTTTTCTATCATGTTAAAAAATTCTTTTCAACAAAAAGACAAATATAAATAAGAACTGAGAGCACCAGACAATCTAAACATTAACTGGAGTACAGAATAATCACTCTGCCATCAGCAAACATCAGACTTTCATTCAAGTAATAGCTGGTACTATTCTTTAAAAAAAAAAAAATCTTCCCACAACCTCCCCTTAAGTATTTTCTCTTTAAAAGGTTGACCATTTCTAGAAAAATAATGATTTTCCAAACAACTAATCTGCCATCAAAACGGAATGGGCCAATTATCTGGTAACATGAAAGCATCAATAGCCATTTGAAATAATTATCTAAGAACTCTAAAATTCAAATCCAACAACATAAAATACTAAATCACAAACTCTGCTCAAAATAATAAACTTCATATAAAGCACTTCTCTGGATTTATGCCGGAAAGCTGTTTGCCAAAATGGAACACATCCTAGATGAAGGTACACCGATTGTTAAAAATGTTGTGCAAAAATACGTTTTTATAGAAAATAGATTACCAGGAATGAACAAATTTACACTGAGAAATCAGCTTGCAAATTAAGTAGTGCCAACTTTATACAGCAAATCATAAATAGCAGTAGGATCACCCAAAGCTACTATGAAACATCATTTAGGTGCCCAGCAACCTTCAGCTCTGAGGAGAAAACATTCAAAAAAATGATTAAGGCATTACACCTACAGTAAATCTACTAGAAAGTTTAAAAGTGCAATTACCCTGATTAAAGTTCATTTAACTCTCCAAACACAAATTAGGTATGCAATTTTCCCAGGGCGAGGGTCTCAGACACTTCAAGAGCATGCATTTTGCTCAATATACATTTTGGACAGGGATATGGCCATGGATTTGGCGAGTTCTTCATCGCGTTTTCTCTGCACTTGAGTCTGCCTGCACCAAGTGTCATACTCCGGGTTCGGATACGAGTGATCAAACACCGCGTCATAATGTCCATTACTGAGCCAACTGAGCCAAATGCTAGGCCTTAGGGAATCCTCCGGGCCCAAATAGTGAATCATGGTAGACACCGTGGGGCTCTCCAGCCTCCCTCCAGTAGTCAGATGGATATTCACATTCAGCATCTGCCCCATGGCCAGCAGTTCAGGGTACCCGGCCCACGCCCCGTCCTGCGCAGCAGCGATGATAAACTCCCCCACGTCGCCCTCAATCAAGGGGCTAAAGTGGTCGAGGTGGTCGGCGATGTAGTGCACCGTCTGTTCCCGTAGCTCCCGGTGCAGGCTCTGGTCCCCGTACACCGCCTTGCTGACCGCCCGGTAGAGGCAATTGCCGTCGGGAATGATGTGAAATCGGTACTTGTTCCTCTGCCGCAGGTACTTGTCCTGCCTCTCCACCTCCGCCAGGTACAGGGCCAGCTTCTCGTCCCTAGGATCCGACCTGGACACGATCACCGCCTCGGTCGCGCCGCCCGGGGCCGCCTCGCCGCTGCGGGCCGGGGCCGCCTCGGCCTCAGGGTCGGGCCGCCCCGGCTCTTCGGCGCCGGGAGCGTCGCGGCGGTCGCCAGCTCTGTCCCAGCCGCGGAGGTTCCTCTCTGCCGGGCGCT
This sequence comes from Bos indicus x Bos taurus, assembly GCF_003369695.1. Lineage (NCBI taxonomy): Eukaryota > Metazoa > Chordata > Mammalia > Artiodactyla > Bovidae > Bos > Bos indicus x Bos taurus. The sequence goes on from NC_040088.1 coordinate 58,982,950, forward strand.
CCTCGGCCCACGGGCCAGGGCCGGGCTCCGGGCTCCCCGGGGGCGGCGCGGGGCCGCGGTGCTTGGCGGCTGCCAGGGCCTGGCGGTGCTCGCTCAGTCGGAAGTTTCTGTCGGGCCCCTCGCGGGTCGCGTCCAGACCGGCAGGCTCCGGGCCGTCGGGCCTCAGCAGCTCCTCCAGAAGCCAGGCCGAGGAGCCCCGCCGCGGGGGAATCGGAGCGCCTGCTGCCGGGGCCAGGAGGAGGCAGCGGCCGCGTGGGGCGGCGGGCGCCGCGGCGCCGGGGTCCGGGCCGCGCAGCAGGAGCCGGTCGGCGCCCAGGGCCCGCACGGTGATCTGCGCCGTGGACGTGTAGTGCGGCGGCAGCGGCGGCTTGCAGGACCCGCCGGGCGGCCCGGCGGCGGCGGCTGAGGCGGGGGCGGCGGCCCCGGACACCATCTCGAAGCAGGAGGAGAAGGCGGGCATCTTGGCGGCGGGAGCGGCGGCGGCTTCGCGGGGCTCGGCGGCCGCGGCCGGCTGGCACTCACCGGTCTCGGGTTCCGGGGCGCCACCGGCGGGTCCCGGGGGCTGCAGAGAGACCTTGAACGAGGTGGCGGTGGCGGCGGCGGGCGGAGCGGCGGTTGCGGCCGTGGGACCCTGGCCCCCGGCTGGGTAGTGGGTGCAGACGCTGCTGTAGAGCTGCATGTCCCTGCCCGCCGCTCGGCCCCTTATAGGCGCGCCGAGCCCCGGTGAGGGGACACACCCTCCGGGCCCGGGGAAGGGGGCCGGCCGAGCGCGGTGACCCAGTGCCCCGAGAATAGAAATGACCGAAGGGTCGCCGGCGCGTCAGGAGCTGCAAATAGCGCCCGGGTCCCCGCCAAATTCCTGCTGCGCCACAGCGCGCGGTGGGGGCGGGGAAGGGACGCGCGCTCGACCCCTGCCGGCGCTAGCGGCCCGCAGACCCGGGACGCGTGCGCCCGCCGCCACTGCTCCGGCCCGCGGCGGCCGCTGAGGACTCACGGAGGTAGCCGCCCGCCCTGCTGGAGCGCGTCCCGCCGGCTAGCAGCACTGCAGGGCGCGCGGACGAGCCAGGAGGCGGGGCCGCGGTTGTTTACCTCAGGCAGCGCTGCCGCGTCACGTGCCTTCATTGGAATGTGCGGCTCGTCGCGGCGTCCCATTCAACCGCCGGGGCTCGCCCCACCCCCTCCGCCTCGCCCCGCCCCGTTCGGTGACGTCATGGGCGTGGCCCGCAGCGCGGGCGACGGGCGCGCGGGCGGGAGAGCGCGGAGGCTCGGAGGCCTGTGCAGCCGTAGCCGCTGCCCCACCTCAGTGTTAGTTTCTAGGCGCCGCGGTTTTCTGCGCTTCAGCAGTGGATCTTGGTGGGTTCGGGGCAGCTTGGGGCGGACAAGAATGCTGAAGGTGCGTTTCAAAAGAAGCTTCCGAGTTCTCTGCGGAGACAGCTGCCCTAAAACCTGCATGGCCTCTGCATGGTCGTTGCACCACTGCCATCTTTTTCACTCATCCCTGAGATAATATTGTTAACATAGTAGTGTGACGCCTCCCTTTCTCCCCAGCACCTTGCCGCCCTGCTAAACCGAAACCAACTTTTCTGCAGTCCTAACCCGTGTTGATAAGCAAATACAAGTCTTGGGTGAAATACCAAATGTCTAGCCGGGCCTCTTGAAAATAGGTGCAGCTGTTCACCGTAGGTCAGCGATAGAGGGTCGTGATGCATTGCAGGAATGTTGAAATTGAATAGAATGTTGAACATAGTTCTACCCTATTGTGTTAGATGTCCCTGTTTGTAAAGGAAAGCTATAATACTCATGATCAACTTGCATACTGACTGTGTAGCAGTGGGCAGCTCTTGCTATATTCTCAGCTTTGATCACATGCTAAACTGACAGACCCTAAATGTTCAGAGTGAACCTAAGAAGCTGTCTCACTGTTTCAGTGATGGGGAAATAGCTTATGTTATGGTATAAGCCTCCCCACTCCACTTACTCTTTTGTGAATCGTAGGTCCCGTGAATGAAAAGACTTACTTAGTCTTGATGGCTATTATAGTTACAAACCCAGCACAGAGCCTGGCACATCAGTTCAGTTCAGTCGCTCAGTCATGTCCGACTCTTTGCGACCCCATGAATCACAGCACGCCAGGCCTCTCTGTCCATCACAAACTCATGGCACATAGATGGAACTAATTAATATTTATTGCATGAGTTAATTAATGGAAGAGGAGTTCCCAAAACAGCCAAAAAGGCAGAATTACGATCCTGGTCTCCTGACCTCCAAGCCAGAGCTTCAGTTTGCCGTCGTGGGTGTGACTGACAGGATCCCAGCTGCCTTTGCCCAGGTCACTTGAACCTGTTAGGTAGGTCAACTGAAAGGAAAAACAACCACATAAAAGTCTAACCGTCTTTTCAGCTTCTGGTGACACCCCATTGGAAGCTTGTAGACCCCACTGGCTAACTAGAAAAAGGAAGTTACTTAAGTTTCATCGCTGATTTGGGGATTATTGTTATTCTACCTTTAGCCTTTGAGTAGCTGGCGTTCTGAAACAGAATACAAAACAATTAACAATAAAATAATCCCCCAAATCATATTTACTGAATAGCCAGTGTGCCTAGCAGAGCTAGCAAATAGGAGCGTGGAGGGAGATAAGGAAGCTTTTATTTATTTATTTATTTTTTTAATGTAAATCCTAAAGCAAGAATATGTTTTGAACAGACTGGAGTAAATACAGGGGGAGAAAATAAAGCTAGGTACCCAGAGGACAGGCTAGGTCCGATGTACCAAATTAGGAATGTCAAAAAATAAAATTCAATTAAGTAAATTTGATGATCTGATTGATTTTATTAAGCAATTCAGACTTATTCCATCAAGCAATGTCCCATCCAGCAGCTAGAAGCGTACTTCCACCTGTTGCAGAAAGTGCAAAGTTGTTATTGTTGTTGTTTTTAATAGGAAGAAGGGCGGAGTAAGGGAGTTCTTAGCAAAAAAAAGGATAATGAATTATTTTTAGGTCAGGGCTTTGGGGGTCAGAAGGGTCCTGTCATGGTTTTATCACACAGACTCCTGCTTCTTCCTCTGGGGAATGGAGATGACCTATATGACAGGTGACCTCATTGATACTAATCAGATCGTTCCAAACCAGTTGATTATGATTACGTTTTTTAAAAATGTTCATAGCTACTTCCTTTATTTATAAAATTTATTTATTTTATACTGTAGTATGGCTGATTTACAATGTTGTGTTAATTTCAGGTGTAGAGCGAAGTGACTCAGTTATATATGAACTGAGTTTTTTTCAGATTCTTTCCCCATATATGATTAAGATTACATAAGATTACATTTCAGCAGAACATTGAAACTGCAATTAAGTCTCAGTTTGTTGTAGTGGGGCCCATTTGGGGCTTTTTTTTTTTTTTTTTAACAGGAGCAAATTATCAACAGAGATGTGAAGATTCAAACCATCAGTGTATGTGAAGCATCTTTTTTTGTTTTTTGTTTTTTAGTTTGTGTGGAGATGATAGACAATATAATGAAGTACTTACTAGGTGGATGTAAGCACCAGTGTAGACTAACTTGGCTGTGCATGCATGCGTACAAAGTTGCTTCAGTAGTGTTCGACTCTTTGTGACCCTGTGGACTGTAGCCCACCAGGATCCTCTGTCCATGGGATTCTCCAGGCAAGAATAGTAGAGTGGGTTGCCATCTTCTCCTCTGGGATCTTCCCAACCTGGCAATTGAACCCACATCTGCCTGCATCTCCTGCATTGCAGGTGGATTCTTTACCCATTGAGCCACATGGGAAGCCCATGGTAGACTATACCACACTGCATATTCTTACAGTGAATATATGTCCACTCTGTGTCTAGGTCTGGAAAATCTTGCTGGAAGAGATGGTACTTCAGGAAACTCAAAGCAGGATGATTGCCAGCCTTGGAATGGGATTGTTTCTGTCCCTGGAGTGTAAGAAAAGGCAAGACCTTCCCTGTGACAGCAAAGAGATTAGGGTAGGAAAGTGTGTGTGTTTGGGGGGTGGGCAAATTCAGTTCCTTGATGTGCCATCTGAAAAGAATTCCTAATGATTGTCTTCTGGAAAAATCATCTGTTGAGCATATTTTGGTGCTGTGCAGAAGACTGGATGAAGTATAAACCAAAATTGCATAGTTATTGAACAGGCTAGAAAAGCAGGAAATTTCAGCAACTGTCCTTCAAAAGTTAGCAACAAGACAATCAATAGGTTAAAACAAAACCAAAAGGACAAGGCATTTAATCGATGAATATTTATTGAGCACCAGCTCTGCTCCCAGCATGGTGCCAATTACAGGGATTTCAGACACAGATTCTGTCCTGCGGCACAGGCCACAGAAACCTAACCCCCAAAGGCATCTTTCACAAATAGGACCCAATCTCAGCAAGTTTTTTGAAAATATATATCCCTAGATACCCCCATCTTGTAGCTGATTCCTTTAAAGACAAAAAATTCCCAACCTCTTCCCCTCCCACCAAATTAAAACTTTTAAACATGCAAACATTCATCCATTTATTCACTCATCAAATTATTATTTCTTTACAAACCTAATATCAAAAATGCACTTCAAAAAGAATAAAGTTGAAGGACTCATTCTTCTCAATTCCAAAACTTACCACAATGCTACAGTCATCAAAACCATGTAGTACAGGCGTAAAGATAAACATACAGATGGGTGAACTAGAACCGACAGTGCAGAAATAAGGTCAGATGCGTGCATGTCCACGTAAAGTCGCTTCAGTCATGTCCGACCCTTTGTGACCCTATGGGCTTTAGCTTGCCAGGTTCCTCTGTCCATTTGATTCTCTAGGCAAGATTACTGGAGTGGGTTGCCGTTTCCTCCTCCAAGGGATCTACCCAACCCAGGGACTGAACCCACGTTTCTTATGTCTCCTTCATTGGCAGGTGTTTTTTTTTTTTTTTTTTTACTAATAGTGCCACCTGCTGCTGCTACTGCTGCTAAGTCGCTTCAGTCATGTCCGACTCTGTGAGATCCCACAGACGGCAGCCCACCAGGCTCCCCTGTCCCTGGGATTCTCCAGACAACAACACTGGAGTGGGTTGCCATTTCCTTCTCCAATGCATTAAAGTGAAAAGTATAAGTGAAGTCGCTCAGTCATGTCCCACTCTTAGCGACCCCATGGACTGCAGCCTACCAGGCTCCTCTGTCCATGGGATTTTCCAGGCAAAAGTACTGGAGTGGGGTGTCATTGCCTTCTCCGAAAGGACACCATAGAGAAAGTGAAAAGACAAACTGAAGAATGGGAAACCATATTTACAAGTCATATATCTGATAGTAAGTGAAGTTGCTCAGTCGTGTCCGACTCTTTGCTACCCCATGGACTACCAGGCTCCTCTGTCCATGGGATTTTCCAGGCAATAGTACTGGAGTGGATTGCCATTTCCTTCACCAGCAGATCTTCCCGACCCAGGGATCGAACCTGGGTCTCCAGCATTGTAGACAGACGCTTTACCATCTGAGCCACCAGGGAAGTCTTTATATCTGATAAGGGACTTTGAAATATATAAAGAATGTATTTAAAAGTCTTATATAATTCAACAGTAGAAAGACAACCCAACTTTTAAATGGACACAGAATTTGTATAGATATTTCTTTAAGGAAGATATACAAGCAGCCTATAATGTATGAAAATATACTCAATATCATTAGTCATCAAGAAAATGCAAATCAAAACCCATAGTGAAGTCTACCAAATACCCACTAAGACAGCTGTAATAAAAAAAAAAAGACAATAGCAAGCACTGGTGAAAAATGTGGAGAAATTAGAATCCTATCCATTGCTTGTAGAACTTTTTTCTTTTTGGCAATGCCACATGAGGGATCTTAATTCCCTTATCAGGTTATTAGATGCATGCCCTCTGCATTAGAGGCAGGGAGTCTTAACCACTGGATCGCCAGGCAAGTCCTGCTTGTAGAATTTTAAACTATAACTTTGAAAACATTTTGAAAAGCAACTTGGCAATCCTCAGAAGGTTACACATAGAGTTACCATATGATCTGATAATTACACTGTTGGGTATATAACCACGGGAAATAAAAAATGTTATATCCACACAAAAACATATATGTCAATGTTCATAGTAACATCATTCATAATGGCCAAAAAGTAGAAACAACCCAGTTTCCATCAGCTAATGAATAGGTATATCCACACAATGAAATAGTATACAGCCATAAAAAGAATGAAGTACTGATCCATGCTGCAACATTGGTGAACCTTGAAAACATTATCATAAATGAAAGAAACCAGGCACGAAAGGCCACATATTGTGTAATTCCTTTTGTATGAAATACTCACAGAAGAACTATACAAAAAAGATCTTAATGACCTGGATAACCATGATGGTGTGATCCCTCACTTAGAGCCAGACATCCTGTAATGCGAAGTCAAGAGGGCCTTAGGAAGCATCACTATGAACAAAGCTAGTGGAGGTGATGGAATTCCAGCTGAGCTAATCCTAAAAGATGATGCTGTGAAAGTGCTGCACTCAATATTCCAACAAATTTGGAAAACTCAGCAGTGGCCACAAGATTAGAAAAGGTCAGTTTTCATTCCGAACCCAAAGAAAGGCAATGCCAAAGAATGTTCAAACTACTGCACAATTGCACTCATCTCACAAGCTAGTAAAGTATTGCGTGAAATTCTCCAAGCTAGACCTCAACAGTACATGACCTGAGAACTTTCAGATGTTCAAGCTGGATTTAGAAAAGGCAGAGGAACCAGAGGTCAAATTGCCAACATCCGTTGGATCATAGAAAAAGCAAGAAAATTCCAGAAAAACATCTACTTCTGCTTCATTGACTGCACTAAAGCCTTTGACTGTGTGGATCACAACAAACTGTGGAAAATTCTTAGATGGGAATTCCAGACCACTTTACCTGCCTCCTGAGGAACCTGTATGCAGGTCAAGAAGGAACAGTTAGAACCAGACACGGAACAACAGACTGGTTTAAAATTGGGAGAGGAGTACGTCAAGGCTGTAATTTGTTACCCTGATTATTTAACTTACATGCAGAATACATAATGCTAAATGCCAGTCTGGATGAAGCACGAACTAGAATCAAGATTTCTGAGAGAAATACCAATAACCTCAGATATGCATATGACACCACCCTTATGGCAGAAAGCAAAGAGGAACTAAAGAGCCTCTTGATGAAAGTGAAAGAGGAGAGTGAAAAAACTGGTGTAAAACTCAACATTCAAAAAACAAAGATCATGGCATCCAGTCCAATCACTTCATGGCAAATGTGAAGTGAAGTGAATTGTTATTCATTCAGTTGTGCCTGACTCTTTCCCACCCCATGGACTGCAGCCCACCAGGCTCCTCTGTCCATGGCATTTTGCAGGCAGGAATATTGGAGTGAGTAGCCGTTTCCTTCTCGAGGAGATCTTCCCGACCCAGGGATCAAACCTGGGTTTCATGGCAAATAGATGGGGAAACAATGGAAACAGTGACAGACTTTTTTTCCTGGGCTCCAAAATCACTGCAGATGGTGACTGCAGCTGTGAAATTAAAAGGTGTTTGCTCCTTGGAAGAAAAGCAATGACCAACCTAGACAGCATATTAAAAGGCAGAGACATTACTTTGCCAACAAAGGTCCATCTAGTCAAAGCTATGGTTTTTCCAGTAGTCATGTATGGATGTGAGAGTTGGACCATAAAGAAGACTGAGCACTGAAGAATTAATGCTTTTGAACTGTGGTGTTGGAGAAGTCTCTTGAGAGTCCCTTGGACTGAAAGGAGATCAAACCAGTCAATCCTAAATATTCATTTCAAGGATTGATGCTGAAGCTGAAGCTCCAATACTTTGGCCACCTGATGCAAAGAGCTTACTCATTAGAAAAGACCCTGATGCTGGGAAAGACTGAAGGTAGGAGCAGAAGAGGACAACTGAGAATAAGATGGTGGGATGGCATTACCGCCTTGATGTCATGAGTTTGAGCAAGCTCCGGGAGTTGGTGAAGGACAGGGAAGCCTGGCATGCTGCAGTTCATGGAGTCACAAAGAGTTGGACGCAACTGAGCAACTGAACAACAACAATGAAATGTCCAAAATAGGTAAATCTATAGAGACAGAAAATAGATTAGTGGTTGCCAGAGACTAGGGAGAAGGGGCAACAGGGAATCACTACCAATAGGAACAGATTTTTTTTTGGACTGATGAAAATGTTTAAAATTAGATTATGGTGGTGATTGCACAACTCTGTTTGCACTAGAAACCACTAAACATTTTTAAAGGATCAATTTTAGGGCATGTAAATTACATCTAAATGAAGCTGTTTAAAAAATAAAAACTAAAAAAACCTACTATGAGCTAGGTACTGTGCTAAGTGCTTGATATAAAAAGATTTTATAAATGTCTCAGCAGCAACAACACTTACTTTGTTACATTATTTCATAAATCATGGACATTTTATGTATCCTAATGATTTTTCTGGCAAATGCACAGTCCAGTCCAGTTGCAGTTCAGTCGCTCAGTCGTGTCTGACTCTTTGCGACCCTATGAATCACAGCATGCCAGGCCTCCCTGTCCATCACCAACTCCCGGAGTTCACTCAGACTCATGTGCATCGAGTTGGTGATGCCATCCAGCCATCTCATCCTCTGTTGTCCCCTTCTCCTCCTGCCCCCAATCCCTCCCAGCATCAGAGTCTTTTCCAATGAGTCAACTCTTCGCATGAGGTGGCCAAAGTATTGGAGTTTCAGCTTTAGCATCAGTCCTTCCAATGAACACCCAGGGCTGATCTCCTTTAGAATGGACTAGCTGGATCTCCTTGCAGTCCAAGGGACTCTCAAGAGTCTTCTCCAACACCACAGTTCAAAAGCATCAATTCTTCGGCACTCAGCTTTCTTCACAGTCCAACACTCACCTCCATACATGACCACTGGAAAAACCATAGCCTTGACTAGATGGACCTCTATTGGCAAAGTAATATCTCTGCTTTTCAATACAGCACTTAAGGATAATTGTTATATGATGTAAGGAGTTAAAACTTACTGAAACCAAATCATTTATGACCAAGTGAAAGGGATATTTGACAAGCTGGGCTAGTGAAACACTGCTTGAATTTATAATTTGATTTTTAAGCTTTTTATGTCATCATCATTATATAAAAATAATTTTACATTCTGTTTATTAAATACTTAATGAACATTAATATTGCATAAAACATATAGGAATATGCCCCAGTTTAACCATATATATATATGCTGAGTCACTTCAGTTGTGTCCGACTCTCTATGACCCTACAGAATGTAGTCTGCCAGGCTCCTCTGTCCGTGGGATTCTCCAGGCAATAATACTGGAGTGGGTTGCCATGCCCTCTTCCAGGGATCTTTCCAACCAGGGGATCGAGGCCATATCACTTATGTCTCCTGCATTAGCGTGCATGTTCTTTACCACTAGCGCTATCTGAGAAGCCCTTAACCATATATAGGACCAGTCAAACATAAAATATATAGTATGTTGTGGAAAAGATTCTGAAAACTGCCTGAGATACAGCAGGCTCTCACTGAATATTTTCTGAATATTGTCAAGTAAAAATGGAACATAAGCAGTAAAAGGCAAGCATCTTGGGAAGTATTGCGTGGGCTGATATATATTCATGCTATTTCAAGTTAGCAAATAAATAAATAAAGGACACAACTTCATGCAAACACCACAATATTTTCTTTCTTTAGCACATTTCCCACTGTTGACATGTCACAGTCTGGAAGTGAAATTTCCAGGCAAAAGTGAAAGTTCGTCTCAATTATTGAAACTTTATGGCTCTTCTGAAATATTTATTAGTCGCTGAAAATCCTATTATCTAAAAATATTATAACTCCAGGAAATATAAATTGATATAATTAGATCAGGTAATCAGAGGCTTTTGCTTTTTGAAGGAGAAAAATTTAGGACTAAGTGGAGCGAAAACTGGCAAGTATATATAATCATTGACTCCTAAATTTAGGCTTGGAAAAGGTGCAGGTCATTTTGATAAATAGCCCACAGTTTGCTTGGTGATTAGAATATGGTTCAACTCTCTACCCATGCAGTGGCATTTTTCATCTTGTGAATTCAGGGGACTATTGAAAGAAGGGAAAGAAAGAGCTGTCATTCTCATGGAAGTTCATATCACGTCATTTGGTCAGAATAATCAGTTTGTATACACAGTTTTGAATCATTCCAGCATGAAGGGGAGAAGCCCAAAACCCGAGGTTTCCCTGAAGTCCCTTCATCAGATTTGGCATTATGATAGGGAACGGTTGGTTAGACCCAAAGCAGTTTGTCCCATGCTCTGTTGCCTGCTTCTGGTTGCCTTAACTAGTATAATGATCAGATCTACTAATAATAACTAAGCCTGCTAGTTGCAGAAAGAGAAATAAAGCCTGTGACTCATGATATGGTTTGAGTGTTTGTGTTCCTCCAGAATTCACACATGAGAATCCCTGCAAAGACAATGGTATCAGGAAGTGGGGGGCTTGGAAAATGCTTAAATCACGTGGGTAGAGCCCCTAGGAATGGGATAAGTGTCTATAAAAGAAGCTCCAGAACTCCCTAACCCCTCTCACCTTTCGAGGACAAAACAAGATACCTGCCACCCAGAAAAGGGCCCCCAGGCATCCAGCCTCCAGAACCATGAGAAATCAATTTCTGTTGTTTATAAGCTACCCAGTCTGTGGTATTTTTTTAGAGCAGCCCCAACGGATTAAGACAGCCCCTGCTTATAAACGGCTTAACATAAAGTAAGGAAAACAAGACACCACACACACACACCAACGTGAAATAACAATGCAGTGTATGCAGTAATCTGTTGCCAAGGGTGGTTCTATTTCAACTCAGTAGGCTGGATGTATGCCAACATTTTCAATATCCAGTCCTCAGTGTTTACTTAGTAGTTAAATAGCTGTAAGCAAATGAACATGATAGTGTGGCTTACCACTCTGGAAACGAATGGGGAGAAGGGAGGTACCTTTTACACTGCTCTCCCTCTATATGGGTACAAGGCCGGGCTGAGCGACACACCCTTAATGACTAAGAGGTCAGTTGTAAAAATGCCCAGCTGTTATGTAACTATTTTGCCAAGACTTAAGAAAAGGAAAATATGGAGAGTAGAAATGAAGTTACTTCAAAATCAAGTTTTATTGTGCTTTAACTTACTATATTCAGAAAACTAAGATCATGGCATCCGGTCCCATCACTTCATGGCAAATAGATGGGGAAACAGTGGCTAACTTTATTTTTTTAGGCTCCAAAGTCACTGCAGATGGTGATTGCAGCCATGAGATTAAAAGACGCTTACTCCTTGGAAGGAAAGTTATGACCAACCTAGACAGCATATTAAAAAGTAGAGACATTACTTTGCCAACAAAGGTCCATCTAGTCAAAGCTATCGTTTTTCAAGTAGTCATGTATGGGTGTGAGTTAGACTATAAAGAAAGCTGAGCACCAAAGAATTGATGCTTTTGAACTGTGGTGTTGAAGAAGACTCTTGAGAGTCCCTTGGACTGCAAGAAGATCCAACCCGTCCATCCTAAAGGAAATCAGTCCTGAATATTCATTGGAAGGACTAATGTTGAAGCTGAAACTCTCGTACTTTGGCCACCTAATGGGAAGAACTGACTCATTTGAAAAAACTCTGATGCTGGGAAAGATCGAGGGCAGGAGGAGAAGGGGACGACAGAGGATGAGATGGTTGGATAGCATCACCAACTCAATAGACATGAGTTTGGGTAGGCTCCGGGAGTTGGTGATGGACAGGGAGGACTTGCATGCTGCAGTCCATGGGGTCGCAAAGAGTCGGACACAACTGAGTGACTGAACTGACTGACTGAACTTATTACATTCTTTTTTTTAATGTTCTTTTCCATTATGGTTTATCACAGGGTATTGAATACAGTTCCCTGTGCTGTCCAGTAGGACCTTGTTTTTTATCCATCCCATATATCATAGTTTACATCTGGTAATCCCAAATTCCCTGTCCTTTTTTCCTCTACCCTCCTCCTTGGCAATCTGTTCTCTGTATCTGTGAGTCTGTTTCTGTTTAATATGTTCATTTGTGCCATATTTTAGATTCTACATACAAGTGATATCATATGGTATTTGTCTTTCTCTTTCTCACTTACTTCACTTAGTATGGTAATCTCTATTTGCATCTATGTCACTGCAAAGTGCATTATTTCATTCTTTTATGGTTGAGTAGTATTCCATTGTATATGTATGTTGAAAAAAATAAAGTGATGCAAATGTATAAAATTTAAAGTGCGATTTCCTGCAGTGTCACAGAGAGCATCTTTGCACTCATATTTGCACTTTTATGTGAGGGGCAATTTCTTATACATATTTTAGAAGGTAATTCATGAGAAGGTTTACCAGCCTGAGGAGGTTGTGAATGTCATTGAATCTGATTTGTTTTGGAAATTATTGCATTAACAAAGTACCCTTTGTGACTCCAATTTCCCGTGAGACCCAGGAATAGCACTTATTGCATTTCTAAAGGCTGTCTCTATACCATATGCACACTTTCAGTGCAATTAGTGGTGCTAATAAGCAGACATTTTTGATTGAATGAATGGATGAATGAATAGAAACGAAATGAAAGAATTCATAGTTGACCTCAGCATTTGTACATTTGAGCTTCTTACTTGATTCTCCAGGAACATTTTTCAGCTTAAGAATTTCAGTCATCCAAGTTATAAAAATGACTGCTGTGAAGCCAATACATTTTTTTCAATATAAATACAGTTTTATGGGATTTTTATTTTGAAAATAATACATGCCCATTATAGAAAATTAGAATCTTTAAACAAACAAAAGGGAAAACATTTTTTAAAAATCTATCCACTGAAGAGACAACTCGTTAGCCAATTATATCTGCGGTTCTCAACTGGAGTGACTTGACAAGGTCTGCAGACATTTTTGGTTGTAATAACTAGAAAGGCCAGGGTGTGTGCATTGGGGGGGGGGGATGTGTTGTGGTGGTGCTGCTACTTGCATCTAGTGGGGAGATGCCAAGAATGCATCTAAATATTCTATAATACAGGACAGCCCCTGTAACAAATAATTATCTGGCCCCAAATGCCCATAGTACAAAGACTGACAAATCCTGATACACAGCACACACACACACACACACACAATTTTCAACAAAAATGGGATCATACCATAGACACCATGCTCTATCTATGGCATGATGACTAGGGGAAAAAAGGTATACTATTTTTTTTACTTGATATGTCAAAATATCTTTCATATTAAAAATATACTTCTACATTTTTCTCTAATAGCATTTTGATGTCAGCTATTCTTGTGTCTTTTAGAAATCGTATAGCATTCTCAGATAAAGGCTCTCTCTAAGTGCCAAATAGTATTTGCAACAGGTGGATTTGCTTTCCGTTAGCTGCTTAGTAACACCCTGGAATATGAAGACAACTCAAACAACTAAAGAATAGGAACTTTAAGGCCATTATTGCTTCTTCTGACTCTAGAATTTCAGTGAAAACTTTAATATTTATTCTTTACTGTGTCTCAAAGTGTGTCCGTTTTAGTTACCTTGTTGATACAGCCAGTTCATCTAGTAGCTGACTGCAAAGTGGTATGAACTTCTATGAGCGTGTATCTTCTTTTGTAGAGCACTTTAAGTCCTAGATTTCTCTAAGTAATGTCTTTCCCACTTTTTTTTTTTTTTCCACTACAACAAGAAATAGATTTTACATTGAGAACCAGGACACTACTGTATGTACGTATAACCAAAGCAAGTTTTGAAAAATAGCTTGACAACAATTTCCTAACAGTGCTGTGGTTAGGATTTAGTGCTTTCCCTGCTGGGCCAAGGTTCAGACCGTGTTAGGGGGAATAAGAATCCTTTTTTCCCATGTGGTGCAGTTGCCCTCCCCACAAAAACAAACCAAAAAAAAAAAAACCCTACTTACCTTTACTAAGTATATGCATTCTATTTTATGTACTGTTCTATTCCTCCTTTTAAAGGATTGTAACCCAAAATTCATTTCATGGCCCACCAATGGCTGTTGACTTGTAATTTGAAAACTGCTGCATTACGGCTTTAGTTTTACTCTGATTAACCATTGTATCACAGTTTAAGCCAACTCTTTTACATCAGCACATTTGCTGAGCAAATGGAATCATTGAAGAACAAAGAAATTTTTCATTCAGTAAGCTAGCCTATAATTTATGTTCTGAACCAGTACACTTTTGAGAAAGAAAGGGATCCCACTTAATAATTATTCCAGGCATTAGGGGTAAATCAGAAGTGTCCTAGACAAAATAACATGTGTGGTCAGCTATCAACTTTGACCGAAGAGAAAAATAGTTATTTTCGCATGCTTTCCTATTGTCTCCCACAGCCCTCATTCCTCTGTTATATCCATAAAAACCTAGGACCTCTGATACTTGGTGTAGGTATCTTACTATTTACTAATAGAAGCTAGAATTGGAAGCTCTGGATTCTACTCTCAACTTCACACCTAAATGACTTGGAGCAAATCATTACCTCTTTCTGGGCCTTCGTTATTTCATCTATAAGATGAGGGTTTAATGATCTCTGGGATTCCTTTTGATCTTAAAATTATATGATTTTATGCCATAGGAAATTATCTGAAAGCAGCTTTAAAAAAAAAGATTAAAGAGCATAAATGAGGTATCTGGATTATGTAAAATCCTAGCCTTCCCCCAAAATACAGTTTCTTCGAACATTTCAATACAAATGCTTGAGTAAGAATGCCTGGTTTGGATTAGAAATGTGAGCAACCAAATACATAACAGAATTGGAGGCCTCAAGAGAGTTTCTTCTTCTATCAACCCAGCCAAAGTTACACACACACACACACAAAATGATTGGTTAAGAGTCTAAGTTTCTTCAATGAAACACAGGAAAATAAGCAGAAAGAGTCTGTGATTGAAATAAATGATGCTAAGAGGTTAAGTGGAAAGTTAAACACATTGTCAACTCCACAGTTTTGTTAGGAGCACATCTTATTTGGATAAAGAGGTACAAACTATTATGTACAAAATAAGCTACAAGAATATATTGTACGACATGGGGAATAAAGCCAATATTCTCTAACTATAAATGGAGTGTAATGTTTAAAAATTGTGAATCACTATATTGAACAGCTGCAAGTTATATAATATTGTGCATCAACTGTACTTCAACTTAAAAAGTGCACACCTGTTTAAAATCAAAATTGCTGAATTAGCTAATAGTCATAATTGTGCATAAATCAAATGAGCTACAGCACACATACAGTATAGACAGCATTTGTCATATTTGTCACTGCCCAGCATCTTTTTCAAAAACATTCTTTTCTTTTTCTTTTGGTGCACGGCATGTAGGACCTGGCACGCTGCAATCCATGGAGTTGCAAAGAGTTGAATATGACTTGGTGACTGAACAACAATAACAAACGCAGGATTCTGGTTCCTTGACCAAAAACCAAGATCTTGGTTTCCCTGCTCCCTGCAGTGGAAGCACTAACCACTGGACCACCAAGGACATCCCTAAACACCTTTTTTTGACATTTCCTTCCTAGCTAGA
Source organism: Bos indicus x Bos taurus (assembly GCF_003369695.1). NCBI lineage: Eukaryota > Metazoa > Chordata > Mammalia > Artiodactyla > Bovidae > Bos > Bos indicus x Bos taurus. Next base: position 58,998,521 of record NC_040088.1, read on the forward strand.
AGCCTGGGTACATTCTCCCATCCTCACATGAAACCAGGATTGGACCTAGGCTGCAACATCAAACACACTCACAGGCTCAGGACTCGGGGTTACTGTTGAGCATGCACCGGGCGCTAGGCTAGGTGTTTTCTGTACACTGATCATTCCATACAGTTGTCTGTATTTCACAAAGGTGAAGCTGAAGCTCAGATTAAAGGTGGCAGGGTCTGCTAATTGTCCCCCAATATCCAGTTTTCCTTCTCCTTTTATTTTTGACTGTACCACGTGGCTTATGGGATCATAGTTCCCTGACCAGACATTGAACCCAGGCCCACAGCAGCGAAAGCACCAAGTCCTAACCACTAGACCACCAGGGAACTCCCTCTTTCTCCTTTTAATACTAGAACCTCCTGAGTTTAGGTGAGTATATGACTAACCAACCAAAGACTACAGTTCTCAGCTTCCCTTGCAGCTAAGTATGGCCAAATGATTCTGTAATGGCCAATGGGCTGTGACTAGAATTGATGTGAGTACCTGGTAGGGCCTGCCTTTTAAAGGAAAACCTTGCACTGCCCTGCATTTCCCCCATTCCCAGCAGGCAGAAGCACAGATGCAGTGTTGAGTCAGCTTCTACAATACGGGTAAGCCCACACCTTATGGCATGGCAAATCCCGAGTCCTCCAATGACCACATGAAGCTGCCTACCAGCTTGGACTTTTAAGTAAGAGAGAAAAACATGGTAATGTGTTTTATTCAAGCCACTATTATTTTGATCTCTATGAAAGCAGTTAAACCAGTATTTTAACTAATACGTTGACTTGTTGGAGATCACCCAGCCCAACGTGGCAGACCTGAGAGTTGCTTTACAACTTCTTCCACTGTCTCATCTCCTGACATACACTTCGACAAGGTCCTTACTAACAGAGAATGTTATTTTTGCTCTTGATGTTCTTGTGTATACCAAGAGCTCAATAAATATTTGAAAATTGGAGTTCATTCTGACAATTTTATGTCCTTATTTAGTGAAGAACCAAAGCTACGTTTCTTCTGATGTTGAACGCGATCTATCTCCATCATGATGAATGTTACACTTTAAAAAAAAAAAAGTTGGGCTCTGCTTATGCTCTGTTTTGAGGTTCTGACTCATTTTCTTTGGAACATAAAACTATTTGAAGGATGTTAAATTTACTGATTGTTTTCAAGTGCAGTGTTCTCTGAGCACGTTCTTCCCGTACCTTGAGCAGATGCCTACCATCTTGCCATTTTTAGGTAGCTCTTCCTATTCATACTAAAAATAGGAACATGTACAGCTAATATTAAGCCAATAGCTACTGCTATGGTCATATGAAAGTGAAAGTGAAGTTGCTCAGTCATGTCCAACTCTTTGTGACCCCATGGACTCTAGTCCTCCAAGCTCCTCCATCCATGGGATTTTCCAGGCAAGAGTACTGGAGTGGGTTGCCATTTCCTTCTCCAGAGGATCTTCCTGATGCAGTCAAACCCAGGTCTCCCACATTGTAGGCAGACTCTTTACCATCTGAGTCACCAGGGAACCCTTCATACTGGTTAGTAATAAAATATTGAAATAGTTCCATATTCCTTGAGAAGCAGCCAACAACCTCTGACCTCCAAGGTTTCCCAGCTGCTCTAGCATCTAGCACTCACCCCCACCCCTAGAAACCAGCAAGGAGCCTCCAGCTCTGTGCTCTGAATCTTCTGTAATTAATTGGTACTTACTTATATCCTTTGGCTAGTAAATATTTTTAATGTCACTTCTGGGAGGATGTCCAGACTATGGCTGGCAAAGTAACTTCATGATAGTTTCTGTAATTTCATTTCAAAAAAGTCTTTGAGAAAAATCTCAGTATAAAGATGCTACCCTCATGACAGTTTTATGTCTTCTCAAATCTTTATGTATACTTCCACCCAAGACACACATTTTTAACATTCTTCGAAGGCCTTCCCATGAAATCTCCACTTACCAGTTACACAGACGCACAATTATTATACTTATATAAAACTGCACTATAGAGAAATAAAAAATAATTCAAACTTATTCAAAACTACTCTGTAGGGACTTCCCTGGTGGTCCAGTGACTGAGACTCCGTGATCTAAATGCAGGGGACCCAGGTTCGATCCCTGGGCAGGGAACTAGATCCCACTTGCTGCAGCAAAAAATGGAAGATCCTGCATGCCACAACTAAGACCCAGCACAGCCACGTGAGTAAATATATTTTTAGAAACTTGGGTTAGATCCCTGAGTTGGGAAGATCCCCCTGGAGAAGGAAATGGCAACCCACTCCAGAATTCTTGCCTGGAAAATTCCATGGACAGAGGAGCCTGGCAGGCTGCAGTCCATGGGGCAGAAAAGAGTCAGACATGACTGAGCGACTACGCACAACCACTCTGTAGTTTAACCACTTTTCCCAAGTAAGTTTATGTTCTCAAAATGAAAAGTCTCCTCTTGGTTTATGTTTTCTTTTTTTTTTGGTTTATGTTTTCAAATTGTGTTCTCTGAAGCTGGGGTCCATTTTTCACATAAAGCCGCACTGGCACTGGTGATTCTGGAACAAAGCCCTACTTAAGTAAACTAAAATGTGTTTCTCCTTTTCAGTTTCTGACAATTAAAATAAAATGTATATAGCTTTTACTGTCAGCCACAGTCATCTTACTTGAAAATACATTAGAGTGTATGGTATAAAACATTTAGTATACTATCTGGTATGTTATCAACACAATAAATAATAGCAATCATTATTGTTGTTATTGTTGTCATTTTTTATTATATCTCTAAACTTCGAATCTCATCCTGTTACCCTCCTCTGCTTAAGATCCTGTGCAGCTCCCCATGGCTTGGTGGTCAAAGTCTCGGATTCCTTTTCAGCCCTCACCTCCCAGCACTTTTGATTTGTCTTCCGTTTATCCTCCAATCATAGGAAATGGCAGTAAATTCCCAAATTGAACTCTTTCTCTCTTTCATTTCCAGGCTTTTGCCCATACTGCTCCCTTTGCTGAACACTGCATCTGGGTCACTCGAATTCACCCACGAGGTCTCTGTTTAGACGATGCTTGTTCCAGACAGGTCTGTGTACCATTCGGTTACTTGCCCGTTTCCTGAATTACAAGCTTTATGAAGCTTAGGCAATGCTCAGTTCCTTTTCCTGGTTAATATGCATCTGCTGCTGCTTCTTAGTTGCTTCAGTCGTGTCCGACTCTGTGCGACCCCAGAGACAGCAGCCCACCAGGCTCCCCCGTCCCTGGGATTCTCCAGGCAAGAACACTGGAGTGGGTTGCCATTTCCTTCTCCAATGCATGAAAGTGAAAAGTGAAAGTGAAGTCGCTCAGTCATGTCCGACTCTTCATGAGCCCATGGACTGCAGCACATCAGGCTCCTCCGTCCATGGGATTTTCCAGGCAAGAGTGCTGGAGTGGGGTGCCATTGCCTTCCTTTCTCTATTAATCAACAAACTTTTTTGCGTATAAAAAATGCCCAGGGTATGACTGAATTATACTATTTTTTTAAGAGATGATCCATATTTAATCTACCACTTCCCTAAATGTCATAATTAGAGTGTCTTTAATTAATGTTGGTGTCGGTATATTTTTCATTCAAGGAACCTGTAATCACATCTATCATACCATAAGAGAGAGATAAGTAATTCATATGTACATTTAGAACTAAAAGAGGTAGATAATTCTTACACCTTAAAATATATACTAATAATTAGTGTAATTAATTGCATCACATTTAATTAAGAATATTCTTTTAATTTACTTATATATGCCATGATACCTAGTTATATTTCTACTCTTGAGTGGAAAAATTATTCTGTATTCTTGATGAAAACAATGTGATCAACCTTAAATAATGATCCAATTCAAAATGAATGCCTGAAAATGAGAGAGGGTGCTTTCAGCCTTCTGAATATTTTCTTGATCCAAATGTCCAGAACCTTTTCTCAAATAGAAAGTTGAATACATTTCTTGTTACAAATCGAGGAGAGTTGCTGTATTTAGACAACGGTAGGCTTCTTATTGGGTAGACTACAAGGAGATCAAACTGGTCAATCCTAAAGGAAATCAATCCTGAATACTCATCGGAAGGACCGATGCTGAAGTCCAATTCTTTGGCCACCTGACGCAAATAACTGACTCATTGGAAAAGACTCTGATGCTGGGAAAGATTGAAGGCAGGAGGAGAAGGGGAAGACAGAAGCTGAGATGGTTGGATGGCCTCACTGACTCGATGGACGTGAGTTTGAACAAGCTCCCGGAGTTGGTGATGTACAGGGAAGCCTGACATGCTGCAGTCCATGGGGTTGCAGAGTCGGACACTGAGTTACTGAACTGAACTAAACTGAGGCTTTCCCCCTGAGCTGTGAGATCACGTTTTCTGAAGGAAACAAAGGATTAGAGGAGACAAATTTACCAGAACTACTTTTTTTTTTTTTTTTGTGGGAAAAGACATACAATGAAGTGAGAATGTATTATTAGACTGCCTACTAGAAAAAAAAAAATAGGGAGGTTGTAACTAAAGATGGTCAAGTTTAAGGAGAATCAGATCTGTTGAGGTAACCTTGAATTGAACTGAGTTTCCAAGAATAAGGAGTGGTCAAAGAATGTTAAGTGAAAAGACAACCCACAGAATGAAAGAAAATATTTGCAAATCCCGTATCTGATAAGGGGCTTCTCTATAATCTGTAAAGACCTCTTGTTGTTTAGTCAGTCACTTGTGCCCGACTCTTTGCGACCCCATGGACTGTAGCCTGCCAGGCTCCTCAGTCCATGGCATTTGCCAGGCAAGAATACTGGGGTGGATTGCTATACCCTCCTCCCGGGGAGCTCCCTGACCCAGGGTTGGAACCCCAGTCTCCTGAATTGGCAGGTGGATTCCTTATCTCTGAGCCACCAGGGAAGCCCATAAAGACCTCTTCTATGCAACAATAAAAAAGACAACCTAATTTTAAAAATAAGCAAAGGGTTTTAATAAACATTTCTCCAAAGGAAATGTCAGCACATGAAATGATACTCAACACTATTGTCTTTAAGGAAGTGTAAATTAAAACCACAATTAGATATGAGACTTCCCTGGTGATCCAGTGGTTAGGGCTCTGCATTTGAACTGCAGGCGGCATGAGTTCCATCCCTTTTGGGGGAACTAGGATTGCATGTGAAAGCAAACAAAAATTAAAAAGAAAATCACTGAACAATCTTTAATCAAAATAAACACCAATCCATAGAGACAGAAAGTAGATTAGTGGTTGCCTAGGTCTTGGGGGACAGCAGGGTGGGGATGCGGAGAGATGGGGAAGTGGGAGTTCCTGCTGTTGGGTACAAGGTTTCTTTGGGAGTGGTGACAACGTTCTAAAATTAGATTACAGTGATGGTTGCACAACTTTGTAAATATATTTTTAATATATATTAAATATATATATTTATTTAAACACTGAATGCATGCTTTAAACTGGTGAATTGCATCGCATGTGAATTATATCTCAATAAAGCTGCTGAAGGAGAATGAATTACTTGGCATTTTATCAACACAGTTTTCAACCTTTTACTTCCTCAAAATGGCCTCAGTTCCTTAATTTGCCATAATTCTTGAGTAAAAGCGTGTCCCTTGTACCTGTGTAAATTGAGTTTGAGCATTTTCCGTTTTTCTTGTAAAAAAAAAATAAAATAACTAAATTGGCATTCTGCATCTTCCTCTTTCTGATGTCAGGGATTGCTGGTCTAAAACTGAGAGCTTAAATGAAACAATCTCCCCCGAGATATTTGAGTAATCCTCCAAGTTGAAAAAAGCTATTCTTGTTATCCCGTGAGACTTTCTAACCTACACTATTCTAAATTTGCTCATACTGCAAAACTTCTACCGTCACTCTGTAAATCTCACTCATGTAAAGATTTATCACTCACTGAAATAGCTTCTGGTTAAACATTTTTGGATTGCTAAGTTTATTTTTTCAAAAAGTTGGAAAGCAGTCCTCCTTCGCATTTCAGGCACTCATGAGTCTCCAGGGCTAAGAAAATGAGAACAGGAAAAACAATCTCTAAATACTTTGTGGAAAATAATAACTTTTCTTTTTCTGTAGGGCTTGTTTTGTGCTTTTACTTTTTCTTTCTTTTTTCCAGAGAGAAATTCCCTCTGTCTCTGGCTCTGTAAGTGAGATCAGAGCTTCAAAAATACCACCCTGTATTATTTACTTGGACACTTTCTCAGAAGAGGATTAACTTCAGGAAGAGTTTGGAAGGTTACAAATGTCTCAGAGAGATGCAAGATGAGTCAATACATGTTGCTAAAACTGTGGTCCCTTCACTACAACATTAGGGATATTGAATTTCTTTGCAACTTGGCTGTCATGAACATATATATTGATTTGTTTAATGGAGTCTTTGTGAGTATGATAGTAGGACCTGGGCAGAATGCTCTTAGTTGGTTGTCAATCAACCTATCAGTCGTTATTTGATACTTGGGGCGGGGGCGGGGGGGGGAACCACTAGTCTCAAGAAGCAAAGTTTTAAGTACATAGAAATTTTTGCATTACTCCTGAAAAGCCATCTAGGAAGAAAGCAACTCCCCACTGGATCTCTGTTTACTCAATAATAAGCCAAGATCAAAGGACTTTTTTTTATTATTAAAAAACAGATTAAAAAAAAAACACAAAAATAAAACCTGGGACTACCACCATGATAGTCCAGTAGTTAAGACGCCATGCTTCCACTGCAGTGGGAATGGGTTTGATCCCTAGTAGGGGAATTAAGATCCCGCACAAAACTCAGCGGCAGCCAAAAAAAAAAAAAAACCTTATTTGGGGAGCCCACCTCTCCTCAAGCCATCACTTGAGAAATTTGCTGATTACCTGCACATCAAGAAATACCATTTTTAACAAAACTCTTTTGAATAAAACCACATACTAATGACTAACATTATTGAACCCTCAATACATTCCAGGCTCTGTTTAATAAGAATATTCCATTTTATGAGATAAGCACTATTATTTATACCACTTTACAGATTAGAAAATTAAGGTACAGAGTATACAATAAGTGGCAAGAGAGAGGTTTGAACCTTAGGCAGTCCCACTCCAGAGCAAGCACTCTTTATTGTTGTGACATATTGCTCCCAGGTCCAAGGTTTTCCTGAGGAGAAGGGAAACTCCATTCACTCTCATGAGTAGATCTTTGTGATGAAGATGACTCTAATTAGCATTGATCCTGAAGCTCTTTGGGTGATTTTAGAATGAAGTTTCAGGACCCATCTGAAAACCTTATCCAAACTGAAAAAGGAGTGTGTCAGCTGAATCAGATCAGCAATTGTTGTGTTAGTTGCTCAGTCATGTCCAGCTCTTTGCAACCCCATGGACTGTAGCCCACCAGGTTCCTCTGTCTTTGGAATTCTTGAGGCAAGAATAATGGAGTGGGTAGCCATTCCGTTCTCCAGGGCATCTTCCCAACCCAGGGATTGACCTCGGGTCTCCTGCATTGCAGGAAGATTCATTACTGTTAGAGTCACCAGGGAAGCCCCAGTTAATCAGATCAGCAATTAATTAAGTAAATAGAGTGATGATCTTTGACACGAGTAGAAAGGAGGCTCCAAATATATAAAGTTCTTAAATAGTATCTTACTTTAAAGAGTAACTTTAAGTTTATGCCACTAAAGACTGGAGTTTTCCATCCAAGACCATCCGAAGAAAAACTATAATGCCTTCAACACCTTGGGATCCAGTTGGAAGCAATCACTTAACTCAGATATGTTTCATAACTTCAAAGTAGTTTATTATATTTCTCCTTATTTTATAACATATCTAAGAGCTCTACATATTTAAGACATGCTTAAAACCATAGGCAAATAATAATAAAACTGAGAATAGAGATTCTGACCTATTGAGACATTGGTGTTACTAAAATTTGTGACATAATCAGTGGTCCCCAACAGGAGTCCAGGAGCATAATAATGGGAAATTAGAGCTATTTCTAATGTTTTTGAAAGATGAGTAAAAATCATAATTTCATAAGGTTACACAAATTAGTTAAATATCAGTTTCTTTGCTTTTCATTGTAATATATTGCTTGTAATATAACATGTAATATAACAGTGTGCTTATTGCTTTGGTAAGTCACTAGACAGCTTATTAAAAAGAAGAGACATTACTTTGCCAGCAAAGGTCCATATAGTCAAAGCTATGGTTTTCCCAGTAGTCATAAATGGATGTGAAAGTTGGACCATAAGAAGGCTGATCACCAATGAATTGATCTTTTGAATTGTGGTGTTGGAGAAACTCTTGAGAGTCCCTTGGACAACAAGGAGATCAAACTAGTCAATCCTAAAGGAAATCAACCTGAATATTCATTGGAAGGACTGATGAAGCTCCAATATTTTGGCCACCTGTTGTGAAGAGCTGACTCCTTGGAAAAGACTCTGATGCTGGGAAAGATTGATGGCAAGAGGAGAAGGGGGTAACAGAGGATGAGATGGTTGGATGGCATCACTGACTGAATGAATATGAGTTTAAGCAAACTCCAGGACATAGTGAAGGACAGGGAAGCCTGGCGTGCTGTAGTTCATGGGGTCGGTCTCAAAGAGTTGGACCTGACTTGGCAACTGAACAACAACAAAAAGTCACTGTGAGCTCTCCACAAAGGGCTTGTTTCATTCATCTATCTTGGGATAGTTCTCAGTACATGCCTGGCACATGGGAGGAAGTAAACAGTTATTTAGTCGAATGACTAAACGTCAACAGAAGCTCTGATTGGCTGCTGATGACATCATAGGGATTCCTGAGATTTATTAGATGGAGCAGATGGTTACCAGTGTGTTCCAACCTGCTAGAGTTTTAACAACCCAAATTTTATCAACCTAACACATAATTAACATCATGCGTAAGTACAGAGTGACTGCTAAATTTTAGTGAGCAATAAGAAGAGTGAATAGTGCTGAAATGTCTGTGTATTACTTAAAGTATTGTTTGTTGGTATCAACATTTTTGCTTATTCGAAGTACATTATTGGTCTGTGCAGTTTTTATACTATCAACTCTTTGATAATGATTTTTATCTGATAAATGTGTGGCTCAATTTTGCAAGAGGAAAAAGGAGATAGAAAGTTGCAATTGATGCTTTCCCAATATATGTGATTTGGTCAGATGGACTCTCTCAAAGGACTGCAAACCATTGGAGAAGATAATAAAAGAAATTACCATGGATGGAAAAGAGATGGGAAAAAATCTATATAGATATATATTTCTGAGCCTGCTGGTCATGGCTAACACTTTCTGAACTGTGTGTTAGACTGGCCACAAGACTTGGACTGCGGTCTTGATTTAGGAAGCATTCCCCACCTCCCACTACTTCTCCACCACCTTTCCTGTCCCCTCCACCCCTAACTGTCCCATTGCTCTGCAGCCTAACTTCCGACCTGAACCCTGCTTTACTCAGGTTCTCCAAAGTGCAGTCATAAATAATAAAGAGAAACCTTGTTTCCTGTGGCCATTATTCACGGTGGGATGAACAAACCTAAGAGAGAGGAAGGTGACTGGCTGACTGGAAAGGCAGGATGCCAGCATTCCTGTATCCTCTCACTCAATACCTTCGACAGTTCCTTTCTTAATCACCCAATATAATTTGCACTGCTCTTTCAAGCTCTAAATACTTAAATTTTGAGCCTCAATCTCCAAACCACAAAGTGATGCAAACTTGAATTTGGAGGAAAGGACCCTGCTTTGAGAACAAGACATGGATTTACTTTCTTCTTTGTAGCCTACATTTTCCAATTTATTATTATCTAATAAATCTCAGGAATCCCTATGATGTATTTCCCAAATACTGAAATAGATAGGTATTGCTTTTGTAATTAGAGAGCAAAACAATAAAGCAATAAAGAATGTAGGGGGATGGGGAAATAAGAAAACATCGTCACAGCTGTTGATGGGAACAAGTTGAAATCCAAACTTCAGGGGATGAATTTTATTACCGCTAAGAGTAATGTTAGGATAAGAGTAAGTATGGTTTATGACATGGTTTTATAACATCTTCCAGTGTATGTTGTTAGTTCTTCCTTCCCACAGGCTGATGACTACCTAACTGCTGAATTCCTCTCTTCTAGGAGAGATGGGAGGAACACAGTGAATATGAGTCTACTCCTGATCCCCACCCTCCAACCTTCATTCATATAATATGCAAATATTGAGCATCTACTGTAGTCCAGAGAAAGCCTAGGTACTTTGAATATAAGAGAGGGTAGCATAGGTCTCTGTCCTCTGGAAGCCTGCTGTCTAGTTGAGGAGATAAGAGAAAATGTAAGCAGATAAAATAATTGAAACATTGGGTCCATGCTGTGCGGAGTCAGTTCCTTCTAGCGGAAGACCACCTGTGGCTGAACAAGTTGGTTTATTACTCATCGCAGCCAGGAGAACACACACTGCATGGAGTCACGAGGCATTTCTGTGAGAGGGTGTTAGAACCTGGTTGGAAGAACCCAGCTGGGTGACTTCTGGGAGGGTCTAAGGAAGTGGGGCTTCACTCCACATTGGATGCTTCCAGAAGGCAGAGGCATTTCTCTGCCTGGTACAGACACAACCATCATTCATTCAGTAGGGAAATGAGTGTTTTCTATTCTGTGGCTTGTACAGTGGCCTAGCTTTGTCTGTGCTGAGACAGAATGAAGAAATGGTCTTGTTTTGTTTCATTCATTCATCATTCATCAGAGTGATGCTTTGTTTCACTTATTCATCAGAGTGGCCTTGTCTGAGTTTGATATTCCTCAAGACTGCTTATAATCTAAGAGCAGAATAACTTGGCTGGGCTGTGAATGCCAGGACAGTGTCTGGATGTCGATGGTTTCCCATTTTTGTTTTGTTTTTTTCTGTCTCAAGGGCAACAGCCGACCACAGGGGAGAAAACCATATTTGGGTGGGGTGTTCAGGGATTACTAATAATCTTCCCCTGAATTGTATCATGAGGAATCCTTAGAAAGGCTTCTAAGAAAACACATTAATCAGTCAAACAACTAGATATCACTTTGTCTCGTGTAGAAAGAGAAGTGTATGTATGTTTGTAAAACGTTCTGGGCTAGGTGATTTTAAAGTCCATTTCTCTCAGCCTGTCTGTGGTATTCTCCCCTGGCAAGACACTTCATGTATGTTTAGTGATGGAGTAGTTACCCTGCAGACCTGATTAGTAAGTAGTTTTGAGGATCATCTGTTTATAGTTAACAGTAAGATGGGCATAAGACACTCCAAATACACAGAGGCAAGTTCCAGGTGTCTGACTCCATCTGAAGACAGCTATGATATTCACTGAGGCTTAAACAATAGTATCAAACATGGTTAAAAAAACATAATGAAGTATTGTTTTTCCTTCAGTGCCCTCACCCTCCTTAAATTCACTGCCTTCTCAGCTTTCTATTTTTATTAGAAAAACTATGTTAGGAAGATGTTTGTGCTTCGTGAATGCTGTATCAAGTGCCATGGCAACCACTTGCTCTTAGTCAAGCATTTTGTCTAGATTATACATTTAGAAAATTTTTTAAATGATGCTTAATATGATGGGTGTAGCTCAGTAGTAACTTTAGTCATGGAATTCTTGTTCAGAGAGACAGACAGTTCAAAATTCAGTGAGAGGTGCGTGGAAGATACGGACCTGACTGGTGTTTTTCACTAACAATGGAATATATACAAGCGCTCTCTTGTTGGCAGATAAGTTTTCCATCACCACCACACAAGTGTCTGCAAGTATAGAGATAAATGGCTAAAAAAAGGAAAGAAAGAAAGGAAGGGGGAGGGGGCCTTCCCTGGTGATTCAGTGGTTAGGACTCACACTTCCATTGCAGGGGCCACAAGTTAGATCCCTGGTTGGGGAACTAAGATTTCACATGCTGCCAGGCACAGTCAAGAAAGAAAACACACACACACCAAAAACCCCTAGAGACAAAGGGCAAAGGACTGTTCTGCGGGCCTGGAGACCCTGGTTGCATGCTCTGCCTCAGCTGCTAAGCAGATGACTGAGAGCCATGTGACTCAGTCTCCCCATCTGGACAGCGATGGCCCACCAGCTCCGCATCTGTGATCAGGGGGTTTCCCTCTTGAAGCCATCCTCTCAAGAACGTTTCCCCTGTGTTTCTTCTTAGATAAAGCAGCGTGATTAAGAGTTCAAGCTTGGCATGGAAACAAACCTGAGTTCAAATCCTGATTCTGCCCACTTACTTGCTATGCGTCCTTGGGAAGGTTCTTTATTTGTGAAATGGATCTTATAATACTAGTATCCAAGTATTTCCTCGGTGGTCCAGTGGCTAAGACTCCAAGCTACCAACACGAGGGGCTCCAGTTCCATTCCTGGTCGAGGAACTAGATCCCACATGCCACAACTAAGACTCCGCACAGCCAAATAAGTAAATGTTAAAAAAAAATAGTAATCACCTCATAAAGTTGGGAGAGCTGACATGAGCTTAATATTCGTATCTACCTCAGATGTTGTGTGAATGACATGAGACAGTACATATAAACTTGCTTAGTACTGTGCTTGACCCATCAAAAGCAACCAATAAACATGAATAAATATCAAGAACAACCTTTAAGATGTTAACCTTTAAATAAGACATCTTTCCCTATAGAGTGTCTTTTAGGCACAGTAAGCCGGGTATGTTGAATTAAAAATACACAAACAAAACTTAAAGTAAGAAAGTCTTCATACAAAGTATTTGCAGAATAGTGCTGCATCTTCGCATTTCTTAAACTATCTTGAAACAATTTAACATTCATTTCCTAATGCTTACTGGTTCATACCATTCACCTTCACCAGTGGGATTATTCAAGCCTGGGTTCCAGGGTGAAACGGCTTTCTGCAGAGCCATCTAAACAATCAGTCTATGTGAGAGTGTCCCAGATCTCAGCCTTTTCAAGCTAATTTGCCTCTGGTCAGTGAATGTTTACCTGGCAGGCGCTCCAGCTTTCATTCCTTGCCTTACTTTGTAGCTTTGTTTTGTTTTGTTCTTTTTTGCTGTGCCCACCATGTTGTTTCTCTAAAGGCAGCTTACGCCCCCCTGTGCTAAGTTACCTGCACATAGGCGGAGTCATACTTCCATGTCTTGGCCTCATCTGTATAACACCTGTCAATCAGTTTTAACAGCACTGTAAGTACATTAAACTCTTGTTCATGTCATGATTACTTTTGATCCTTCTCAATTTATTTAAGAAGACAATTTAAAAATCTATATATGTACATAATATCTTTCCAGTTGCAAAATCCTAAGTAATTATTAAACTTTCAAACATTATAGTTTCAAAAAATGATTCATGACACTTGTTAAAGATAGTAAGGCAAACTTTTCTCAAGGGTGAGGAGAAGCTACTATTGAAATGGAGCAGGACTCTAAACATTTGCCCATATTAAGGGCAAGAAAAAGAGGAACAAGTATCCCTACCATCCAGTTCTTACTGAGGCTTATCAGTAAGTGTATAAGTAGTTATATCAGCTTGTTGCTGCTGCTGCTAAATCGCTTCAGTCATGTCCGACTCTGTGTGACCCCATAGACCGCAGCCCACCAGGCTCCCCCGTTCCTGGGATTCTCCAGGCAAGAACACTGGAGTGGGTTGCCATTTCCTTCTCCAATGCATGAAAGTGAAAAGTGAAAATGAAGTCGCTCAGTCGTGTCCGACTCTTCGTGATCCCATGGACTGCAGCCTACAAGGCTCCTTCGTCCATGGGATTTTCCAGGCACGAGTACTGGAGTGGGGTGCCATATATCAGCTTGCTTGTCCTTAATTTATCAATCTTGTACTACATTTACTTTTTTTGTTTGTTTTTTGCTATCTAACCTTAAAATCTTTTTATTTGGAGCATTTACTCTATAATAAATTACTAAAAAATTTGGGGGGAAAACCTGGCCTACAGCTGTTTTGTTCATTAATGTATGCCCAGAACTCACACCTACTACAGAGTAGATACTCAATAAATGTATGTTAGTTGCAAGTTGAGTCTTTGAATGATTAAATAGCAAAACTGCCACAGACTTCTCAGTATATTTCTAGAATGATTCTTAAAGCAAAGTTGCCTCATCAAATTTATGAACATCTTGTGTTTTTATAGATACTGCCAAATTGCCCTGCAAGGAATATGTACCAATTTAATTTTTATGATTTTTTTATGACAAAAATATGTAAGACCAAAAAGAGGAGCTATTTTAAAATTTAATTCATTACATCTCTATAATTGTGAAGAGATAAGAAATGTTATTTTGGTTTGAGGGGAGAGAAATTTCTAAAAGTAGAGTCTGCTTTAAATGAGAGATTTGGGTCTATTGGACTTTGTAAAATTTTCAAACATTATTTGATCTACGATACATCTCAATACATATTGTCATGTGTATATGGTATGCTGTTGCAATTTTTTGTATTTTTCCTCAAAAAGCAGGTTAAATAGGAAATGTTTAAAACTGTTTGTTGAAATATAATGTAATACAGAAAAACACAAATACTGTAAGTCTTTGGTTTGGTGGATTTTCACAGACTGAAATTACTCTTGGGGACTTTGCTGGAGGTCCAGGGGTTAAGACTCTGCCTTCCAACAAAGGAGGTGTGGGTTCAATACCTGTTCAGGGAACTAAGTTCCCACATGCTGTGGGAGTAGCCAAAACTTTTTTTAAATAAAATGACTCATGTAAGTAGCACAGGATCAAGAAACAACACTCTTAGCACCCCAAAAGCCCATCAAGTAGCAGTTTTAATCTATACAAATGTTTGTCCCGACTGTGTAAGCAAATTGATACTACTACATATTTTAATAATAGTAGTATTATGCACTTTTTATAAATATATTTAAAATACCTTTGTATGCACCACATATACTATTGTACTTATGAACTTCGATTCATATCAAAGTTTTCTCCTCACTTTCTTTCACCATTACACTCTGTATTTTAAGACAGGTCTGACTCTTTGTGATCCCATGGACTGTAGCCTGCCACACTCCTGTCCATGGGATTCTCCAGGCAAGAATACTGGAGTAGGTTGCCATTCCTTTCTCCAAGGGATCTTCCCAACCCAGGGGTCAAACCACATCTCTCACATCTCCTGCATTGGCAGGAGGGTTCTTTACCACTAGCACCACCTGGGAAGCCAAAGACAGGTCACTGGAGATAAATAGAAGATCTCTCACATCATGTACAGCTAAAATTAAAATAACCGATTACCCTGCACATTCTTAGAGGTTTGCAGATAGCACTGGGAGCCGGCCACAAAAGTCCTGGCAACAGCTGAGGACATGCTATGACAGGCAGTGACGCAGGATGATTCAGGCTCAGGGGCTATTATTAGAGTAAGCAAGTGCTAGATGTGTAAGCAGACTATTAAGTAATCTCTTTGGAAGAGGAAGGAGGAAAGGAAAAGTGAATCTGAGTCCCCTGGCGCTTTATCTCTCCAAACTGTACTAGTCACAATCCAAATGTAGTGTCAGCCTGACTAGCTCTGGTTCTTGGAGTCCGCACTTCTGCAGAATTCCTACGGGCTGAGCCAAGCTCTGTGTCTCTCTGTGTTCCTTTGAGTGAACTCAGGGTCACTGCTCTTCTCAGTGAGTCCCAGGACTCACTGAGAAGCTATCAGTAAATGGGGTCCCTAGTACTTTGGAGCATAATCTAAAAGGAGGCATGGGTGTTGGGTGGACCAGTCTCTTTGGCTCCACCTCCTCACCTACAGGCTATAGCTGGAGGAGACTGGACTAAGGCTCCCCATGTGTAGGACCCCTCCTGCTGGGGTTTATGTGCAGGAGGTACTGCCTGTGGTCCTCAGAGCCACTTTCAAAGAAGCATCCTTCAAACAGCCAACAGTGCCTTTTAAAATGAATTCCAGGGACTTCCCTGGAGGTCCAGTGGTTAATAGTCTGCCTTCCGATGCCAAGGATGCAGTTTCTAACCCTGGTTGGGGAACTAAGATCCCACATGCTGTGGAGCAACTAAGCCTACGTACCACAGGGAAGACCCACCCAGCACAGTGGAAAAAAAAAAATACAGTCTTTTAAACTTGCTTCTGTTCTAAAACATTAACTGTCATCCAGTACAGAAAGCCCAGCAATAATTCTTATTTATTTACTTACATGGAAGTATAGTTGACTTAAAATATTGTATGGCTTTCAGGTATTCAGCGAAGTGATTCAGTTATATACACAAATTTTTTTCAGATTCTTTCCATTACAGTTTATTATAAAGTGAAGTCGCTCAGTTGTGTCCGACTCTTTGTGACCCCATGGACTGTAGGCCACCAGGCTCCTCCGTCCATGGGATTCTCCAGGCAAGAATACTGGAGTGGGTTGCCATTTACTTCTCCAGGGAATCTTCCCGACCCAGGGATCGAACCCAGGTCTCCCGCATTGCAGGCAGACGCTTTAACCTCTGAACCATCAGGGAAGCCACAGTTTATTATAAGTTACCAAATATACCTATTTTCCCTGTACTATACAGTAAATCCTTGTTTATCTACTTAAAATATAAAGTGCTATAGAGCACTGGTTTTAAAACATTCTCCTGAGGCCAGGAACCCATCTAAAAATGCTAGTCCTTTCTTTCTGATTTTACACATGAATGCCATCCATTTTCAGAGAACGTCACTTTAAAATGAGTTCTGCTTTTAGTAAACTATTAGGTTACCGTTATACTGGGCAGTGGAACAGTAATTACGCATGTGTATGTGCTAAGTCACTTCAGGCATGTGACCCTATGGACTGTAGCCTGCCAGGCTCCTCTGTCCATGGGAATAGTAATTACACTGGGTTGGAAATACTTAGATGTGAATCTTCATTCTGACATTCACTAACCACATGAATTTGGGCCTCAGTCAGGTCATCTATAAATAGGCTATGCTAATAAAATGTTCCTCACAAAGTTGATATGATTCAAAGGAGAGAATGTGTAGAGAGGATGTAATAAACTATCCGGCACATAGTAAGCATTCAGTAAATGATAGCTTAGCTAATATAACTAGCAAGAAAAAAAATCAACATATTGCTAGAGTTTCCCAAAGACAGTCCTCAGTTTTCCATTAGGAACTTCCCCTGCTATAAAATGCATGGCAATGATGCAAAGACTCTCACTGCAAATTCATACTTGCAGATGACTGAAACTTACAATTTTCCAGGAGGTTACCTTGTTATCAGGTCATGGTCAACAGAGTTTTGAGTTCATTGTGATTTTTAATGTCAGGTCATCCTCCTTTTAAATATAAAACACTCTGGGTATAGCTTCTTCAGAATGAGTGTGTTTGTTGTGGGTTGTTTGGTTAACTCTAGAGTAAGCAGTGGAGAAGGCAATGGCAACCCACTCCAGTACTCTTACCTGGAAAATCCCATGGACAGAGGAGCCTGGTAGGCTACAGTCCATGGGGTCGCACAGAGTCGGACACGACTGAGCGCCTTCACTTTCACTTTTCACTTTCATGCATTGGAGAAGGAAATGGCAACCCACTCCAGTACTCTTGTCTGGAGAATCCCAGGGACGGGGGAGTCTGGTGGGCTGCCATCTATGGGGTCGCACAGAGTCGGACACAACTGAAGCGACTTAGCAGCAGCAGCAGCAGAGTAAGCAGTAATGTCGGGCTTCCCAGGTGGTGCTAGTGATAAAGAACCTGCATGCTAATCCAGGTTAGATGTAAGAGACATGGGATCAATCCCTGGGTCAGGAAGATCACCTGGAGGAGGGCATGACAACCCACTCCAGTATTCCCGCCTGGAGATTCCCATGGACAGAGGAGCCTGGCAGGCTGCAGTCCATGGGGTCCCACAAAGTCGGAGAGGACAGATACACATGCAATAATGTAAGTTTGCATCAGCTATTCTGAACCTGTAATTTTGCAATAACTAGACTTTAAGACATGAACACATTGTGCCTCAAAGGAATTATCATTATACTTTTTTCTAAGATGTTTCTGCAGTTTTGAAAAACTTTTTCATGATAAGTGATACTTAGGTGGGCTTTGAGGTCTTATTCCACTAAAGTGAACAAGTTTTAAAACATGACAGTATACTATTCAAGACTACCCCTTGAAATCTTGGGTTTTTTTTATGGAAAGATTGATCATTTTTGAAAACAATTAACAAATCTTAGAGCGCAGAATGTAAGAACTAGGCAGTTATTGTCCTCTAAATTTGGTACTAATCATATCCTTGCAAATACTATATTTAATTCTTGGCTTTGTCTCTAAAAGGAGACAGAAAAACTTGGAGAAAGTTTAAAGGAGAGTCATAAAAAATGATTAACGGTTGGAGAAGCAAGACCCATGAGAAAAGGCTAACAAGATGTTGCTTATTCTGTCTGTAGCCACAAGTGTGAATCTAAACTTGAAAAAATTTTTCAGCTTAAGGATAGCTGCTGTTCTAAGCCACCGAATAGAAAGAATTCAAGGTAAACATGAAATATCCTGACAATGGAGTACTTTACCCAAAAGGCCATAGAAAACCCATGTTCAAAGAATTATTATTACAAACATACTAGATTTTCAACTGTCAGATAAAGTTTTGACCTAATGATAAGAAATGTATAAAATGTCCTTTTGAAATTTCTTTTAGTTTCAGTATTCTAGGATTATTTCTATTTCTGTAAATGAATGTACATGCACGTTCAGTCGTGTCCGACTCTTTGTGACCCCATGAACTACATGTAGCCTGCCAGTTTCCTCTGTTCAATGGATTTTCCAGGCAGGAATACTGGAGTGGTTTGCCATTCCTTCTCCAGGGAATCTTCTTGACCCAGGGATTGACCCCATGGACTGTAGCCTGCCAGGCTCCTCTGTCCATGGAATTCTCTAGGCAAGAATATTGGAGCGGGTTGTCATTCCTTTCTCCAGGGAACCTTTTCAACCCAGGGATTGGACCTACGTCTCCTGCACTGCAGGCAAATTCTTTACTGTCTGAGCCACTAGGGAAGCCCCAAAGAAGAAAAAAACGACTGCTATGTAAAAAGTGAAGATTGGAGAAAAACAACAACTATTTGTTGGAACAATGGAGACATTTTTTGGAACAACTGAGAAAACATAAATAGAGACTGTATGTTAAATGATGGTATATAACTACTGTTAATTGTCATTAAAAAAATTATTTTATTTTATTTTATTTGACCACACTACACATCATGCAGGAATCTCAGTTCCCTGACCAGGGATCCAACCTGTGCCCCCTCTTTTGGAAACAGAGAGTCCTAACCACTGGACCCCAGGAAGTCCCGAATTGTTTAAAGTATGATCATTATACTGGGATTGGTCATAGAAAATATATCTTTATTCTTAAACAATTCTCCCTCTATCTCTCTTTCCTTCCACATGTGTGTATGTGTGTGTATATATATGAATAACAAAGAATTTAATCAACAAGTCAAAATATTTCAGATATATGTGTATGAATATGTACATAGATAGATAAATAAATGAGGCAAATGTAATAAAACATTAAAAAGTGATGAATAAAAAAATTTTTTAAGTAGAAAGTAATGAATTTAGGTAAAGAAGATACGTGTTCATTGTACTATTCTTTCAACTTTTCTGTAGCTTTGTTTTCAAAATAAAAATGTAGGGAATGCATGGAATTGCTTCAAAACAGTGCAGTTAACAAACCCCAACATATAGTTAAGAATCTGTATAGTATTTGACATAAAAGGAGAAGTGAGCTTCTTTTTGAGTCATTATTTTCTTGTAGACTCTCTTATTCTCAATTTAATAATTGCCATTCAAGAAATATTTGCTTCCAGTACAAAAGTTTCCAAAGCTAAGATGTTAAAAAGCAAAGACATTCCTTTGCCAACAAAGGTCCGTCTAGTCAAGGCTATGTTTTTTCCAGTAGTCATGTATGGATGTGAGAATTGGACTATAAAGAAAACTGAGCACCGAAGAATTGATGCTTTTGAACTGTGGTGTTGGAGAAGACTCTTGAGAGTCCCTTGGACTGCAAGGAGATCCAACCAGTCCATCCTAAATGAGATCAGTTCTGGGTGTTCATTGGAAGGACTGATGTTGAAGCTGAAACTCCAATATTTTGCCACCTGATGTGAAGAGCTGATTCATTGGAATAGACCCTGATGCTGCAAAAGATTGAAGGTAGGAGGAGAAGGGGATGACAGAGGTTGAAATGGCTGGATGGCATCACCAACTCGATGGACATGAGTTTGAGTAAACTCCAGGAGTTGGTAATGGACAGGGAGGCCTGGCGTGCTGCAGCCCATGGGGTCACAAAGAGTCGGACTGAACTGAAGAAATTAAGTGCTATAGAAATTAAATACAAATACAAAAAGTAACGTCATTTGGCAACATATATTTATATAAAGTCATTATATATGTTAAGTCATTATGTGGGATGCCTTAAATTTATACAGAGCTCTATTTCAATTATATCTCAATAAAACTGGGGGAAAAGAAGTACCATAGAAATTAAAATGTAGAGCCATTGTCTCGTAATTCACAATTCTTTTTATTCCTGAGTTTTCAGAAATCTCATCTATGTTTCCCTATGTGATTATATCCAATAGTGAAAAGATGAATAAAGTTTTAGGGAGTAATTATAAAAATGCTTTGAGTTCCTGTTCTGTAAGATGTCAGACTATGGACCAATGCCTGTAATTTTCTTAATAACTTTAGTAGTGCATAAAATTTATTCAAGCAGATTGTCCACTGAGTTGATTCCATTAATCCAAACTGCCACAATTTTTATTTTTATGTTCTGACTTTGTGAAGTATAAATAATTGATGAAACTGTACCCAATTCAATGCACTTTGCCAACGTTAGCCTTTTTATTATCTTGGTCTATCACAGTTCTGCCTATGTGCACTTGTGCAGATCAGTTGTAACTTGCATATTTTACATCTGGATTAGGGAATTCTTCTGGATGCTACAGACTTGTCTTGCTTTGTTGCTCCAACTCTTTGTTTGGAGTCTTGCCGAAAAAGGATTCAACTGGATCATGAAAGGCTACACCCAGTAAATGCTTCAGAAACACAGGTTGGACAGAGTGATCTTGTTTTCTGCAGTTCCCTGAATCACTAGGTGACTTGTTGGATCTTGAGAGCTTGTTTAAGTAGAACAGGCTTGAGACATGAATCAGAGCAACTGTTTGCAGTGTGCCTATTCCACATCAGACTTAATACATGGTCCGTGGATTTTGTTTCTTATAATATCCACATTACCAGATTTCTTCTGAAGCATTTATAATTGATACACTATTCAAATTCTTTTGTGTTCTCCTATAAGGTATGAAACAATTTGGCAGAGTCCTAGGCTGTTAAAATATTTCAGGAACATGCAACCCATTCTTGCAAAGAGATACACAATCTTTTACAATGGCATGGGGGTATTCCTCTATGTTTTGTGGCAGGCAAGGTCAAAGTTCTATGATTAATCACCAAGGAGAAACCTAGTAATTATAGTATGATGTACTTTCTTTCTTGGTGAAATCAAGATTTGTGCCATGGATACATCTGTAGCCAATTATTTGTTATGCAATATGGCATAGATCAGATTTCAGGGATAACAATAACAATTTTGCACAAGAAAAGGCCACTCCAGTACATAAGGTTTGGGAACTGAATGGAAACATTGCAGGGAACAGATTTATCAGTTGGGCACCATTTCCCTTCATGCGTCATTTTGACATTAGTGGATAAGAACAACTCAGGAAATCATTAAAGGAAAGAAAGAAAAAGGAAGAAAAGAATAACTCAGGAGTCACAGTCAACATATGCTCCCAAATGAAATGTACCTCCCCTTGTCACATTTTATTCAATAGCATCTTTATCAAAAGATCTTATACACTATATATACTGCTGCTGCTGCTAAGTCGCTTCAGTCGTGTCCAACTCTGTGCGACCCCATAGACGGCAGTCCACCAGTCTCCTCCATCCCTGGGAGTCTCCGGTTCTTTATCACTAGCACCACCTGGGAAGCCCCACATTACTGCTTACTGCACTGCTGCTGCTGCTGCTAAGTTGCTTCAGTCGTGTCCAATGGCTCTGCCGTCCCTGGGATTCTCCAGGCAAGAACACTGGAACGGGTTGCCATTTCCTTCTTCAATGCATGAAAGTGAAAAGTGAAAGTGAAGTCGCTCAGTCGTGCCCGACTCTTAGCGACCCCATGGACTGCAGCCTACCAGGCTCCTCCGTCCATAGGATTTTCCAGGCAAGATATACTATATATCAGATCAGATCAGTTGCTCAGTCGTGTCCGACTCTTTGCGACCCCATGAATCGCAGCACGCCAGGCCTCCCTGTCCATCACCAATTCCTGGAGTTCACTCAGACTCACGTCCATCCAGCCATCTCATCCTCTGTCGTCCCCTTCTCCTCCTGCCCCCAATCCCTCCCAGCATCAGAGTCTTTTCCAGTGAGTCAACTCTTCGCATGAGGTTGCCAAAGTACTGGAGTTTCAGCTTTAGCTTGCTAACTGATTATTAATTGATTGGGATAAGAAGGTAAGAGACATTTCTCCAAAGAAGACATACAGATGGCTAACAAACACATGAAAAGATGCTCAACATCACTCATTATCAGAGAAATGCAAATCAAAACCACTATGAGGTACCATTTCACACCAGTCAGAATGGCTGCGATCCAAAAGTCTACAAATAATAAATGCTGGAGAGGGTGTGGAGAAAAGGGAACCCTCTTACACTGTTGGTGGGAATGCAAACTAGTACAGCCACTATGGAGACCAGTGTGGAGATTCCTTAAAAAACTGGAAATAGAACTGCCTTATGATCCAGCAACCCCACTGCTGGGCATACACACTGAGGAAACCAGAAGGGAAAGAGACACGTGTACCCCAATGTTCATCGCAGCACTGTTTATAATAGCCAAGACATGGAAGCAACCTAGATGTCCATCAGCAGATGAATGGATAAGAAAGCAGTGGTACATATACACAATGGAGTATTACTCAGCCATTAAAAAGAATACATTTGAATCAGTTCTAATGAGGTGGATGAAATTGGAGCCTATTATACAGAGTGAAGTAAGCCAGAAGGAAAAACATAAATACAGTATACTAACGCATATATATGGAATTTAGAAAGATGGTAACAATAACCCGGTGTACGAGACAGCAAAAGAGACACTGATGTATAGAACAGTCTTATGGACTCTGTGGGAGAGGGAGAGGGTGGGAAGATTTGGGAGAATGGCAATGAAACATGTAAAATATCATGTAGGAAACGAGTTGCCAGTCCAGGTTCGATGCACGATGCTGGATGCTTGGGGCTGGTGCACTGGGACGGCCCAGAGGGATGGTATGGGGAGGGAGGAGGGAGGAGGGTTCGGGATGGGGAACACATGTATACCTGTGGCGGATTCATTTTGATATTTGGCAAAACTAATACAATTATGTAAAGTTTAAAAATAAAATAAAATTAGAAAAAAAAAAAAAAGGAAAAAAAAGGAAAAAAAAAAAAAAAAAGAAGGTAAGAGAAAGTAAAGGACAGTTAAATCCCAAATAAAATGTGTTGGCCGAACAGCCAAGATAAAAATGGAGCAAGAAACACTCAATCTGGAGCCACTTGGAACAGTTTACGTTTCATTCTGAGTGTTTATGAGCAAGTAGAAATGACTGCTCGATACCTTTCCATGCTTCCCTTCACTTTTGTGCTTTCTTCTTTGTGGAAGTAATTGGCTACTGAATTTCTGAGGCTGCAGGAAACTTACTGAAGTGACTGAACTTTTGATCCAAGTGGGCTCACTTGGAAGGCCTCTGGAGGAAAGATTGTTTTATCTATCTGCTTAAAAATGGGTTGTTGTCTGTTTAATTGTATCTTCTACACCGTCTTAAAAACCTTTGGGTTGGAATTCTAAGACAAGGCACTGCCGGTGGCTCAGGGCCGCTGGTCCTCGGGGGTTTTCCGAGTGTCACCCCTGAGCCCTCTGCCTTGTTGTCTTGTGTTAAGCGATGTGTTCTGAAAAAGATGTAAATAACCAAGGAGCTTCTTCCTCCTCTTCCACCTAGTCCTCCATCTCCCATGTGACTTTCCAGAAGACCTTTTCCTGCGTCCCAACAAGTCTCCTAGCAGTACTATAACAGGCCTGAGATAATCCACTAAAACCCCGAATCAATGCACGTGTTTTAATTTATTATTATTTTTTTTAATAATTCCTACCACGTGTGCACACATCATGGATTCACAAGACAATATTTCATGCCTAAAAGTAATTCATCAACTTCCAGATTGCTATTAGAACAATGTATCTTCTTCAGATCAGTTCAGTTCAGTCACTCAGTCGTGTCTGACTCTCCACCACCCCATGAATTGCAGCACGCCAGGCCTCCCTGTCCATCACCAACTCCCGGAGTTCACCCAAACTCATGTCCATCGAGTTGGTGATGCCATCCAGCCATCTCATCCTCTGTCATCCCCTTCTCCTCCTGCCCCCAATCCCTCCCAGCATCAGGGTCTTTTCCAATGAGTCAACCCTTCACATAAGATGGCCAAAGTATTGGAGTTTCAGCTTTAGCATCAGTCCCTCCAAAGAACACCCAGGACTGATCTCCCTTAGAATAAACTGGTTGGATCTCCTTGCAGTCCAAGGGACTCTCAAGAGTCTTCTCCAATACCACAGTTCAGAAGCATCAATTCTTTGACGCTCAGCCTTCTTCACAGTCCAACTCTCACATCCATACATGACCACAGGAAAAACCATAGCCTTGACTAGACGGACTTTTGCTGGCAAAGTAATATCTCTGCTTTTGAATATGCTATCTAGGTTGGTCATAACTTTCCTTTCAAGGAGTAAGCGTCTTTTAATTTCATGGCTGCAATCACCATCTGCAGTGATTTTGGAGCCCAGAAAAATAAAGTCTGACACTGTTTCCACTGTTTCCCCATCTCTTTCCCATGAGGTGATGGGACCAGATGGCATGATCTTCGTTTTCTGAATGTTGAGCTTTAAGCCAACTTTTCCACTCTCCACTTTCACTTTCATCAAGAGGCTTTTTAGTTCCTCTTCACTTTCTGCCATAAGGGTGGTGTCATCTGCATATCTGTTATTGCTATTTCTCTCGGCAATCTTGATTCCAGCTCGTGCTTTTTCCAGCCCAGCATTTCTCATGATGTACTCTGCATATAAGTTAAATAAGCAGGGTGACAGTATACATCCTTGACAGACTCCTTTTCCTATTTGGAACCAGTCTGTCTGTTGTTCCATGTCCAGTTCTAACTGTTGCTTCCTGACCTGCATACAGATTTCTCAAGAGGCAGGTCAGATGGTCTGGTATTCCCATCTCTTTCAGAATTTTCCACAGTTTATTGTGATCCACACAGTCAAAGGCTTTAGCATAGTCAATAAAGCAGAAATAGATGTTTTTCTGGAACTCTCTTGCTTTTTCCATGATCCAGCAGATGTTGGCAATTTGATCTCTGGTTCCTCTGCCTTTTCTAAAACCAGCTTGAACATGTGGAAGTTCACGGTTCACATATTGCTGAAGTCTGGCTTGGAGAATTTTGAGCATCACTTTACTAGCGTGTGAGATGAGTGCAATTGTGCGGTAGTTTGAGCATTCTTTGGGTACATGGACAATAGCTTCTTAAACCAACTTCCTTTTAAAAACAATTTGGTTGAATGGGAAGGAAATCCAAAAGAGAGGGGATGAATATATATGTATAGCTGATTCACTTTACTGTACAGTAGAATCTAATACAACATTGTAAAGCAACTCTACTCTGATGAAAATTAAAACAATTAGCATTCCAGTTTTTCAATGTTACAAATCATATCGATTTAATATCGAGGTCAACATCCAATTTTGTATATGTTTCTGTATAATACAGTTTTCATATCCATGATAACGTTTAATCCTTTCCCCAGGTTGTATCTGACAGCTCAAAATTTGTCCTTTTATGGACTCAGATTGAATTACTTTTCTCTAATTGCATTACTTGTCACTTGCCCTTGATAAAGCTCCTGTGTCACTTTTCTGCCTACAAATGTGAACTTGAAAATTTCTCCCTACCTTGATATCTTAATTTCTCCTTAGTGAGTTTACTATAGCCACAAATCTCAGAACTCACGTTATACTGGCTCCTCCAAATTAATTAAAACACTATTATAATGTTTAGCTAAAGAACTGAAGCTGTAGATTATTTTCTATGACCTTTGTTTAAATCAGATCACATCAGTCGCTCAGTCGTGTCCGACTCTTTGCGACCCTATGAATCGCAGCACGCCAGGCCTCCCTGTCCATCACCAACTCCCGGAGTTCACTCAGACTCACGTCCATCGAGTCAGTGATGCCATCCAGCCATCTCATCCTCTGTTGTCCCCTTCTCCTCCTGCCCCCAATCCCTCCCAGCATCAGAGTCTTTTCCAATGAGTCAACTCTTCGCATGAGGTGGCCAAAGTACTGCAGTTTCAGCTTTAGCATCATTCCTTCCAAAGAAATCCCAGGGCTGATCTCCTACAGAATGGACTGGTTGGATCTCCTTGCAGTCCAAGGGACTCTCAAGAGTCTTCTCCAACACCACAGTTCAAAAGCATCAATTCTTCGGCACTCAGCTTTCTTCAGAGTCCAACTCTCACATCCATACATGACCACTGGAAAAACCATAGCCTTGACTAGGCGGACCTTTGTTGGCAAAGTAATGTCTCTGCTTTTGAATATGCTCTCTAGGTTGGTCATAACTTTTCTTCCAAGGAGTAAGCGTCTTTTAATTTCATGGCTGCAGTCACCATCTGTAGTGATTTTGGAGCCCAGAAAAATAAAGTCTGACACTGTTTCCACTGTTTCCCCATCTATTTCCCTTGAAGTGGTGGGACCGGATGCAATGATCTTCGTTTTCTGAATGTTGAGCTTTAAGCCAACTTTTCCACTCTCCACTTTCACTTTCATCAAGAGGCTTTTTAGTTCCTCTTCACTTTCTGCCATAAGGGTGGTGTCATCTGCATATCTGAGGTTATTGATATTTCTCCCGGCAATCTTGATTCCCGCCTGTGCTTCTTCCAGCCCAGCATTTCTCATGATGTACTCTGCATATAAGTTAAATAAGCAGGGTGACAATATACAGCCTTGATGAACTCCTTTTCCTATTTGGAACCAGTCTGTTGTTCCATGTCCAGTTCTAACTGTTGCTTCTTGACCTGTATACAAATTTCTCAAGAGGCAGGTCAGGTGGTCTGGTATTCCCATCTCTTTCAGAATTTTCCACAGTTTATTGTGATCCACACAGTCAAAGGCTTTAGCATAGTCAATAAAGCAGAAATAGATGTTTTTCTGGAACTCTCTTGCTTTTTCCATGATCCAGCGGATGTTGGCAATTTGATCTCTGGTTCCTCTGCCTTTTCTAAAACCAGCTTGAACATCAGGAAGTTCATGGTTCACATATTGCTGAAGCCTGGCTTGGAGAATTTTGAGCATTACTTTACTAGCGTGTGAGATGAGTGCAATTGTGTGGTAGTTTGAGCATTCTTTGGCATTGCCTTTCTTTGGGATTGGAATGAAAACTGACCTTTTCCAGTCCTGTGGCCACTGCTGAGTTTTCCAAATTTGCTGGCATATTGAGTGCAGCACTTTCACAGCATCATCTTTCAGGATTTGGAACAGCTCAACTGGAATTCCATCACCTCCACAAGCTTTGTTCATAGTGATGCTTTCTAAGGCCCACTTGACTTCACATTCCAGGATGTCTGGCTCTAGGTCAGTGATCACACCATCGTGATTATCTGGGTCGTGAAGATCTTTTTTGTACAGTTCTTCTGTGTATTCTTGCCATTCCTTCTTAATATCTTCTGCTTCTGTTAGGTCCATACCATTTCTGTCCTTTATCGAGCCCATCTTTGCATGAAATGTTCCTTTGGTATCTCTGATTTTCTTGAAGAGATCCCTAGTCTTTCCCATTCTGTTGTTTTCCTCTATTTCTTTGCATTGATCGCTGAAGAAGGCTTTCTTATCTCTTCTTGCTATTCTTCGGAACTCTGCGTTCAGATGCTTATATCTTTTCTTTTCTCCTTTGCTTTTTACTTCTCTTCTTTTCACAGCTATTTGTAAGGCCTCCCCAGACAGCCATTTTGCTTTTTGCATTTCTTTTCTATGGGAATGGTCTTGATCCCTGTCTCCTGTACAATGTCATGAACCTCATTCCATAGTTCATCAGGCACTATCTATCAGATCTAGGCCCTTAAATCTATTTCTCTCTTCCACTGTATAATCATAAGGGATTTGATTTAGATCATACCTGGATGGTATAGTGGTTTTCCCAAATTTATTCAATTTAAGTCTGAATTTGGCAATAAGGAGTTCATGGTCTGAGCCACAGTCAGCTCCTGGTCTTGTTTTTGCTGACTGTATAGAGCTCTCCATCTTTGGCTGCAAAGAGTATAATCAATCTGATTTCGGTGTTGACCATCTGGTGATGTCCATGTATAGAGTCTTCTCTTGTGTTGTTGGAAGAGGGTGTTTGTTATGACCAGTGCATTTTCTTGGCAAAACTCTATTAGTCTTTGCCCTGCTTCATTCCATATTCCAAGGCCAAATTTGCCTGTTACTCCAGGTGTTTCTTGACTTCCTACTTTGCATTCCAGTCCCCTATAATGAAAAGGACATCTTTTTTGGGTGTTAGTTCTAAAAGGTCTTGTAGGTCTTCACAGAACCGTTCAACTTCAGCTTCTTCAGCGTTACTGGTGCTTTCCCCCAAAAAGCTATTCTGTGAGGAATCCCACAACTTGAAGGCTTTAGAGCTGAAGGGATCCTTATAAGTCTAATCAAAAGCTCTTTTATCAGAAGCCCCTGGAATTCAATCAAAATAGAAATTTTCCCTATCTTTCCCACTTTGTCCACACTCATTTACCATCTAAAAGAACTATTTTAAATTACTAAGGCCTGATGTGTCCTTTATCTTTCCTTCAAGATGCCTAATATCTCTTTTTCTGGTTCAGAAATTGGAGTTATCTCTGAGGATGTGACTCTGTGTGTGTGTGTTTGAAAGATGTAACAAGTTGTATAAGGTATTAGTATTTCTTTTTCTTTTTTTTTTTTTTGCATATGGGATCTTGGTTTCCTGACCAGAGATTTATCCCAAGACCCATGCAGGAAAAGCTCAGAGTCTTAACCACTGTACCAACCAGGGAAGTTTCAGGATTGGTATTTCTTAAACAATCAGAAATTCATATTCTAAACACACACTAACAGGTCATGATCTTGCCACATAAGCCAGTTCCAAACTAAAAGACCAGGTGGACAAGTTCCTGTCCACATTTTTCTACTTCTGGGAAGCCTGGGCTTAGTTCTCTTCCCTGGATCAGAGAGGAGCTGATAAAGCAAACACTAAGCACTTAGTGATTACCCTCCATGGCTAGACACTGTACTAACTGTTAGGGATACTCAGAGGCCTTGAATTCAAGGAGCTTGTGATTTAGTAAGGGACACAGCATGGAGACAATAATACATTAATATTATGATAATACATTATAATAGGATAAGGGCATATAGGAAATCAACCCTGAATATTTGTTGGAAGGACTGATGCTGAAGCTGAAGCTCCAATACTTTGGCCACCTGATGCAAAGAGCTGACTTAATGAAAAAGACCCTATGGTGGGAAAGCTTGAGTGCAGGAGAAGTGGTGACAGAAGATGAGATGGTTGGAAAGTATCACCAACTCAATGGACATGAGTTTGAGCAAACTCCTGGAGATAGTGAAGGATAGGGAAGCATGGTGTGCTGCAGTCCACGAGGTCACAAAGAGTCAGACACGACTTAGCAACTAAACAACAACAACATCTTCTTTGGAAAAATGTCTATTCAAATCCTTTTTCCATTTTTAAATTGGGCTGTTGAGTTGTAAGAGTTCTTTATATATTCTGGATACCAGACCTTGATCAGATATATTATTTGCAGACCTTCCACCCCATGGATTTTGGGTTATTTGTTTGTGCTCTTTTGAGAGAACTCTTGCATGTGACCCTCTTTCCTCTCCGTGTGTGTCTGTGCTTTTCTTTCTTCCAGCATTTTTTCCTTCCAGTTTTCTTGAGATATCATTGACATACAGCACTGTGTAAGTTTAAGGTGTCCCTCTGCTTGTTGACATAATTGACTGGTTGCAGCCAGCCTGCTAGAAGCCAGAAAATGAGCTGAGAAATCGCAGAGACATAGAGTTGGAACTACTGGATTGAAATAATGCTTGGGGGAAACTTTTATCTTATCTCTCAGCGCCCCAGTTCATGAGCCAGTACATTGACTTAGTGCTTAATTGTGGTGTTCAGTTACCAGCTGAAAGTCTCCTAAACAATGTGTGTGCTCAGTCTCTCAGTCATGTCCAGCTCTCTGTGACCCCCATGAACTGTAGCCCACCAGGTTCCTCTGTCCATGGAATTTTCCAGACAAGACAATGGAGTGCATTGCCATTTCTTCTCCAGGGCATCTTCCCAACCCAGGGATCAAACCCACATCTCTTGTGTCTTCTGCACTGGCCGGCAGATTCTTTACCACTAGCGCCACCTGGGAAGCATCCTCCTAAACAGGACAGATACCAAATCCAGCCTGAGAGAGGGAAAGTCTTAAATGTTACCTTCTTTGCCAATCAAACCATAGAGTTTAAGAACTAACCTTCAGGAAATTCTCTGGCAGTCCAGTGGTTAGGACTCTGCACCACACTGCCAAAAACAAATTCACATACAAACACTCATTCATTAAAATTACTTAAAATTTTTGCTTAGAATAGCAGGAAAAGGATTCACATGGATTCCATATCCTTTTCTTGAATTTATTATTGATTAATTTTAAAATGGAAGATTACATTCATGATGCTCCTCTCCCTCAGTTACTATGAAAAGTTCAGACTATAAAAGAAGGACTAATGCCAAGCTTTGCACTCAGTGCAAAGTACTCAAGTAACAAATGACACATGCTTCTTCATTACTGCTTGCTATATTATTACCTGGGGAGAAAGTCTGAATTAAGTCTGAACTATTGCCAAGTCAAGGGAGGATTCCCTCATTCAGCTCCTTTCTCCTTGAATAATTCTTTTGGCAAAGTCCTTTTTACTACAGCAAGTATAGACCAGAGCTTCTTATTGTGTCGTAATGAATTTTAATTGTACCCCTTCTTATCTTGACATCAACATTGTCTTATTTATGACTATCTTTTGATCGCTATTCATAATTCTTCAGACTCCAAAGCTTGAAACAATTTGCAGTTTCGTTTTTTGTTTTGTCTTCTCAAACTACTTAGCTCAATGGATAAGCTAATGAGACTAATGTGTCCAAAATCATGGGCTTGGCTAGTGATGCCTACTCTCTGGCCACAGACTGTCCCTCTGACCACCCCCAACCTCACCCCGTATTGTTATTTGTAATAAGAGAAATAAATGTTGGTCTTCATTTCTGGCATGGTTCTTTAAAACTCTTGGAACTTCCTGAAGGATAAGAATGATAAAGATGTCTTTTGTTATTTATAACAAGTCCCTTTACAACACACCTGAATTTATGTTAGTAAGTGACTTTGGGGGCACTAGCAGTCCAACGGTAAAGACATTCATTCACTGCAGGGGGCATGGGTTCATTTTCCGGTCGGGGAACTAAGATTCCATATGGGGAAAAAAAAGAAGTGACTTTTGGAACTCCCTAAGGATGGGGGCTGGTTGCCAGGGGAGCCAATCAGGATTAAATCAAATTAGTAGATTAGAATTTTCAATCCCACCACCAACTTCCAGGAAGGGGAGAGGAGCTGGAGGTTAAATTAGTCACCAGTGGTCAGAGATTTAATTTATTATAGCTATGCAATGAAGCTCCAGGGCTTCTCTGGTAGCTCAGATGTTTGCCTGAAATGCAGGAGACCCTGGGTTGGGAAGATTCCCCTGGAGAAGGGAATGGCTACCCACTCCAGTATTCTTGCCTGGAGAATTCCATGGACAGAAGAGCCTGGAGGGCTACAGTCCATAGGGTCACAAGGAGTCGGACACCAGTAAGCAATGAACACTTTCACTTTCAGTGAAGCTCCACACTGTGTTGTTCAGTTGCTCAGTGGTGTCCAACTCTTTGCAACCCCACTGACTGCAACATGCACGCCAGGCTTCCCTATCCTTCACTATCTCCCGGAGTTTGCTCAAACTCATGTCCATTGGACAGTATCCAACCATCTCATCCTCTGTCACCCACTTCTCCTCCTGCCCTCAATCTTTCCCACCATCAGCGTCTTTTTCAGTAAGTTGGCTCTTCGTATCAGGTGGCCCAAGTATTGGAGCTTCAGCTTCAGCATCAGTCATTCCAACAAATAATCAGGGTTGATTTCCCTTAGGATTGACTGGTTTGATCTCCTTATATGCTCTTATTCTATTATAATGTATTATCATAATATTAACACATTATCATTGTCTCCTTGCTGTGTCCTTTACTAAATCACAAGCTCCTTGAATTCAAGGGCCTCTGAGTATCCCTAAGAGCTAGCACAGTGTCTAGCCATGGAAGGTAATTTTGGAGCCCAAGAAAATAAAGTCTGTCACTGTTTTCATTATTTTCCTACCTATTTGCCATGAAGTGATGGGACCGGATGCCATGATCTTAGTTTTTTGCATGCTGAGTTTTAAGCCAGCTTTTTCATGCTCCTCTTTCACACATCAAGAAGCTCTTTATTTTCTCTTCTCTTTCTGCCATAAGAGTGGTGTCATCTGCATATCTGAGAGAACCTAATAAGAAAGGTTTGGAGAGTTTTCCGGTTGGAGGTACTGGGAGCTGGTTCAGGAGAAGTCATCTTCGCTCCTTTCCCCAGACGTTTGCCATAGCCTGTCTTCCATTTATAATAATCGAGTAAAGTACACTGTTTTCCTGAGCTCTGGGAGCCACTCTAGCAAATGAACTGCGCTGAGAGGGGAGTGTGGGAATTTCTGATTTATAGCTGGTCAGTCAGAAGCACAAGACAACCTGGACTTGCATTTGGCCTCTGAAGCGGAGAGGACAGGGACCATCTTCTGAGACTGAGCCCTCAGCCTGTGGGATCTGGTGCTGTCTCCAGGTAAATAGTGTCAGAATGAACTTATAGATCTCAACAACACCCACCTGGTGTTGCAGAATGGCTTGAAGAGCAGAAAACCCACACATGCAGTATCAGAGTGAAGTAGTGTTGTAGAATATTGAGAATAGAGGAGACACACAGGAGCTTTTAAGTTTTTCCTTTAGCCTCCTTAAGCCCCGTCTCTTTCCGTGGCACATCAGTGGTTAAGACTCTGCCTGCCAAATAGGGGATGTGGATTTGATCCCTTGTGGGAGATGTGGATTTGATCCCTTGTGGGAGAACTAAGGTCCCACATGCCTTGAAGTGTGGCCAATTTTTTTTTAATGCACCTGTGTAGTCATCCAGCTGAAGTTCTGGGTTAGTTGAGGGGATAATATACAACTAACTGAATTCTTCAGTCCAAAGACTTGCCTTTCATACAAAGGGTGGTTAACCTTTAATTTATTGAGTATGGCCATTAGCAGCTTTCTGAGGCTCAGTTTCTCCACTTATAAAAAGAGGATAATGATTAATATGAATAATTATGAAGACTATGCACCACCACATAATTGTAAGACATGAAATTATGTGTGCCCCACAAGTACAACCATTTAAGGATGCCTGCAGTTATAATAGCCCAAAAATGAAAGGGAAAACAAAAAAGGAAAAGCAATTATTTTTTTATAGAGGTGGGATTATGAATGAGCTTAATCTTTCCTCTAAAATTTCTCTGAACACTGTTTTATAAACAAATGTTTATTTATACATGAACAGATGTTCAAAACCCCTCTAGACTTCAGCACTCCAACTTTCCTTTTATGTCCAAATAAAATGGCTTAATTATACATCCCAATATTTTCCTATGATATGTTTAAACCCCCAGCTTAGATAAGGGGAGAGAAGATTTCATTCTCCTGTCCATTTCCATTTGCCCCCCTGCCTGAAGCTGAAGCCCATCCTCAGCACAGCTCCCTGAGCAGAGACCAGCCTCTTCGTCAAGGCAGAATCACCATTAACTCAAGGCTATTAATTCATTCTTATCTTGCTGACTCTTTGAAGAGAAAGAGAGGGTGACAGAACAGCACAGAACACAAAACAACTTGAAATTTGCATATTATATCCATTTTCACCCCACTATACACAACTTCCCTCAGACATTTTTTGTCCTCCATCTCTGACCAGATGAAATGACCCTATAAATATACTCTTGCCCCAGCTCTTCTTAACATACAAGGCAGTTTTAATTCTGCATTCATGTGTGTGGTTACTTGGATGAGTAATTGTCTCTCCCATTGTATTATAAGCTCTATAAGGGCATGGTCTATTTTTGGTTTTGTTCATCATTGTATTTCTAGCACCTAGCTTAGTACCTGACCTGTGGTAAACATTCCATACATGTCTGCTGAGTAAATGAGTAGTGATTGTTAAGTACATGAGATTTCATAGGTACTCACTGTGCTCATGTGCTTATACATGGTCCAGACATTGTTCTCAGTTTTTTAGGTCAAACATCTCATTTAATACTCATAAATAATATTTTTATTATTTCTGTTACATTAACGACAAAAAAGAAAAAGCAACTGAGGCACAGACAGGTTATGCAATTGCCCAAGAAGGCAATGGCACGCCACTCCAGTACTCTTGCTTGGAAAATCCCATGGATGGAGGAGCCTGGTAGGCTGTAGTCCATGGGGTCACTAAGAGTCAGACATGACTGAGCGAGTTCACTTTCACTTTTCACTTTCATGCATTGGAGAAGGAAATGGCAACCCACTCCAGTGTTCTTGCCTGGAGAATCCCAGGGACGGGGGAGCCTGGTGGGCTGCCGTCTCTGGGGTCACACAGAGTCGGACATGACTGGAGCGACTTAGCAGCAGCAGCAGCACACAGTTTCTAAGTGGAGGATACAGGATTCAAGCAATCTGTGTTCTGAGCCCAAGATCCTAAACTATATGCAAGCTAAGCTATTTAAATAGATGAATCAGTGAATAAAGAGGCAGATTCTTTGAATTATTTATCCTGTGGAAAATTATCCATCCATTTTTTTAGGCATTTGGAATAAGGTGCAGATGAAACAATTTGCTTTTCTCATATAGCTTATATTGGTCTGTATGTGTGCACCTGAGTTGCCAGCACATGAGATAAACAATCAACAAATGAAGATATCCTATGTCAGCTGGTCAGAAAACAAAGCAGGAGAGGAAAACAGAGAAAAAAGCAAGTTTCTGCCAGTGTGGTCAGGCAAGGCTTTATTAGGAGAGCTATGTCTAATAGCTGAGGATTTAAGTCAAAGAGAAGATATAGAAATGACTGAAAAATAAATGTCTCCATTAAAAGGATCTGAGAAGATAAAATTCAAAGCAAACATTTATTAAAGCTTCTTACAAGCCCAGGGCTGGAGAAAGCAGCAAAATAACCTAGGAGGTCATTTTACACAGCATAGCTGTGGTTGTTCTAAATTCCAGGGTATTGGCAAAAAGTCGGCCCAGAAGTACTCCTTCTCTGTCTTTGGCTGGTTGACTGGGGTGCCCTCTACTGCATGGTCCTGCCAGGCTCCAGGCTCTGCATGGTCCTAACAGGCTCCTCTGTCCATGGGGATTCTCCAGGCAAAAATACTGGAGTGGGTTGCCATGCCCTCCTCCAGGGGATCTTACCAACCCAGGGATCAAACCCAGGTCTCCCACATTGCAGGTGCATTCTTTACTGTCTGAGCCACCAGGGAAGCCTGAGAATATGGGAATGGGTAGCCTATCGCTTCGGAGAAGGCAATGGCACCCCACTCCAGTACTCTTGCCTGGAAAATCCCATGGACGGAGGAGCCTGGTGGGCTGCAGTCCATGGGGTCACAAAGAGTCAGACACGACTGAGCGCCTTCACTTTCACTTTTCAGTTTCATGAATTGGAGAAGGAAATGGCAACCCACTCCAGTGTTCTTGCCTGGAGAATCCCAGGGACGGGGGAGCCTGGTGGGCTGCCGTCTATGGGGTTGCACAGAGTTGGACACGACTGAAGCGACTTAGCAGCAGCAGCAGCAGCCTATCGCTTCTCCAGGGGAACTTCCCGAATCAAACCAGGATCTCCTACAATGCAGGTGGATTCTTTACCAGCTGAGCTACCACAGAAGCCCAAAGTGAAATCATTCGGTCATGTCCAACTCTTTGCGACCCTATGGACTATAGCCTACCAGGCTCCTCTGTCCATGGGCTTTTCCAGGCATGAATACTGGAGTGGGTTGCCATTTCCTTCTCCAGGGGATCTTCCCTACCCAGGGACTGAACCCGGGTCTCCCACACTGTAGGCAGATGCTTTACTGTCTGATCCACCAGGGAAGCCCAAACCACATAGAAATCTAATATAATCTATGCCTCTCCAGATCAGCGCAGGTGCTTGCTATCCTGTGACTTTGCAAGGAAAATGTGCTTTTTAAAGTGTCTGGTGCGGCAACCCACTGAAGGATCCACGCATTTCCCTCAGATGTTTTGTTGATGCCCAGGTGGTAGGTTGAGCACTTGGACTACCTGACCCAGCGCTGTCTAAGAGGAAAGTCTTAAGAACATGATACCTAATCAGAACTTTTGTTACTAAATCTTTGTGAGAAAATGGATTGAGAGAGAGCCACAGAACAAAGTGTTGGTGAAAACAATTTAATGTTTTGATTCCTAAAGCAAAGGAGTTCTCTTTTAAGAAAAAAAAATCAGGTAGGTGTTGAGTGGCCTCTAGTATCACTAGAGTTTCTAAACAAGAATGAAATTCACCCACCGGTGGTTTGGATTTTTTATTAATACTATAATCACTTCTCTTTCATCCTTTTTTTTTTTACCTTTTATAAATCAGTAGCAGTCCACAAACCAGCAAAGCCACATACAGGAAGCTTGTTAACTGAGACACCTTGAGGTTTTGGAAAATAAAAGGGCTGAACATTTCCTTTGTGCTAAAGGAGAGGAAGTAAAGACTGACTAAGATGCTGTGCTTTATTAAGAAGCCTATTTAGTCAGAAAGATTTCCTGATTAAGGAGGTAAATTTCCTGTTCAGTCTTTCCTCTATTGATCTGCCTAAAGGCCATTAAAATATAGATTATGTCTCAGAAAACTGGATTCAGAGATAAAAGTCCATTAAACCAACATTTCATTAGCAATGCAGCAGAAAGGTCCCTAACAACTGTGTCTGAGAAGGTGCCATCATCTGTTCTCTGTCTTTGAGGTGATACTACTTACGACTCTTGGAATGCCTTTTTTGGGGAGGGGTGGGTAGTGAGGCTTGTAGGATCTTATTAATAGTTCCCTGATCAGGGATTGAACACTGGCCCCCAGCAGTGAAAGCCTGAAATTCTAACCCTTAGGCCACCAGGGAACACTCTATGAAAGCATTTTGAGCATCTTTTATGTGTCACATGCAATGCCTGTTCCACTTATACAAAGATAAATAAGGCCCTTCCCTGGAGATGATCATAATCTGTGAGACAGAGATAGATATACAACAACTAGGAATAACAGAGACATCCCTGGTGGTCCAGTGGCTAAGACTCCATGCTCCCAATGCAGGGGGCCAAGGTTTGATCCTTGGTCAGGAAACTAGATGCTAAGAGTTTGCAGGCCACAAACTAAAGATCCTTCATGCCACAACAAAGATTGAAGATCCTGTACATCACAACTGAGATCCAGTGCAGTCAAATAAATAAAGATTAAAAATAAAAGAACTTAAACAGACTTCAGTCAGTCCGTTCAGTTGCTCAGTCGTGTCCAACTCTTTGCGATCCCATGAACTGCAGCACGGCAGGCCTCCCTGTCCATCACCAACTCCCGGAGTTTACTCAAACTCACCTCCATTGAGTTGGTGATGCTATCCAACCATCTCATCCTCTGTCGTCTCCTTCTCCTCTCACTTTCAATCTTTCCCAGCATCAGGGTCTTTTCAAATGAGTCAGCTCTTCGCATCAGGTGGCCAAAGTATTGGAATTCCAGCTTTAAAATCAGTCCTTCCAGTGAACATTCAAGATTGATTTCCTTTAGGATGGACTGGTTGGATCTCCTTGCAGTCCAAGGGACTCTCAAGAGTCTTCTCCAACATCACAGTTCAAAAGCATCAATTCTTTGGTGCTCAGCTTTCTTCACAGTCCAACTCTCACATCCATACATGACTACTGGAAAAACCATAGCCTTGACTAGACAGACCTTTGTTGGCAAAGTAATGTCTCTGCTTTTGAATATGCTGTCTAGGTTGGTCATAACTTTCCTTCCAAGGAGTAAGCATCTTTTAATTTCATGACTGCAGTCACCATCTGCACTGATTTTGGAGCCCCCCAAAATAAAGTCAGCCACTCTTTCCAATGTTTCTCCATCTATTTGCCATGAAGTGATGGGACCAGATGCCATGATATTTGTTTTCTGAATGTTGAGCTTTAAGCCAATTTTTTCACTCTCCTTTTTCACTTTCATCAAGAGACTTTTTGGTTCTTCTTCACTTTCTGCCATAAGGGTGGTGTCATCTGCATATCTGAGGTTATTGATATTTCTCCCAGCAATCTTGATTCCAGCTTGTGCTTCATCCAGCCCAGTGTTTCTTATGGTGTACTCTGCATATAAATTAAATAAGCAGGGTGACAATATACAACCTTGACATACTCCTTTTCTTATTTAGAACCAGTCTGTCCCAAAAACAGACTAAACAGAGTTAGTCATTGATTTACTTGATAAATACTTAAGTAAACACCTACTATGTGGATGGCATGCATTGTCCTGGGGATACAAGGATGAATAAGATACAGATTTTATACATCAAAATCAGTCATATTAAAGCAGAATTTATAATTTCCTCTGGCCTCCCAGAAAACTTTGGTTACATGCAATTATTAGGTTTCTTTGGATAGATGTGGTATCCTTGAAAGAAGTTTGATGAAAGTCAAGGTTAGCTATTTCCCCACAACCTTGCTTTCAGCTTACAACAAAAGCATCTCAGACATTGATTTAAACAAACACTCAAAATATAAAAACAAAACTAAAACAAATTAAAAAAAGAGAGAGAAAGAGAAATAAAAAGCACTCATGAGTAAGCAGAGCCCAAATAGTTTATGCAACCTGGTTCAGAGAGGCTCACAAAGTCCCACCTTCCTGTTCTTTCAGGTGTTCTGACTAGGTGTGGACGGTTTCTTTGGTAACTTTCCAGAAGCAATATTCTAAGCCCTTCTGGTGGGGATGAGGAAACTATGCAGCAAGGGCTAGACAGAAGGCTATCAGAGGATCAAGCCTGATTCCTCAGGGTTTAAGTTACAACCTTCCTGAGGTTCTTGTGTACTATTCCTGCAAGCATGGGAGGATTTCGGAACGATTTTGGCTGACATATCTTGAAGATCTTTGAAGTCACCAATTCAAGCCTGCTTCCAACATCTACCGTGATAGTCAATAAACCATAACATTCAATAAAAACCCACTGCTGACATTTAGTGTATTAACTGGCACAACATGGCTTGTTGGTCTACAGCCGTTAACAACAGAGCCTGGAGTAGTCCCTCCTGTCACGTGGGCTTCCTGATTTAAGCGATGGTGGGTGGACCATCCCTGGGCTATGTGTCAGCACCTTGGTTATATGCTATAGGATAACCCATGTTATATGAATATAATACCTCTCAGTGTGCACTAGGTAAATAAACATACATCGGGAGACTAACAGCCTGAGTTTCACACTACTGTATTCACCTATGTCCATCATTCTTCTCTCGTTCTCAAAATTGCTAAATTTGACATTTTTTTCTACCACTTTTCCCAGATAGGGTTTGAAGCTGAAGTACAATGACGAGTGCCTGTGTTGCAGTTATAGGATGTCAATGAGCTGAGCTCACTGCCCAGGCAAAGCCTGACTTGCAGGTTTGCTGTGGGAAAAGCCTTGCCTCTGAGTCTAGTCCATGAGAAGCTGAATCTAAATCCTTATTTTATCAGTTCATTAGGTCAGGCTACAGGGGAATACTCACACCAATCAAAATCACAGTTTTGCTGCCTAGACCAAGTTTTCTTGGTAATCTATGTACCTGTAAGTCTGAAATAGTTATTGGCAAGCTGCCTTGTGACACCGGAAAAAGAACAGAAATAGATGGTAATATGTGAGTATTTTATTCAAGTTATGGAAAAAACATAACTTGGATAAAATACTTTAACTTGGATAAAAATAATCTCATGAGTGTTCCACATCTCATGAGATCAGATCCCTCTATGATCTGCTGAAACAGAGCCCCCTGAACAAATTTTGGTCTGATAAATTTTTATTATACCTTATTTCACTGATTCTAAGATTCACATTTTTAACATCTTTCAATATATTGCATGAAATACGGTAACTGCCTTTTTATTACTCTCCATTCATTACTTTTATTACTTACATTTATTACTCTCCATTACTTCTACCTTTCCTGAATCACCTCACTATATTGTAATGAACATTACAGATATCTTGTGTCCCAACCATGAAGATACATTCTGGTCACATGATCAGACCTGGAGATTTCCCAAATTCCCTTCATCCCCAGGTACATAAATCTTCTCTCAGATGGACTCTTTTTTTTTTTTTTTTGGCCTGTGCCCTAAGGTTGGGTGAATCTTAGTTCCCTGACTAGTGATCAAGCCTGTGCCCC
Organism: Bos indicus x Bos taurus; assembly: GCF_003369695.1. Classification (NCBI taxonomy): domain Eukaryota; kingdom Metazoa; phylum Chordata; class Mammalia; order Artiodactyla; family Bovidae; genus Bos; species Bos indicus x Bos taurus. Next base: position 59,039,043 of record NC_040088.1, read on the forward strand.
CTTCAGTAGAAGCTTGGAGTCCTAACCACTGGACCACCAGGGAATTCCCACCTCAGATGGATTCACTTCTGCAAATGGCTAAACTCTACCATTTTCTTCACATTTTTATTGATCTCCCGTTTAAAGATCTAAACTTAGCTTTAAATAGATGATACCTTTAGTACAGTGGTCAAAAACATTTGGCGGTAAGATCTAAAGCCCATATATCAAAGTTACTCCTGTCCAAACTCCCTATCAAGGTTCTTATCTTTGTTTTCAGCTTTAGCCAGGCAACAAACACTTATTGATGCACTTTTACAAGAGTGGACATGTTATCTCATTGAAACAAAATTTAACACATTAACATGATTGAGTCTCAGGAGTTTTTCCATGAAGGATTTAATACCATAATATTGTCATTGCTTCTTAGGTGGCTCAGTGATAAAGAATCCATCTGCCAGTGCAGGAGATGCAGAAGACTCAGGTCAATCCTGGGTCAGGAACATCCCCTGGAGTAGGAATTGGCAACCCATGCCAGAATTCTTGCCTGGGAAATCTCATGGACAGAGGAACCTGGCAGGTTGCAGTCCATGGGGTCACAAAGAGTTGAACACGACTGAGCAACTGAGCACGCACACATGTCCTGGAACTCTGGTTTTGGATGAAGCATGACACAAAACAAGTTTACATAACAGAGCCTGCACCACATAATCATAGATTACAGCTGATGATAAAAGAAAAATAAGCACTTTACATAGGATGACGCTCTAGAAAGAATTTAAATTACAAACCTACACTGAAACCCTCTCGGCTTTTACTAGGCTCTAGAACTGATAATATCCAACTGCAATATATAAATTACTATGTTTAGAGCCAGCACTTGACTCTTAATCAAATCCTCATGCTATTTAATCTGAGATGTTAACACTTTTAATAATTGGTAGGTGATCTTTTCATATAAAGACACATTATATTTATATATGGTTCAGAGAAGCACTTGAAAATTTACAGTTGGAGCCCAAGTCCTATTAATTTAGCAAGTAAAAATTATTATAGCTAATGAAATATTCAACTTTTTAAAAAATGGAAAACTTTAAAGAATACATTCCTCAGTGTGGTTTAGAAGGAAAGAACACACTCTCTGAAGGCCTGGGCCTGGTTAGCACTGGCTTTGCAGTGTGTTCTATGCTTTCTGCTTTTCTTGCTTTATGGATTATTCCCAATCACCCTGGGAAAGGTTGATTCTCTTGTCTATAATGGTGAAAAAAGAGAGGCTCAGAGACGTTAAAACAAAAACAGAAAATTTGTCCCATATACTAAAGCCAGTTTCAGAACTACTACTTTTTTGTCTTAACGTTTAACCCAGAGCTCATGAGCTTTCCACTAGCAGCTATCAATGAATTCAACATGTGATACAAAAGGTCTGCATTTAGTATGATAAATACTCTGACAGTGCCAACCCCAGGTATTGAAGGCGGGAACGTGATGCCAAATGAACAATTTTACAAGTCAGAACACCTGAGAGATCAGTGTAAGTAACTGCTAAGAAGTGTTATGTAATTAATAGTTTCAAAAACAACATCATTATAACTTGGTCTCCTAGACACTGAAATCGGAAGCTCCTTGATATACTATATAGCATGGCTTCAAACAAAAAGGTTTTGTTCAGTACATGTTTTTGTGGGAACAGTGTAACTATGAAGCCCCTTTAGGTCAACAAACACAGGACAGAGCTGACCAATGACTATGAAATCTATCCTGAGACGATCTCCCTCAGTTTCAAAACACTTATTTAGCACAGCATTAGCAAAATACCCAACAGCTTGTAAGTCTTTTCCCTATCTTGACCTGGGTTCTGAACAGATTAGGCTTTTTACTTTAACTTGGAATTTAAGTCATTTTAAAAAATTCACCTGCATTTAGGTAAAACAAGAATTCACCTAAGACAAGATAATATATATATATATATATATATATATATACACATACACATTATACTTACATATATTTTTTAAATACTCTTTTGATTAATAGTAAAATTCTCCTAAGTAGACTTAGAAGTTAGACTTTGAAAAGAAAAACCACCATAGGGATTTCCCTGGTGGTGCAGTGGCTAAGACTCCACGCTCCCATTGCAGGGGGCCTAGGTTCATTCCTTGGTCTGGGAACTAGATCTCACATGGTACAGCTAAGACTTCGAGTACTGCAACTAAAGATCCCATGCACAAATAAGACCTGGCACAGCCAAAGGAATAAATTAAAATTAATAAAATTTTAAAAAGCCCCTATACAGTAAAAGTAGCTCTTTTTCTCTTTCCTTCAACTTCCAGAAGGAAAATGAACCTTCATGGAAGATTATCTTGGCACTGTTTATGAACTTTGTCGGGCATTTGGGTCTTTTCACCTTTGTCTTTAAGAGTAGTGATAATGTTACAGTGATTTATTATTTGTATTTTGAGCTTCAAATATCAGACTAACTTATTTTTACATAATTATTATGAGATAGAAGAAAATATTTTGTTTTCCTGTGGATAACAGTTTGATATGCTTCATTCTAAATTGAAATTATTTAGTTCTAAGACCAGGCAATCTGATCACATGGACCACAGCCTTGTCTAACTCAATGAAACTAAGCCATACTGTGTGGGGCCACCCAAGATGGACAGGTCTTGATGGAGAGTTGTGACAAAATGTGGTCCCCTGGAGAAGGGAATGGCAAACCACTTCAGTATTCTTGCCTTGAGAACCCCATGAACAGTATGAAAAGGCAAAATGATAGCATACTGAAAGAGGAACTCCCCAGGTCGGTAGGTGCCCAATATGTTACTGGAGATCAGTGGAGAAATAACTCCAGAAAGAATGAAGAGACGGAGCCAAAGCAAAAACAACACCCAGTTGTGGATGTGCCTGGTGATAGAAGCAAGGTCTGATGCTGTAAAGAGCAATATTGCATAGGAACCTGGAATGTTAGGTCCATGAATCGAGGCAAATTGGAAGTGGTCAAACAGGAGATGGCAAGAGTGAATGTCGACATTTTAGGAAATCACCAAACTAAAATAGACTGGAATGGGTGAATTCAACTCAGATGACCATTATATCTACTACTGTGGGCAAGAATCCCTTAGAAGAAATGGAGTAGCCTTCATAGTCAACAAAACAGTCAGAAATGCAGTACTTGGATGCAATCTCAAAAATGACAGAATGATCTCTGTTCATTTCTAAGGCAAACCATTCAATATCACGGTAATCCAAGTCTATGCCCCAAACAGTAATGCTGAAGAAGCTGAAGTTGAACAGTTTTTTGAAGAACTACTTGTAGTTCTTTTAGAATTAACACCCAAAAAAGATGTCCTTTTAATTATAGGGGACTGGAATGCAAAAGTAGGAAGTCAAGAAACACTTGGAGTAACAGGCAAATTTGGCCTTGGAGTACAGAATGAGGTAGGGCAAAGGCTAATAGAGTTTTGCCAAGTGAACACACTGGTCATAGCAAACACCCTCTTCCAACAACACAAGAGAAGACTCTACACATGGACATCACCAGATGGTCAACACCGAAATCAGACTGATTATATTCTTTGCAGCCAAAGATGGAGAAGCTCTATACAGTCAGCAAAAACAAGACCAGAAGCTGACGCTGGCTCAGATCATGAACTCCTTATTGCCAAATTCAGACTTAAATTGAATAAATTTGGGAAAACCACTATACCATCCAGGTATGACCTAAATCAAACCCCTTACGATTATACAGTGGAAGTAAGAAATAGATTTAAGGGACTAGATCTGATAGACAAAGTGCCTGATGAACTTTGGACGGAGGTTTGTGACATTGTACAGGAGACAGGGACCAAGACCATCCCCAAGAGAAAGAAATGCAAAAAAGTAGAATGGCTGTCTGAGGAGGCCTTACAAATAGCTGTGAAAAGAAGAGAAGCCAAACGCAAAGGAGAAAAGGAAAGATATACCCATTTGAATGCAGAGTTCCAAAGAATAGCAAGGAGAGATAAGAAAGCCTTCCTCAGTGATCAGTGCAAAGAAATAGAGGAAAACGATAGAATGGGAGAGACTAGAGATCTCTTCAAGAAAATTAGATATACCAAGGGAACATTTCATGCAAAGATAAAGGACATAAAGGACAGAAATGATATGGACCTCAGAAGCAGAAGACGTTAAGAAGAGGGGGCAAGAATACACAGATGAACTGTACAAAAAAGATCTTCATGACCCAGATAATAATGATGGTATGATCACTGACCTAGAGCCAGACACCCTGGAATGTGAAGTCAAGTGGGCCTTAGAAAGCATCACTATGAACAAAGCTAATGGAGGTGATGGAATTCCAATTGGGCTATTTCAAATCCTAAAAGATGATGCTGTGAAAGTGCTGCACTCAATATGCCAACAAATTTGGAAAACTCAGCAGTGACCACAGGACTGGAAAAGGTAAGTTTTCATTCGAATCCCAAAGAAAGGCAATGCCAAAGAATGCTCAAACTACCACACAATTGCGCTTATCTTACACGCTAGCAAAGTAATGCTCAAAATTCTCCAAGCCAGACTTCAAGAATACATGAACCATGGACTTCCAGATGTTCAAACTGGATTTAGAAAATGCAGAGGAACCAGAGATCAAATTGCCAATGTATGCTGGATCATTGAAAAAGAAGAGAGTTCAAGAAAAACATCTATTTCTGCTTTATTGACTATGCCAAAGCCTTTGACTATGTGGATCACAATAAACTGTGGAAAATTCTGAAAGAAATGGGAATACCAGACCACCTGACCTGCCTCTTGAGAAATCTGTATGCAGGTCAAGAAGCAACAGTTAGAACTGGACATGGAACAACAGACTGGTTCCAAATCGGGAAAGGAGTACATCAAGGCTATATACTGTCACTCTGCTTATTTAACTTATGTGCAGAGTACATCATGAGAAACTCTGGGCTGGATGAAGCACAAGCTGGAATCAAGATTGCCGGGAGAAATATCAATAACCTCAGATATGCAGATAACACCACCCTTATGGCAGAAAGTGAAGAAGAAATAAAGAGCCTCTTGATGAAAAGTAAACGAAGAGAGTGAAAAAGTTGGCTTAAAGCTCAACATTCAGAAAACTAAGACCATGGCATTGAGTCCCATCACTTCATGGCAAATAGATGCGGAAACAGTGGAAAGAGTGGCTGACTTTATTTTTCTGGGTTCCAAAATCACTGCATATGGTGACTGCAGTCATGAAATTAAAAGACGCTTACTCCTTGGAAGGTAAGTTATGACCAACCTAGACAGCATATTAAAAAGCAGAGACACTACTTTGCCAACAAAGGTCCATTTAGTCAAGGCTATGGTTTTTCCAGTGGTCATGTATGGATGTGAGAGTTGGACTATAAAGAAAGCTGAGCACCAAAGAATTGATGGTTTTGAAGTGTGGTATTGGAGAAGACTCTTGAGGGTCTCTTGGAATGCAAGGATTTCCAACAAGTCCATCCTAAAGGAAATCAGTCCTGAATATTCATTGGAAAGACTGATGCTGAAGCTGAAACTCCAATACTTTGGCCACCTGATGCGAAGAGCTGACTCATTGGAAAAGACCCTGATGCTGGGAAAGATTGAAGGCAGGAGGAGAAGGGGATGACAGTGGATGAGATGGTTGGATGGCATCACCGACTCAGTGGAGATGAGTTTGAGCAGACTCTGGGAGTTGGTAATGGACAGGGAGGCCTGGTGTGCTGTGGTCCATGGGGTCACGAAGAGTCAGACACGACCGAGCCACTGAACTGAACTGAAGACCAGGCAATGACATGTAGATGATATCAGAAATATGTTTGCTATCATATCAGGGTGGTACATAATTTAAAATAAAGGATAGCAACAATTTCACTCTAAGGAACTTCTCTTATTATTGTAGAAACAGTAATAATGAATTCCACACAACACCTTATAACTTAGTGACTTACCTGGTGGGCCTTACCTGGTTAAGCTTCCCCATTGCCAGTGCAAGGGACACGTCTGGATCCTTGCTTGGGAACCAAGATGGATCCCACATTCCCCAAGACGAGACCAAGGAAATAATAAATACGGTATAGTTTAAAACAATGCATTGGTTCTGACACTTTACGTTAAATATGAATTTTAACCCTTTTAGTTTCTGTAAATAAATTTTTGTCCACAAAAGCCTACGTTTATGGGCAAGTGGTAGGTATAGGCAATTCATCAACTGCCTGTTTCCCTCTTATTATGGGATTGCTCTGAGAACCCAGGGCTCATTATGTAAAGGGCGTCCTTATTAGCCAGGTGCACTATTTTCCATCCTCCTGGAGGTTTGACCTTTAGCAGTGGGCGGAAGGTCACTAAAACGAAGACTGTGCAGCACCGTTGAAAGTAGCCTGCAGAGGGTTGTTGACGCAGAAACACAGCTCAGGAATCCACGCCCCTTAGTGCATGGGCCTTGCAGGAGGCTGAGCTCTGAGCTTTCGCACAGGAGAAGGCACAGAGGGTTCGGAGAGTGGTGGGCTGCCGCCGTGTTATCTTCAGGAGTCCAGCTTTCCTGGGGACACGTCAGCGGCGGCCTGGTCCATACACGTCCAGGACAGGAAGTCCTGAACCAGGTGGGCAGTGGAAACGACAGTCGGGCGACTCCCGGCCCGGCTGACCCCAGGCTTCCAGCCGCGCCAGCGCCCCGGGATTCTGGCGCAAGGCCGGTTGCCCGGGAGTCGCCATGGCAACGGACGCCGGGTTCTGGACTCCGCGGGCGGCGCATGGCCTAGCGGCCACCTCCGCGTCTCCCATGGAGGTCTGTGGCGACTCGGCGCCCGAGACCGAGGAGTGCTGGAGGATTATCAGGAATCTCGAGTCCACTCTTGAACAATTTCGGCTCAGTCCCAGGTGACCGGCGCGACCTGCAGCGCCCGGGCCCGTGCCCCTGCCGGCGCTCCACCGCTCCCGGGTTCTCTAGCTCCAAGCCCCCAGGCAGCTGTTTTGATATCTAAATATACTACCGTGTACCAAGCACGGACTCTGGGGCCAGACTGCCTGGGTTCAAATCCTCCTGACACTCCAAGGGCCCAAGACTTGGGCGAGTTAGTCAACTTCTCTGTGCCGCCTTATCTTTTCAGGAAAACAGCCAAGATGGTGGTGCACAGCGCCTCCTTCATAGTTCATAGCGAACATTCAATGAGTCAATCTGGAAGATCGACATACAAATAGGGTACATAGTATCGTGCAAGTGTTTGCCAATATAATTATCTTGTTTTTGACCCTTTTGGACAGTTTTTTCATCTTATAATCCTTTGCCCTCCTCTGTCCCAGTTTTATTTGGATAATGTAGACCTGATGCTTGGGGTGGGGGAACTGGGAGGGAGGTATTTTTCTTTCTAAAAACCTTTTGAAATCCCGTAAATGGCCCTCACTAGGTTAACTGCTCTAGGTGCCCTAAGACAGGGACCCTCGTGGTGCCAGGTGGGCTGGCTGAGACACCAGCCCTGCAACTGGCGTCTCTCTAGGGTAGGATGAAGGGCGCAGAGCCCCGTGGTGGGGACTGACGCAGTGAGATGGTGCTGCCAGCCCAGCTGCCCCCGCTGAACTGTGTTAAGTGAGTGCCTTTGTGAAAAGAGATGGGGATGCACTCAGAACCCGGTTGATTGGTGGTGTGAAAGCACATATTGGCGGTAGGGGATGGTGGGCACGGTGTTGAACTGCTCTAGTTGTTGACTAAGAGAGATGACTTCCTACCGTGGATTCCTTGGTGTTCCTGGTGGGGAGCTTCTCCAGCAAAATGCACTGGCTGTGCTCAGCAGCCAAACTGGCAGTGCCTGGGGCTCAGTCAGTGCTTGTTGTCTGAATAAAGGAGCTGTGGATGCCCCTGTGAGTTTCTCTTCATCGGCAGGACCCAGGCCAGCTGTTGGTGCTCTGGTATCTGGTGTGCGTGAGAGAAGCTGCAGTCTTGGGGTGAGGAGAGAATCAGGCACTGGGGAGGCACCAGTCAACAAACCGACAGAAGCCTGTCCTTTCTGAAGTTTACATCCTAGGCAGGAAACCAGCGATAAATAAGCCGACTCAGTAATAAAGTCAGTTAAGTGGTGGTGAGTGCTAAGGAGGAAACAGAGCAGAAGAAATAACGTGTGGAGTGGAGAAGAGGGTTGTAATTCTATTTTTTTGGTCATACCATGTGGAGTGTGGGGATCTACCAAGGATGGAACCCAGCCTCCTGCATTGGAAGTGCTGAGTCTTAACCTCTGGACCACCAGGTAAGTCTTACAGGGCTATAATTTTAGATTCTGTGTTCAAGGAAGACTTCTTGGAAATGACTTTGGGAAGAAGAACTGCAGACTTGAGAGAGGGACCTTTCTGCTCTATCAGGGAGCAAGTGTTCCAGGCAGAGGACAAGAAGTAAAGGAGAGTGGGCATAGGTGTCACGGGACCAGCAATGAGGCTGGTGTGGCTGGAGAAGAGTGATGGAGGAGAGCTCAGAGGTGGATGGTGCTCATGGTGTGGAACCTAGATCACTGTAAGGACTGCAGCACTGACCTTGAATGAGGTGGTCAGATGTGGTTGTTCCAACACCCCCAAGCAATTCTCTAATTCTCAGCGGACAGTGATTGGGTGTGTCTTGTAGTTTGCTTATTTATGTATTTTACTTAAAATATGGTTGCTGTACAATATTATGTATTGTAAGTCACAGGTGAACAATAGAGTTACTCCTAATTTTTAAAGGTTATACACCGTTTATAGTTATTATAAAATGTTGGCTGTATTCCCCATGTTGTACAGTATATCCTTGTAGCTTACATCAGTTCAGTCCAGTCGCTCAGTTGTATCCAACTCTTTGTGATCCCATGGATTGCAGCACACCAGGCTTCCCTGTCCATCACCAACTCCCAAAGCTTGCTCAAATTCATGCCCATCGAGTTGGTGATGCCATCTAACCATCTTATCCTCTGTCGTCCCTTTCTCTTCCCTCCTTCAGTCTTTCCCAGCATCAGGGTCTTTTCCAATGAGTCGGTTCTTTGCGTCAGGTGGCCAAAGTATTAGAGTTTCAGCTTCAACATCAGTCCTTCCAATGAACACCCAGGACTGATCTCCTTTAGGATGGACTGGTTGGATCTCCTTGCAGTCAAAGGGACTCTCAAGAGTCTTCTCCAACACCACAGTTCAAAAGCATGAATTATTCAATTCTCAGCTTTCTTTATAATCCAACTCTCACATCCATACATGACTACTGGAAAAACCATAGCTTTGACTAGAGGGATCTTTGGTGGTAAAGTAATGTCTTTGCTTTTTAATATGCTGTCTAGGTTGGTCAGAGCTTTTCTTCCAAGGAGCAAGTGTCTTTTAGTTTCATGGCTGCAGTCACCATCTGCAGTGATTTTGGAACCCCCCAAAAAGAAAATCTCTCACTGTTTCCATTGTTTCCCTGTCTATTTGCCATGAAGTGATGGGACCGGATAGTTTGTAGTACACTGCTTAATCCCCTACCCCTATCTTGCCCCTCCCTTTTTCCCTCTCCCCACTGGTAATCCTGGTCTGTTCTTGTGTCCTGCAGTTTACCTGGAGAGAGTGTCACATTCACAGGTTAAGGGCTCAGCCCCACAAGACTGTCCCTGTCCTCCTTGAGAGGCTAATTGCAAGTCCAGGTTGTCACCTGTGCTTTTGACAAGCAGGGCTAGCTCAGAGGTTCCTGGAGTTCAGTTAATTTGCTACAGTGGCTCATAGAACTCAAGAAACCAGTTTACTTACTTGCCTACTGGTTTATTACGAAGACTATTAAAGGACATGAATGAACAGCCAGAGGAAGAGATACATAGGGTGAGGTCTAGAAGGGTCTGGGGCACAGGGGATTCTGTCCCTGTGGAATTTGGGGTACACCCCATGAATTCATTCTTGTTTACCAACCTGGAAGTTCTCTAAACCCTATAATTCAGGGATTTTTATAAACTCTTTATTACACGGGCAAAATTGACCAAATCATTGACTTTTTGTGATTGATTCAACCTCCAGCCCTCTCTGGCAGTGAGGTTGGGGGAGGTGCGATTGGAAGTTCTATCCCTCTCCTGGTTGGTTCCCCTGGCAACCACCTCCATCCTCAGGGGCTTTTCAAAAGTCACTTCATTAACATAAAAGCGGGTGTGGTTGAAAGGGGCTTCTCTTGAATAGCCAAAGACACCCAGTTCACCTTTTCCCCTATTTCAGAAAATGAGGACAGCAGACCAAACATTACAATAAAAGATTCTCTCATTGTGCTTGTCGCTTAGGAAATTCCAAGGGTTTGGGCTGCTGTGAGGCAAGAAGCATGGATGAAGACCAATATATGTATATGGTATATATATACATATAGGGCTTCCCAGGAGGTGCAGTTGGTAAAGAATCCAATGAGTCAGGAAGATTCCCTGGAGTAAGAAATGCCAACCCACTCCAGTATTCTTGCCCGGAAAATTCCATGGACAGAGGAGCCTGGTAGGCTACAGTCCATGAAGTCGCGAAGAGTCAGACACGACTGAGCAACTGAGCGTGCACATATCTATATCTATAAAATTATAAAACACACTGCAAAGATGGGAAGATATGAGGGGAATGGAGCAGAGGAATCACATTATCTGGTTTATCTGTCAACCAAATTATTCTGGCTATTGTTTTGATATTAGACTCTAATGAGGGGAAACAATGGAAACAGTGAGAGACTTTATTTTCTTGGATTCCAAAATCACTGCAGATGGTGACTGCAGCCATGAGATTTAAAGATGCTTGCTCCTTGGAAGAAAAGCTATGACCAACCTAGACAGCATATTAAAAAGCAGAGACATTACTTTGCCAACAAAGGTCCATCTAGTCAAAGCTATGGTTTTTCCAGTAGTCATGTATGGATGTGAGAGTTGGATTATAAAGAAAGCTGAGCATCAAATTGATGCTTTTGAACTGTGGTGTTGGAGAAGACTCTTGAGAGTCTCTTGGACTGCAAGGAGATCCAACCAGTCCATCCTAAAGGCAATCAGTCCTGAATATTCATTGGAAGGACTGATGCTGAAGCTGAAACTCCAGTACTTTGGCCACCTGATGCAAAGAACTGACTCATTGGAAAAGACCCTGATGCTGGGAAAGATTGAAGGTGGGAGGAGAAGGGGACACAGAGAATGAGATGGTTAGATGGCATCACCGACTCGATGGACATGAGTTTGAGCAAGCTCTGGGATGGGTGTGCTGCAGCCCATGGGGTGGCCAAGTCAGACACAACTGAGTGAGGACGGGCAGAAAGAGGGAAACCAGTTAGGGGACTACGACAATAAGCCTCGTGGAAAATGACTGTGATGGTAGCAGTGGTTGGAGGTCGTGAGACTAGTCAGATTCTAGATTTATGCTGAAAGTAGAACTGATAGACACAGAGCGCGTAAGATTCTGATTTTTTGAACTACTAACCGGAAGAATGGAAATGCCATGAGCTGGGATGAAGAAGATTGAGACGAATAGCTTTGTGGGGAATATCATAAGCTTACTTTTTTTTCCCCCCTAATTTGGCTGCACCAGGGCTTAGTTGTGGCATGCAGGATCTATTTCCCTGACCAGGGCTCAAACCTGTGCCCCCTGCATTGGGAGCTCAGAATCTTAACCATTGGACCACAAGGGAAGTCCCTCAGAAGCTTACTTTTGGACATAATATCTTGGAAGTAACTCTTAGTCATCCATCTAGGCTCTTTGGTTGTATGAGTCCTTAGGGCAATAACAATAATTTACCCTGTATTCTTCTCAATTCTTGGCTAAGACACTTAAAAAGTTTATTAACATGCATATCTCATGTGTACGTAGGAGTTACCTAGGAAAAATGACTAAAATTCTAAGATGGCCCAAACCACCACCTTGAATACCATCTTCGCTAAAGACAAAAGATGTTGAGTGGAGGGAAGACAGTTATGGGGGGTTACCAAGAAGAGCAGTAAACAAGCGTAAGGTTTGTTATGCAGATTTGAATGGGTGCCTTCTCCATTAGTAAGATTCTCTTGTGAATTAGAGTCATCTTCCTGGTAGGAGAGGAAGACACTTATAAGTGGAGATTTCCTTTATAAATGTAAATTTCTCTTACAAACAGATAACTTCTACTCTGCTTCCAGGGTTTCTTCTGTGTCTGCAGTTTCTCAAAACAATTGACTCAAAACCACCTTATGCTAAAGCATCATATTTAGGGAAGAGAGGTCCAGCCAGGTTGGATATACCAGTGTGGGAGTAATTGGCACACAGATGCATCTACAAATGGGAGACTTGGTGAGATCACCCAGGAAATGACTGAAAAGAAGTGTGTGAACCTTGGGACACCTCAAACTTGTGAACCTTGGGACACCTCAAACTTTCCTTCTTTCAAGAGGAAAAAAGTGGAAGCAAGAGTGCTTTGGTTTTGTTTTGGTTTTTTTTCCTTGTTTGAAATTGAGCAGGGAAGTCCCTAATGGTCCTGTGGTTAAGACTGAGCTTCCAGTGCAGTGGGTGCGGGTTTGATCCCTGATGGAGGAACCAAAATCCTACATACCTAATAGTATGGCTGAAAATAAATAAAAAATTTAAACTGAGCAATACACCATTGTGAAAATTTAGTGCACTTAATGCCACTGTCTTTGACTAATTCATTAATGAGCATTTGTTAAGATAGACTATTCTAGGATTTAGTGAGAAGTGTCACTGCCTTCTGTTAATAAGTATTCATGGATCTGTTTTCTGTAATAAGTTAATATGTTAATTTTGTATCTCATTTATTTAAAAAAAGAACCTGTAATTGCTATTTTTGTGAGACTGTATTTTATGCATAACAACCAAGCTATTATTCAGAAATCAAATTGCTGAGGCTATAAATAAGGACTGTGTAGGAACCACTTAGCTAGTTTGTTGTGATGTGGGTTTCCATTCTAGGCAGAGGGGTTGTCATCTAAAATTAGAGACATTTGGAATTTAAGGGGAAGCTGAAGAATGAACTTTCATGTTTCACTTGGATTCTGAATGAGTCAGAACTTTCTGAATCAGTCATTCAGAAGGTTAGGACCAGTTAGGGATAGTAGACCATAGACCTGTTCTCACAAGGGATGGAGGATAAGACTCTCACTTCAGGCTTATGATTTTTTCATTTTGGCTGCACTGTGTAGCTTGTGATACCTTGGTTGCCCAACCAGGGATCGAACCAGTGCCCTTGGCCATGAGAATGTAGAGTCCTAACCCCTGAACCGCCAGGGAATTTACAGGCTTGTGATTTTTAGATGAATTACTTACAATCTTTGAGCCTCAGCTTCCATATCCTCAAAACAAAGAAAGGTAGATAACCTGAGAAAAGATTGTGTGTATTAAGACAGATGCCTTGACTAAGCACAGGGGACAAGTTAAGCATTCAGTTGTTAAAAAACAAAATTCAACTGAGTAGATTTGAAGATCTGATTGGCTTTGTTAGGTGATTCATGAATTGGACAGCATCCTGTCCAGCAATTATAAGGGTGCTCCAAGGGGGCTGTACAAAATGGGAGGTTTTTATAAGGGAAAGGGTGGGACAAAGGAGATGTTAGCATAAAGGAAAAAAGGCAGGAAGAAAAAAAAGCATTGTTTTTAGGCCAGGATTTATCCTTGCAGGGGAAAGGGCAAGGCAGGGGTTTTATCATGCAGATTGCCTCTTCTTCCTCTGGGTACAGAGTGGAGAGGGCCTGCACGACGGATTATCTTCTTGCTGCTGCTGCTGCTGCTGCTGCTAAGTCGCTTCAGTCGTGTCCGACTCTGTGCGACCCCATAGACGGCAGCCCAACAGGCTCCCCTGTCCCTGGGATTCTCCAGGCAAGAACACTGGAGTGGGTTGCCATTTCCTTCTCCAATGCATCAAAGTGAAAAGTGAAAGTGAAGTCGCTCAGTCGTGTTTGACTCCTTGCGACCCCATGGACTGCAGCCTACCAGGCTCCTCCATCCATGGGATTTTCCCGGCAAGAGTACTGGAGTGGGGTGCCATTGCCTTCTCCAGATTATCTTCTTGGTGCTGGCTAATTAAGGTTAACATTTCTGGGGAAGGTTGAAACCCAAATTAAGTCAGGTATTAATTCTGGATTTGGTATCATGCACTTTAGAATAAGTAATGCCATTTTGAGCCTATGGTTTTCTGTTTCACACAATAAATAGGCACTAATTTTATTTTTACCACGTGGAGGAGGTATCTATAAAATTCTTCAAACTGGTTTTAAAATATCAGACTGTATTACTGTAATATTATGGCACCAGAGGGAATAACTGAAAACATTATTCTAAGTTTCTAAATCATATCCTAAAGATACGTGTATTGGGGGTGATTTTTTTTTGCACTTCTCTTCTTTTCCCAGCTTTGAGATATAACTGACATGTAACATTGTATATTTATCATAAAACCTGCTCACATTCATAACTTACCATCCACCCTAGATCTTTAGCTTAAAATGGGAAGGAAGGAAAGACCATACATGGTCAAGCTTATTGAAAGATGAAGCTGAATAATAAATAGGAGCTGCTTGGTGCTAGGGAAGGGGAGGAATTGCATTTCTCAGCTGGAACGATGAATCATGGAGGTCTGTTAAGTGGGAGGCATTGCAGAAAGAAAACAGTTTTAAGTTTAGGTCATGTTTGTATTTATCTTATTGATGCAGCACTCCGGGTTCAAACAGGAGATAGAAACCTCACCAGTGTTTGAACAAGGAACAAATATTTCTTGTTTCTTTAATGTTGTTATTTATTTGTTTTTGGCTGTGCTGGGTCTTGGGTGCTTTGCACTGCTTTCTCTAGTTGTGGTCGGCGGGGGCTATTCTTTGAGATCCATCGGCCTTTCATCGCAATGGCTTCTCTTGTTGTGGAGCCCGGGGTCTAGGCACACAGGCCCAGTAGCTGTGGCTCCTGGACTCTAAAGCACAGGCTCAGCAGTCGTAGCACAGGAGCTTAGTCAGTCTGCCACATGTGGAATCTTCTCGGACCAGGGATCGAACTCATGTCCCCTGCATTGGCAGACAGATATCCACTGTGCCACCAGGGAAGTCCTATTTCTTGTTTCTTATTAAATATTAACAAGGATTTTTAGTTCAGTTTAAAAAAAACCTCTAAGCAGCATTACAATAGCAAATGTAGCTGTGACCCTGAGGGCAGAAGAGTAAATGTGGACAGAACTAAGAATTTAAAAGGTCCCCCACTCCCACCAAACGCTGAGATTAAGACCTCTTGGGAGAGGATGTGGCTGGTGGTAGAGACACTTGCCAGAGGGTGCCGGCCAGAGCTGGTCCGTGGGCATGACTTGTTGAGTGTCCATGGTGAACTTGGTGAAAGATACAGGCAGGCCAAGTTTCTTTATGTAGCTGGGAAATTCAAATAGTCATTCCTGAAGGTTCTGAGACCTCAAAAGCCCTGCCTTTTCGGGGGAATTGGTTGTATTTTTACATTAATCTTTACTATTGAATGTGGAAATGCTCAGAGTCACTCCAGAGAATCTCCTGAGTTCCAGACGTAGTCCTAGACTCCACTGTGTACCAACAACCTGCTTTCTTAATGATCAGAATTGATCACTTCAACCAGTACTGTGCCCCCTTTCTCTGTCTTTGGTTTAGTGGTGTAGGGATTACACAGTGGCCAGGTGCCAGTTCAATTCACTCTCGTCTAATTCAGTAGAACCATGGTTGTGCTTCCCAGTAGAAGCAATCTCCCTTTGGGAACTAAGACCTCCAAGCCAGTAGGTCATAAAGTTTCTGGGAAAGGAAGCAATGATTTCAGGGGTGGGTTATTAGGTGTAATAGTGAGAGGCGCCTCTTGCATTTTTACCAAGCTTCTTGGACCTACGGCTGTGGGAAAGACGGTCCCATGTGCTGAGTGGAGGAGAAGAAGAATATCTCTCCTACCATTTCTGCATTCTTGGCTGAGCCCCCCTCCCCCCATAATAAAAGACAGATTAACTGGAGAAAAAAAAAAAGAAGTTTAATAACATCTATTCCTTCTGTATACAAGGGAGATACCCAGGAAAACAGAGTAACTCCTTGAAATGGTTCAAACCACTACCTTAAATAGAATCTCTACCTAAAGACAAAAACAGATGTTGGGAGCCAGTTATGGAAAGTTCCAGAAAAAGCACAGTAAACAGGGGGATGGTTGTGATGCAGATTTAAGCTCATGCCTGCTCCATTGATAAGAGTTTCTAGAGATTTATGCCTAAAATACTGACAGTTCTTACCGAGTGAAATTGGCAGAATCTGAGCTTGCTTGAAGGTGGTGTCTGACTTTTAAAAAATAGTTTACTTTAAATAATTTCAAATATACAGAAAAGTTGTCAGAACAGAACTAAGAACTCCTCACCTAGATTCAGTTCCCAACATTTTCCCATGTGTTTTCTCTCTTCTTCCTCCTCACCCCCTGCCTCTGTACACACACACACACACACACACACACACACACACACTCTCACACTCACCCAGACATTCATTATCATCAGTCTTTTTAGAACCTTCTGAGAGCGTGTTACAGACATGTTTCCCATTAAGTGTGAATTTCCTAAGCATTCAAGTGTGTTTTTCCTAAAATGGATACTTCTTCCTGCATGACCAGCACACACTCTCAAATCAGCAGATCCACACTGCACAGCCCTATCGCAGCCTCCTTTCAAGCTGGGCCAAGAGTACCAGCAATTACTTTTTTTTTCCTTTCTGGTCCAGGATCCTATCTAGCAGTGTGTGTTGTCTTTAGCTATCCAGTCGCCTCAGACTCGTCCAGCAGGAAGAGTTCCTCAGCCTCTCCCCACTGTTCATGTCCTTGACACTTTTTTAAAAAAGTACAGACCTTCTGTAGCATGACCAACGCTACCTGGGTCCGTCTTCTGTTTCCTTGTAACCAGACTCAGGCCATGCGTTCTTGGCAGGAATGCCACAGAAATGAAGCTGCGTATTCTCAGGGCATCAGTTGAGCCAGTGCGTGTCATCCAGTCTATTCCCTCATTGGTGCTTTAACCTTGACCTTGCTGGGTTGGTGTCTCCCAGATCTGCCATAAATCCACCATGCTTCCCTTTATAATAAATTACTATTTTGTGTGTAGGGAGTGTGAGCGTGTATAGTAAGTTGCTTCAGTTGTGTCAGACTCTTAGCGACCCTGTGGACTGTAGCCCACCACACTCCTCTGTCCATGGCATTCTCCAGGCAAGAGTACTGGAGTGGGCTGCCGTGCCCTCTTCCAGGGGATCTTCCGGACCCAGAGATCAAACCCATGTCTCTTACATCTCCAACATTGGCAGGCAGGCTCTTTACCATTAGCACCACCTGTAGGGCCTAAGTATTACAAAATTTCCTCTTCCTCCTCTGCCTCCAACTTTATTGAGATATAACTGACGCAGAACACTGTAAGTCTGAGGTGTACAATGTGAAGATTTGGCACATTTTTATATTGTAAATAACGATCACAATAAGGTTAGTTGACACATTCATCATCTCTCATAGTTACATTTGTGTGTATGAAAACATTTCAAATTGACTCTCTTAGCAACTTTCAAGTGTACAATACAGTATTATTAACTGTAATCGTCATGTTGTACATTATATCCCAGTACTTATTCATCTTATAACTGAAAGTTTTTACCCTTTGACTAGTATCTCCCCATTTCCTTTACCCTCAGCCTGTGGCAATGGTCTCTGTACTCTCTGTTTCTATGAGTTTGACTTTTTTAGATTCCACATATGAGTGCAATCAAACAGTTGTCTTTCTCAGTCTGCCTTTATTTCACTTATGTAACGGCCTCAAGGTTCATCTGTGTTATTGAAAATAACAGGAACTCATTTTCTTTTTTCATGACTTTTCATTGTACACACATATGCACACACTACATTTTCTATTTTTTGATGTTTATTTTTTATTTGTCTGTCTATTTGGTTGCACCAGGACTTAGCTGAGGCTCGAGGGATCTTCGATCTTCACTGAGGCCTGAGGGATCTATAGTTGAGGCATATGAGATCTTTCAGTTGTGGCATGTGGGATCTAGTTCCCTGACCAGGGACTGGACCCTGGCCCCCTGCATTGGGAGCATGGAGTCTTGTCCACTGGACTACCAGGGAAGTCCACTACGTTCTCCTTATTCATTCATCTGTCAGTGGACCCCTGGCTATTGTGAATAACGTCGCAGTGAACATGAGCGTGCAGGTAGCTCCTTGGGATAGTGATTTTGCTTCCTCTGGATATATACTCAGAAGTGAGACTGCTGAATTATATAGTAGTGTTGTTCAATTTGTCAACAAAATTTCCTTTTCCTAATCAAACTTCCACTGACGAGCTGTAGCCTTTTAGCTAAGCTTAACCCCAGCTGCTATTGATAACTCCCACCCTAATCCATCACCTCTGTAGTGGCTGCCCACTGGTGATTCTCTATTTTCACCATTCTCTTCTGTGTTTACTAGAGCGTCTCATTCTCATTTGGACTGCTAGATTCCTGTTTTATTCAATAGGCTGTAATCTGATACTTTCATCATTTATTTTGATGCTCAAATTGTCCCAGATATGACCAGTGGGAATCTCTTCAGTCTAGTTTCTGTCTCTATCATTTTTTTTTTCACTCTTTCCCAACTTTTTGGAAAAACAAGATGTTCCAGGCTCGTTTTATGTTTTTGTTCTCCCAGCTTTGAAACCAGCCATTTTCCCAAGAAGCCCTGGTTCCTTTTAATGCAGAATGCTATTTAAAAAATCAACATCTGTGTTTTTGGTGTGTTCATTGCTACTGGGGTGTCATCGCTTCTAGGTTCTCACGCTGGACAGAACTAGAAACAAATGTCCATAAGTATGTACACACATATTTGTACCTATCACTGTCTATCTATGTACATAGTTATAAAACCATGCCTTCATACCCAAACTTCCAGTTCCATTACATTGTCTCAGGGTATATCCTATTCTACTTCTTTTTTTATGTTTGTAAATTTCATTTCTGGGACTAGAGAACTTGACTTCTGTCATCTTCAGTACATTTACATATTTGTTCAATTTATCCAGTCTCCCAACATGTTGCTTTGTTTTGTTTTTGGTCACACCACTAGGCATGCAGGATATTAGTTTCCCAACCAGAGACGGAGGCTACTTCCCTTGCATTGGAAGCCTGGGGTTTTAACCACTGGACCGCCAGGGAAGTGCCTGTGTCCATCTTTTTAAAAGTGCATCATCTATGCACTGGCTTTGCCCTCTGGCTGACCCCCTTGTGGTCACCAGACAACTGTGCCAGTTCCTGGCCTCATTTCTACACGTGGCAGTGTCCAGAGTCACAGAGGGACCTCTCCCCAGGTGCTCCTGTGTAAAAAGCTTAACATGCCCCTGACAGGCCTTTTGTCCTATCACACTCCTCAGAACCGAGTCCCACTCCCACTCCTAAAATACCTGCCCAGAAGATTGGGATCACTGCGGTGGGCTGAGACCACACAAGTGTTGCCCTTGATACTGGGAATTTTCTCACCCTTCCCTGAGTTCTGTAGGAGGTAAGTCTGAGGCTCTGCCAGCAGTAAAAAGAGGGAGATTGCCATGGGGTACCCCTCCATCACAGTCTGCTCCACCTGGTCAGCAGAGAAGAGAGGGTAGATACGTGGATACTCTCTCTACAGAGGCTGCATTGAAAAGCCTGGGAATGTTCCTTAGGCTTTCATGGCTCTCTTTTTTTAGCTGACATTTTAGAAACCAATGCTTGTGGTAAGTTTGGTCAAATTGACAAACAAAGGACATCCAGAAACTTGGCCTTCTTGTTACGGTTTGAGATGTCCATCATTAAAAGTCTGTAGGAGGATTTTACAAAATACTTCTTTCCGCTTTGATTTTTTTCGGGGGGAACTGAGTTTAAAGCCAAATACAATAGAGTGGTGTGATTATCTTAGAGAAGTAGTTCTCAATTTTTTTTTTTTTTGGTTTCGGGATCCCTTTACAGTCTTAAAAATTATTGAGGCCCTCAAAGATCTTTAGTTTATGTTTTATTTATTCATAGTTACCATATTAGAAATTTTAAAGGAGAAACATTTAAAATAATGATAAACCTATTCTGTATTAGTATAAGTAATATATTTTAAAGAAAATTGAACTCTTTTTAAGACAGAATCTGTAATGAGAATAGTATCATTTACATTTTTGCAAATCTTTTCAATGCCTGGCTTAATGGGAAATAGCTGAATTCTCCTCTCTGCTTCTGCATTCATCTGTCATCCAGGCACATAACCTATAGCCTCTGGAACTCCACTGAACACTTGTGAGAGAATGATAGGAGAAAAGATAAATCCAATCTTAATAATATTATGAAAATAATTTTGACCTGTGGATTACCTGAGTGTTCTGGAAACTCCAGGAGTTCCCAGACCACATTTTCAGAACCTCTACCTAAAAGGAACTTTGCTTGCTATGCCCACACATGATTTACAATGACCTCAAGCAGCAGCATACATAAAAGTGGATGAGATTTTAAAAGGAGACTCATAAAATTGGTCATGACTCAGAAAATGGAAGTCAGATCAGTGTAGCAATGTGAAATAGTTCAGAGAATCTGATAATCCAACAGAGACCTAGGGAAAACCCAAAATCATGAGCAGATAATTAAGTGGTTTTCTCATTTCACCAATCCTTTGAATCTTTAAAATATGATTTGCACAAAATATGTGTAAATATATATCACTGCTGCTGCTGCTAAGTCGCTTCAGTCGTGTCCGACTCTGTGCGACCCCAGAGACGGCAGCCCACCAGGCTCCCCCGTCCCTGGGATTCTCCAGGCAAGAACACTGGAGTGGGTTGCTATTTTCTTCCCCAATGCATGAAAGTGAAAAGTGAAAGTGAAGTTGCTCAGTCGTGTCTGACTCTTAGCGACCCCGTGGACTGTAGCCTACCAGGCTCCTCCGCCCTTGGGATTTTCCAGGCAAGAGTACTGGAGTGGGTCGCCATTGCCTTCTCCGAATATATATGACTAAATATATCTTTAAGGTAATATCTATTATGTAAAGCACATTTAATCTCCCCCCCTCTTTTATTTTTCAGATTTACCATTTCAGATGATTTGAAGGTTGGCTTTTTCAGCACAGACCATGCCACTCAAACAGATTCCAGTGAGATTCTGCCATTGAAAGAGTTGAGCTTAGCTACACAAAATCTAGTGCAGGTAAATCTGAATTTATTTAGAAACTCCTGAGATAATTTGTATTATTTGCCTTCATGTTTCTTTCCTTGACAAAAGTGAAATGATTAACATTTTTAAAATATTAGCATCTTCTATAAACTGAGGTGGATAACAGTTGTGTGTGTGTTTTTTTTTAATTATTAGTATAAACAACTACTTCAGGGCATGGCTACCCACTCCAGTGTTCTTGTCTGAAGAATCCCATGGACAGAGGAGCTTAGCAGGCTACAGTCCATCAGGTCACAAAGAGTCGGAGACAACTGAAGTGACTGAGCATACAGCATACACACTACTTCTATTTGGGGCTTCCCAGGTGGCCCTAGTGGTAAAGAACCTGCCTGCCTACGCAGGAGACATAAGATATGTGTGGTCGATCCCTGGGTTGAGAAGATCCCCTGGAGGAGGAAATGGTAACCCACTCCAGTACTTTTCCCTGGAGAATCCCATGGACAAAGGAGCCTGGCGGGCTACAGTCCATAGGGGTGCAAAGAGTCAGACACAACTGAAGCAACTTAACACACACACACTACTTCTATTTGCATCCTATTTATTTCATGTATGTTAACTTTTTTTTTCTCCCTGCACTGCATGGCTTGCAGGATCTTAGTTCCCCGACCAGAGAGAAACTAAGCCTGGGTTCTGACAGTGGAAGCTAGAGTCCTAACCACAGGGCCACCAGGGAAGTCCTTATGTTAACTTATTTGGGGAAATGTTTTCATACTCTCTCTGTAATTCTTTTGCCATCTGTGAACATTTTCTGTTTAGGATACTTGAAAAGTTTTATAAAATGTTTTTGGCATATAGAAAGATGTCGAGAATAATACAATGAATAACTATGTCACCCATTGTCAGGGAGGAAGAAATTTTCCTCTATCCCTCTCAATTCTTCTGGCTAAGCTAAAAATTGAGTTGACCTGAGACAGATTAACAGAAAATCCAACAAAAACTTAAATACCATATACATGGGGGAGACCGAGGAAAATTGAGTAAGTTGTCTAAATAGCCAAAGGTCTCACCTTCAGGTAAAGACAGAAGAGGGCGTTGAGGGTAATGGTATGGGACTTCAAGGAGAGGAAGGCAATTCACATGAAGATGGGAAAGCAAATGTCTGTCAACTCATGTTCGCCGGGCCTGCAGAGACAGTGGGACACAGAAACTTTAGCTCACTTTGCTGGGTTCCCATCTGTCTACACACCGGTTGTTTGTCAGTTTCCAAGTTGTGTCCAGCTGTTCTTGACCCCATGGACTGCAGCATGCCAGGCTTCCCTGTCCTTCACTGTCTCCCAGAGTTTGCCCAAGTTCATGTCCACTGAATCAGTGATGCCATCCAACCATCTCATCCTCTGTCTGCATACCTAGTTCATGTTATAATACAGGTATCTATGATGCTGACTCCCTTCCTGAAGCAGGTCCTCCATCTTTTAGGAAGTTAAGGGAAAGTTTATGGGTTCTTCCTGAGTCTTTCGGTCCTTAAAAATAGTCAGCCTAAATAAATACTCTTGCCAAACAAACAGTTTGTGATGGCAAGTTTTGCTCCCCTATACCACCATACACCGTTGTCAAATCTTGATGCATATGTCCATGCTAAGTCGCTTCAGTCACGTCTCACTCTGTGCGATCCCCTGTGTGAGCAACTCTGTAGCTTGCCAGACTCCTCTGTTTATGGGTTTCTCCAGACAAGAATACAAGAGCGGGTTGCCATGCCCTCCTCCAAGGCAACTTCCTGACCCAGGGATCAAACCCTCATTTCTTAATGTCTCCTGCATTGGCAGGCCAGTTCTTTACCAATAATGCCACCTGGGAAGCCCCAAATCTCAATATTCTATCATATTTCCTTTGGGACTTAAAAAAAAGCTTTTTTTAATTTTTAAAAATTTTATTGAAGTGATATTTCTGTGGTGGTCCACTGGCTGGGACTCCAAGCTCCCAATGCCGAAGGTCCAAGTTCAATCCCTGATCAGGGAACTAGATCCCACGTGCCGCAACTAAAGACCCAGTGCAGCCAAATAAGCTTTTTAAAAAATAAAATAAGTAAAAAAAATAAAATTTTATTGAAGTGTAGTTGATTTACAGTGTTGTGTTTCTTTCTTTTATACAGCAAAGCCTTGGTGCTTTTTTTGATTGTAAAGTAACAGAATGTTTCATAGACATCAGATATTAAGACTTATTATTAAAAGTCCTAGCCAACAAAACAGTGACATAGGGTGGTATACTACTGTAAATAGTATTTCACTTCTGTTTTCTCACTTAGTAACATAACTTGGAAATCAGTTATATACATTGGTGCATAAAGAGCTTCTTCATCGATTTTACAAGTACATCATACCACAAACTGGCATCATTTATTTAGCTATCCCCTCCTGATGGACATTTTGGTCATTTCAGATCTCTTATCAAGATGAATAATTCTGTACATACTCACATGCCAGTAAATCTAGGGTGTAAATTCTTAAAAGTGAAACGTCTGAGTCAGAGGATGCATGCATTAGTCATTTTGGAGGATGTTGCCAAATTGCCCTGCATAAAAATTATACCAATTACACTCCCACTTCGGAGGGTGTCTCTTTTCCCACACACTTCCCAATGTATTGTCATTTTTTTTTTTTACTGTGTTCTGTGGCATGGGGGTTCTTATTTCCCAGACCAGGGATAGAACCAGTGGCTCCTGCAGTGGGAGTGAGTGAGAAGTCTTAACCACTGGACTGCCAGGGAAGTCCCAAGGGATAACTTATTCTCCCTGGTGGCTCAGATGGTAAAGAATCTGCCTACAATGTAGGAGACCTGGGTCTTTCGATCCCTGGGTCGGGAAGATTCCCCTGGAGGAGGGAATGGCAACCCACTCCAGTATTCTTGCCTGGAGAATTCCATGGACAGAGGAGCCTGGCAGGTTACAGTCCATAGGGTTGCAAAGAGTCAGATGTGACTGAGCAACTAATACTACTATGGGAGGAAACTGCTGGAAGCCTCCTTTCCCTTCCTCCATCAGCATCTGTTAGTTCTGCAGATTAACTGGAGTTCCCCAATGTACACGACTCTGGAGATGTAATCTTAGATTCAGGACAGGCCCCTGACCAGGTGCCCAAGTTACCTGCCCAGAACCAGGCCAGGTGTTGGAATCTTTACACAGAGTGCCCTTAAGCTCTATAATGACCGATGTTTTTTCCACTTTTAGATTACTAAATCCCTACAGGTGGATTTTGGGTTCCTCAAGCAATTGATGCAACTGAAGTTTGAGGACCGTCTTAAAGAGGAATCTTACAGACTCTTCACTACTCTACATGACAGGATCATGGCCGCTGAAAAACATTACCAACAGGTAGAAGTTCTCTCATTTCCTCTGTTTTAAAAGTAATTAATTTTGTGGATTAATTTTGTGTTTAGTTGTGTAGGCACTACAGTTTTTAGCTTGGCAACTTATGAGGGTAATTTAATTTACATATGTTATCTCTAATGATACTTACAGGGCTTCCCTAGTGGCTCAGATGGTTGAGAATCTGCCTGCAATGTGGGAGACCTGGGTTTAATCCCTGGGTTGGGAAGATCCCCTGGAGAGGGAAATGGCAACTCACTCCAGTATTCTTGCCTGGAGAATCCCCATGGACAGAGGAGCCTGGCGGGCTACAACCTGGTCACAAAGAGTCGGACATGACTGAGTGACTAAGCATAGCACGTGATAGTTACATAAAGCTGTGTGGCACCTACAACTTTACCACGTGCAGGAACGTTTATATGTAGTCTGTGTACAAACTCATTTAAGCCTCACAACTAACCTGATGAAGTACATACAATTATTATACAGATGAGATCTGTATTATACAGATACAGCTGAGGAAACCAAGGCACAGAAAGGTTAATTCACCTGCTCAGTGTCACTGGTTAAGAAACCACTGGGGTTTAGGTTCTAGGTCAGACAGTTTCATGCTTGAGTTCCAGCCTTTAACTGAAATTTTATATGAACTTATTTGTGCTTTAATGGCTCTGTAGAAGCCAAAGACATGAAAACTCTGCTATTCTGAGGAATTCCCCAAAATCTTTGATCATGTTAGCATATTTATCTGTGATTAAAAATGGACATTAGTGTTGCTTTTCTGCTGTGAAACAAAATACCCACGTGTTGTTGGCCTCACAATTTTTTTTTAAGTATTTTTTTAATATGGACCATTTTTAAAAGTCTCTATTGAATTTGTTGCAATATTGCTTTTGTTTCTTGACGGGGAGGGGGTTGGCCCCAAGGCATATGGGATCTTAGCTCTCTGACCAGGGATCAGACCCACACCCCTTATATTTAAGGTGAAGTCTTAACCACTGGACCACCGGGGAAGTCTCCAGAGTAACTTTTAATGCATTTCCTCTTTAAGTCTCCCAACAATCCTCAAGTGGAAATCCTGTTATCCCTACCTTACAGATAAGGAAACTTGCTTAAAATTTAAGCTTGCTTAAAGTCAGGCAGGTTAAGTCCTTGCTTAAAATCAGAAAGATGGTAAGTTGCACAGTGACATTGAAATCCAGTTCTGTCTGATTCTGAAGCCCACTGATTGTTTACACTCCATGTTGGAAGCAAAATTGGTAACAGAATCAAGAGTATATTTTATGCATAACAGATAGGATTAAATAATTTGATTAATCAGAAAATCTATTTCTGCTTTATTGACTATGCCAAAGCCTTTGACTGTGTGGATCACAATAAACTGTGGAAAATTCTGAAAGAGATGGGAATACCAGACCACCTGACCTGCCTCTTGAGAAACCTATATGCAGGTCAGGAAGCAACAGTTAGAACTGGACATGGAACAACAGACTGGTTCCAGATAGGAAAAGGAGTACGTCAAGGCTGTATACTGTCACCCTGTTTATTTAACTTATATGCAGAGCACATCATGAGAAACGCTGGGCTGGAAGAAGCACAAGCTGGAATCAAGATTGCCGGAAGAAATATCAATAACCTCAGATGTGGAGATGACACCACCCTCATGGCAGAAAGTGAAGAGGAACTAAAAAGCCTCTTGATGAAAGTGAAAGTGGAGAGTGAAAAAGTTGGCTTGAAGCTCAACATTCAGAAAACGAAGATCATGACATCTGGTCCCATCGCTTCATGGGAAATAGATGAGGAAACAGTGGAAACAGTGTCAGACTTTATTTTCTTAGGCTCCAAAATCACTGCAGATGGTGACTGCAGCCATGAAATTAAAAGACGCTTACTCCTTAGAAGAAAACTTATGACCAACCTAGATAACATATTCAAAAGCAGAGACATTACTGCCAACAAAGGTCCATCTAGTCAAGGCTATGGTTTTTCCAGTGGTCATGTATGGATGTGAGAGTTGGACTGTGAAGAAAGCTGAGCACCAAAGAATTGGTGCTTTTGAAGTGTGGTGTTGGAGAAGACTCTTGAGAGTCCCTTGGACTGCAAGGAGATCCAACCAGTCCCTCCTAAAGGAGACCAGTCCTTGGTGTTCATTGGAAGGACTGATGCTGAGGCTGAAACTCTAATACTTTGGCCACCTCACGCAAAGAGTTGACTCATTGGAAAAAGACCCTGATGCTGGGAGGGATTAGGGGCAGGAGGAGAAGGGGACGACAAAGGATGAGATGGCTGGATGGCATCACCGACTTGATGCACATGAGTTTGAATGAACTCCGGGAGTTGGTGATGGACAGGTAGGCTTGGTGTGCTGTGATTCATGGGGTTGCAAAGAGTCGGACATGACTGAGCAACTGAACTGAACTGAACTGAACTGAATCAGAAAATGACTCTAGTTTGAGGATTAGTGGCCCTAGATTTCTTTTCATGAGCATGGTTCATCGAAAAAGGACCAGGACCAAAAGAGGATATGGATTCCAAATATACTTCACTATTTTATTTAATTATTTTCTAATTAAATTTTTATTGGAGTATAGTTGCTTAACAATGCTGTGTTAGTTTCTGCTGTGCAGCAAATTGAGTCAGTTATGTGTGTATACAGACACACACACACACACACACATATATATCCCCTTTTTCAGATTTCCTTCCCATTTAGGTCAACACAAAACTTTAAGTAGAGCTGCCTGTGCTATACAGTAGGTTCTCATTAGTGATCTGTTTTATACAGAGTAGTGTATATATGTGGAGAAGGAAATGGCAACCCACTCCAGTGTTCTTGCCTGGAGAATCCCAGGGACGGGGGAGCCTGGTGGGCTGCCGTCTCTGGGGTCACACAGAGTCGGACTCGACTGAAGTGACTTAGCAGTGTATATATGTCGGCTTCTCAGGTGGCTCAGTAGTAAAGAATCTGCCTGCCAATTCAGGCGATGCAGGAAGATGTGGGTTGCATGCCTGGGTCAGAAAGATCCCCCTGGAGTAGGAAATGGTAACCTACTCCAGTCTTCTTGCCTGGAGAATCCCATGGACAGAGGAGCCTGGCAGGCTACAGTCCATGGGGTCGCAAAGGAGTCAGAAAGGACTTAGCAACTAAACAACTACAACAACTAAGACACTAAAAATCTGTGATATGAAGATGAGAGAACATGGTCACATTCACTGTGTTTCTTTTATCCATACACACTCTCTATTGCTTTGGTTAAGTGTAAGTGAAAATGAAATGTGTTGTTTTAGGTGGAAGCCTAAGGGAGATGATTATATAGTGAAATTTCAAGAGAACGTGATGATTTGAATGGTGGATACTTAGTCCCCCCCACCCTCCTCCCCTTGTAGGTCTGATAATTATATTTGGGAATACATCATGGTACTCTCTGTATTTATTTTTCATTTGCAGAATGGAGAGAGCTTACGAAAATGCTACAATCAGCAGCTGGCCGATGCCATAGGCACTATCAAAGGGATGTACCAGGTGAGTTTTGAGGGCTGTCAGGGGCGAGAGCAACTTGGTATCCTGGGAGTGCCCAGTATGGAGCTCATCATGGATTGCCAGTCAGCATTTTTTAGCTTTCAAGATCTGAGTCCTTGATCTTCAGGTCACCAAAAAGGGATCAGGTCCTTGACTGTCCATGCTCACTTTAAATTGACCACTTGATGGTGACAGAACACTCCAGAGACTGGAAACTTCCAGTGGAGTATCTAGCACACCTGGGAAAGTGATCCAGTTTGCTTGGTGAGCATGCAGTTCGGCAGAAGGAGGTAAGGGAGTCTCAAGAGAAAGTTCATCAGGTCTGTAGTAAATGCCAGGGAACGGTCTCGGATCCTCAGTGGAATAACTTCTCTAATGATGGGGACACTTCTATCTGTCAGAAACTGAGCATCCCTCTCCTACATGATGGGGAAATTCATCATTTCCCATTATTATGTTTTCATCTTAGTGAGGACCTTGAGATTCTTTTAGTCTTTATAACTATCATCTTGTCTTTCATTGCCGTATATTTCCATAAAGAAACATTGTTATTTATGTATTTGGCTGCATCGGGTCTTATTGCAACATGCAGGATCTTTTGTTGTGGCACACAGATTCTCTAGTCTGGGACTTCAAAGGGGAGGAAGTGGGAACTTCCCAGGTGACACAGTAGATAGGAATCTGCCTGCCAGTGCAGGGAACACAGGTTCCCTGGATTGGGAAGATCCCACACGCCATGGAGCAAGTAAGCCCCTGAGCCACAGCTGCTGAAGCCCACGTGCTCTGTAGCCGCACACTGCAGCTGCTAAGCCTGCGTGCTGATGTACTGAAGCCTGAGTGCCCTGGAGCCTGTGCTCTGCAGCAAAATAAGTCACTACAATAAGAAACCTGAGTGTTGCAACCAAGAGTAGTCCCGCTTGCCGCAACTAGAGAAAGCCCGAGAACAGCACTGAAGACCCAGTGCAAGCAAAAATAAATAATTTTTTATAAAGGGGGTTGGAGAGGAAGGAAATGAAGATGGAAAAGCAAATGTTTGGTAAACAAATGTTTGCTGGGCCTGCCGAGACAATGAGACACAGAGAGGACCCTGATCTCTAGGCCCTGCCAAGTTTCCCCCACCACACCTTGTCTATATTTTTTTACAAAATATGGAAACAGGCCCTTTATCTAAATTCCTTAGGCAGTGAAGGGGAAAGTAACAAGAGAAACTTTCCGAGTTTTCTGTTTCTTAAAAATAATTAGCCCAATTAATCCTCATGTCAAAGGGACACATTTTGGGGATGGCAAATTTTGGTCTGCTACAATTTTCTCCTACCATTTCTTCACTTATTCATTCATCTCTGCCAACTGCACTGTTGGAGCACTTAATAAAATGTTAAATAAAAGGGATGACAGCAAGCATCCTTCTTTTCTATTTTTACATCCTTATTTTCTATCTGATCTTACAGGGAATGAATATAGCATTTCAACATTACACACAACACTTGCTATAGGAACTTTCAGGCTATGTATTTTACTATATGACTTGAAAAAAATCACAAATGCATTTTAATTTTGTAAAATGTGGGGTTTTATGAATCTATTGAAGGGCCATATTTTTTTTTAATCTCTTAATCTCTTGGTGTGGTAAAATTAATTACTTAATTTTTATTTGAATGTTAAGTCAACCTTTCTTTCTTTGTATAAGCCCAACTTGATCATAATGTCCTTTTGTTTGTCTCTCAAATTTGTTTCTGAACTTAGTGTGTTCATATTTTGCTTACGATATTTTAAATCTGTGTTCATCAGTGTGGTGAGCTATACTTTTCTTTTTTTATGCTGTTCTTATTGGGTTTGGGTATCAGGATTATGGTAGCTTCACAAAATGAATTGCAGGATATTATCTGCATCCTTGGCAGCATCTGTGTAAAATTAGAACTCTTTCTTCCTTAAATATTTTAAACTGCCAGGAAAGCCACCTGGGCCTAGAGGCATTGTTTGATGGATATATTGACATATTTTGAAGTCCCCATTCAATTTCCTTAACTGATTATGAGACAATTTGGGTTCTGTATTCTTTTTGAGTCAGATACAGTGAAGTATTATTTGTTAGGGCATTTGTCTTTCCTTTAAACTTAAAACTTTGTTAGAATAAAGTCTTAATATGTATCTTACTGCTCTCAAATATTTTAATCCCACTAACCCTACTGCATGTTTTTATTAGTATCACCTTATTGTCTGTTTTCATTGAGTTTTTTTTTTTTTTTGGAGGGGGGAGGGCACTGCTCTGGTTTCCATTGTGGTGCTCAGGCTCTTCCCTTGTGACTTGCAGGGACTCTAGTTGCCCTGTGGCAGATGGAATCTTAGTTCGCCAGCCAAGCACTGAACCCTGGTCTGCTGCGCTGGAAGGCGGATTCTTTACCACTGGATCGCCAGGGAAGTTCCTTGATTAAGTTTTAAAATATCACTTACTGTGTTTTTTATGAAACAAAGTCCTGTGTTTGGCTTGTTTGGTTACTTTTTAATGGTTCTTGCTCTATACCTTAGCTCATCCTTCTATTTCTATGCATATATTTGAACGTATGTGATCGATATTCCACGTCTTCCATCTTTGAGGGTCTGATAAGTACTGGCTGTCGCTCATGATATGTCCTTTACTTTCGGGTTTCACGGTGTTTGATTGCAAACTTATATTTCTATGGAAACTCTTTTAGGCCTGGAATAGAGGTGAGTCTCTACAGAGAAGATTTCTGTTTGCTTCTGTGAGACTCCTGTGTCTGTGACCACCTTAACCTAATTTTCAACTTGAGGCATTATTTTTAGACCACCCAGATGTACGAATGTGGGCCACCTCAACTTAACAAACTCAGAAGAGATTTTCTTCCCTCCTCCATACTTTGAGCCAAGTTTCCAGATAGGAGGCGATTTCACTTTCCCTCGGGTGGGAGGCGGTAGAGGGTCCAAGGTGGTTGCTCCTAAGTCGTTCTCACCCTGAAGTGATCGCCCTTTGGCGTCTCAGCCTTCATGAGGTGGTCTCCTGTTGTTGGAATCCCCATTTGGAGGGGGCCTTTGGGATGCCTTTTCTCTGTGTCCTCTAAAGACATGTAAACCAAAGTTTAAATTTTTACCTGGTTTAGCAATGCCCTGGAGTCCAGGCCACCTTCAGTGTTCCACACACTTCTCTGGATGCCTGCATTCACTTAATTTTGGCCTAACTATTCCTTACTTTGTCAGCTCATAGAAGCATTTTACCTATCGTATCCAGATTTGTTGTTGTTTACAAAGTAAAAGTCAGAATAACATGCTTTTTTAAACATAATGTTTTTTAAGTTTTTTTTTTTTCTTTTTAATTTTAGTTATTTATTTTTGGCTGTGCTGCGTCTTCCTTATACACTTGGGCTTTCTCTAGTTGCAGGGGACTGCTTTCTACTTTCAGTATGCGGGCTTCTCATTGTGATGGCTTCTCCTGGTCCAGAGCATGGGCTCTCGGGTGCTCAGGGTCGGTGGTTGGGGTCTGTAAGCTTAGTAGTTTTGGCACACGGGCTTAGTTGCCCCTCTACATGTGGAATCTTCCTAGACGAGAAATGGAATCCACATCCCCTACATTGGCAGGTGGATTCCTATTCACAGCACCAGCAGTGAAGTCCTGATGTTTTTTGAAACTTGCTTTTATTTTTTTTAAGATATTTACTTGATTATATTTATTAAAGTATAGCTGCTATACAGTGTTGTGTTACGGTCTGGTATACAGAAAAGTGATTCAGTTATATATACATGTATATATGCGTGCATGCTCAGTCACTAAGTCGTGTAGGACTCTTTGTGACCCCATGGACTATAGCCCACCAGGGTCCTCTGTCCATGGGAATTCCCAGGCAAGAATACTGGAGTGGGTTGCCATTTCCTTCTCCAGGACCGTGCTTTTATAAGTCTTTGTGTCTTTAACAATTTCTGGGTCACTAATAAACTTTTAGTTCCAGAAAAACATCTATTTCTGCTTTATTGACTATGCCAAAGCCTTTGACTGTGTGGATCACAATAAACTGGAAAATTCTGAAAGAGATGGGAATACCAGACCACCTGACCTGCCTCTTGAGAAACCTATATGCAGGTCAGGAAGCAACAGTTAGAACTGGACATGGAACAACAGACTGGTTCCAGATAGGAAAAGGAGTACGTCAAGGCTGTATACTGTCACCCTGCTTATTTAATTTATATGCAGAGCACATCATGAGAAATGCTGGGCTGGAAGAAGCACAAGCTGGAACCAAGATTGCCAGGAGAAATATCAATAACCTCAGATATGCAGATGACACCACCCTTATGGCAGAAAGTGAAGAGGAACTAAAAAGCCTCTTGATGAAAGTGAAAGAGGAGAGTGAAAAAGTTGGCTTAAAGCTCAACATTCAGAAAACGAAGATCATGGCATCCAGTCCCATCACTTCATGGGAAATAGATGGGGAAACAGTGTCAGACTTTATTTTTCTGGGCTCCAAAATCACTGCAGATGGTGACTGCAGCCATGAAATTAAAAGACGCTTACTCCTTGGAAGAAAACTTATGACCAACCTAGATAGCGTATTCAAAAGCAGAGACATTACTTTGCCAACAAAGGTCCATTTAGTTAAGGCTATGGTTTTTCCAGTGGTCATGTATGGATGTGAGAGTTGGACTCTGAAGAAAGCTGAGTGCCAAAGAATTGATGCTTTTGAACTGTGGTGTTGGAGAAGACTCTTGAGAGTCCCTTGGACTGCAAGGAGATCCAACCAGTCCATTCTGAAGGAGATCAGCCCTGGGATTTCTTTGGAAGGAATGATGCTGAAGCTGAAACTCCAGTACTTTGGCCACCTCATGCGAAGAGTTGACTCATTGGAAAAGACTCTTGATGCTGGGAGGGATTGGGGGCAGGAGGAGAAGGGGACGACAGAGGATGAGATGGCTGGATGGCATCACTGACTCAATGGACGTGAGTCTGAGTGAACTCTGGGAGTTGGTGATGGACAGGGAGGCCTGGTGTGCTGCGATTCATCGGATCGCAAAGAGTCGGACACAGCTGAGGGACTGAACTGAACTGAATAAATTTTTAGTGTGCATCAAATGCTAAAAAAATATATGGCAGAATAAGTGACTATTACTCTTTTCTATATACCTTTTGTATGTCTAGGAATAGAAAGCCCTGAAAGGATTAGATGCTTTATATGCATCAGTGTTTCATAAACATGTGCTGGTTAAATATGCTTAGTCAACAGTGTATTAATTGTGGTTCGTTGGTTTATCTAATTAAAGAATTATTTTAAAGATATGAAAGTGATTCTTTGAATCTTTGCTTTGGCTTGTTGGCATCACTTTGATCCATGACCTCAGACAGCTTTCCAAATCCTGGCCACCCAGTTTGTTAAGGCTTAGTCATAAGAAAGAAGAGTTGGAAAAACAGCCTGGATACACACACTTGTGGTTAAGAGGGAACTTTTGTTAATGTGAATGACTCTCTGCTGCCCTCTGGAGACCAGTTCAGGATACAGGTCCAAGTGCTTTTTCAGCTGTGGAACAAGGTTTTAAATCTATTTAATGACCCTCCTGCTGGTGTGCACAACTCGAAGCCCTGGGCCAGCAGCTGGAGGGTGTGGTCCCCGGGGATGGAGGCGGGTGGGGGCGTCCCTCCAGCTCTGGAAGCCGAGCTAGCCCCAGGGGACTGGAGAAGCCTCCCGTCCTTAGGGACAAGAATTAAAAAAAAAAAAAAAAATCTATTTAACTATTAAAACAAGTTCTTGTGTGCTATTATAGTACCTTATTTTCAGATAAAAGAAAATGTTTTGTTAAAACTTGCACCTTATTTAGCTTCTTTTGGTCCTGGAAATGTATCAGCTCTGATTCGGATAGGAAAACACATTACTTTAGGTCCCTCAGACACTGAGGGATTTAGAAGCAAATAAAACCCTTTAGAGAGACTGGAGGAATAAAAGCTTGGGAGACTGCCACTAGCTTTCAAATAAATAAGCAATTTTTCCAACATCATTTATTGAATATCTCTGCCTTTTCTCTTGGTTTTTGATGTTTTCCTCATGTAAACTGATAAACTGAGGCATATTACATTTTTAAGAGTTTGGGCAAAAATAAATAAGTTATGGGGTTGTATACAAAGGGCTAAGGGATGAAGTCACTACTTTCTTATTGGGTATTTTTTCTTCTGGAGGAAAATTCGGGCTAGATAGAGAGCCTTAGGGAACTGAGTGTTGAGGGGACTTTGGAGAAGGATACAGAGGAGCGGAGGGAGCCCTGCGTACCTACACATGTCGTTCTGCACAGACCTGATCTCTTTGACTCTGACATGGTGGGGCTGCAGTCCTTTGTCTTAGGTGGCGCTGGTGATGGAGCTGAACTGTGAGTGGCAATGCTTGGGGAAACGTCCTCCTTTTCCCAGGGCACATAATTAATGACAGTGAAAGCAGCTATCACTCAGTGACTTATTTACTATGTCCCAGGCACTATGCAAAGTGCTTCATGTGCTTTTATATTTCTGCAGAAAGACAAAAAAGACTCGTTAGACTCAAATGGATTGCAGGAAAATGTAAATTTTAATACCTAAGTTTTTATCCCAGTGCCTTCCTTTTTGGTGTGACTGTGATCAGCGTTCAGAAGGAAAGGTGGATGAACTAACCCTCCTCTTCCACGTGTCCTCACTCGAATATCTGGATAAGACCCTACTATCTCGTGTCTTCTCCCCTCTGGCTAAGCTGCCATCTCCTGGAATGAAAATCATTATAAGTTGACTTCAAATATTCTCCCATGATATCTTCCTTATCAAATAATCACATCTGTTTTGGTAACTTTGGAGAGATCGTTGCAAACAACTCTTAGTTCACTTTTCAGGACTACAACGCTCCTATGGATAGCAAGTAGCAGTGCTTATTTCAGGGACAGCATTTCAGGTTTGTCTTCTTCCATACTTCCTGAAATATGGATGAAGGTTCAAGGAAGAATTACCCAAATCCATTTCAAGGCTATTATGTTAAACATGAGTCTGTTAAAATGGTGAAATAGTAAAATTATAATTAAAAGTCTCTGAAGAGAGGTAGTATGTATTCTTACAATAGAAGCCTTGCTGTGTTGTCATTGTCTTCCACTTTTGGAGGATGGCAGAGGTATAGAAGATCCCGTTCTAATGAGAGCACTAACTTTAGATTCCAAATTTTGATGCAGCAAATACTATCCAGGTGTTAAATAATTTTTATTTCAGATTATTTTTTAAAAATTCATAATGCAATAAGATACCAATATTTTGGTGTTTGGAGGGGATGAAATTTTCCAGACTTTGATTTATGAAACCAAGATGGGCTTCTGCCAAGGGCAGGGCGCATCCTCTTGGATCGCCAGTAATGCAATGGCCTGAGTGAGGCTTTTGTTGAAAAGACAGTGAGAGAGAAAACTGCTTAGATGAAATGACAAGAAAATAAAGACTATAAAGAAAAGAGTTGCAAAATAGGTCATCCCATACTCACTATGACACAAGCTGTACAAAGCATCTTCCCCCTTAACTCTCCCCTTTCTCCTGAGTGATCACCCCCTTGCGTCCCTGAGTGTGAGCAGCAGGATGTGGGCACCCTTGTGATTAGGGTGTCCTTCTACCTCCAGATGCTGGGAGAGCACCTTTCTTATGCGAGGTTGATTTTCTGCTTTCAGGGAGACAGAAAGAAGGGTCAGAGTGTCCCTCTTGCATTGAACATTTCTTAAGTAACTTTAATTCAAAATAATCAATATGCCATGGAGGCACATTTTAGGGCAGGTTGCACTGGGCCCCCAGCAAAGGATGATGAAATTTTGACAAGCGTAGGGAAAATGGGGAAAAGATAGGGACGTGGCCCACTTGACATCATAGAGGCAATTAAGGTTCAGGGCACAGCCAGGGAACTGCTAGTCCTTTGGTATAAGAGGCTGAGGAAGTGGTGAGAGCTGATATAGCAAAGGGAACCCATGGAATTTTTTTTTAAGTCTTTATTGAATTTGTGACACAATATGGCTTTTGTTTTGTGTTTTGGTTTTTTGGCCGTGAGGCATGTGGGATCTCAGCTCCCCGACCAGGGATCAAACCCATAGACCCTGCATTGGAAGGCAAAGTTTTAGCCACTGGACATCCAGGGAAGTCCATGGAACTTATATTTTATCTCGAAGACATCAAATAATCATCATAGAATTCTAAGCAGCTTTTTTTTGTGAATTAATTTTTACTGGAGTATAGATGATTTAGAGTGTTGTTTTACTTTCTGCTGTGCAGCAAAGTGAATCTGTTATATTATACATATACATGTATCCACTCCTTTTTGGATTCTTTCCTCATACAGGCCATTGCAGAGTACTGAGTAGAGTTCCCTGTGCTATACAGTAGATTCTTACTAGTTATCTATTTTATATATCTATGTATTTTATGTGTGTGTATATGTCAACCCCAATCTCCATGTTTATTCCTCCTCTCTGCTCCACAAGCAGCTTTCATGACCTGCTTTAGATTTGCAAACCTGAGAGACGACTGTTTCTGGAGTATTTATGGGACTTGATAAATAATACTTGTCCTCCCCCCTCAGGTTCTGGACCTGGTGAAATAAAGTCAGGGAGCCAGCAGACGGAGGTCATCTGCTTCACTGATAAAACAGACTACGTGGTACCAAAACCCAGAATCTGGCAGATTAACTCCCCTCACAGGCAGAATTGGGCTGGGGCAGTCTCTGTCTGCCAGGGCAGAGCATCGGCTCCCCAAAGAGAAGGGCAGGGGGCAGGAGACTGCCAAGATGTGACCATGTTCCTTCTGCTCAGGCTTTAATCAGATAAATGGAGGCGTCACTCCACATGGAAGGAAACATCATTCCTTGGGTTTTTTTTCTTCTCTTAACACATTGAACTTAACCACTTAGCCTGTGATCAACTAGGCGTGTGTCTGAGCCTTGGGGGATGGGGGGAGGAAAGCCCTGCTCCCACCTTCATGATGCAGACCCCTCAGTACCATCCCCCGCTCCTCTGGTCATCCTGAGACCACTGGTGCCCTGGAAGACTCAGCACTGGGTTAGAAGAGTGCCTCATTTACATTAAACTCCAAGGTCACTTTGCTCCCCATACTGAGAATTTACCTCCTGGTCTGTTTCTCACCCCAGATTATATCCAGCTGTGTTGACCAATATTATCTGTCAAGAGGTTGTGCCTATGAGGTCGAATAACATCATAAAATTATTCTAATAATAAAACAACCAACAGTTATGTCCCAGATTTGAATATGAACTCCTTACTTTCAACTGCCAAAGGAAAAATATTAAATTTTCTTGTAAGACCAAAAGAATGAAAGTCCAAAATAGAATTTTCTTGCCATTGTGAATTAAAATACCAAAGACACACCCCTGCATCCTTCCCCTTCACTGTTCCCTGCATCAGAGCCAAGTTCTCAGGGTGCATTGCAGTCATGAAGGGAGGATGGAACAGATGTCAGCGCATTGAGCACCACAGGCTTTCTTACTGCCAGAGGAAGGGGCTGTACTATGGAAAGGAGACAAGCCATCATCAGTGCTGTGGTGTTGGGCTGGAGAGGAAGGTATTGGTGTGAATGAATGTTGTTTAGATGTAGATACTGTATTAGGAGAAATTAATTAATAGAAATTATATTAAGAGATAGAGAACCAATAGGGTGTATGAAGAGAAAGAGATGGAGATTTAAGAAATTGACTCCTGTGGTTGTAGAGGCTGGCAAATCTGAAATCTGAAAAGTAGACTGACAGGCTGGAGAAGAACTGATGTTACAGCTCGAGTCTGAAGACACTCTGAGAATTCCGTCTTCCCTGGGAATCTCATCTTTCTCCCAGGGTCTTCAACTGATTGGATGAGGCCCACCCACCATATGGAGAGTAATCTGCTTTACTCAAAGTCTAATAATGTAAATATTAATCTCATATGAAAAATACCCTCACAGCAATATCTAAGCTGATGTTTGACTAAATCTGTGAATACTAGAAAAGGGACCCAGGCTCAACCCCTCTCCTCCCTTTTGGGCTGCAAGTCTAAGGGAGGCCAGAGCTGGGAAAGTTCAGATTTGATGTGTAAGAGTAGGCTGGATAGGGATTTGGGACTTTGAGGGTGTTTTTTGGGCTTGCCCTTCTTTCCTTTCTTCATTACTTTCTTTCTTTTATTCAACATGGTTATTACTATCTAAGAGTTTAAAAAAAAAAGCCATGGCACTTTCCTGAGAGTTCTTCTAAGAGGTTGAAACATGAGGCAGGATATCAGATTTGAAGGGGTGGTGAAAAAAAAACAACTGCTTTCTGCTTACCTCCTCTTAAGCCCAACTCATTCAGTACTCATAAAACATCAGAAACATTCCTGGAGATGAAGAGAAATGAATTCAGTGTGTTTGGGCCTTACAATTACTTTATGAAATGTCCAAAAGTGAAACTTTCTGTTCTTTTAAAGAACTGTGCCCTCCCTCCCTTCACCCCACCCCCACCCCCACCCTGAAGTCCAGAGGGGCTGAGCACATCCTAAAGGCAGGCTGGCCCCAGTGATGCTGAGTGTGTACAGCATCACAGCACAGTTTCTGGTGGGATTTTTAAATGCTCTTATTTATTTTTGTTTTTGGTTGTACTGGGTCTCTGTTGCTGCTCAGACTTTAGTTTGGGCGAGCGGGGGCTGCTCTCTAGTTGTGATACCCAGGCCTCTCGTTGAGGTGGTTTCTCGTGTGGAGCACAGGCTTCAGGGCACACAGGCTTCCGTAGTTGTGGCGCACGGGCTTAGCTGCCCCTCGACACGTGGGATATTCCTGGATCAGAGACTGAACCCATGTGTCCTGCATTGGCAGGTGGACTCCCTACCACTGAACCACTGGGAAAGCCCAGCCATAGGGAAGCCCCCTGGTGGGAATTTTGTTTTTAATCTCTATTTATTTGGCTGTGTCTGGTTTTTGTTGTGGCTTGCAGAATCTTTCTTTGCAGCACACTGGAGTCTTTAGTGGTGGTGCACATGGGCTCCATTTGCTGCTCCTGGGCTGCAGAGCACGTGGGCTTTGGTAGTTGTAGCACGCAGGCTCAGTTGCCCCAAGGCATATGGAACCTTCATTCCCCAACCAGGGATTGAACCCATATCTCCTACATTGCAAGGCAGATTCATCACCACTGGACCACCAGGGAAGTACCATGGTGGGATTTGAAATGAGCTCCCAGCGGTTTTTGTCATGTTATCAAGGAGATGACTCAGCCAGTTCATCAAAAGCATCTTTGTTAGGGCCTCCCCGGTGGCACAGTGGTAAAGAACTCACCTGCCAGTGCAAGAGACCCAGGAGACGTGGGTTTGATCCCTGGGTCGGGAAGATACCCTGGAGAGGGAAATAGCAACCCATTCCAGTATTCTTGCCTGGAAAATTCCATGGACAGAGGAGGAGCCTGGTGGGCCATAGTACATGGGGTCTCAAAGAGTCGTACACAGCTGAGCACGCGTGCACACGTGCTATAGGAAGCACTACAATTCAGTCACATCACACGCCCTGGTGACGCAGATGGTAAAGAATCTGCCTTCAGTGTGGTTGGGTTTGATCCGTGGGTTTGGGAGATTCCCTGGAGGAGGGCTTGGCAACCCATTCCAGTATTCTTGTCTGGAGAATCCCATGGACAGAGGAACTATAGTCCATGGGTCACAAAGAGTGGGACACATCTGAAGCAACTGAGCACATGCGCACTCACACACACACACAGGTGAATTGTTGCCTGATTGAGATGCAAAAATCCTCAACAAATTACTGGTAAATCAAATTCAACATTTCCCGTTTTACAGATGATAAAACAAACCCAGGGAACTTAAGAAACTTGTTCAAGGCAACAAAGCTACTACTAAGTGGCAGATTCATCTGCAGACCCAAGCCAACCTATTCTAATGCCATTCAGGAGATTGACAAGTAAGAGCTTAATAGGCAGCCTAGAAATTCCAAATGCGTGGAGACCTGTGGTCCCACAGTACTTCTGAGAAATTGCGTGCTGAGTATCAGCACTGATAAAATTCCCAGTCTGGTGAGGGAAGGGCTCAGCAAAAGTCAGGGATGCTATTTTATCCATCGTGCTAAGGGAGTTAGACTTAAGCCTGTGAGGACAAGGAGGACTGCATTTTAGAAAGATCAGTTCAGTCACAGGGTGCAGATTGGTTGGAGAGGACAAAAGAAGAGTCAGGGGAGTCCCTGTGCTCTACAGTAGATTCTCATTAGTTATCTATTTTGTGCATGTATCACTAGTGTATATATGTCCAACCCCAATCTCCCGATTCATCTCAGTGCTCTGTGGTAACCTAAGTGAAAGTCACTCAGTCATGTCTGACTCTTTGCGACCCCATGGACTATACAGTGAGTGGGATTCTCCAGGCCAGAATACTGGAGTGGGTAGCCTTTCCCTTCTCCAGGGGCTCTTCGCAACCCAGGGATTGAACCCAGGTCTCCCACATTGCAGGCGGATTTTTACCCACTGAGCCACAAGGGAAGCCCATAGTGACCTAAATGAGAAGGAAATCCCCCCCCCAAAAGGGGATATATGTATTTGTATAGCTAATTCACTTTGCTGTACAGCAGAAACTAACACAACATTGTAAAGCAACTACACTCCAAAAAAAATTAATTTTTAAAAATTAGGTATTTAAAAAAAAATAAAAGAAGAAGAAGGAAGTGAGTTAAGAGCTAGTGCAACAGTGCAAGTGAACAAGACAGAGCCTGATGTAACCGAACGGGACCCTATGGGGCCTTTCTGGAACAGACCCCCTCCCCCATGTCCTCTGCTGCACCTCATCTCTGCAGCACCCAGATAGCAGTATCTGATGCACACTTCCTGAGCTGTTAAACAGATTCTAAAACCTTCACCAAATGGGACCTGTTAACTACTTAATGACCATGAGCACACAGCCTGCCGGCCTCCTGGATCCTAAGGAATAATAATATTAACCCCTGTGACACCTCCCAGTTACCTCACCATCAACCAATCTGAGAATTTTGCACAAGCTGATCGCACACCCTGGGGCTCCCCTCCCTCACCTGGCCTTTAAAAATACCTTGCTGGGGAATTCCCTGGCAGTCCAGTGGTTAGGGCTCTCTGCTTTCACTGCTAGGGGTCAGGGTTCAGTCCCAGGTTGGGGAACTAAGAGCCCACAAACTGTACACAGCATTGTCAAACAAATAAATACATTTTTTAAAAAACTGTCAAAACCCATTGGGGGAGTTCAGGCTTTTGAGCATTAACTGTGCTGGATTCCTTGCTTGGCACTTAGTAATAAACACTGAACCTTCCTTTACCACAACCTGGTGTCAGCAGATTGGGTGTGCTAAGTCGCTCAGTCATGTCCAACTCTTTGCAACCCCCTGGAGTGTAGCCTTCCAGGCTCCTCTGTCCATGGGATTCTCCAGGCAAGAATACTGGAGTGGGTTGCCATGCCCTCCTCCAGGGGATCTTCCTGACCAGTGATCAGACCCAGGTCTCCTAAAGAATTGCAGGCAGATTCTTTACCATTTGAGCCACCAGGGAAGCCTGATGTCAGTAGATTGGCAGGCCCAAATTTTGGTGATAACGTCAAGGCGGTGGATCAGAGAAGGAGAGGGTAGGTTCGGGAGTGACTTAGAAGTGCATTGAACAGATTTTGGTGAGTTAGTGAGGGAATAGAAGGTGCTTAAAATGACAGAAAGTGGGTTTCTGGCTTGGGCTGATGTTAATGGGAGAGGCAAAGAGGAGGAGAGTGAAGATGGGGACCTCTATTTGGACCTGTTGAATTTGAGATGCCCAGGAACTTACACTCAGGGCACCAGTGGGGTAAGTGTCTTAACCTCTGCAGAGCATTTAAGCTGGAGACATAAAACAGAGTAGATGTGAAGAACAGACCTACATACTCAATACTGTTCTCTAGAATCACCCAATTAAAAACCGAATACTGTCATATGGTTGTTCTATTTTCACTCTTTCAAACTCTACCGCATGTTCATTTACTGATTTTTTTGATTAGTGTGGTATAGACTGTCAGTTATTTTGGGGTGTGCTGTGCAGGCTTTTCTCCAGTTTGGTGAGCAGGGGCTACTCTAGTTGTGCTGTGCGGGCTTCTCACAGCAGTGCCTTCTCCTGTTGTGCAACATGGGCTCTTGGGTGTGTGGGCTTCATTAGTTGTAGCACATGGGCTCAGTCGTTGTGACTCCTGGACTCTAGAGCCCAGCTCAGTTGCTCCGCAGCATGTGGGACTGTCCCAGACCAGAGATGGAACCCGTGTCTCCTGCATTGACAGGCAGATTCTTTACCACTGAGCCACTAGGGATGCCCTAGCTTGACTCTTAAATGCTACCCGGACATAATATTATTCTTCTCAGTCTGCCAGTATTCATTATATAATATTAGAACAATTGTAGTTTTTAAATTTAACTCTTTTAAATACAATATTATGTATATTAGCAGATATGATTAAGTTTTACTATGTTTATTGTAAGTCCATGTGTCCACATATATTAGTAACAGATAATGAAAATAAAAAATGCTTCTATAATTCCCAAAAGAGTCCAAAATGGACAAAATGCTTTTGCATGTCTGTGTTGAAAATGAGATTTTTATATGTTGGAAGTAAATAGCAGCATCCATTTTATAGCATTTTCCTTGCTTTGATTTTGTGACACAATTCTTCAGAGTCCTGACTGTGAATAGGCTAGCACCTCAGTACTTAAAATAGGTTCAAGAAATGGTTCTACTTTTTTTCCACCTCTCCATTCCAAACCATTGAGGGAATTAGTTGCACCATTGAAGTACATTTCTTTTCTGTTTTACATAGTCAAAATTTTTACTAGTTTCCTTTCTAGAAGAATATCGAAGTAGGACATTCACAGTCATGATGTAGATGTACTGCTAAGGCTTACTATTTTTATTATTGGCAGACTGACAGTCAGTGTAAGACACTGTGCTTTGTCTCTTATAGGATAAGAGTGTGCTGTGATGCCATTGACACTTTTAGTGATTGGTCAATATAAATATCATAATTTACTAAAGCTTGCATGCAAGTTGCAAAAATAAAACAACTTTACAAGACAGGAGCTTAAATAAAACATGAAATGCTTTCTGCTGGTGCTAGCATAGTATCTGACTAGTATCTCTCTCCCCCCAGCAATACTTTGAGGTAGAAGAAGAGAAGACATCCCTGCATGATGCAATGACTGTCAAAATGAACATTTTGTTAAAAAGACTGAGGGAGAAAGAAGAAGTCATTAAGGAATTAAGAGAAGAACTAGACCAATATGAAGAATATGGATTTCAAAGAGTTGTAAGTTTCACAGCAAAGAATAATTTATGTTAATATATGTAAATGAAGTTACAGCTGTCTGAAAGCTTGGGTTTGGAATAAAGGGACTACAGTGGATGTATCTTGGGTATCTTCTTCACAAAATAAGAGTTCAACTCTTTTTTTGCTCAATAACATAGTCTAGAAAACCCATAATAATTATAAATAGGAGCAGTATAATTGTTCTCAATTTTTATTTGTAAGGGAAATAAAATAACCTATCTCCCACCCTAGAAAAGCATGTAAATACATTTTTGTTTTAATACAGAAGAGTCCCACCCTTTTTTTTCAGTCCAGTTAATCTGAAAGACACAAAACAATCTCAAGTCAGAGGCTTTCAAGAAACCAGCTTGTAATAGGATGACCTTCCATAGAAATGTCAAGAAGGAAAGTTCTCAGAGGAGTTTCGCCCTGTTCTCCCTGTTGTAGTGGGAGCCAGGAACTGCTTTATTGCTCCAAGGTCTGAAGAGAACAAAAGTGGGGAGAGAGAGAAAGCAGAAAGGAGAGCTTAGCTACCTGTTGAGGAGATGAATGAGAAGGATCTTGAAATTGTGGACCCTGAACACAAGTTTGTTTTAATCTCAAATCAACTCAAATAGCCATAGAGGGGGTTTCATATTAGGTTCTAAGAGCAAGAAGTAGATTGTTTGAGTAGAAGAGGTGACCAGAGAAGCCAGAGAATCACAACCTGCTGAGTGTCAGCTGGCAGGGGTACTTCCTTACCTCAGAGCTCAGTTTACCAATGAGGAAGCACAGACTTACCCATAACATGCAGCTGGTAAATGCTGACGAGGCATGAAAACCAAGGTCCATCTGAATCCAGAGTCCCACATAAGGAGGTGTAGCTTCCTCCTCTGTATCGAGTAAGAATTAAAGGTTGCAATATACATATATATATACGTATACACACACACACACACACACACACACACACATATATATAGGGTTGGCCAAAAAAAGTTGGGGTTTTTCCATAGAATGTTATGGAAAACCCAAATTAACATTTTGGCCAACCAAATATATACACTCTTATATAACATATATTTCTTCTATGTACATTATATTATTATAATGGATTATGGTATTACAGTATATATATAAATCAATATAACATACATAATTATTATAATTAAGTGTATAGTGATCCCTGTGTATGAAAGTGAAAGTTGCTCAGTCGTGTGTGACTCTTTGCAACCCCTTGGACTATATAGTCCATGGAATTCTCTAGGCCAGAATACTGGAATGGGTAGCCTTGCCCTTCTCCAGGGGATCTTCCCAACCCAGGGGTCGAACCTAGGTCTCCCGCATTGCAGGCAGATTCTTTACCAGCTAAGCCACGAAGGAAGCCCAAGAATACTGGAGTGGGTAGCC
The DNA here is from genome assembly GCF_003369695.1 of Bos indicus x Bos taurus. Taxonomy (NCBI): domain Eukaryota; kingdom Metazoa; phylum Chordata; class Mammalia; order Artiodactyla; family Bovidae; genus Bos; species Bos indicus x Bos taurus. Next base: position 59,083,624 of record NC_040088.1, read on the forward strand.
CATCCCTTCTCCAGAGGATCTTCCTGACCTAGGAATCAAACCAGATTCTCCTGCATTACAGGTAGATTCTTTACCTGAGCTATCAGGGATGCCCTGGTCACTAAGTGTACATCACTAAGTATATAGTGATCCCTGTGTAGACACACATAAATATTGACTCGTGTGTGTGTGTGTGTGTGTGTATATATATATGTATGTGTGTGTGTGTATATATATATATGGGAGAACTCTGAGAAGTAACACATCAAATGTGAATGCTAGGAAGAAACACTTCCAGGTTCCAGGTTGCTGGGCTATTTAAGTGCAGTCCTTAGTTTATCTAAGTCCCACACTAGTATTCTTACTTAAAACCCCCAAAGTTAGAAAAGATAAGGAATTGAACATGCACCATTCTAAAGGACTTTGTTTACTAACTGGGGAAAGAATACTTTGTTTAATCTATTAGAATTCTCTATGTTCTACAAAAAAAAAAAGAATTCTCTATGTTCTAAAAAAAAACAGAGCATCTTCTAAGCAATTTAGTATTAAGTGTTCTTATCATAGATCTAATATAATTGAATATTATTTCTTTTTACATATTCTGATCGCCTTGGAGGAAGAGACACATCCAATTTTTGCATTTACTTTTCTTATCTTGTATCTACATTTACTCTTAGTTTTTTGGAGAAAATAATTTAATAGAATTATTAGTAGAAAATTTAACAGAAAAGTTGTAATAGTTTTGGCTTTTACTCCTGCCCTTGACTAACGATATCCAGCATTGATTAGCAAGATAATTTTGATCCAATTATTTCCCACTTGTGAAATGAAAAGTGATCTCTGCCTAGCCAACAGTGTTATGAGGGGGAATTGTTGTGAACGTGAATCACTGTGAGTTCTCTGAAGAAAGGCATGCATATAAATTCTAGTTATCATGATGGGGAAATACACAAGTCCTTACTACCATCTGGTTTACATTCCATGAAATGCACTGTTGGAAAATATCCCAGTTTTGTAATTGAGCTTCTAACACGAGGTCTTTCTTGGTGTGTTTACACCTCCGATTGTCCTCAGCCTGTTAACTGGTCTGCCTGGACATCCTGGGTAAAGAACAAGATGAGGTGGGCGGGGCTTGGTGAGGACCACAAGAAGTGGGAGGGTCCACACTGCTGTGGTATAAGCAGGTATTCTCTGCATCTGGTAACATTCTGAAGACCTTGGTGGTGGTGGTTGTTCAGTCGCTCAGTCGTGTCCAACTCTTTGTGACCCCATGGACTGCAGCACGCCTATCCTTCACCGTCTCCCAGAGTTTACTCAGACTCATGTTCATTGAGTCAGTGATGCCATCCAACTATCTCATCCTCCATCACCCCCTTCTCCTCTGCCCTCAGTCTTTCCCCGCATCAGGGTCTCTTCCAGTAAGTCAGCGTTTTGTATCACATGGCCAAAGTATTGGAGCTTCACCTTCAGCATCAGTCCTTCCATTGAATATTCAGGGTTGATTTCCTTTAAGATTGACTGGTTTGGTCTCTCTGCCATCCAAGGGACTCTCAAGAGTCTTCTCCAGCAGAAGACCTTGGTTGTTTCACTGTAATTTGTCTCCATGGACACCACATCAGTATTGCTGTAAACAACTTAAGAATTGAGGAAGGTGAGACTCCTGATTAACTGAGTGTATACATTTTCCCCAGCACCAGAGGACCCTAGTGCAATCCTAGGGCACCATGCTAGGGCATGCAGCAGTACCCACGCTAGGGCAACGCAGAGCAGGGCTAGTGTACCTTTCGATAGGATGGAAATGAACACTGCAAAAGCAGGTTATAAAAAAAAAATCTGAAATTTCTCTTAAAAAATCTTCTAAGAGCTAGCTTTCCTAGAACTCCATGCCACTCAAGTTCTAGGTGAAGTGAAGTCATTCAGTCATGGCCAACTCTTTGTGACCCCATAGACTGTAGCCTGCCAGGCTCCTCCATCCATGGGATTTTCCAGGCAAGAATACTAGAGTGGGTTGCCATTTCCTTCTCCAAGGGATCTTCCGGACCCAGGGATCTGACTGGGTCTCCCGCACTGCAGGTGGATTCTTTACCATCTGAGCCACCAGCTGCTACTGCTGCTGCTAAGTTGCTTCAACCGTGTCCGACTCTGTGCGACCCCATAGACGGCAGCCCACTAGGCTCCTCTGTCTCTGGGATTCTCCAGGCAAGAATATTGGAGTGGGTTGCCATTTCCTTCTCCAATGCATGAAAGTGAAAAGTGAAAGTGAAGTCGCTCAGTCTTGTCCAACTCCTTGCGACGCTATGGACGGAGGAGCCTGGTAGGCTCCAGTCCATGGGATTTTCCAGTCAAGAGTACTGGAGTGGGGTGCCATTGCCTTCTCTGCTGAGCCACCAGAGAAGCCCTAAATTTGAAATTTCATCTAATACGACTGCTCCCTCTAGCGGTATAAAAAGCTCAATACAGCAAGTAGCTGAAATTATATTTGGAAAACCAAATTTGGAGAAACAATTAGAAATTCTCAAAGCAGCAGTTGAAATAACTCACAAAAACAACTTGAAATAAGAAAATTGAATAAACAATAAGGGAACACTCTAGTTTGTTCTTCCTCATAGTCTGATCACATAAATCACTTCATCGTTACTAGTCTCATAATCTCTCTCCAGATTGTTTTAGAGTAAAATCTAAGAATGACAAGGAAAGGAAGGTTTAGTAAACATCTAGCTTAGCTTATATTTATGACAAGATGGAAATCAGAAAAAGGAATCTCGTCAAGTTACAGAAGCCTCATCTCTCCAGGTCAGAACACCCTTAATGTTGAGTTTTCCCCAAGAGGGCTTCACTTGGTGTCTCAGATGGTAAAGAGTCTGCCTGCAATGCAGGAAACCCACGTTCAGTCTCTGGGTTGGGAAGATCCCCTGGAGAAGGAAATCGTAATCCACTCCAGTATTCTTGCCTGGAAAATACCATGGATGGAGGAGGCTGGCAGGCCACAGTCCACGGGGCCAAAAAGCATCAGACATGCCTGAGCGACTAACACACACAAACACATTCAAGGGCTGAGTGTCTTTTCAGGCTCTGTGAACCCCCTCAATGAGTTAATGGTACTCTGCTATAGTTTTCAGCTTGCCGTGCTATATGCTGATAAATCCACTCAAGAATTGCTAAAGGAGCTAGCTGCTCAGGGTAGTGTGTCTGTGTACCCACGCACACGCCTGTGTGCTTCAACTGCAGTTAGAGTTGTTTCGAAAAGACTTCATTTTTCTTTCTTACCCCAACATGCATGAGCTCTGCAACTATCATGCCTACCCACCCCCGCCACCACCAACACATAAACATGACTGTTTGTTGCTGACAGTTTTGAAACAGAGCCGTCATTCAAGAGCGGCAGCTCTGCAGGGCTGCACTGCCCCAGTGGGCCACTTTCTTGGCTGTCACTCACTGGGAAAGCACCTGCTCGTCTCTGTGACTGTCACACAGCATGGGCATGCAGCAGAAACCCCGACCCCCCACCCCCAGCATCAAATTGAGATGTCCAAGCACTGTACGCGGAGCCTGCCGGATTGAGACGCCAGTGTGGCAAAAGGGAGACTGCTGGGAAGGCACCTGCGGTGCCCCAAACAGTGCTTCTCAGCCTTTATTGACTTTTTGTGTGTATGGGTCACCTGCAGCTCCTGTTAAGATATAGATTCAGACAGGTCTGAATTGGGGCCGGAGATTCTGCATTTTCAAAAAGCTCCCAGGTGATGCCGAGGCTCCTGGTCCTTGGACCACGTTTGGAGTAGTGAGGCTCTGGAGAACACCCATTTCCAGAAATGGTTCTTTCACTACTGTTTGGGATTCTGAGGCCTCGGACAGGAATACTGCACATCCTGTGGCTGTTCACAAGAGAAATAGCATGTAAGCCGGCACTTGGAAGTCCTAGCGTCCACTGCATGATAGAAGAACTCTAACTTGACAAGTTCCTTTATAAATTTTAAATCCCAGAGTGACCGTGGATCGCACTGCAGGCTGTCTTGGGCAATAATGTAGCTTTAAATAGCTTTAACTAGTTAACCACCTTTTAATGATCTCCATCCTTCTTAACTTCGGTTTATTAACACAGCTTGTTTTAAAGAAGTCTCGTGGTTTCAGTGAGCCCAAGCTAGTGGTGTGGGCAGATGGTAGGAGAAACACCACCACAAAACCTGCCACTCAGAGTGTAACAGATGACCGCAGCCGCCCAGAACTATCCCTTTGTTCATTTTGCTAATGAGTGTCCTCGTTGCTGTGGGAATCTGAATAGTTAATTACTTGCAGTTCCTGCAGCTGACAGATGGTGGGGACAGAGCTAAAGGTTGACCTCTCAGGAACTGGGGCTGTCCATGGATTTGTGGGAGGGAGGAAACCCTTGAGCTGCAAGTGTAGCCTTGTTTTCCTGCTTTTCTGGGAGATTTTTAGAAAACCCATTTAGGTGCTAGCTGCCACCTCTTGTAAATTTTACACTTCATCTGATTATTCAAATAGTTCTCGTTTAGTTTATTATAATGGATGCTCATGTAATCCACAATGGATGTTCATTTTCTGCCACTGTTAGGAAATGTACATTTAAGCCAATTAAGGCAAACGCTGTTTGCTTTTTAAAAAGCTTTTTCAGTCTAGAAATTCATTGGTTGATGTTCTCAAGTTGAACCATGTGGGACAAGAAAATAATGACTGGGATTCTTTCTTATTAAGAAAATACTGTTATTAGTTATTAAATTTGTTAGGTCTCATGAGTTAAGAATGAATTGGGCTTAAATAATTTAAGTGGAATGGTGAATCAAAATCATGAAGATTCACAAATGGGCTTAGTGCAAAATTTAATGTCATCATTATAAATATTAAGTCTGGTATAACTGACTTCATTAAAAAGTCCCTTGTTGTTTTTCAAGAGTTTATTCATGTACTATAAAACATAATAGCTACATATTTTTCTTTTGAACCATTATAATGACCACGGAGGAAACCTTTTTTTTTGATAATTTACTTTCAGTTATCTCTAAGGTTAAATAAAAGTGTACTTTCAAAAGGACACTAGTTATATTGGGAGGAATGACTTTTTGGGAGGAATGATTTTGTTTTTAAGAGAAGATTTTATTCTTATGTATTTGCAATCATGGGATTGCTACTAAAAGAATAGCTTATAATTCATCTGAAAGTTAAAGTTTAAAAGTATTTCTAGTGTCCATATTGATTTTGAACAAAGGCATATAAATACTTCTGTCTCTTTTAATGTAATAATACAATGACTTTCAAGCATGTTCTTTACTAGTTTGAGATTGCATAATCAGTTTAATATTTTACCGTCATGAAATACAAAGTTCTGCATCAGCTTCTCCAACTCATTACATCTTAATTTTAAAAAGAAGTGCAGCAAGTAAAATCTAGACAGCCATAAGCAAGTATAGTCAGATGTTTTCAATAGCTTTGAAAACAGACGAGAAGAAGAAAAGAAGAGTCGCTGTCCCAATAAGCTTCTATTGCGTAAGAAAAAGCGTCTCCCGTAATGGACATGGCAAGATTTAAACAAAAGACGCACATAATAAAAATGTAAATGAGTTTGCTTTACCAAAACTATAACTTTAAAGTCTTTTGTTGTAAGTTATCCTGAAACCTTCTTACAAGGTAATCACTGTTTGCATAGAGATTTAAACCGAAGTCTTCAATAGCATTCAACGCCTGCACAGTCCCAGTGTGACAGGCATGCAAAGCCACGTTAATGTTCAGAATATGAATTGCCTCTGGGTGGCTCCTCCACCAAGCAGAAAACCCAACTGTGTGGATATCCGTGTGCCTGATGGGCTCCATGCGGCTCCCAGCCTGGAAACGTCACCACTTTGACATGCGGTGTGCTCCTCTTGACACTGGCAGCGCTGACACTGGGAAATGCCACAAAGGCAACAAGCCCCCCTCCTTAGCCGTGCACTCTGCCCCCCCGCCCCCGCCCCCGCCCCCGCCCCCGCCCGCACCCCCTCTCCCCGGCGCTGCTGCCGGTCCGCGGGCTCCCCAGCCTGCCTGGTTACCGCAGCACTTCAGACGCACACAGAGGGAAGTGTGGGTGGAGGGGCCCCAGCTGCCTCCCCGGACGCAGCCTCCATGATGAATTGACCTGAATGATGAGGGCACACAAACAGTATGATATGCATTATTCCTGTCAATAAACTGTCCCCATGTGCTGTGGTCTTTGTACAGAAGGTACTGCAGCCTTTCTTCCAGCAAGCTCTATTTTACTCTCCTTCCCTTTTTACTATTCATATTATAAGTGTGTAATAGAATTCAGAAAATTATATGATAGCTCTTCTGTATCTGTATTGTCTCGTCTTGCATATTTAAATCCTTGGCTCCCTGCTTAGAAATATGGAATTCTCCCTCTCTTAGGATTCTTTTACCAAAGAGAGCAGCCCTCTGAGAACAACTCTAGAAAAGGAAAATTTGGAGTTCAAAACGGAAAATGAGAGACTGCTTCAAGTCATTTCAGAACTCGAAGAAGAAATCCAGCTCAATGTAAAAGAAAATTCAGTATTAGGTAACATTTTAGAGTCGTTTTTGAGAAAACTCTATACATTGGGCATGTTTATAAAATTCATGGCCACGCTTGTCTTTTTCAAACATGTGTTTGTTACCAAACCATATTTACATTTAAAATATCAGCTTGTTAGCCACTTCTAATTTTCATTCTTTTCTTGGGACAGAAATTGGTCATACTCCCCTGGCCGTGCCTTTTTAACTCAGGGTGGCTGTTTTCAAATCCAAGCATTGGCCTTTGAAAAATGTGCTCATCAGTGCTCAATATCACTTAGAAATATTATAACTATTAAACAAATTTCATGTGCTTTATCTAAAACCTAAAATTTCTAACATTTTCATATTTCAGCATATATACTGAAGTGTGCTTTGTGAAGAAACAGAATTGGCCCTTCAGGAAAATATGCTCCTACTTACTACTTTATCTTCAATTTTTGGCACAGATTTTAAGTATAAATTTCCATTTGTTGGCCCTATACCCCCTTCTTACATACCATAAACATTGGTAAACATTGCATTTAAATCATTGAGGTTGGATTGCTTTAAAGCATTTACAGGCACTGCTATCATTGTATTTATGGTTGCCCTTGAGTAGGCAATATAAAGTTTGTAGTGAAACATTGAAGTTTTGCCCTTTGAGTAGGCAATATAGAGTTTGTAGCAAAACATTAATAAAATCAGATATGGGGCAGTGTTTCTTGGATGTAAGTTGTACCATGCCAGTGTATCGTCATTTCTCTCCTGATGTGGTGTAATAATGCGTCTCCAGGTTTTGGTAGTTCTTACCCAGTCCATAAAGTGCCACCTGCTAAAGCAGTTTGTATTGGCTGCGACTAACAGCAAAAATGTCCCTTGCTAGACTCGATGAAAAGCTTTCAGCCTTCAGCCACACTTGGATCTTGAACTTAGTTCTTAATCCCTATCTGACCAGCCGTCTGAACAGCAGGAAGAAGGCTGTGAATGTCAAGGGCAGTTGTGAAGGTCATAGTCCTGCTAGGACTTGCGTCCACCATGCCTGCCAGCGGTGTATAGCCTGCCCTGAAGCAGGCAGATTGAATACAGGGCCATAAGCTTGTAATTTCATGGTTGGCCTCTCTCTCCTTTTGTTTACAGAAGATGAAATTATAAGTCTGAAAGAGATGGCAGAAAAGGATCATAAAACTATTCAAAAGGTACTGTAACTTTTTTACATTGATGAATGACTCTTTTCAATGGAAATATCAGCATAATTAATGAAATAACACTATGCCCCCGCCTTGTCTTGTGATGTCGAGAAAAGTCGATTCCTGTATTTAGTGTTGTTTGGGATGATTTCTCTAGTAATGAGAAAGGATTCCATCTTGAAAATGAACTAATGTTTTCTTTTATTTGGCGTAACTGAGTGTCTACCTTGTTGACTGTAAGGAATTGAAAAATCATATGACACAGGGAGTCCAAAGATATGCTTGTGGAAAAATTATATTAGGAATGGGCAGCCTATTTTCATACCAGATGTTGTTTTATTTCCATTTCTCTGTATGTGAATGAACTGGGTTTGTATTTTGCAGAAAATCTGTATTTAGAGCAGGGAATGCTTTTGATATCATAAAGATCAAGATTTCCTGGGGCATCCGATGTCTCAGAACCACGGCAATTCCTGCCCTCCACACCCAGGTTAGGGGCTCCTGCTTTCAGCTTTCTCAGCTCTCAAAACCCTCTTCTGTGATGGTCAGTTTGCACTGCCAAAGGCCCTATAACCCAAAGACAGCACTGGTCTCTGATCTTTTCCCAGTGCTGAGCACTGGTACATTTAAAAATATTCTTTGAGTGATTTCATAGAATAAGAATGTATCTCTAGATAGAGTTCATAAAATTTACAGATAAAAATGTGAATTTACATCCTCAAATTATTCCAAATAAAATTTTCCACAAACTGAATCGAGTATCAATTTTTAAATGAAAATTAAAGTTAGATAAAATTAAAAATTGAGTTCCTCAGTCATGCTGGCCTCATATCCAGAGCTCATAAAGCTTAAGATTCAGATTTCAACCTAGATTTTGCACTTCTGGTATTCTTAGGTTTTATTTTTCATTAAAAAGACTTTTTTAAATTTTATTTATGTACTTATTTACTTTCGGTGGTGCTGTGCACATACAGGATCTTAGTCCTCAGACCAAGGATTAAACTCACACCCCTGCAGGGGAAGGGTGGAGTCTTAACCACTCAACCACTAGGGAAGTCCTATTCTTCGGTTTTAGATAAAATTGCTTCCAAGAACTGATTTTTATTTTTTGGCCACATGGCATGAGATATCTTATTTCCCCTACCAGGGTTCGAATTTGAGCTCCCTGGATTGGCAGTGTGGAGTCTTAATCACTGGGCTGCCAGGGAAGTCCCAAGAACTATTTTCTAAAGAAATGCACACTGTGATGGGTCAGAGTTGGGAGATGTTTCCTATGATCACTGAATCGATCACAGGTTTTCACAACATAAAGTCATTTTCTGGTGCTTGAGCCTGTTTTCAATGGTGAGGGTAGAAGTGTCATTCTTACAGAGATAATGAGAGTATAAGAAGAGATCAGTTTAACCTTCTTGGCATCAACTTTTAAGGCTAAAAATGAAATCTCAGCTTTCTAGTTTTACTTAATAACCTCCAAGGGCATCATCTCAGTTTATGTAAATATTTCTCCAGGGTCTCAGTCTGTGCTGTCACTGGTAAAGATGAGTCAGACAAGCCTACTCTTCTCTGGGAAAAGTTCAAGGAAATTTTTAAAAAGTCTCACCATTGAGGCATCAATTAGAAAGAAACAGCCTCACGGAGTGGCTGGTCATATTAAACACTGCCTTCATTCTCTAGAGCTGCACTGCCCAGGGTTAGCCACGTGTGGCTATTGAAAGCCTATGTCTAGTGCAACTGAGAAAATGAATTTTAAATTATGTTTACTTTTAATTTTTAAATTTCAATATAAAATACTGATATTTGTTTCAGTTAGTGAAAAACTTTTATGTATATTTTGAATAATCTGAGCATGTGAATGTACATTTCTATTTGTAAATTTTATGAAATCTAAATGCAGATCAAGTATCTGCCATAAAATTTTAGCCTTCAAATTGAGATGTGCTCTAAGTGAAAAATACACACTGGATTTCGAAGACTTAGGTGCTGTAAGGAATGTGAAATATTTTGCTAGTGATTTTTAATATTGATTATTATATATTTAAGCTATTTTGCATAGCTATTGGTATAAATAAAATATATTATTAAAGTTAATATCACCTTTTTTTACCTTTTTAAGAAAGCTGTTTAAAATTCAGTTATATATATGACACATATTTTTATTTGACAATTTTGTTCTAGACAAATATAGCAAATCTGTAGTTTGTTTGATCATATTTTTTTTCCTGTCTCTCTTCTTTTTTTTCTTTACATACACTAGGCCTCCACACAGATGTTGAATGTAGACATGATTTGTTTTTTTTATTATAAATTTATTTATTTTAATTGGGTAATTACTTTACAATATTGTATTGGTTTTGCCATACATCAACATGAATCCGCCACGGGTATACACGTGTTCCCCATCTTGAACCCCCCTCCCACCTCCCTCCCCGTACATCTCTCTGGGTCATCCCAGTGCACCAGCCCCAAGCATCCTGTATCATGCATCGAACCTGGACTGGCGATTCATTTCATATATGATATTATACGATTTGGTTTTGAGCAGGAAAAATCTAGACCCTTGGGTCTCTGTTCCATTTATGACAACTGTAGTTACTTGGACCAGTTTCTCATTCTCCTTCTTCCTGAGTCTCACAGACTTACTGTGTGGATAGAATGAGATAATGTACATCAAAAGGCTTTGTCAATTGGAAAGCAGACCAGCAGTTGCTGACCAAAATGAGAGCTAATATTTACTGGTTTGTTTCCAATATCCTTCATAAAATCAATTGATTCAGCAATGTTCATTAGATGCCTTTTAGTGCCAGGCACTGCTGAGATGCAGAAATTTTATACACACATACACATACACACACACACACACACACACACACACACACGGGCTTGTTGTGAAAGAGATCAAGTCTAGAGAGAGACGATAACCATAGGGAGTGTGATGGTGCTGTAATAGACATATGTACATGGTAAACAATGAAAACTGAGAAGCTTTATTTTCTTGGGCTCCAAAATCACTGCAGATAGTGACTGCAGCCGTGAAATTAAAAGAAGCTTGCTCCTTGAAAGAAAAGCTATGACCAACCTAGACAGCATATTAAAAAGCAGAGACATTATTTTGCCGACAAAGGTCCATCTAGTCAAAGCTGTGGTTTTTCCAGTAGTCATGTATGAATGTGAAAGAAAGAAAGAAAGTGAGTTCGCTCAGTTGTTTCCGACTCTTTGTGACCCCATGGATTGTAGCCTACCACGCTCTCCATCCATGGGATTTTCCAGGCAAGAGTATTGGAGCGGGTTGCCATTTCCTTCTCCAGAGGATCTTCCCAACCCAGGGATCGAACCCGGGTTTCCCACATTGTAGGCAGATGCTTTACCGTCTGAGCCACCAGGGAAGAGTCTCGTATGAATATGAGAGTTGGACAATAAAGATAGGTGAGCATCAAAGAATTGATGCTTTTGAACTGTGGTGTTGAAGAAGACTCTTGAGAGTCCCTTGGACTGCAAGGAGATCCAGCCAGTCAATCCTAAAGGAAATCAGTCCTGAATATTCATTGGAAGGACTGATGCTGAAGCTAAAACTCCAATACTTTGGCCACATGATGTGAAGAACTGACTCAATGGAAAAGACCCTGGTGCTGGGAAAGATTGAAGGCGGGAGGAGAAGGGGACTAGAGGATGAGATGGTTGGATGGCATCACTGACTCGATGGACATGAGTTGGAGCATGCTCTGGGAGTTGGTGATGGACAGGGAAGCCTGGCATGCTGCAGTCCATGAGGTCCCTAAGAGTTGGACATGCCTGAGTGACTGAACTGAAAATCGACCTGGAAGGTTCTAGAAATACTTCACAAATTTTTCCAGACCTATCTCCTACTCCTTCTCTTGAACTGATTCCAGGTGTTTAGGGTTTCCCTGGTGGTTCACACGGTAAAGAATCTGCCCGCAATGCAGGAGACCTGGGTTTGATCCCTGAGTCAGGAAGATTCCCTGGAGAAGAGAATGGCTACTCACTCCAGTAATCTTGCCTGGAGAATCCCATGGACAGAGGAGCCTGATAGGCTACAGTCCTTGGGGTTGCAAAGAGTTGGACACGACTGAAGTAACTTAGCATGCATACATGCAGGAGGGTGGAAGGCTGCATACAGATTATGAATGCGTAAAGTGTAAGTTACCCCCATGGAACTCTGGTGTGGCTGGAGTAGGAGGTGGGATCTAGTGAGACTACGTGGTGAGATTTGTGTGAGTACAGGAAGAGGGGGGTGTCTGGGGTGTGAGGAAGGAGTAAACAGAAACCAGAAGAGTGTAAAGGAGCAGCTCAGAAGGCTTTGGATAAGCTAGATGTTCGCCTGTGCAGCCCTCTCTCTGCTTACAAGCGTGTCTGACTCTTTGTGACTCCATGGACTGTAGCCCACCAAGCTCCTATGTCCATGGGGTTTTCCAGGCAATAATCCTAGAGTGGATTGCCATTTCCTCCTCCAGGAAATCTTCCCAACCCAAGGATCAAACTGGCATCTCCTGTGCCTCCTGCTTGGCAGGCAGATTCTTTTACCACTGAGCTACCCGGGAAGACTTTCATCCCTGGATACAATTAAAAGTGAGTTGAAAATGGGACTGAAACACTGTTAAGATTCAGCAGCTTTTATGTTTAAATTTTAGTAGTCGAATGACAGCTGAATCTGTTTCAGCTGTGGCTACAAGATGAATTTCCTTCTGAGAGGGGACAGACCAGCAGTCAGAGATTATATCCCAGGTGTGGCAGTGTCAGGATACAGGGCAGTGTTGGTTGCTATAGGGATAGTTGGGGGCACAGCCAGCCTGGATCATAAGAGATCAGGGAAGTTCAGAGGAAGGGCACCAAACTGGCCCTCAGAAGAAAGGTTAGAGTTTTCCAGGAAAGGATGAAAGGGAGAGTAGTGGGAAGAGCCAGAACATGTGTATGGGATGGGTACGTGACTGATTACGGCGGGAGGATGTGTGGGAACAGGGGTGGCTAGAAGCAGGGCACGTGGCTGAGGATTGTTATGCATTTCGGGGGGAGTGTGAGTTGCCTCCTGAGTGAAAGGGGCATCTTGGACACTCGGGCAGGATGGGATTCGTGTTTCAGAGAAAGGACGAATGGAAGAAAGGAAAACCCAGGGCCAGAGAGACACCAATTAAAAGATTTCTTGCATAAACCGGGATAACTTAATAGAAAGTCCTGAAACAGGAAGAAGACAGTGACACGGGGATGAAGAAGGGGGTAGATGAATTCAAGAGATGATTAGGCAATAAAAGCCATGGTCTTTGATAAGATTGAAAGTGGGAGAGATAAAGGAAGAGAAGTGGACGGCTGACACTCAGACGAAAATGAGTACAGTGGTAGAGCAGCAGAGAGTGGATTTCACAGAAACCAAGCAAGAGGCTTGAGAGTCCCTTGGGCTGCAAGGAGATCCAACCAGTCAATCCTAAAGGAAATCAACTCTGAATATTCATTGCAAGGACTGATGCTGAAGTTGAAGCGCCAATACTTTGGCCACCTGATGTGAAGAGCCAACTCATTGGAAAAGACTCTGATAATGGGAAAGATTGAGGGCAGGAGGAGAAGAGGGTGGCAGAGAATGAGATGGTTGGAGTTGGTGGACATGACTTTGAGCAAACTAAGTAAACTCTGGGAGATAGTGAAGGACAGGGAAGCCTGGCCTGGTGCAGTCCATGGGGGTTGCAAAGAGCTGGACACAACTTAGCGACTGAACAACAACAACAAAGCAAAAGGCTCAAGAAGAGAGGATCCATTCCAGCACTTCCCAGAGGCCAGGTGTGCAAAAGACTAGAAACGAAGGATTGGACAATTAGCTTTGGCAATTAAAACCCTGGTAATTCAGTTCCGTTCAGTCACTCAGTTGTGTCCAACTCTTTACAACCCCACGAACTGCAGCACGCCAGGCCTCCCTGTCCATCACCAACTCCCAGAGTTTGCTCAAACTCATGTCCATTGAGTCAGTGATGCCATCCAACCATCTCGTTCTCTGTTGTCCCCTTCTCCTGCCTTAAATCTCTCCCAGCATCAGGGTCCTTTCCAGTTACCCTGGTAATTAATGAGGTCATTTTACTGGAACATGGTAGTAACTGAGGAATGGAGTGAATGCAGACGTGGAGACAGTGTGCATGGGCACCTTTCTAGAAGTTTGATTGTGGATGGCCAAAGAGAGGTCAGAGAGTGGTTGGAGGGGGATGTGGGGTTAAGGAAGGAATTTTTTTAAAGATGAAGCTAGAGCATTTTTAAATGACATCAGTGGGAAGAAGAATGAGTGGGTAAAAATACAATAGAGAGAAGAGATCACTGATAAGAGACCCAAGGAGGCAGGAAGGCTTGGGGCCAGTGGCTTTGGTGTTTGCCAGTTATTGACGCCTGTTGGAAACTTAATGACACTTCTTTTCAGACCAAGGTATAATGACTCAACAAAAAATCTTTTCCTTTCCTTCCATTTCTCATTCCTTTACTTTCTCTAAACCTGCTGTTCAGCCTTTCACATCTTCAACACTACCACCACCTCCCCTTCTGAGGCTCTCATGTACCCAGACCCAACTTTCCCCAACCCTGCCATTGGAGACAAACAGATCCTTGCCTTTAGGTGACATTGCACGATGGTTATGGGATTTTTAACTCAGATTTTTAACTCACTGCTCCCTCCTCCTACTCTTCCTTTTACTTGGATCTAATTAGCACCCTTTGACAAAAACACATTTTATTAATTTATTCAAGTACAGTTGGATTGCAATGTTATGTTAGTTTCTGCTCTACAGCAAAGTGATTCATCTATACATATATATATTCTTTTTCATATTCTTTTCCATTGTGGTTTATTGCAGGATATGGAATATAGTTTCCCGTGCTATTCAGTAGGACCTAGATATCTATCCATTTTATATATAGTCATTCATATCTGTAACCAGCACCCTTTCTAACCACCCAGTGCCTCTCTTCCCATCATTGCTACTTTCCCTAGTTCCATTCATCTATGCTATTCTCTAATTCACAGAGAAACAGTAGACATGTGGACTTTTTCACCTTTGCACTCTCTTGCTCACCTTGTCACTTAGCCTAACCTCTATTCCTTCTCATCCGAAGAGGGGACCTTCCTCTTTGCCCTGACCCATCCTTCCACTTACTTGCCTGACTCCATCTTCTCCTTCCTTCTCTTCTGAGACCTTTCTTCATCGATCAAACTCTCTCTCTTTCTCCCTCTCTCATGCCTCTAAGCATCCCTCACTAGCCTGTATACACAGCCAAGCCATCATTCTGGGTGGTGTTCCTTGACTCTGGTCACCCCTGAAGCCATTACCATTCACTCTTCAAATGTCAACTAAAGTAAACTTGTCTATGTATCTACTGGCCTCTTCTTCACACTGCTGCTGTTGATAAGTTCACAGTGAGATTCATCTTGCCCTCAATCCTTGAGGTCAAGAACTACATCTTATCCTTTATTACTTTTATATGAGCCCTCAAAAATGTCTGCTGGAAAAAAATAATCCTTACATGTTCATCAAAGTCAGTGTCAAAACTTGATCTTCTTACTCCTCAAATCTGGACTCAGCTGTGCTTCCCACTTAAATGAATGACATTGACATCTGTCCCAGAGGACCCACTGACAGATCAAGGGTCCTTCTCTGCTTTCTTCTTCTTCATTTTTTTTTTTGGCTGCTCTGTGTGACTTGTGGGAGGGATCCTACTTTCCTGACCAGGGTTTGAACCTGAGGGCCAAGTCTTAACCACTGGACTGCCAGGTAATTTCCATCCACTCTGTGCTTTGTACCTTAAAACTGTTGGTCACTAGGTCTAGAGACTTTCTTCCCAAAATTTACCTCTTGTCCCTTTTCTCTACAATAGCGTTGTCACAGAGTTGGTTGCGACCCCATTGTTTGCTCATCTGTATAGACTCCTACTTCATTTTCCTATCTCCACTCTCTTCTCCTTCAAGTCTAGCTTCCACACTGCCTCCATGGTTATCTAACACCCTGTCTCACCTACATGCTACAACCTTCAGTGCTTGCTTTCCTGTTGTCTTTAACATAACATCAGACTGTCTCAAAGTGTTCTACATGATTTTGATGTGCTGGGAGCCACTAGGCCCTTTCACATTTGCTGTCTCAAATTCTTTCCAGAAGAGCTCTTCTAAGTAGGTGTTATTATCTTAATTTTTAGATGAGAAAACAGACTTGAAGCATAGAATTACATAAAAGCAAGAAAAAAGACCTGAAGCATAGAATTACTTTACCCACACAGCGTAAGCAGCAGAGCTCTCTTTTGAACCAACTCTCATTCTGTACGTTACGCCAGTCTGCCCTCCCTTCCTAATCAAGGTTAGGCCCCTCGTAATATCACCCTGAATTTCTGTCTCCCTTCATTTCCTGATATTCTTGTCTGTATGCACCCTGGGTCCACAAACACCAAACCTTCCCTGGTTCCTACATTACTTCAGGCTTCGCTGTGGTTACTTTGCTGTCTTTATTACCATTTTCTTGGCCTTTTTCTTTCTCCAACTTGTTGAACTTCTACAGATCCTTCAAGACCTTTGTCAAATAGCCCTTCTGTGCCATTAACACCAGGGAGAACTTATCTGTTTATAATTACAGGATTACCAAGTTATGTGGATGTTTAGGCTTTTTGACTCTGAAGAGTTTATGTATTAACTTTTTTCTTACATATTACAGTCATTTTTTCACATTGTTCTCCTAGCATACTGTAGGTACTTTAGGGAAGGGAATTGTTCTACTTCACTTCTGTACCTCCACAGCCTAACAAAATGTCTGGCATCTCAAAGGTGTTCCATACATGTTTATTAGATTAGTGAATATATGAAGTAATTGAATTGAATGGATGTCAGAATGAAGGGTTGAATTTTGTCAGTGTTATATAGCGCACACACACTGTCATATAAAATACTGAGGCAAGTCAAGTTGGTCCAAAGGCCCTACAGTATATACTTTGATGGTTGTTTTCAATTGATATGAATATGGCTTGATATGTATATAAATACAACACCAAAACCTAAAATAAGAGAAATGGTTCATATAAAGGGTAAAGCAGAATTGTTCTTTTTGATAGACAGACTTACTTTATTATATATTGATGTCACATTTTGCGGGGGGAGTAGGGTGAGAAAGGTTGTAAATAAATGAACTGGCATTCTCTGTCTGTGTTTTGCCTGCTTATATAGTTAAGAAATAATTATATAATAGTATGTTATTATTACATGGTAATCTGTGGCCATTTAATTTTTGCTTTGATCATATTGGGATCCATTTTTCTCACGTTTGGAATCAAGATCTTTCACTAAATTTGAAAGGGGAATCTCAGATGTTTTGTTATCTTTAATCAGAATGTAATATTCTTCTCTTTCAGCTAATTGATGGCAGAGACAGATTAATAAGTGAGCTTGAGCTTGAAAAATCATTAGTTCAAGATATGGTAAGGGGATTTACATTATTTCTTAATAAATTTGAATCCAGGAATTTGATCATGAAAGTTTTATAAACTTTATTTTTAACTGTTTGCTGTGAACATTTTATTTCACTTTTATCAACAGTCTAAATGCATGCATAGTTATAAACATTTTTAATGATTGTTTTGTAGAAAACAATTGCAATAGTGTTATAATAAATATGCTTACTATGTAGAAGAGTCTTATACAGGAAACAGTATTACAATTTAAAGCAGTGTACAGAATTTTTGTATTTTATTTTAGGGATTAAAAAAACAAATATGAGAGCCCAATATTTTGAAGGATTTGCTATTTTTAGTTACAAATTGCCATAAGTGACAACAAAAAACAGCCCAGCCAGATATTTTGGCATTCTGTGTTTGTCTCATAAGAAAACACTGCCTTTTTATGTTCTTTTAAGAGAACTTTCCAGACGGCTGGTCTTTTATTTTATCAGTTGACTGCCCACCCCCACCCCCAGGCTCCCCCACCTCACCACCCCCCCCAGCTTATGGTGTCTTACTCTGGCTTTCAGACTGATCACCACTACTCTGCCTTTGTTACAGTAAACTGACTGTGTTTATTATAATCAGAAATAAAACACAGCTTGACTTGCGTTCTAAATGTGCTTGAAAAGAATATGATACTGTTTAGAAGAGAAAAGGTTGTTCATAGGAAATCAGCGCCACTTCAGATATTGAAACGTTCCCTTTTCTACAGCTTGTCACACTTTGTGCCAAGTCATGACTGTTCCCCTAACTCTGTTTTGTTGCTCTCAGCACCATGTGTTTGGGGTGCCTTGTCATAGAAATTAATGCAAAACAATGCTCTGGGATTACAATAAAGCCTTCTATGAAACCAACTTGGGAATGCAGGCAAGGAAAAAAATAATTATGGCTAGTAATCTACAGAAACCATGTGTTAACAAGTGTGTTGGTTTGGACTCTTTGCTGTTTTTCTAAAATTTTTATTTTGTTTTGGGGTATAGCCGATTAACAAATAATGCTGTGATAGTTTCAGGAGAACAGCAAAGGGACTCAGCCCTACATATACCTGTACCCTTTCTCCCCCGAAACCTCCTTCCATCCAGGCTGCCATATAACATTGAGCAGAGTTCCATGTGCTCTACAGTAGGTCCTTGTTGCTTATCCATTTAAAATATAGAAGTGTGAACTCTTTGCTTTTAAATACCTGGTATATAAAAATCATCTTCATGAATTGAATATACTTGGTCAATTTCTGTCTCACCCTCTTCTTCTTCTGTCATTCGCCCCACCCCAAGTTCCGGAGTTGCTTCTGAAAACAACCAACTAAATGTGTACATTGTCATTAAAATGGAAAATGAGAAGCAAATGTTAAACTGTCAGTCTGTTAGCAGAAGTAGAAACGAAACTGAACTACTTCATCAGTGAGTTCATGCCTATGCTAGGAACAGACCCAACAGTTTGTGAATTATTTTGCCTCTTTATTTGAACTGTAAGTGGTTAACCAGTGCTATTATATTGCCCACGGGGGAACCAACTGTTTTATTTTGTTGTTTACAAGTTTAGAAGTTGAGCACCATGCTTGTTGCCAAGCAGCAAGATCTTGCACTGCAAACCTCAGGACAGCACACGAACCTCCAGCATGTTCAGAACTGGTCTCTGCAGGGTCATTTTTTTCAGTAGAGTGAGTGCACTTCTCATGATTGGGTTTCCATGGCGTACCTTTGGGCCCAGCAAGGTCACTATTTGACGCTCCCTCCCCCGCACCAAGGGATTCTGTTACTCACTTGGAGGGAGACTGGCTTTGTGGCTATCTGAACTTTGTTGCTACCATGCTTCCCCCACACCCCTCCCCCAGAAATGGAGATTTGCAACGGGGGCCAGATGGAGGAGTGGGAGAAGGTAGAGTTGACCAGAGTCACTATGCAAAAATTAAAAGACTTTCACCCTCCCTGGTCTGTTACTGTTTTCAATACAGTGTATGTTCTGACCTTTTAAGAGCCTAGTTTAAAAGTCAAGGAGCTTGTAGTAAAAAGGCAGGATCGGTAAGTATAGGTAAGCAATAAAGTATGGATGATGTACCCTTGGATTAGCTTTAGAAGAAGAATATGAAATAGTTTTGAATCTTTCTATGATTCCTGTGCTCTGTGGTTTTTATTTATCCTTGTTTTGTTCCAATAGAGATATAATTGCCATTTAACATAATATTGGTTTCAGGAATACAGCATAATGATTTGATATATGCATATATTGTAAAATCATCAGCACCAGAAGTCTATTTAGTTAATATCCATCATCACATAAACTTATACCATTTTTTTTCTTGTGATGAGAACTTAATTTATTCTCTTAGCAACTTTCAAATATACAACATAGTATTGTTAACTAGAATCACCATGCTGTACATTACATCCCCAGGACTTATTTATCTTATAACCGGAAGTTTGCACCTTTTGAGCTCCTTCACTCATTTTCCCCTCCACCTCAGGCAACCACCAATCTGTTCTCTCTATGAGTTTGGCTTTTTTTGTTGTTATTATCTATGTTTTTTAAGGTTCCACATATAAGTGAGATCATGCAGTATTTGTCTTTCTCTCTCTGATTTATTTCACTCAGAAAAATCCCCTCCAGGTCCAGCCATAGTGTCTCAAATGGCAAGATTGCTTTCTTTTTATGGCAGCATAATATTCTGTTATGTAAATATACCGTATCTTCTTTATGTGTTCATCCATTGACAGACTCTTAGGTTGCTTCTGTGTCTTGGCTATTGTAAATAACAGTGAACGTGGACTGCATATATCTTTTTAAGATAGTGTTTTGATTCCTCTGGATAAATATACAGAAGTGGAAATGCTGGATCATATGGTAGTTCTATTTTTAATTGTTTTGAGAAACACCTCTGTATTGTTTCACACAGCAGCTGCAGTAATTTACATTCCACCAACAAGTGCACAAGAGTCCCCTTTTCTCCACATCCTTGCCAACACTTGTTATCTCTTGTCATTTTGGTGACAACCATTCTAATAAGAGGGAGATGATCTCTCATTGTGGTTTCAATTCATATTTTCTTGATGATTGATGCTGAGCACCTTTTCATGTATCTGTTGACTATTTGAATATCTTCTTTGGAAAAATATCTACCCAGATCTTCTGCGCATTTTTTAATTAGATTATTTGGGTTTTTGCTATTGAGTTGTATGAGATCATTTTATATGGTGAATATTAACTTCTTGTCACATATATGATTTGATATATTTTCTCCCATTCTGTAGTTTGCCTTTTCATTTTGTTGGTTGTTTCTTTTGCTGCGCAGAAGTTTTTTAGTTCAATGTAGTCCCAAATTGCTTATTTTTTCACTTGTGCTTTAGAAGTCATATTTTAAAAAACACCATTGCCAAGAGCTATGGCAAGAAGCTTTTCCCCTATATTTTCTTCTAGTTTTATGTTTTCCTGTCTTACATTTAAGTCTTCATCCATTCTGGGTTAATTTTGTGAGTGGTATAAGATAGAAGTCTAGTTCTATCCTTTTATATGTGACTATTCAATTTTCCCAGCACCATTTATTGAAGAGATTGCCTTTTCTCCATGGAATTTCTTGGCTGCCTCATCAAGTATTAGTTGACCATATTCTTGATTCTGTTCCATTCTGTCTCTGTTTTTAATCCTACTACCATACTGTTTTGACTCTATAGCTTTATAATATAGTTTGAAATCAGGAGGTATAATTCCTCTAGATTTGCTCTTCTTTCTTAGGATTGCTTTGATTTGGGGGGTACTTTGTGGCTCCATATAAATTTTATGATTGTTTTTTATACTTATGTGAAAAGTGCCATTGAAATCTTAATAGAGATTATATTGAATATGTAGATGGCTTTGAGTAGTATGGACATTTTAACAACATTAATTCTTATAGTCCATGAACATGAAGTTTTTTTCCCTTTACTTGTATGCTCTTTGATTTCTTTCATCAATGTCTTGTAAGCTTTCACTCCCTTGGTTACATTTATTCCTAAATATTGTACTGCCTTTGGTGATATTATAAATGAGATGCCTTTCTTTTTACTCTCACAGATAATTCGTTGTTCATGAATAGAAATGCTACTGATTTTTATATGTAGATTTTGTATATTGAATTTTCATTTATCCTGAAGCTAACAAAAAAAGGTCCCTATCAGAAAACTACCATAATTGAACTCTTACCCTTAACTAATTTTCCATCTGTTTCATCTCAGTGCACCTTATTTCTAGGAAACCATCCAGACTTCAGATAGAAAGGAATTATGATGTCAGGGCACAGCACTGACTTATCTCTGCAGTGGCCTTGATCTCATACTCGGTTCCTTGTTGCCCAAGTTCCCTCTGAGACATGCTTCAAATCTGTCTGTTACATGTAACATGCCAGTGTTTGGCCATTAAGCTGGAAAAGTCATGTTTTGGTAACCCAATCATTTACTCATAAAATACATGTTTGATTTTCTGTGCCTAGGAGCCATCACAGA
The DNA here is from genome assembly GCF_003369695.1 of Bos indicus x Bos taurus. NCBI lineage: Eukaryota > Metazoa > Chordata > Mammalia > Artiodactyla > Bovidae > Bos > Bos indicus x Bos taurus. Next base: position 59,105,240 of record NC_040088.1, read on the forward strand.
TTTCCAATGGAAATAGATGAGTCCTTGACCCAAGGGGAGGATCTTTAGTGGTTATCTTATGTCCCACCATGGTATGTTGATTGTGGGGTCAGATAACTTGTCTCTTTAATTGCTGGGTCTTCTGATCAAGATAAAGTTACTCAAGGAGCTTCATCTACACTTGAACCTAATTTATTTAATGAGATCTTGACCTCAAGCAGATGCTCTCAGAGGATGAGATTTTTTGAGGCCTTGAATGAGGATGAATGTATTTTGCATATGGTAAAAATGGAAAATGTTGGAGCCAGAGGGCAAATATATATATATAAAGCATTTGAGAAAGTCCAATATACATTTATGATAAAAGCTCTCAGCAAACTGGGAGTAGAAGGAAACCTTCTAAAGCTGATCATGAATACCTATGAAACATAACTGTTAGTATATTTCATGAAAGGCAATGTTTTAAGTCTAAGGTGAGAAATGAGACAAGACTCTGTTCTTATAACTTCCATTAGACATTGTTATTTAGGTCCTAGCTAGTACAATATTCAAGAAAAAGAAATAAATGGCATACAGATTGGAAAGGAAAAAGTACAACTGTTTTTATTCCCAGATAACCACAATAATTTATATAGGAAGTCCTAAGGAATCTACAAAAACCTACTAAAATTATAAAGTGAATTTAGCAAGAATGCAAAGATCAAAATAATGTGTTTCTATATACTAGCAAAGAACAATCAAAAACTGAAACTTTAAAAAACTCGATTTACAATAACATAAAAATATGAAATAGTTATGGATAAATTTTATTAATTATGTACAAAACCATATGAAATACTGAAGTTAAAGACTTAAATAGATGGAGAAACATACCATGTTCATGATTCAGAAGATCCATGTTGTTTAACTTATCTCTGAATTGGTTTGTATATACAAGCCTAATCAAAATCCCAGTAGGCCTTTTTTTTTTTAAATCAACAATCTCCCGAAAAATGTATATGGAAATTCACAGACCTTGGTTAGCTAAAATGATTTTGAAAAAGAGCACAGCTAGAGAAAGAACTCCCATAACCTGATTTTAAGACTTACTGTAAAGACACACTAGTCAAGATAACATACTACTAGTATATAGATAAACATATAGATTGATGGAATAGAATAGAAAGCCAAGAAATAGACTCTTTGGGTCCTATATGATGAACTGATATCTAACAAAAGTACCAAGACAATTCAAGCAGGAAAGGATAATCTTTTCAACAAGTGATGCCGGTATAATTGGATACTTCTAGGCAAAAAATGAACCTTAATGCTTGCCTCACATCTCATATAAAAATCTACTTGAGATGATTCATGAGCATAAATGTAATAGTTAAAGCCACAAATTAATAGAACAAGGCCAAGTAGGGATCTTCCTCCTCCTCCTCCTAAGTCCTCCTAAGTCGCTTCAGTCGTGTCCGACTCTGTGCGACCCCATAGACGGCAGCCCACCAGGCTCCCCCGTCCCTGGGATTCTCCAGGCAAGAACACTGGAGTGGGTTGCCATTTCCTTCTCCAATGCATGAAAGTGGAAAGTGAAAGTGAAGTTGCTCAGTCGTGTCTGACTCTTAGCAACCCCATGGACTGCAGCCTACCAGGCTCCTCCGTCCATGGGATTTTCCAGGCAAGAGTACTGGAGTGGGGTGCCATTGCCTTCTCTTAGTGATATCAAATTTGGCAGAGATTTCTTTAAATACTGTAAGCTGCATTTTATCAAAATTAAAAACTTTTGTTCTTCCAAATATTGAAAGAAAACAGAAAAGGTGAGCTACAGAGTTGGATTATCTTAGCAATAGTTTTCACCAAACTGATCTCTATATGCAATAAAATTCCAGCCAAAATTACTATAAGGCTTTTCATGGAATTGACAGGCCTATTTTAAAATTAGTATGGAAGGGACTTCCCCGACCTGCCAGTGCAGGGGACATAGGTTCAATCTCTGGTCCAGGAAGGTCCCACATGCCATGTAGCAACTAGGCCCATGCACCACAACTCGAGAGCCCAGGAGCTGCAACTGCTGAAGCCTGCGCACCTAGAGCCGGAACTCTGCAACAAGAGAAGCCACCACAAGAGAAACCCACGCACTGCAGCTAGCTCCTACTTGCCGCAACTAGAGAAAGCCCTCAAGCAGCAATGAAGACCTAGCATAGCCAAAAATAAATAATAAATACAATTTTAAACAATGAAATTAATATGGAAGAACAAGGGTCAAGAATAGCTAAGAAACAAGGTGAAATAATGACATGATGGAGTAGGGAGAGACTTCTGTGAGTTATTAATATAAATTTAAGGTAATTAAGACGTCATGGTCCTGGGACATGGACAGAGCTTTGGGAGGAAATTGAGAACCCAGTAGCAGAACCAGACATGCATAAATAGTATCTGTCAGTACCGCAGATCAATGCAAATAGGGTTGAATTTTCACTAAAGATGCTTGACAATTGATTAAACAGTTGCCTAAAATAAAATTGGCTCCCTACCTCATACCATGCATATCCATTTTGTATGAATTAAGGATTCAAATATAAAGGGAAATTTTCTTTTAATTTTAGAGGAAAATTGTGTAATCTCAAAGTAGAAATTATTGCCTAAACAAGACACAAAATAAACAAGGTGTAAATGGAAAATTAAAAGTTTCAGGGACTTCCCTGGTAGTCCAGTGGCTAGGACTCCACACTTCCAATGCAGGGACCCGAGTTCAACCCCTAATCAGGGAACTAGACCCTACATGCCACAACTAAAGATCTCATGTGCCCCTATTAAGACCTGGTGCAGCCAAATAAATTGATTAATTAAAAAAAAATCGACCCCATGAGAATTAAGGGCCCCTTTTCATCAGAAGACGTCTCAAAGAAAATTTAAAGATCTAGCCACAAATTTGCAAAAATATTCACACCATTTATGTATTCACAAAGCTGTTTTCAAGAATATGTGAATAACTCCTTCAAATCAATAAGGAAAAGACCACCCAATAGAAATCTGGGCTGAAGTTTTTAACAGGCCCTTCACCGAAGAAGAAACCCAGTGACCAATGAACATTGACTGAAAATGTACTTGGTCTCATGAATAATATAACAGTACCAAATGTTGTTAAGTATGTAAAGAATTCTCATAAACTGCTGGGGAATATGTATGTTGTTGCAGAAACTTTGGAAAACAAATTTGGGTTATCTGCTGAAGCTGATCATTCTCTTAACATATGCCCCAAAGTTCTGTTCCTAGGCATATAACATCACCAAGGAGATCCTAGCACATGTGCCTAGGGGAACAGGTTCAAGAATATTTAAAGCCATATTATATAGAAAAGAAGAAACCTGAGATTTCCCAAATGTTCATTGACAGGGAATGGATAAATACATTATGCTGTACTCGTACTCTTGAATAGTATACAGCAGCAAATATGAATAAACTGCTTCCAGTATCAACATGGGTTAATCTCAGAAACTATGAAGTGAACACATTAAGGGAGAACACATAAATTATGATTTTTTGAAAAAGTTTAAAAGTAAGCAAAACTAAATGTGTGTATTGTTTAAGGATACCAATGGGATGAAGTGATGTCTATAAACCTGACAAAACATTAGTCAAGAAAATAAAAGGGAATTCTAAGCACAAAATTCAGAATAGTGGTTTCCTGGTTTGGAGTTGGTTATAGGATCGTGACAGTTACACAGGGAGCTTTAACACTATGGCTGTTGTTCTCTTTCTCAAGTCAGATGGTCATATTAATTTTACTTCTAACTTATATTTGCACTGCATACATTTTTGGTATATATAATTTTTTTTTAATTGAAGCATTTTAGAAACTCATTTTCTGCTAGAACCTAAATGCTTGAAGGCAGGGTTTGTGTGTATGCTAAGTCGCTTTATTTGTGTCTGACTCTTTGAGAATCCCCTGGACTGTAGCCAGCAAGCCTCCTCTGTATTATTTGTTCTAAGAGCCTAATACAGTGTGGCTGAATAGCAACACAGTGCAGTGCCTGGTACACAGTAATGTTAATAAAAACACATAAGCAAACAATTACATGTTTTCCTATAAGCTCTATTACAAAGTACTTTTTCTTCTGGGAGCGAATTTATTTTCTCTCCTAATTTATTTATATTCAATATGGTGACTTATATTCCCATAATAGTTTGGGCAGCAAAATGGTTTAAAATGCTACTCTTTCATTGCTTAAGGAAGGTTTACCGCAAATTCTCTTTTTTCATCTTTGCCAATGATAACAAATGACACGGGTCTTTAATTTCACAGGTTAATAAGCAGAAAGAGGACCTTGAAATGAGAAGAAAGTATGACGCCATAGTTGCCAAGGTTGGCATTTAAGTTTATTTCTTTCCTTTTATTCTGTTCATCTCATATTTGGGCATCTGAGTTGAAGAACCTATACACACCATCCAGAGGCTTTTCACTTTCTTGCATCTGAGTTTGAAGGAGAAAATGCTTAAAAGTGAGGCAAGGCATGTGAGTAGGAGACGAGGACCTGGGGGGTTAGAGCAGTAAGGGCAGAGTGAGAGCGGGAGGCATCGCTGGTGTCCTGACCCCCAGGCTTGGTGCCCTGGCCCTTCCGATGCCTGTCCCATGGCTTCCACCTGCCAGTCCTGCCCCCACTGCCTTCTTAGGAATATGAAACACTCCTCAAGCTACCGCCTCATCCCACCCCACAAAGATCCCACCTCCCCAGGAACTTTCAGAAATCAATGGTCTGTTGGTATGTTTGTCTCAGTACTTGAGCATCAGTGGGAGGGATGGAAAAACAGGCCCCACCCGCAGACTAAATCAGTCAGGGTTTGGGCTTGGGGGATAAGGGATGGTGGCACTGGGAGCAAAAATAGATCTAGGCCCCTTGGGACTGAAGACTTCCACCCTGTGGTTCTAGCTCAAGAGAGGAGGGCAAGGGAGCAAAAGAGAGGGAGGTGAATCTGAAACAGGAATAATGAGAATGACATTATGGTTAATAACAGAATGGTTCTTCTTCTGTGCCAGAGCCCCAGAAGCACCAAGGGGAAAGAGATCCCTTCATCCCAGTGGCCCTCACAGACTAAGAGTGCAGGTGTAAGTACTCTGAGGCCACGTTCTTCCTCCGTCGGTTCATCGCCTTCTAAGATCAAGAGGGTCAAGAGTTCAAAGAAGACTTTAAAGGAGGAGCCACCCACGGTGAGACTGGTTCACAACCCGTGACACCCTCACCTGCAGAGGGCGCTGTTAGCACCGCTGCAACCTCAGCGTTGCTCCTCTGGTCCAGCAGCAAGGCCAGTGTCTCAAACAGTCGATTCTCCTTGTCCCCTCTGTGGGCGTCTGGACAGGAGGCTCTGGCTGCTCTTTCCACACCAGCGTGTCCTCACCAGGCCCCGTACCTTACCCAGGAGGACGCCACCTCTGTGCTTAGCTTGGTGGTTTATTTGGCTTAGTCACCAAGCCTTCGTGGATCTCTGTTAAATTAGTAAGAGAAGCCACCTTACAAGCACTTTCAAGGTGTAAAATCTCGAACTCATGACTGCCCAGTATCTTATCAGAGGCTTGCAGGATCTTAGTTTCCCAACCAGGGATTGACCCCACATCCTCAGCAGCAAAAGTGCAGAATCCTAACCACTGGACTGCCAGGGTACTCCCCTAGTTATGGGAATAGTTGCATTTCTCTGAGCAACTGATCTATCCTGTGGGCACTGTGAATCGTGCACCCGGTCATAACTCCTTTTTCACACCATTTGGAAGCTTAGATGCTGATTGGTGCCACGTACTTGCAAGGTACAGCATTTCCTGGAGATAGTCTGTCCACTAGCACATTTTGGTTTCCCAGACTCTTGTTGCTGTGTGTCCCCACATTCTTCCTCCTCCTCTCACAGAGGGCAGAGTCTACCGCTCCAACACTCAGGGCAGGAGGACAGAGTAGAATCTTGCTCACTGTGTCATTCTGGCTCCAGACGGGGCAGGAAAAGGCATCAACCTGTCTCCATCGCTCAGCAGCAGGAGGCTCACCCCTTGAACCCAGCGGAGGGGAACGAGGGCAGTGGAGCAGAGGTGGAGGGAGGCAGGTGTGACGCTTAGTGGGGAGTCGCTCCATTTGGAAGGAAAGCCCGGGAGCTGAGAAAAACCCTCTCCTCTACAAGCACTTCCACTCTGCAGAGAGTTAGGAAGTATCAACAACCGGAAACCAATGTAATTTCCCAATGAGGAGAATGACACTTAGAGAATATGGTGCATGCCTGACCAGCGACTAGGTTCCAGAAGTAAGATTTTTTTGGAATCCAGGTCTGGGAAGTATTTTGGGCAGTGGGGGTTGAGGGAGGCAGGACAGGGGGAAGCCCACACACACAAGAAAAAAAAAAAAACAGAAAGGCCAAAAGCAAGTGCTGGGCTTGAGTTTGCAGTGCTGCCTGCTAACCTGGGTGGGGGCCCAGCCTTACTGGGTGAGGGGCTCTAGTTCAAGCCTAAGACTTAGGGAGCCTGTTCCAGAAACCTCTGAGCTGCCGTGAAATCAGGATGCATGCCAGGGCTCTGTGGTCTGAGGCTCTGAGATGATGGTGGGAGAATCGCAGAGCAGGGTCAGAAACCCAGACAGAGCAGCCTGGTCCCTGCAGCAAGCCCAGGGCTCTAACTCAATCCTAGCACTGCAGACTAGACACTCCAGTGTCCCCAGGTTACGGATCAAAACTGAGCTTCCAAAGTCCCAGCTACAAGGGGCAAAAATACTGCCCATTCTCCCCCAAAGAAAATGTATCATGAAGGGCAGACAAAAAAAGAAAAAGTATACCACAATGAGGAGAAAGGATATCTGAGAAAGTGTCATGAGGATTTTCTCTTAAGTGTCCCAGGCTTTCCTTCTGACCGTAATGATTGTTATCTAGATGTTTCTGAAGCTTAACAGTACATTTTGTCAGCTGCAGAGACTCAGAAGTTAATGTGTAACAGTAAGTAAAAATTGGACTGGGGGAGGGGAGAGATGACGTAAGCTGGACTTAGCATTTTCCTAGGAATTGACTTGATTTTTAATGTGAAATATATTTTTCTAGCACACTGTTATTACTTTCATATACACTTTTGTTAATGATAATCCTATTATAGTGAGTGTTCCCTTCCATCACCTCCCCATGCAATATATTCTTCACTGTAGATGAATTCTCCATATATGTACTCTGGTTATCATTTTCCTGTTTCTCAGAACTCTTGAATATTTTGTCAATACTGAAGTAGTTGGACTTCTTAAAAATTGTCTCTAAAGGGTTTTATCATCTTGAGCATGTGTAGATGACCGAACGGAGGGCTTGCTGCAGGAACATTTTACATCAGTCATTTACCTTATCTAATTAATCATACTTATTTTTTGAAATCTGTGTCATTCTGTGGGAACAGCACACGTGCTTCACTCAGTGGCGCACACGGTGATAAACGGAGTATTTAGCCAGTCTGAAAAGTGTGATAGGAACATTGCTGTCTGATTTCCGTTTATGAAAGATTTCACAACGCGAAATTTGTGTTTGGACAGCGTTTTTGTGTAAAGTTTATTTTTTGATAGCTGTAAAACATTTCAAATACTGAGGTTTCACAGAACAAGGTTAAAACTGGGTTCCTCGCTTCCCCCCCTCAGCCCTGCTCCAGGGTAATTAGTGAGTTAAGGCTGTGCCCAGTAAATGCTTCTCTGGAAGACTTCTGAGCTTCCACGGGGTCACCTGTCTGTGCTGATGGAACATATGGCGTGTGCTTGGATCTGCAGAAAGCATTAGGACCTTTCCGTGTGGGAAGTGGGACAGGGGACCGTCAGTCGTGTTCCCGTCCGTAAACTTCACTAGATACAAAACAATTTGGACAGCATAAAAAAAACTTTCATAAAAACTCTGGAACACTATTCTTTAAACAATTCAAGAACTGCACGGTGAAGTACTTTGCAATAGTTTTATAAGTATGACCATAGTCATCTTGCAAGCTAGTAATTTTTAAAAATTATTATGATTATGGAATATGGAATTATTATGGGTATAGAGTATTCTAGGTAAGGTGGATGAAAGGAAGATCTTTCCCCTATTCTTCTCCTATACATTCATTTTTCTGGATTGAATTGAATGTGAAGTGGAAAATAAACTCCATCAGAGAAGAAAATCATACAATCTGTTCATTGTTTCATTATTTTGTTATTTTTTTCCTCTGGGCTTGGCTTGATAAAGCAGGCAGTTCATAGTTCTGCAGAGCTATGTGAAAAAGCTGGCATTTTTGCTCCTTGTTGATCTGTACCCCCACCCCTCCGCAAGGTGGTGGAGTAATGCAGAGCTGGGACCATCCTGAACACGCATACAGTCTTCAGAGGCTGTCAGAGGGAATTTACTGTATTTTGATAGATTACATGCTAAGTCACTTTAGTCGTGTCTGACTCTTTGCAAACCTATAGACTATAGCCCACAAGACTCCTCTGTCCATGGGATTCTCCAGGCAAGAATGCAGTGGGTTGCCATGCCCTCCTCCAGAGAATCTTCCCAACCCAGGGATCAAACCGGTGTCTCTTATGTCTCCTGCCTTGTCAGGCAGGTTCTTTACCACTGGAGCCACCTGGGAAGCCCATTGATTATGTTTCCTAATCATATTGAATCTTTGTTTCCTAATAGGAATAACTCCTTTTTTTTTTTTTTTTTCTGGCCATGCCAAGAGGCTTGCAGGATCTCAATTCCCCCACCAGGGACCGAACCTGGGGGTCATGGCAGTGAAAGTGCCGAGTCCTGACCACTGGAGCACCAGGGAAGTCCCAAATAGAAATAACTTTCAAATGCAGAGATAACTGAAATTATACACTACAATTGTTTTTATTTTAAAATCACATTTGTCATTTGCCACTAAAGTGAATGCATCTTTAGATTCCGCTGTCAGAGACCAAAATGGAAAAATTGGAGAAATATCATATTTAAAGTTCAGCCGAAAGGTGGCTTTGACTTTTGTGTTATATTATTCTAAGTAGCTTGATGATAATTAAGTACTTATAGTATATTTGGAACTGAAAATATTTTGGTGAAAATAATCTCCAACGTCTCTTGCACAAATGAAAAAATTTTTTGTTAAAAAATCACTTGAAATGTTTTATGCTTTGCTTCTTGTTTATTTTCATTGGGGAACAATGATAACATTTTACTTGTAAAATTTATGATATCTTAGTGTAATTTAATTTAAAGCCCTAAGATATTGCTATGGAAACCAGGGAAAAAAGAGATTTGTATCAATTTTTATTCTTCTGTAGACACTCTGAACCATGGGGCAGACACTAGGTCCTGACATGTATTAATAATATTAACTATTAATAATATTAATTAATAATATCACCTGGTAGTAACAGGAAATGTCACTCAGGACCTCCCAGGGCAGTCTTCTGACTCCTCACTGCATCTTGTTGCTTTATTCCACTTTCCTGGGTTTTAGCTGTGGGTTTCTCCTCAGTTCTCCCTGGAGGTCGGGGCCAGTCTCGAACACCAGGTCATTTGGTCAGAGTCCTGAGACTGCCCAGACTTGGGTCTCACCCCCTGAGCATTTGACGTGCTGTGTCTATTCAGAGGCTCTTCCTCTTCTCTTCCTATGCTTGCGTCATTCTCCCTTCCATGCCCCTCCGCCCCCACTGCGCTGCCCACCACACACTGGCACATTCCTAGTGTTCAAAAATAGTAGCTTGCTTAGAAGATAACTAGAAAGAAATGATAATATGAAAGTCAAGATGAATGAAATTTTAGAGACAGAAGATCATCTTTCTTCCTGAGTTAGAAACATCGTTTTGATGATAATATATTTGATGGTTTAAAGAAGAGATTCAAGGCGGTATTAAATCCAGAATGAAGGGCCCAAGTTTAGGAGGATGGATGTTTGTGGAAATTGGGAGAAATTAAAGAATGTAATGACTCTTTGAGAACAAAAGGAGAAAGGGGGTATGATAAGGAATATGGTTGATCTTATGACAGCTCATAAACATAATTGTGTTTCTGTTCTTATTAATAGAAACCTTGGCTACTGATTCCAGATTTAGATTATATTTATTGAATGTTGGTTTTTAACCTGTTGTAAATCCTTAAATATGGGAAACATTTAAGAATCATGATTTCTGTTATGAATAAAACTTATTTCTTAATTTTATGGATTTTAGTTTTATATATATATAAGGGGCTTCCCTGTGGCTCAGAGGTTAAAGCGTCTGCCTCCAATGTGGGAGACCCGGTTTGATTCCTGGGTCAGGAAGATCCCCTGGAGATATATATGTATATAAATTATATATATATATACACACACACACAAAGAGCCCTGGTGACTCAGATGGTAAAGAATCTCCCTGAAGTAAATTCAAGAGAATATGAGAAATATTTTTAATGAGTTCTTTCTAGTCACAATGTTTGGTTTTCTTTGTAATAATTTAATGTACATTTTCCTACTTACTAAGTTATCTACTTTCTATTATCACTCACTTTCACCTCTATCTATTGTTTAGCAGTCCGGTGTTTGTACCTGTCAATGAAGTAACCACATAAAGACCAGCACATGTATTCCAGTGAAAGTGGAATGCCAGCAGCTGGCAAAACAAAATGACAGTTTAATGTGGACAGAGTCAGGATTCAATATAACGTGCTATAGCAGAGCTGAAAGTTCAGCTCGAACTGGAGAGCAAACACGCTAGTCTACACACGGTACTTTTTTTTTTTTTTAATGAAAAGAGAAGCTATCTTTGTGATGCTAAGAGTATTGTCTTTGGGAGAGATTGAATAATTATTTGCTTTACATAAGATATGCTTTAGCAGGGTTTTATCTCTAGTTATTACAGAGTTGATCATTATATGAGAGTCAGGAAAAGGGAGCCTTGAAAATTGGAACTAATTTTTACTGTACACGAATTTAAACACAGAATCAAATTTTAAAATAAACTTTCAACTACTGATATGACTTCAGATAGAGTGAAATAAATATAAATGTCCTTCTCAGTGGAAACTTATTTTGCTTTGCCAGTTTGTTTTCCTTTCTGTGGGTTCTTTTTATTTCACTTAATTAATTAATTTATTCAGTTATTTTTACTATTGGCCACACTGGGTCTTTGCTACCGTGCGTGGGCTTTCGCTAGTTGCTGGAAGTGGGGGCTACCTGATAGTTTTGAGCTTCTCATTGCGGTGGCTTCTCTTGGTGAGCGCAGGTTCTAAAGCTCATGGGCTCAGTAGTTGTGGCACAAGGGCTAATTGCCCTGCAGCATGTGGAATCTTCCTGGACCAGAGATTCAACCTGTGTCTCCTGCAGTGGCCGGCAGATCCGTTTGCATACAGCCCCTCCAAAGCTTGGGGCTCTTATTCCTACGGTTTCTTCAGTCCCCTGTTAACCGATGGCACTGTATGCAGTGTGTACTCCTTATGCCGTGGTCAGAGAGGCTTTTCAAGTGGATTGTGCTCTTTGAGAACAGGTAGGTGGAGGGAGACCCCAAAGTGCATGCCTTCCATAACTTGAGTGATTCCCACATATTGGAAGCCAAGGAAGGCTGATGAGAATGAAGACTCTCACTGTTTTGTTAAATTAGTGTTGCTGTGCCTCCGGTTTTGTTTTTGGTTCCTTTCCTGCCACATGGGCCTTGGGGAGACTGAGTCACTATGCTGGTGATGGTAGGTGGTAGTTTTCTCCAGGAAGGTGTGGAGACAACTAAGGGAACAATAATTTCGGTAGTTCTAGGACCACCAGAAAGCTCTGCGGGATGTGGGGACTGATGGAATAGGAGTTAGAGTTTAGTGACTAAGATAACAGCAGAGGGTTAGGGTCAAATTCAGGATTAAGTCCTGCTGAGAATTCACCTGTCAGCCAGGGGATAATCAGAAATTATCAGAAGAGGGTTCATTGATCATGATATAGACGTTCATATATTGAAATCATAATAAAGGCAACCACAGTAAGAGCTAAACATTTGCAAATAAAAAATAGAGCGTGTGAGGAAAGAGAGAGCCAGCAGGTGATTCGAATGCTCTAAATTATTTTTTTTAATTAAAATTTTTTCCATTGGTTTTATTTTTATTTACTTTTAAAAATTAAAGTATAATTGATTAAAAGTAAATTTGTAAAGTAAAACTGTAAAATAAAATAATATTTGTGAAGTAAAATTGATAAAATTAAAGTATAACACTACAGTATTGTGTTAGTTTCAGGTGAATGGCAAAATGATTCAGCTGTATTTTTTCAGATTATTCTTCCATTGCAGGTTATTTCAAGATAGTGAATATAGTTCCCTGTGCTACATAGTAAACAAATGCTCTAAATCTTAATCTTTATTTGTGGAGAGCCCAAAGCAATAAAGGCCACTACTTATTTATAACAATGAGAAAAACTGAAAACAAAACCTTTGGCTTCTGGGAAGTGAGAGTTTATGTTCATATATACTATCTGCTGTTCATATTTTTTAAATGTGCATGCTTTCTCCACGTTAAATATCTAAAGTAACAGGGATGATGAAATTAATGTTAGTATGTAGAATAAATGGCAATATGTGTGACATACTGGCATATAGTAGGCACTCAAAAAAATTATAACTTTTATGACTGTTAATTACAAATTTTGTCATTTTTTATATGTAGTAACTAATGTCAGCTACATTCTCACTGTCCCTTCAAATGTAAGTAAAGTTGGCTCAAGCCTACATTCTTCGCTTTATGGGAGCCAGAAGGGTGTCCACTGGTTCCCACTGATGCCCATGGCATCTTCTCATGGCCACTGCTGTGTTTAGGCCCCTCCTCCTACTGAAACAAGTCAGTTCCTGAGTTTCAGGGCACTCTGTCTCATTCCAGTTCACATTTTGTTGAATCAGATTCTGAACTCAACCCAATTCTTCAGTTGCTACTAAAACCACCCACTCACAGGACACCTTTTAGATGGACAAGGTTGCTGAAGGTGAGTGACAGGGACAGTTTGCATCACCCAGATACCGTTTCACATTGAATGTTGGGCATCACCCCTGGGCACATGTCACCTTGTGCCTTCACCATGCACTAGCGCCTCTCGCCTCAGGGTCCTGCCTGGCCATCCTCTCCTTTTAAAGCTCTTCTCATTGCTCAGGGCAGTGCTGGATTCCTTTCACTTTATTCAGCAGACCTGGCTGCAGACCCTGTTTGGCTGAACTGACCCCCTCAAGACAGGCAATAGATCAAAAGATCTGGCATAGCCAAATAAGTAAATAAATTTAAAAATAAAGTTTATTAGTAAATAAATGAGCAAATAATGCATTACAGTCTAAAAAAACAAAAAAGTACAAGTGATTTACTTAAGTATTTTGAAATGCAGCATTTTTATATCTATAACTGGGATTTGTTTGATGTAATCCAAAAGATAGTTGAGGAAAATAATTTTTTTTAAAGCTTGTGACTTCACTGGGTGATAACTGCCTGCTTATTTAAAAATATATACATAGTGTTACAATTTGACCCATATACAATTTCAGAGTAATGCATTAAAAAAACAAATTTTTTAAAAAGCAATAGTGGGAACATTGGTTTTAATCAGTTGTAACTGTCCAGTTGCAAATGCAGTGTGTAAACCCTGAGTCCTGTAAATTAATTGAGGCAGTCAAGACCCCTGTGGAACTAGTGTTGGCATAATTTTTCTCATTTGCCTTTCTCTAAACTACAGAAAAACCACATCTTTATGCCTTGATTTGAAATGTTATATTTACCTTAGTTTATTTTCTCTCCAGGCTACACATGCAGGACCTGCTGTGATGCATGGGGAAAAGATGCAACTATCAGTGGCTAAGGTATAGTTATGACTAATGTGACCATTCTTATTAACCTAAATGTTGTTCATATGGATGCTGACTATTCTGAGAAAGTAGCAGTGACTTCGAAAGCTATACCAAGAATCAATTGAATGAAGAAACAGAGCACCTGATTGCCTCTATAGTATGATTCTGGGGTATCTCCCTGCCACATCCCAAGAAATCTTCATGACATGCCTATAACTCTACCGTGATTCATTCCTTTCCAAAACTTCATCCCCTTGTAAAATATAGACAATACTGAGAAATAACATATAGCTCTAATGTTATTGAGTTGGTCAGATCCTTTCCTGAGGATAGTTTTGATAGAGGAAATACAGTAACTGGGGCAGCTGCCGCTATAATGAAGAGATTAGAAAACGCGATACCTAGTAGGGGAGGGGTGATGAGGAAGAATTTTGGTTGCTTTGTAATGTTGTCTCACAGTGGCTGCTTTGAAGTGAATCATTTACAGGAAATGGAGGCATGGGATCTTACATTCTTCCAATTTATGGGAATTTGCAAGTAAATGTAACTCATTGTTCTCTCAAATTATTTTTGATGGTATGCTATTCAATAGAAATAACATTTCAGATTTATGGATAAAACAGTACAAACAGGATTCATATCATTAACTTTGTGATGTATTTTCTGTTGAAAGATTGAAGAAGAGAAACGTGTTTTGGAAGAGCAAATACAAGTATTAAAGTCTAAGTTAGAGAAAGAGAAAAAGAAGTCAGAAAGGTACTGGTAATAATAATTCATAATTGTTCATTTGCAGCTAATACATACTATATATATATAACCATCTATAAATTTATTACAGGATTAAAAAGGAATCAGAACATATCAACAAAAACTGGGAAAAGAAATTCTTAATTCTCAGGAACAGGTATAGTGTGGTGATATATACAAAGTCTATTTGTAAAAAAGGTGACTAACCATCTTTTAAGGAAATTGGGAGCCTAGCATTTTTCTTGTGTATTAAGTAATATAAAATGCCATCACATGCTTCAAATAAGAAATGCAAAATAACTGACCTAAAGTAGAAGAGTAGTCAAAGTCACTTCAAATAAAAACTAAATTCCAAACTCTGTTTTATTCCTGATCTCAGTGTTTAAATGTAAATAATCAACAGGATGGACAGACTCTCTTGATAACTGGTTTAATTGGACCCACACAGTCATCTTCCCCCATAGGCCTATTAAAACGTTTTCCTGCTTATTGGCACATGATAATAGTTATCTTCAGATATAGAGATCTGAGTGAGTGAGGGGGAGTGAGGTCTGGTTGCTTAGAAGAGACCCCCCACTCCCCCCAAAGAAGCCTCACATGCAGAAGTGCTGGGATGAGCTTTGGTTCATGTGTTCAAGAACAGGGAGGACACCAGATGGCTGGAATGACGTGAGCAGGGGCGAGTGGTAGAAGAGCTCGGAGAAGAACATTTGAGGTTTTGCTCAATGGGAAATCACTAGAAGCTTCGTTTTTCGTTTGCGTTTTTTCCCCTGCGCTGGGTCTCCGTTGCTGTGCACGGGCTTTCTCTAGTTGACGCAGGCAGGGGCCACTCCTTAGTTGCGGTGCGCCTTGAGCTGCTCTTGTTGCAGAACATGGGTTCTAGATACCTGGGCTTCCGTAGTTGCAGCACATGGGCTCAGTAGTCGTGGCACACAGGGTTAGTTGCCCCATGGCATGTGGAATCTTCCCGGACCAAGGATCGAACCCACGTCCCCTGAATAAATTTCTCCAACATTCCGGCCTTGAGGGAAGTCCACTCTGGGACTTCATATTACCAGTTTATTTAAAAAGGATATAACTCAGAAACAGCCACCTGGAAGAGATACACAGGGCAAAGTTTGTGGGAGGGCTCTCACAACTCCTGCTCCTGGGCAATGCTGCTCTCCTCACACCTCCACACGTTCACCGACCCAGGAGCTCTTGGTTTTAACTGATAAGAAAGTCTCTTTTACATGCCTACTAGGTCATTACCACACTTAATAAACCTAGAAATATAAATCCTTTAGTATTTCTTATTAACCAAGTCATATTCAAATTTCTTGATTATCTCAAGGGCATCTTTTATAGTTGTTTGTTTAAATCAGGATTCGGAATAAGTAGATCACTGCATTTGGGAGTTACATCCTTTAAATCTTTTTTTTTTTCTATAATGATCCCACATAAGCCCCTTTCTTTCCAATCCATTGATTTGCTAGAGAAATGTGTTCATTTCTTATGTAGAATGTCCCCCATTCTGGATTTGGCTAATTGTTTACACACATGTGTGTGTGTGTGTATGGTGCCTTTTAGCATGTTCTTCAGTCTGTACGTCCTACAAACTCATCTTAAATCTAGAGAGTTGATTAGATTCCGATTCAACATTTTAGGCAAGACTACTTCACACGAACTACTAGGTAATTCTTACGCATCCCATCATAGGGCACTTTAGTGTCTGACTTTGTTATTTATCATGTTATCAGCCTGAATCATGAATTTCAAGGTTTACCAATTGACCTTTCTCCAAATAATCTTAACATCCATTAATAATCACAAACCATGAGTCAAGATTTCATTAAGATGGCAAATTGTTAATACTTCAATATTATCTTTCCTTCTGCATTTCTTAGCTAAGTGCTATCAAAGAAAAACATTCCCCTTAACTGGTTACCCTGAAATATAGTTTCAGATGAGATAAGGCAAGATAAATGCTTGATCCTTTTTATTTATCAATATTCAGAATAATGAGTTGGTATCCTGAAACCTCATTGGAGAGTCTTGAACTAAGGAAAGACCCAAATGATCTGATGTCTTGAAAGAATAATTCTGACTTCTGTATTGATACAAGGCCATAGGGAAACCAAAGGAAAGGCAGGGAGAAAAGTTAGGAGCTCCAGAAAGAATAAGCCTCTTTTAGGCAAAACATGATGGTGATTTGACTGGGATGGGAGACATGGAGGTGTTGAGAAATGATTAAATGTGGGATATGTTTTGAAAGTCCTCTATGGGGTCGCACAGTCGGACACGATTGAAGTGACTTAGCAGCAGCAGCAGCATGTTTTAAAAGTAGGAGATATTGAAAGATTGGCAGTAAGGGGGGAAAGAAAGAAGTCGTTTGATTGCAAAGATTTTTTACAACAGGAAAAATGAAGTTGCCTTCAACTTCAACAAGCAAGCGCATTTTGTCAGGAAATCAGTTTTGATATGTGAAATTCAAGATGCCTCTTAGTAACCTAAGGGTAGATGTCTAGTGGCAGATGAATATATGAGTCTGGAACTCAGAAGAAAGTTGAGGCTGGGGGCATGCATTTGGGGTGCATTAGTATAGATGGTATTTAAAGTCATGGGATTAAATGAGATTAGCTAAGAATAAGTGTTGGAGAAAAATGGAGAGATACAAGGATTGAGTTCTAATATCTGGTGGTATTTGACTTTCAAAAGCTTGTATTGATCTGATGTTTTCCCTTTAAAGGATGTCCCTCTTTTGTGAACTCTTTTCATCTTTTTGCTTTCTTCTCAGCTTGTGAAATTTGTGTATTCTTATTTTCAATTCCTTATCAATTTTAGATGTTACAAATACCTTTTCCCAGTCTATGAACTTTGTGTATGTTGCCCTTTATTGTACAGAAATTCTTAATCTTTATCCATCAATATTTTTTCCTTAGATGTATTTAGAAAATCTTTCTCCATCTTCACTAAGATATTCTCCCACTTTTATAAACAAGCCTTCTTGACTTACCTCTCATATTTAGGTCTTTATTCCAGTTCTTTCTGGAGTGGGTTGTGGTGCCACTTTGGTCACATACTATGTTCTAGTATATTACTGAATCTGTTTCAGTGTTCCTATTCTATTCCATTTATTTTTCCTTTCCAGGATATTATTATGCTATTATTTTGTGATATATGTTAATATCTGGTATTAATAAGGCTATTCCTCCTTATTTGCTTTTCACGGCTTGAAAATATATAATTCTAGAAACCAAAGAGTGATAAGTTTATATTAATATTTAAATTTTTTTACTTGCATTTCTTTGCTCTTATATTGAAAATTCTAGTTTCTCTTCACATGAACATAATACCAATTTGCTCTTTCCTATGATTTCTGCTCATTTTAATTCCATTGCATGTTTTATTTCAGCTTTCATGTCCTTAAGAATGAGATGTTTACTAGGCACACATTATTTCGTCAGTTTGCAGTGCTGGCTGACACATCCTTCAATTATGTTGTAAGTACATGTTGGGGTAGATGCACTTTGTCTCTTTGATGCAGCCATAACATGCCTTTTTGAATTAGCTTTTTTAGAATCTCTGCTCTTAGCCCTGGAGATAGTATAGGAGGCACTCTGCTAGATGCTGATAACATAAGACAGTGTTTGAACCCAAAGAGCTCAATGTAGTATGAGAAATAGATGTGTAAACAGATGCTCCCATGCGATATGGTTGAGCTACAGTGGAGGCAAGTGAAAATTTTAGAGGAGGGTGACTCATTCCTCCTGGGAGGAATCTATTAACCTGACCACTGTGGGCATGGATGGAACATAGGAACAATCACAGCTGAAGATCCAAATATCTGCTGCTACTGCTAAGTCACTTTAGTCATGTCTGACTCTGTGCGACCCCATAGACAGCAGCCCACCAGGCTCCCCAGTCCCTGGGATTCTCCAGGCAAGAACACTGGAGTGGGTTGCCATTTCCTTCTCCAATGATGAAAGTGAAAAGTGAAAGCGAAGCCGCTCAGTCGTGTCCAACTCGCAGCGACCCCAGGGACTGCAGCACCAGGCTCCTCCATCCATGGGATTTTCCAGGCAAGAGTACTGGAGTGGGGTGCCATTGCCTTCTCCAAATATCTAGTCACTTCCAAATGGAAAAAGGAGGTTAAAGAATCTGTTCCTAGTACCAGGTCATTCATTTTCATACTAGAAGTAACCTATAGACAAAGCCCAATTCTAAAATAGACTTTTTAAAAATTGAAGTATAGTTGATTTACAATGTTGTGTTAATTTCTGGTGTACAGCAAAGTGATTCAGTTATTATTTATATACATATGTGGTGGTGGGGGGGTGCTTCCCAGGTGACTCAGTGGTAAAGAATCCACCTGTCAATGCAGGAGACATAGGAGACTCAAGTTCTATCCCTGGGTGGGGAAGATGCCCTGGAGGAGGGCATGACAACCCATTTCAGTATTCTTGCCTGGCAAATCCCATGGACAAAGGAGCCTGGCAGGCTACAGTCCATGGGGTCGCAAAGAGATGGACATGACTTGCAACTGAGCACACACACACACGTGTATATGTATATACACGTGTGTGTATATATATGTATATACACACACATATATATAACTGAACATATACACAGTGTATATATATTGTTCTTTTTCAGGTTCTTTTACATTATAAGTTATTACAAGATATTGACTATAGTTGTTCCCTGTAATATAAGTAGGTCTTTATTGTTTATTTTACATGTGCTAGTGAGTATCTGTTTAATCCCAAACTTCTAATTTATCTCTCCCCGCCTCTCGCCTTTAGTAATCATGTTTGTTTTCTATGTCTGAGTCTATATTTGTTTTGTAAATAAGTTCATTTGTATCATTTTTTAAGATTCTATGTATAAGTGATATCATAGACAAAATAAACAACATACTATAAATGTCATTTAGAAACTGCTGTGATGCTAAGTGTTTTGGGGACAAATAAGGTTTGTGAGAAAGATATTTAAAGATATTTCACAAGAAATATAAATTTTGGTTTCATGCTTCAAAAGGCTTACAATCCAAAATCACTTTCTTTTTAAATTTTTTTCCACAATTTTCACTTTAGGATGATTTTTAAAATCCAAGTTGCTGCAAGACATCAAAGAACTTAAGAACATTGGCAAGATGATATTATTTCTAATTTTTAGCTAAATTTACATAGCAAAATAAACCTTGCTGTGCTTCGCAAGTAGCACTAGTAGTAAAAAAAAAAAAAAAAAAAAAGCCTGCCTGCCAATACAGGAGACATAAGAGACATGGGTTTGATTCCTGGGTTGGTAAAATCTCCCGGAGGAGGGCATGGCAACCCAGTCCAGTATTCTTGCCTCAAGAATCCCATGGACAGAGGAGCCTAATGGGCTATAGTCCATGGGGTCACAAAGAGTCATACGTGACTGAAGCGACTTAGCATGCACACATGTGAGAAACTTGCTAAGGATTTTTAATAATTGACTCCCCCAAAGTGTTCCAAAACTGGTCTATATATACAATAGTCTCTTCTCCTTCTGTTTTTTTCTCTTCTCAACCAAAGATTATGATTTTAAAGATATTTCTTTTTATTTATTTATCTGGCTGTGCTGGGTCTTAGTTGCAGCATGCAGGATCTTTAGTTGCAACATATGGGATCTAGTTCCCTGACCAGGGATCAAACCCAGGCCTCTTGCATTGAGAGCTCAGGGTCTTAACCACTGGGCCACCAAGGGAGTCCTCATATAAACGTTTAAATGGTTTATTTGTCGAGGGGAACAAAAAGGGAGTGGGAGCAGGCTGTAGAGGGATAGAAAAATGCATGCAAATATGTGTGCATACATACAAACCAACAAGAGAGAAGCCTTGAATAGGGAAAACGTCACTTAAATTCCCAGGTGCACCCACAGACCTCAGACCTCTTTTTTATAATAATGCGTGGTGTGCTTTTGGTCATTTTCACCAGCATATTTTTAAAGTCATGATTTACCGTGCAGTATATGATGTTGGTGGCCGTTCTGCTTCTGTGCTGCTGCTTCTGAACTCCTAGAAGAGATGCTTTTGTGTTTTCATTCTTTAGTTCCTGGGAACCAGGACCACTACTGTGTAGCTTCCAGGAACTGAGTGGTGCTGGGGATGACCTTGTGATACCTGGCTAGTTACAAGGAGTGAATCCCAAATGGCTTAGGGAGAATCAAAAGAAAGTAGAGTCACAAGAGACATTGAGGAAAACATTTTTGCTTGAATTTTCTCACAAAGTAGCCTGAATTAGGAAGGGATCCATTCCTTGTGGTTCAGTGGGGAAAAAATCCACCTGCAATGCAGGAGTTGCAGGAGACTCAGGTTCAATCCCTGGATCAGGAAGATCTCCTGGAGGAGGAAATGGCAACCCTCTCCAGTATTCTTGCCTGGGAAATCCCATGGACAGAGGAGCCTGGAAGGTATCAGTCCATAGGGTCACAAAGAGTCTGACATTCCTTGGGTTTAAAGGAAATTATTTCCCCAGTGATATTTGAGCAATTAAGTTAGAAGCATAATTTTCATATCTCAGTTAACTAAGGACTGAAGAGCATTCTACCTCCATTTGAGTTGATCTTGATTTCCCCCGGATAACAATGGTACGTACCCTTTGTGTCTTTCAGAAAGTTAAACCTTTATTTGTGCAATCCAAAACGAACTTGGCAACAGTGACGACATCTGCTACAAGTGTTGATCATTCGCCTTCGGTAGGTAGATTACTTTTTTCCTATTTAACATTTAATCAGTCAGTATTATTCAGCGTCAGTAATTAAACGTCTCGTTTTACCTACAGGTAGACATCAAGTATGAAGATGTAGGCAGCAATCAGATTTCCCTCCCACTTTCACCACAAGGTAAGAATCCTTATTGTTGGAGAAACAGTGCACACACACAGGATGGGCAATGAATCCAGATTAGCAGCACTTTCCTTTGTCGTACTGAGATGTTTGGTTTCTGGGTGAATGCATGGCTTTTTTCCCAGCCACTTTATAAGACTAATGCATTGATACGATGAATAAAAGAATGTTAATATGTATTTCTGAATATTGATCTCTGTTCATTGAAAATGAGAGTCATACATCAAAACTAGAAACTGTCTCGGTTGGAATCCTGTTTCTTTTTTTTTTTTAACTGCCAACAAACCTGAGGCTCCTGTTAAATTCTTAGTTTCCAGTTTAATAATAGAAGAAAAATCTGACCATTTCTAGCATTCTTTTATCTCCCATCAGTCCTTGCAGGGCCTCAAATTGGACTGTTTGGGAGGTGGAGGTACATTTTGTTCACAAGTTTCTATACGTCTTTAGGAGGCTTGCTTTTCTCTAATGAACATGTATTAACAAAATGCAATGTTCTTCATTTGAATTATAGATAGTAATCAAGAGGTTCAGTAATTTCTGATTTTCATTTCTTGGAATCTTTAAAAGTAAAGTTTTATCATGAATATTTATACAGGGAGGAAGTGTGTGAAATGAGTTTAAATCCTAGACCCTAATTTTAAAATCATCTACTTTTTGAAAACAAGATTGAGAAAGGAACCTCTCTCCTGGGCCTCCACGCAATGGAGAGACTTCTGTAGTGTTTACAGATGTAGGTAGTATCTTTTCCAGAGGTGCCTGCCTGGGTGCTGGGAATCTTTTGGCAGCCACAGTCCTCTCTGCTTCCTGGACTGACATTTTTGATCATAGTAACACCCAGATATGCATATGACACCACCCTAATAGCAGAAGGTGAAGAGAACCTAAAGAGCATCTTGATGCAGGTAAAAGAGGAGAGTGAAAAAGCTGGCTTAAAACTCAACATTAAAAAAACTATGATCATGGTATCCAGTCCCATCACTTCATGGCAAATAGATAGGGGGAAAAAAAATGAAAACAGTGACAGTTTCTATTTTCTTGAGCTCCAGAATCACTACAGACAGTAACTGCAACCATGAAATTAAAAGGCACTTGCTCCTTAGAAGAAAAGCTATGACAGACCTAGACAGTTTATTCAAAAGCAGAGACATCACTTTGCTGACAAAGGTCCATATAGTGAAAGCTATGGGTTTTCCAGTAGTCATGTATGGATGTGAGAGTTGGACCATAAAGAAGGCTGAGTGCTGAAGAATTGATGCTTTCGAACTGTGATGCTGGAGAAGACTATGGAGAGTCCCTTGGACAGCAAGGAGATCAAATCAGTCAATCCTAAAGGAAATCAACCCTAAATATTCATTGGAAGGACTGATGTTAAAGCTGAAGCTCCAATACTTTGGCCACCAGATGTAAAGAACCAACTCATTGGAAAAGATGCTGGAAAAGATTGAGGGAAGGAGGAGTAGGGGGCGACAGAGGTTAAAATGGTCGGATGGCATCATTGACTCAATGGACATGAGTTTGAGCAAACTCCAGAAAAAGGTGAAGGACAGGGAAGCCTGGCATGCTGCAGTCCATGGGGTTGCAGAGTTGGACATGACTGAGTGACTGAACAATGACGACACCCAGACTGGATTCTATAGTGGCTGCTGGCTTAAAGCATGGCAACCTTTTAAAGATATCGGCATTTTTTTTTTTTTTTTTTTTTGCCACACCATATGGCTTGGAGATCTTAGTTCCCTCACCAGGGATCAGACCCAGGTCCCTGCTGTGGAAACGCAGAGTCCTAACCACTGGACCACCAGAGAAGTCCCTAAAGATGTCAGCATTTAAATAAAGGGCTAGATCTGTAGACTGTTGGAAATTCCAATCCCTACAGTAAGTTATTTCTAAAATATCATAATGGGGAAGAAAGAATATACTCAATCTGATTTTGGTATTGACCATCTGGTGATGTCCATATGTAAGGTCATCTCTTCTGTTGTTGGAAGAGGGTGTTTTCTACGACCAGTGCATTCTCTTGGCAAAACTCTGTCAGCCTTTGCCCTGCTTCATTTTGTACTCCAAGGCCAAACTTGCCTGTTACTCCAGGTATTTCTTGATTTCCTGCTTTTGCATTCCAGTCCCCTATGATGAAAAGGACATCTTTTTTTGTGTGTTAGTTCTAGAAGGTCTTGTAGGTCTTCATAGAACTGTTCAACTTCAGCTTCTTCAGCATTAGTGGTTGGAGCAGGCTTGAATTACTGTGATATTGAATGGTTTGCCTTGGAAATGAACCAAGATCATTCTGCTGCTGCTAAGTCGCTTCAGTCGTGTCCAACTCTGTGTGGCCCCATAGACGGCAGCCCACCAGGCTCCCCGTCCCTGGGATTCTCCAGGCAAGATCACTGGAGTGGGTTGCCATTTCCTTCTCCAATGCATGAAAGTGAAAAGTGAAAGTGAAGTCGCTCAGTCGTATCCAATTCTTAGCGACCCCATGGACTGCAGCCTACCAGGCCCCTCCATCCATGGGATTTTCCAGGCAAGAGTACTGGAGTGGGTTGCCATTGCCTTCTCTGAAGATCATTCTACTGTTTTTGAAACTACACCCAAGTACTGCATTTCAGGCTCTTTTGTTGACTATGGGACTACTCCATTTCTTGTAAAGGATTCTTGCCCACAGTAGTAGATATAATGGTCATTTGAGTTAAATTCACCCATTCCTGTCCATTTTAGTTCACTGACTTCTAAAATGTTGATGTTCACTCTTGCCATCTCCTGCTTGACCACTTCTAATTTACTTTGATTCATGAACCTAACTTTCCAGGTTCCTATGCACTATTGTTCTTTACCGCATGAGACTTTACTTCCACCACCAGTCACATCCACAAAAGGGCATTGTTTCCGCTTTGGCTCAGCCTCTTCATTCCTTCTGGAGCTATTTTTCCACTCTTCTCCAGTAGCATATTGGGCACCTACCAACCTGGGAGGGGGGTCATCTTTCAGTGTCATATCTTTTTGCCTTTTCATACTGTTCATGGGGTTCTCAAGGCAAGAATGCTGAAGTGGTTTGCCATTTCCTTCTCCAGTGGACCATGTTTTGTCAGAACTCCCCACCATGACCCATCCATCTTGGGTGGCCCTACTTGGCATGGTTCATAGTTTCATTGAGTTAGGCAAGGTTTAGGTCCATGTGATCATATGGACTGAGCACCAAAGGCTGAGCATGGAAGAACTGATGCCTTGAAACTGTGGGGCTGGAGAAGACTCTTGAGAGTCCCTTGGACTGCAAAGAGATCAAACCAGTCAATCTTAAAGGAAATCAACCCGGAATATTCACTGGAAAGACTGATCTGAAGTGGAAGCTACCATACTTTGGCCAACTGATGCAAAGAGCTGACTCAATGGAAAAGACCCTGATACTGGGAAAGATTGAAGGCAGTAGGGGAAGGGGAAGACAGAGGATGAGATGGTTGGATGGCATCACCGACTCAATGGACGTGAGTTTGAGCAAGCTCCAAGAGATGGTGAAGGACAGGGAAGCCTGGGGAAGAGAGACTTTCATGATTTATCATTAAAATGTAAATTGTTAAATTTGCAATCTTTGTTCTACCTGACATTTTAATTAGAGCCTTCAGTTCAGTTCAGTTCAGTCGCTCAGTTGTGTCTGACTCTTTGTGACCCCATGAATTGCAGCACACCAGGCCTCCCTGTCCATCACCAACTCCAGGAGTTCACTCAAACTCATGTCCATCGAGTCGGTGATGCCATCCAGACATCTCATCCTCTGTCATCCCCTTCTCCTCCTGCCCCCAATCCCTCCCAGCATCAGGGTCTTTTCTAATGAGTCAGCTCTTCACATGAGGTGGCCAAAGTATTGGAGTTTCAGCTTTAGTATCATTCCTTCCAAAGAAATCCCAGGGCTGATCCCCTTTAGGATGGACTGGTTGGATCTCCTTGCAGTCCAAGGGACTCTCAAGAGTCTTCTCCAACACCACAGTTCAAAAGCATCAATTCTTCAGCACTCAGCTTTCTTCACAGTCCAACACTCACATCCATACATGACCACTGGGAAAACCATAGCCTTGACTAGACGAACCTTTGTTGGCAAAGTAATGTCTCTGCTTTTGAATATGCTATCTAAGTTGGTCATAACTTTCCTTCCAAGAGGTAAGTGTCTTTTGATTTCATGGCTGCAATCACCATCTGCACTGATTTTGGAGCCCCAGAAAGTAAAGTCTGACACTGTTTCCACTGTTTCCCCATCTATTTCCCATGAAGTGATGGGACCAGATGCCATGATCTTCGTTTTCTGAATGTTGAGCTTTAAGCCAACTTTTTCACTCTCCTCTTTGACTTTCATCAAGAGGCTTTTTAGTTCCTCTTCACTTTCTGCCATAAGGGTGGTGTCATCTGCATATCTGAGGTTATTGATATTTCTCCCGGCAATCTTGATTCCCGCTTGTGCTTCTTCCAGCCCAGCATTTCTCATGATGTACTCTGCATATAAGTTAAATAAGCAGGGTGACAATATACAGCCTTGGCATACTCCTTTTCATATTTGGAACCAGTCTGTTGTTCCATTTCCAGTTCTAACTGTTGCTTCCTGACCTGCATATAGGTTTCTCAAGAGGCAGATCAGGTGGTCTGGTATTCCCATCTCTTTCAGAATTTTCCACAGTTTATTGTGATCCACACAGTCAAAGGCTTTGGCATAGTCAATAAAGCAGAAATAGATGTTTTTCTGGAACTCTCTTGCTTTTTCCATGATCTAGCAGATGTTGGCAATTTGGTTTCTGGTTCCTCTGCCTTTTCTAAAACCAGCTTGAACATCTGGAAGTTCACGGTTCACATATTGCTGAAGCCTGGCTTGGAGAATTTTGAGCATTACATTACTAGTGTGTGAGATGAGTGCAATTGTGTGGTAGTTTGAGCATTCTTTGGCATTGCCTTTCTTTGGGATTGGAATGAAAACTGACCTTTTCCAGTCCTGTGGCCACTGCTGAGTTTTCCAAATTTGCTGGCATATTGAGCGCAGCACTTTCACAGCATCATCTTTCAGGATTTGGAATAGCTCAACTGGAATTCCGTCACCTCCACTAGCTTTGTTTGTAGTGATGCTTCCTAAGGCCCACTTGACTTCACATTCCAGGATGTCTGGCTCTAGGTCAGTGATCATACCATCATGATTATCTTGGTCATGAAGATCTTTTTTGTACAGTTCTTCTGTGTATTCTTGCCACTTCTTCTTAATATCTTCTGCTTCTGTTAGGTCCATACCATTTCTGTCCTTTATCGAGCTCATCTTTGCATGAAATGTTCCTTTGGTATCTCTGATTTTCTTGAAGAGATCTCTAGTCTTTCCCATTCTGTTTTTTTCCTCTATTTCTTTGCATTGATCGCTGAGGAAGGCTTTCTTATCTCTTCTTGCTATTCTTTGGAACTCTGCATTCAGATGCTTATATCTTTCCTTTTCTCCTTTGCTTTTCACTTCTCCTCTTTTCACAGCTATTTGTAAGGCCTCCCCAGACAGCCATTTTGCTTTTTTGCATTTCTTTTCCATGAGGGTGGTCTTGATCCCTGTCTCCTGTACAATGTCACAAACCTCCATCCAGAGTTCATCAGGCACTCTATCAGATCTAGTCCCTTAAATCTATTTCTCACTTCCACTGTATAATCATAAGGGATTTGATTTAGGTCATACCTGAATGGTCTAGTAGTTTTCCCTACTTTCTTCAATTTCAGTCTGAATTTGGCAATAAGGAGTTCATGATCTGAGCCACAGTCAGCTCCCTGTCTTGTTTTTGCTGACTGTATAGAGCTTCTCCATCTTTGGCTGCAAAGAATATAATCAATCTCTTTTCCATGTTGACCATCTGGTGATGTCCTTGTGTAGAATCTTCTCTTGTGTTGTTGGAAGAGGGTGTTTGCTATGACCAGTGTGTTCACTTGGCAAAACTCTATTAGCCTTTGCCCTGCTTCATTCCATATTCCAAGGCCAAATTTGCCTGTTACTCCAGGTGTTTCTTGACTTCCTACTTTTGCATTCCAGTCCCCTATAATGAAAAGGACATCTTTTTTGGGTGTTGGTTCTAAAAAGTATTGTAGGTCTTCATAGAACCGTTCAACTTCAGCTTCTTCAGCTGAACACATAAATGCCAGGAGGAAATTGAATTATGAATTTACTAATTCGAAAAGTAAATGAATTTTTTTTCATTGGAAAGCTGTCTTTCATGGTTATGGGGATGGAACAATATGCACACTAGTTGTTCAAAAGGCCAAACAGTCTTCACAAAACAAGGCACTCCAAGCTTCTCAGGTGCTTTAGAAGGTGGAGAAACCCCTCCAGGCCCCTAGGAAATAGTTCAGTACATTATCAGTGTTTTCAAGCACTAATTCACAAATTCATTGTCTAGGAGGTGTTTAGCTACATGACTCATGTGAACCAATAGACAAATCATTACTTTCTATAACATGAGGGTGACTGTAACCTATCTGGTGACAGAAGCCAAACTGAGCCCTTTAAAGTCACTGTGTTATTGAGGTCCGTATTTTAAATTACGTAAATGGAAAATTAATATTTTAAATACCCTATGGAATACTTATCCTCCCTGTTACCAGAATCCTCAGTGTTGCTTTAAAGATAGAGGTTTTTATATTGTATATTTATACAGTAAGATACTTCTGAAAATTATGGATAACTAACATTTAATGGGTGTAGGTACTATTCTAATGAGCTTCCCTGGTGGCTCAGTGGTAAAGAATCCACCTGCCAATGCAGGAGACACAGGTTTGATTCCTGGATTAGAAAGATCCCCTGGAGAAGGAAATGGCAACCCACTCCAGCATTCTTGCCTGGGAAATCCCATGGACAGAGGAGCCTGGTGGGCTATAGTCTGGGGTAGCGAAGAGTTGGACATGACTTAGCAACTAAACAACAACCAACTATTCTAAATGCTTTTCAGGTTTTAGCTCTAACCCTCACAAAAACCCTGTAAGGTCAGCACTCTTGCCTTCTCAAGTCTATAAAGGAGACAGTTGGATACAGAGGGGCCTAGTAGGCTGCCAAGGTTATGACTGCAAATAAATAGATTATTATTTCTACAAAAAAGGCTGGGTCCAGACTCAGACTATGTGGCCCCAGGGGCCAGGTTTGTCACCAGTCAATTATACTGACTTACTCCAAGACACATGCATGACAGTGTGTGGTCTCATTTTCAACAACACACAAAGGGAAAACGTGATGTAGCAGAAAGGCTTTGCAGGTGGACAGGCTTTGGTTCCCATCTCATTCCGGCCGCTTACTGCCTGGGTGACTTCATCTCAGCTCCTTCTGCTGTGTAAAATGGAGGTGGTGACTCTAACTCCTAGCTTTGTTATGAAGATTAAATGAGGTGACTTGCCTAGCTAACCCCATCCCTACTTTTCCTCCTGACCTCTGGATAATATAATCCCTGGGTTCTGAAAATAAAGTCTGGCAAACCTGCTTTTTAACCCATTACATGAGAATTATAATGTTCTCAGAAGTAGGCTAGTGATTTAAAAGAACTGGTGTCTCTTTTAATTCTTATGTCCACCATGCATAAGAAAGAATAATGTTTGTCATTAGTATCAAATCATACTGTAGACATTTTGAAAAGGGCAAAATAAAACATAAAACATAACTTAAAATCACATCAGAGCATATATACTTCCCAAGCAAATTGAAATTTACTCTTTGTTATGTTGCAAGCTTTACTCCAAAAAATTCTAGTGTGAAGCAGAGAGTTGCTCTTGCAAGAAAGAAAATTTAAGAGATAAAGAAATCTTCATGAATATAAAGAAATTTTTAAAAATGAGGTACGATACTATTGGCAGAATTTCAAAGCAGTCTTTTTTACACAGTAGTAATTATCCCAGGAGATCCCAGGTAACATTATTAATTTGTTTGCTACTTAGCTGTGATAAAATTTGGGATCTGAGCAGTCCATTGTGTACTGTGCACAGCCACGGATTTTATGTACTTAAGAAGACCTTTCTCACAGTCCAGTAATTAGGTGCTATTGACATTGTAATCTTCGAAAATGTTCCTAATGGGCCCCAAAGACACGAATCTCATTGATAAAACCTCAAAGTAACAGTGACCCTTTAAGTGGCTTGTCGGTAAGAGAAACCTCAAACATAAATATCTGAAACGCAGGAGAAACCCAAATTTAAACCTAGATTACATTGTATTGTTAATTCTCTGAGACTTTTAGTGAAGAAACATGGAAAAGATGATCTTAAAGGTTTTTAAAGAATGGTAGAATAATTGTAGTACATTGGATAGGTTTTTTAAATATTTCTTTTCATCCTTTGAAACTTTAGACCTGAAAAGTGTTTCATTCTTAAGTAATTGTGGTATGCACCAAAAGTGGAGTTCACTTCCCCCGTTTTTGTTTTAAACACAAAAATAATTTTAAAAATCACACAAGAGAAGTAACTTAAAAGATAAAAAGGAAAGCATTTTAGGCATAAGTGTTAGCATTGTTTTACATATTCTTTCTAGACTTCAGCTGTAATTAATATAATTTAGTAATGTATTCATATTCAAATGCATATTTTATAATATTGCTACATACATACATTCCTACACAAGCAATATACATAGCTGATGGTATGTAACATCACTTCACATGTAACTGATGTCTATTAAAAATGTTAAAAAGGGACTAACCTGATTTACTAAATATAATGTTTTAACCTATCTATTAATGTTTATGATGTCACTGCCACCAACTTTTCTACTACTTCCCTTATTGTCACCAATTACTTATAATTCAGATGTTCTATTTCTAGGTTATATATGTCATCCTTGTCTTTTAGATTTGGGCTGACTCTTCACTACATTTTTCCTGGGAATTTTCTTTGCTCTTTATGCCTTTGTTCTTTTTGATACTTTCTATTTGAGGCATGAGATTTAAGATATTGAATGACAAATTGAAGTCTGGAAGACCAACAGTGTGTCTCTTAACATACCTTTCCAAATACAGAGAATTTTCAATGGCATAGGGAAGAGTCAAGATGACTAATTGGATTTGAGAATTAATCACAAAAATCCAAAGTTTTCTTTCTAACTGAAGCTTTGTCGACTGATCAAATAGGGGATTGCGACATGTGAAAAATTAAAATGGATAATCCATGCTTTGAAAGCAAAAGGCAAAGAAGAAAGGGAAAGATATATCCATCTGAATGCAGAGTTTCAAAGAATAGCAAGGGGAGATAAACCTTCTTAAGTGAACAATGCAAAGAAATAGAGGAAAACAATAGAATGGGAAAGCCTAGAGATCTCTTCAAGAAAATTGGAGATATCAAGGGAACATGTGTGCTCACTCAGTTGTATGCAACTCTGCAACAGTATGGACTGTAGCCCACCAGGCTCCCCTGTCCATGGAACTGTCCAGGCAAGAATACTAGAGTGGATCGCCATTTCCTCCTCCAGGGGATCTTCCCAACCCAAGGATCAAACCCAAGTCTCTGGTGTGTCCCTGTATTGGCAGGCGAATTCTTTACCACTGCATCACCTGGGAAGCCTGCTTTTAAGTATATGTAGACAGAATTTCCTCAGACAGTAAAGAATCTGCCTGCAATGCAGGAGACTGGGCTCGATCCCTGGGTTGGGAAGATCCCCTGGAGGATAGCATGGCAACCCACTTCAGTATTCTTGCCTGGAGAATCCCCATGGACAGAGGTGCCTGGTGGGCTACAGTCCAAGGGGTCACAGAGTCAGACACGAGTGAGTGACTAAGCACAGGCAGAATTTCACTGAATAAATGCCACAAAGCATATACCTAATTATGCCCCAAACTGGTACTCAGAGGTCTCCAAAACATGAAGCATAAGGCAAGAATACTTTCTGGTGTGTTATTCATTTATTGGGCCATGAATTGGATTCCAGCTGCCTCTCTGGATCCTGTGGCCACTGATTTCATCCCAAACCCCAGAGACTCATTGCTGCCCAGCTACTTAAGAGTCATTATAAACCATATAAGCCTTTTATGGTGGTTAACAAAATATTGAGAAAGGTTTTAGGTAGTGTAGAGTGGGTATTAAATTTTAAATTTAGTAATGTTTCTGTTAGAGAAATGGCAAAATGTTGCAAGATATTATGTATGGATTCACACAAATTCATGGACATATCAAGTACACTCTTAAGTGAACTGGGAGTGCCATCTTTGTGAAAGGTTGTTGCTGAACCATGAAAAGACGCCAGGATTCTTGGCCTCCGGAGGAGAAGAATTCAATCTGAGGCCACAGACAAGGCTTGATTGCTCAGAGCTTTTGTGTAATAAAGTTTTATTAAAGTATAAAGGAGATATAGAAAGCTTCTGACAGAGGCATCAGAAGGGGGCAGAAAGAGTACCCCCTCGCTAGTGTTAGCAATGGAGTTATATACTCCAGTTAGTCATTACAATGAATCAAAAGAATGTCTGGAGTTTGTAGAGACCTCAGCAGACCTACTCCCATAATTTACATTTTAAGATTTAACTTATATTCAGAGTGCATCATGAGAAACGCTGGGCTGGAAGAAGCACAAGCTGGAATCAAGATTGCCAGGAGAAATATCAATAACCTCAGATATGCAGATGACACCACCCTTATAGGCAGAAAGTGAACAGGAACTAAAGAGCCTCTTGATGAAAGTGAAAGAGGAGAGTGAAAAAGTTGGCTTAAAGCTCAACATTCAGAAAACAAAGATCATGGCATCTGGTCCCATCACTTCATGGGAAATAGATGGGGAAACAGTGGAAACAGTGTCAGACTTTATTTTCTGGGGCTCCAAAATCAGCGCAGATGGTGATTGCAGCCATGAAATTAAAAGACGCTTACTCCTTGGAAGGAAAGTTACGACCAACCTAGATAGCATATTCAAAAGCAGAGACATTACTTTGCCAACAAAGGTGCATCTAGTCAAGGTTATAGTTTTTCCTGTGGTCATGTATGGATGTGAGAGTTGGACTGTGAAGAAAGCTGAGCACCAAAGAATTGATGCTTTTGAACTGTGGTGTTGGAGAAGACTCTTGTGAGTCCCTTGGACTGCAAGGAGATCCAACCAGTCCATCCTAAAGGATATCAGTCCTGGGTGTTCATTGGAAGGACTGATGCTGAAGCTGAAACTGCAGTACTTTGGCCATCTCATGCGAAGAGTTGACTCACTGGAAAAGACTCTGATGCTGGGAGGGATTGGGGGCAGGAAGAGAAGGGGATGACAGAGGATGAGATGTCTGGATGGCATCACTGACTCGATGGACATGAGTTTGAATGAACTCCAGGAGTTGGTGATGGACAGGGAGGCATGGTGTGCTGTGATTCATGGGATCGCAAGAGTCAGACATGACTGAGCCACTGAACTGAACTGAACTGAAGATAACAGGATTAGCCAGAAGGTCTAGTCCAGAGACTGTCCTCAGGAAGGATACATTATTGTTATATAATCCTAAGGAATGTAGAGGAAAAAGTTTGTCCTTTCTTCTTCCTTGAGAATTCCAGAGCCCTCTGTCCTTGGGGACCCCTAGACTTTTTATCAACCTGCCTAGGAAATGACTCTCTCATTTGTATGTGAAAGATCAGATCAGATCAGATCAGATCAGTCGCTCAGTTGTGTCCGACTCTCTGCAACCCCATGAATCGCAGCACGCCAGGCCTCTGTGTCCATCACCAACTCCTGGAGTTCATTCAAACTCATGTCCATCAAGTCGGTGATGCCATCCAGCCATCTCATCCTCTGTCATCCCCTTCTCCTCTTGCCCCCAATCCCTCCCAGCATCAGAGTCTTTTCCAATGAGTCAACTCTTCACATGAGGTGGCCAAAGTACTGGAGTTTCAGCTTTAGCATCATTCCTTCCAAAGAAATCCCAGGCCTGATCGCCTTCAGAATGGACTGGCTGGATCTCCTTGCAGTCCAAGGGACTCTCAAGAGTCTTCTCCAACACCACAGTTCAAAAGCATCAATTCTTTGGCGCTCAGCCTTCTTCACAGTCCAACTCTCATGTCCATACATGACCACAGAAAAAAACCATAGCCTTGACTAGACGAACCTTTGTTGGCAAAGTAGTGTCTCTGCTTTTGAATATGCTATCTAGGTTGGTCATAACTTTCCTTCCAAGGAGTGTCTTTTAATTTCATGGCTGCAGTCACCATCTACAGTGATTTTGGAGCCCAGAAAAATAAAGTCTGACACTGTTTCCACTGTTTCCCCATCTATTTCCCATGAAGTGATGGGACCGGATGCCATGATCTTCGTTTTCTAAATGTTGAGCTTTAAGCCAACTTTTTCACTCTCCACTTTCACTTTCATCAAGAGGCTTTTTAGTTCCTCTTCACTTTCTGCCATAAGGGTGGTGTCATCTGCATATCTGAGGTTATTGATATTTCTCCTGGCAATCTTGATTCCAGCTTGTGTTTCTTCCAGTCCAGCGTTTCTCATGATGTACTCTGCATATAAGTTAAATAAGCAGGGTGACAATATACAGCCTTGATGTACTCCTTTTCCTATTTGGAACCAGTCTGTTGTTCCATTTCCAGTTCTAACTGTTGCTTTCTGACCTGCATACAAATTTCTCGAGGCAGATCAGGTGGTCTGGTATTCCCATCTCTTTCAGAATTTTCCACAGTTTATTGTGATCCACACAGTCAAAGGCTTTGGCATAGTCAATAAAGCAGAAATAGATGTTTTTCTGGAACTCTCTTGCTTTTTCCATGATCCAGCGGATGTTGGCAATTTGGTTTCTGGTTCCTCTGCCTTTTCTAAAACCAGCTTGAACATCAGGAAGTTCACGGTTCACATACTGCTGAAGCCTGGCTTGGAGAATTTTGAGCATTACTTTACTAGCGTGTGAGATGAGAGCAATTGTGCGGTAGTTTGAGCATTCTTTGGCATTGCCTTTCTTTGGGATTGGAATGAAAACTGACCTTTTCCAGTCCTGTGGCCACTGCTGAGTTTTCCAAATGTGCTGGCATATTGAGTGCAGCACTTTCACAGCATCATCTTTCAGGATTTGGAATAGCTCAATTGGAATTCCATCACCTCCACTAGCTTTGTTCGTAGTGATGCTTTCTAAGGCCCACTTGACTTCACATTCCAGGATGTCTGGCTCTAGGTGAGTGATCACACCATCGTGATTATCTGGGTCGTGAAGCTCTTTTATGTACAGTTCTTCTGTGTATTCTTGCCATCTCCTCTTAATATCTTCTACTTCTGTTGGTCCATACCATGTAAAAGATACCATATGAATATTCCTTTCAGCAGGAGGAACTCCAGGTTTGGAGTTTGAGGGAATAAACTGAGAACTAAAAGCAGATATTTGTAAGTCAGTGTAAAGAAGCATCACAGGACTCTAGTCCTCAGCCTGTCCCATTCCTGGCTGGTTCAGCATCTTTAATGCACGTTCCTCATCTTGAATGAAAAAATCACATGAAAAAAAAAATAGGTCATAGGAAGAAGTAAGTTTTGTACTATTGCATTCTACACAAATGTAAACTAGAGTGACAAAAAATTATAAAGTAATCATTACTTGTGTTCTCATATTAGTAAGAATGCATTGAGGGAAGGCTTATAGGCTTATTTAATTTAGAAACTTTTTTTCTATGAAATATTTCAAATATTCAGACAACAGAAAATTACAAGCTGAATACGCCCTGTGTACGTGTACATTTCGGGGAAGGCAATGGCACCCCACTCCCGTAGTCTTGCCTGGAAAATCCCATGGATGGAGGAGCCTAGTGCACTGCAGTCCATGGGGTCGCTAAGAATTGGATACGACTGAGCGACTTCACTTTCACTTTTCACTTTCATGCATTGGAGAAGGAAATGGCAGCCCACTCCAGTGTTCTTGCCTGGAGAATCCCAGGGACTGGGGAGCCTGGTGGGCTGCTGTCTATGGGGTCGCACAGAGTCGGACACGACTGAAGTGACTTAGCAGCAGCATGTGTACATTTTAGGGTATGTGCATACTAAAAAGTATCATTACTTCAGTAATTTCGTAAATTCTGTTTGTCTTAGGGTAGTTTAGCAAGCTATGATGTTCAGGGTTAGCAGTGATTTTTTCCTCCACGTGTTGTTACTATGCCTTTGCCTTTGAGGCCTCTGCTCAGGGTCATTGAAGTGTGTTGTCAATTTATCCACCATTTGTTGTTATTCAATTGAATCCAGGCCCCCCGCATTGGGAGTATGGAGTCTTAGCCACTTGGACCACCGGGGAAGTCCCCGAGCCTCACTTAACTTGTGAAATGCTCTCCTCTTTACTCCAAAACACCAACCTGTTCTTGTTCTCCCCTACTTCTCAGAGCATCCTTCTAGTCTCTCCTGATTACTCAGTTCTGCCACCAGCTCTGAGTAGTGAGTGTTGGAGTCACTAAGGATTTCATTCTTTGATTCGCTTTTGTTATTCCTCTGCTTAATCCGTCAATAGATGTCTGTGGTTTTTAGGATAGAACTAAATTCTTCAGTTTAGCTTATAAAACCATGCATAATCCCTGCCTCTCTCCTACATGAGCTGCCTAATCTAGTCATAACAAACCACCAACTGTTTGTTTGGAATAGCTATTCCCTGCTATTCCATGCTCTTGTACCCTTCTGTGACTTTATACATGCCTGCACCTAGGTCATAGGTCTTCTGCCTGCTCTTGCTGGGGCTCGCTCATATCCCACAGTTAGCTGGCCATCAGGCTGGGTGTCTGCTGAGATGACAGAGGCAATCATACCTTATATTTCTCATATTGATTAGACAAACCTAGTCTTGCTTTCATGGTGGTGTCAGGGTTCTCAGAAGCAGCAAAAAAGAGCAAGTGCCAATGCACACACAGGTCTGTTGAATCTGATGGCACATTTGCTCCATAAGAGCAAGTCTCGTGACCAAGACCAGTCAACGTGGGAGGCAACGGGAAAGGCTGTGGATGCCAAGGGCCCACACTACTTAACCTCCTAGGTTTCACCTTCTTTTTGTTAATACATTCATTTATTCATTCCTTCCCTAGACTTTATGAGCACCTACTATATTTTTTTAATTGAAGTATTGTTGATTTACAGTGTTGTTTCTCGTGTATAGCGAAGTAATTCAGATATATATAGGTATATGTGTGTATACATATATATGTATATTCTTTTCCATTATGGTTTATTACAGGAAATTGAATACAGTTCCCTGCGCTATACAGTAGGACCTTATTGCTTATCTGTTTTATATTGTGTTGGCCAAAAGGTTTGTTTGAGTTTTTCCATAAGATATTATGGAAAAACTCAAAATTTTTGGCCAACCCAATATATAGTAGTTTGTATCTGCTAATCCCAAACTCCTATTTATCCCTCCTCCACCTCCTTTCCCCTCTGGTAACCACTCTATGTCTGTGAGTCTGTTTCTGTCTTAGAAATAAATTCAAACTTTGGATTCCACATATAAGTGATATCATAAGGTATTTGTCTTTCTTTGTCTGACTGACTTAGTATGATAGTCTCTAGGTCCTTCTATGTTGCTGAAAATGGCATTATTTCATTCTTCTTTTTTATAGCTGAGTAATATTCCATTGTATATATGTGCCACGTCTTCTTTATCCACTCGTCTGCTGATGGACACTGAGGTTGCTTCCATGTCTTGGCTAATTGTGAATAGTGCTACTATGAACATTTGGGTGCATGTATCTTTTTGAATTGTTATTTTGTCCAGATATATGCCGGGGAGTGGAATTGCTGGATCATAGAGGAACTGTGAGCATGTACTACAAACAAAGCCTTGGGCTAGGTACTGAGGATGCAGAGAATCTCCTCAGTGCTTGAAAGACTGACTCCCAAAGACCAGCACATTCAGTAAAAGTAATACCTGTATTTACAGAGGTCCCATGAAGCAGGGTAGACCTGAGAATGCCCCTCCGCATTTGTCACCGTTCCTGCAGCAATGGCTACCTCATGATAATAGGATTAACCTCTTCCTCCATAAAAATCATAAAAAGCCAAAATACAGAAACAAGATTTAAAATATTTTCAGTGTGTAAATTTTTTCAAACTGTAATTGGAAAATGACTCTATTTCTTTGGTGGCCTATAAATTCAAGCATGAGATCATGTGAACACAGCATTTCCTCTAAACATCAGATGTGGGTTAGAGGAGCAGTTAATATTTTAATCTTCCCTGCTTGTTTCTAGGAACAAATTTGCTTGCAACTTCAAACTCATATTTCTGCAAATTACAGAGACCAAAAGTGCAAATGAAAAAAATCCCTTTTCAGATAACTATCTGAAGCTTCCATATTAGGTATAATGATTTTTTTCCCCAGGATTAGGACAGATTGCATGGGGAGCCCAGGCTTTCATAAAGAGGAGGGTGGGAATTGACTTGGGCCTTCATTTTCTCACAAAAGGCACAATGCAAAGCACATCTGTGAACATTGCATAATTTGTTATGTTCTACAAAGAGGTGGGTTTTTGTTGTACACATACCAAAGCTATTTGGTACTGTTCACCAATAATCTCTATTCAGGTCCAGAAAAGAAATTGGCCTCAGAAGAGTGAAAGGAGAGTAAATTTTTCTTTAAAAATTAGATACAGATTATCGCTTCAAAATGCAGGAGGGAATTTTACAAGTGACGGTGCACTGATTAGCTTTCCAATGGACATCCAGTCCTTTATGAATCACATACTAGCTGTGGTCAACTGTGACCAATGTGGTTTATTACTCTCCCGAAGAGCTGAACTGAGATTACGCATCTAATTTAATTGAGAAATGTTGGGTGAACTTGAACTGTTTCATGGACATGAATGACCAGAGAATTTATTTGATAAGACATTAAAGGCTGAATATGGTAACTCTCTCTTTGATGGTTTGATACAGTCATTTCTTTAGTTCATTAGCAAGTCTCTCGTAGATTTTTGTTGTCATTATTATCCTTCGGGTGATTATGTGAGCAGCTGAAATGAAAAATGAATGTTTCTGTACAACATCACTAGAAAAAATTTTAAAACTTACCTTTATTGGTAAATACTCATGACAGTTTTTAATGTAGTCTGAAAAGTGACATCAACTTTCAAGGAAAGGATGCTAACAGTAATGAAATTGTGGGCAAATTAATAAATCCACTGTATTTTCATGTGATAGTCCCTAATTATTTTTAAATGTTGTCTTCTGATTTATTAAAGGGAAAAAAGACTTTAGGAAGCTAACACCCTTCACATTTTCTTTGTAAACTTGGAAACTTCTGTTGATGGCACCTCAATGAAACATTTAAGATCACTTTATCAATTACATAGCACACAAGCCAGCGTCAGATGAAAAGGTGCTTTCTCTTCGTATGTCTGTTAACATTTAACATAAATTCTGCTGTATTCCCAATGACCAGTGCTAAGGTATAATTTGGACATTTGCATCCTTTTTAAAAACTGTATTTAAATACAATAGTTTTAAAACTACTCAGAGAAACTCAGAGATGTAAACTCTTAAGAATAAATGACAAAATCCCACATCATGTTCCTAGTGACTCTTTAAATGGAATTTTTCATTGAAAGTTTGTCGTTAAAATAGGAAGGCCTTTTGGTTGTGCCCATACAAGCATAATAAATTGTATATGTTTGTGATACTGAATGACTCTTGCCCATATGCTGCACTGCAAAGCTACATGAATGAGGCATTTACCAAATCAGGCCCACCACATTAAACAGAAAAACAATCTTTATTCATGGTAACTTATCAGTTTCAATTAATCAACCTTAACAATGGAAATTCTGATGTGTTCAAGCAACTTGAAAGCAATAGGTCATCTTGAGGGCAGCCATGTTG
Organism: Bos indicus x Bos taurus; assembly: GCF_003369695.1. Lineage (NCBI taxonomy): Eukaryota > Metazoa > Chordata > Mammalia > Artiodactyla > Bovidae > Bos > Bos indicus x Bos taurus. The sequence goes on from NC_040088.1 coordinate 59,144,330, forward strand.
TGTCTTTGTGCCTAAGGTTTCAAACAAAGGGACATCTCCAATAAATATACATGCATATACATACATACATGTGCATATATATACATACCAATGGATGGCCATATCTATGCCAGTTACACCAGCCAGAACGCATGTTAAGTGTTTATGACTTTTATCATAGCAAATCTAATTGTTTTCCTCCTAGTATACTTTTTGAGCTCTGTAAGTGTAAACAAAAGGAAAGAAATTTCCATTGGATGACCATCCTTTCAGTTTCTGTGCTGCTATGTGAATAGCATTGTGCAGACCATTCCAATGGTTTTGAAAAGGGGTAACCATTGGTTTGATTTGGTTACACGGTTTAGTAAAGCACTCCCTCCCACTGCCTTAGGGTCTGTGAAAGGTCTGTGACCTGTTTAGAACTGCCAAGTGAAATGTCATGTCGCCCCTCCCAAATGGGAGTATCTGCATTCATTTGATCAGTATAAAAAATGATTGGGGATGGTGAGAGCAGTGCTTTTGAATTGCAATTTATAGCAGTTTACAAAAATGCACATTGTTGGAAAAGAAAACATGGAAGTGTTTCTTTCTAAATTGCATTACCTGTGAAATGTCATTAGTCTTTTAAGGATATTTACATCCTTTTTTAAAATTATTATTTAGGAGACTTACTTCAACTAAGGAAAATCAGAATTTTATTATATGATCATTTTTTTAAGCTTGCATTTTGGTTCTAGTACCAGAATTTAAGGAACACAATGTGTCCATGTTCTTAGGATAAACATAATTTGTTTATTGTAATTGTCATTTCCACTTATTCATTCTGTAAGATGATCTTTGCTAATCAGTTGCATTAGTGGAGGATTCCCAATTATCTTTCCCAGATTCTAGAGGAGATTCATTTGCTGGTTGATGTCTTATCTGCTGGATTTCTAATAGGGAATCTGAAACCGCAGGCATATTTAATTCTCCCAGGTCTCCATTATCCCTTCAATGGTTTACTAATGAAACTTCTTCGTTGGATGAATACTTTCTAAATTATGTTACCTGTCGATTCATCTACATGTATGAACAGTTTCACAAAAGAAAATGTTATTTCTTTTCATGAAATGCATACAAGAGTCCATGAACTTTATCCTGAAAGTTAAGGTAGGATGTTCAAGTTCATAAATCTTTATACAGCCACTTGGGTTTCTGAGGTCTGGAAGTCTTGAAAACTCCATCTCTTCACCTTAGGCAGTGGGTAGAATCGGACATTATTTTGAAGAATTCTATCAGTAAGAAAAGTTATCAGGAAAAAGGCCTCAGAACTTCCCTGGCTGATAATGGGAGGAGAGAAAGAGGAGCCCTGCTTCAGAAAAGACTTGACCCAGATACACTCGCTAGCACTCCACTTTGAACCTCCCAACCATTGAAAGCTGAGCTTGTCACGTTTTTATCTTTGTTCATGTTAAGCGTTGGAATGACAGCCCGGCTCTGTGCTCCCCTCTCCCACTGCCCCGCCGGCCGTAAGTGTCCACATTGACACCTACCGGTGACCGCAGGCTGCAAGCCTTTGTTGCCTTCTCCACGCTCCTGGCTTTCACTGGGATTAGCTCAGGGCCTTTGTTCCCCTTCAAAGCTGGAACATCACATCCCATGTTGTGGCTTTCCTGTCTCAGACCCCCAACGCTTTCCTCACAATTTACACACCAGGTAAATGTCCCTCCCTAGGGAGCAGAGAGCCCAGCCTGGGGTGAGGGCTGGGGAGGGCAAAACCTCCCCATCCCCAACTTTAGAACCACCCCCCCCAAGTTGATTTTCTTTCCTTCTTACTCAAAATTTTCTATTTCATAAGAAGGAAAGATTGAAAACACAAATGGAAATGTAAACCTGAGCTAGGCCTTGAACCCAAACACAAGTCCCCCCTTGCCTTGTTTTATTCTCTTACAACGGCTCCTAATTCTAGGGCGGTAACTCCGGGAAGATCATTTACTGGCCCTGGTCACAGGCACCTCAGACCATTTCTTCAGTCTGGGACAGCAGGAACACTATCTCAGGGGAGACTTCACCGGCACATGCTCCTTTAAAAGCCTTGGAGGAGCTGACGGCCAGAATGACCTGTCCCACCCTCCCCTCCAATTTACTGAGAAGGGCCCCCAGCCGGGGCCAGGCCTTGGAGAACCCACTAAAAGTGAGGCAAAGAGTGAAAGTGTGTGGGGAGTGGTTTACATACAGTAAGTAAAGCAAATTACACTTCTCTTCATCTCTCCCTCTGTTTAGTGAGGTCAGAAAATCTGGAGGAAGAATCTCAGGAGGAGAAGCAGTCGACGCCCCAGAACACCACAGAGAGCGACACGGATGCTCCCGAGTAGCGGCAAAGAACACTGCGCTGCTCAGAGCGGGGTCGGGGGGGGGGGGGGGGGGGGCGGGGCGCAGAAAGAGGGCCCTTACCACCCTGGCGTAAGGCCTGCCTCCCTGACGAGGGACACTGTCTTCAAGGTGTTTCTAACCTAACTGTTCCGTCTTCAGATGCCGCATACTCATTGGCGCATCGCACTTGAAGAGAACGCGAAGTGCGCTCTCTGTGCGCGCTTTGTGCGCACCTTTCCAAACCCTTCAAGAAACCGCTGGCTGGTGCGTGGTGAGCGGGGCGCACAGACTCTGAGCCGCCGCCGCATCCATCCGGGCACTCCCTGGGCTCAGCGGGTCGCCCCAGCGCCTTAGGGTGGGAAGGAACGAACTTTGATTAAAACTTAAAAGCTTGAGGCACTAACCCTGTGTCATTCACTCTCTAATCTACCTGAAATCCCTGTAACGCTAAGTCAAACTGATTTGCTGTCTACTCATCCACCAACTGATCCATAAAGGCGTACCAGAAAACCTCGAAGGAGATTTTAAATGTCTTCCAAGGAGGTCCACTCTTACATAGGCGCGGGGCTCCCAGACATATCTTAAACGCTGTAAACAATTCTTTAGTAATTGTGGAAACTCTTTGGGGTTGTGTTTCCTGGTAAGTATCAAGATGAAAATTCATGCATCTCTTCTTTCCGAATGTCAGGCACCATTTTCTGAAAGACCGGTTTGCTTTTCATCCGTGCGTAATGGTCAAACCAGCCCTTTCAGTTCCCTTGTCTACAAGTCAGGCCCGGTCTGCAGCCCAGTTTCAAGATCGTAAGCTCTGGCTTACAGATTTATAAAGACGTTTATTAAATCTCAAGAAATATATTTATGGTGGCTATCACATAAAGCTGATGTACTCTGGTGCAAAAGAAAGCTACAGAGGCGATTTATTTGTGCGTAAAAGGCACCAGATTTAATTGGAGAGAGACGTGGTATTTTCAACGCGAGGACACAGGGTGGCATAGCGCCCTGAAGCATTATTCGAGCTTCATCTACTATGCACTATATGCCACCGTCTCCAAAGGAGTGTTGCCCTAGAAACTTGTTTTAATCTGCTGCTATATATCAACACCTTGTTTTAGCAGTCCTTGGCTGAATTACAGTTACACAGTTTGGCGCTTCTTTCAAATTTCCTCCCATCAGTTTGGCTAAAGAAAGGAATTTTTCTCCTTTAGAAATGAATTGGCTTAATTAGTAAGTAGATTAATGGCAATTGCTGGTGAGTTGGTTTCCAGCAGAGTTTCACCAGAGAGGGTTAATCGGAGTCAGGTCTGGAAGCTTTCCCAGAACTGGCTGCCAGCCATTTCCACCAACCAATCAACCCTACAAGAAGCGGAGGAAGTGAAATAGAATTTATATTCTCTGGGCTGTTATCCTGGACGGAAATTCCTTGGAAGCAGCCTCCTGCTTGGGTGTAGGATGGACTATTTCACTTTAGAATTTTCAGAGAAACCTCGAAAGGTTTCACCTTCAAGATTTATCTGGGTACCAAAGAGGAATTTCACATGGCACAATGAGTGACTCTACAGAACACTGAGGGCACATTGTAAATGCTTGTGAGGCTCTTAGTCAATTTCAGGTTTTACAGAAGTTGTGCAAACCTCCCAAGTTCCACCCTAAATCTTATCTACCAGAAACTTTTTACAAACTTCAGTTGTGTGTTCTGCAGCCTTTTCACTTATTTTTTCCACAGTGATAAAAATGCATTCATAGTTTAACTTGCAGCTGCATTACTCTTGCAAAAAAAAAAAAAAAAAAAATCCCTGCTGAGAAATGCATATAATAGGAAAAACAGATCGGCTGGACAGCAGCGTAATTAATGCCAGAAAGGGCTGAGGCCGGTTTCATAGTTTGTCTTCTGAGGATATTAAGACGAGACCTGGTGAAAAATGACGCATGCTTTAGCATTTCAGAAAGCTGGCAACTGGCAGCGCTTTTCCTTTTTTCTTTGACTTTCTGCCTCAGAACAAAGAGGTCGGCAGAACTAGCTAGGTTGTAATGAGTTCTATGTCCCTAGCACATTAAGTGCATCATGGAAACATATTGTATCGAAATAGTTTGGAGGAGAATACCGGGGATGAAAGAGAATGGGTGCTTTGATCAGCTCCCTGGGGTCCTGAGCGCGCACAGACTGACTTGCAAGGCGTTATTCAGCTCCAGCTAGACACACTTACAACACCATTCAAAGAAATTTGCATATCTGTAATTTATCACATTGGTCCAGAACATTTTTGCAAGGTAAATAAAAGTTGGCTGAATAAAAAAAAATCAATCATCGCAGATATAGTGGAAACTGTGAAGCCTGTCTCCATTAAAAGCATAAATAAATATGTCCATGAAACATGATGATTTAGAGGCTGATTTTATTATAAAATGTCCTTAGAGCAACAGGTTATGTGCTGACAGAGTGGCCGCCATTTCTTTGTGCTTCTACTTTAGGGGAGTGTATGTGCAGCTTCCACTGGAATAAAGGCAGAAAGTTGAATAGATGTGTGGCTATAACCAGCCCGCAACATGCAGAGCAAAATTAGTACACACTTTGAGGAGATGTGAAAGATGGTTCAATCTCCTTGGTGTCTGCAAATTCTAAGGTTAAATTTTATTTCTTCTCCTGTTGATTTCGTTGCCAAGCCCTGGTTGCTGAATTTAGAAGCTCAAAGGGATGAAATATCCCGACATCCGGTCAATAGGAAAACTTGCTTTGGAATGCCCCATGAGAACAAGTGAAAATTTAACAGGCAGGCATTGTTCTGAGTTTTTAAACAACCCAGTTAAACAGCAAACAAGAATCTTCAACTTGACCTTGAAAAAGGCTGTGTGCCTGCAGATAATCTATCAAACAACTGTGGATGACAATGATATATTTCAAAGTATTGTCAGATGAAAAGATTGATAAATTTGCTGCTGCGAAGGGAGAACTTTGGAAACAGGCAATTTACTGCACTCCCTCTGCAGCCTCCTCCTCGGTCCTCGCCCCCACCCCCCAACCCTACCCCTCCACCCTCCAGCCTTGAGGCCAACTCAGAGGAAGAAGGCCAGTAAATCAGCACTGTAATATTTCTTAAGGGGCACAGAAAAGCTGTGAACAGTACTTCTCATATTAAACGCAATATTTCTTTGCTTTCGTGGGGAACAAAAGTCATAGCAAGACGTCTTTATGGCCAATTCAGTCAAAGGCACATCTCCGCTCCCCCTGCAGAAAGGTCAGTGTCGTTGTGTTTGGTCCACCGAGGGGGTGTTTTCACGCTGAAAACTGAGCCAGCTGTCCCTGTCACACCCTCGCCATTGGGGAGCACGCACTAGCTATGGTTATTAGGCACATTCTACACCTGCAAAAATACCGATTTCCAAGACTTTTCAAGGAACCCCTCCCCAGTTCTCATGCCCCCCTCCTCTTTCCTCTACTAAATTTTGACAACACAATTCAAGCGCTGGATGAAAGCACTGCACGCAAGAGGAAGGCTGGGGAGGGGACAGCTCAGCCAGCCCCTCGTAGTGTCTATTGAGCAGCCGTCAAAGAAACAAGGCATCAAGGATGTTTTCAAAAGTATGGAAAAACTTCCAAATAATTGCTTAAAGGCATCTCACATTTGTTATTTCCACACATGCTGTTGAACCCCAATATTTAGATTTATGCACCAGTGTTAGCCATGTGTTGGGGGGGGGGTGGTGGTGCAGCCCAGAGTCCTTCCTTGAGAAGTGGTTCTTTTACAAATTTTACTCGGAGTTAGCATGTCACTGACCAAGGTCAGGAGATAATTTTTTACCCCCAGGACTGTCCCAATTCGAGTCCACATCACTTTTTGAAAATCCAAGTGCCAACACACTGTTGCTATCCATTTCACAACGCTTGCCCAACTGGGTTTCATAATAAAACTCCTTCTAGAAACATCCACTAGCTAGCCTTCTCCCAGGAAGCCAATTCCATAGGCTGGCACTCCAAAGATAGGTGATTACCTAGCTATTTGGGGGACATTCTGTGGCCCAAACAAGAGAGGAGCTAAAGGGGATCCTGTGCAATTGCTGAAAAGAAATCGATAAAACCAGAAATAATTCAGGAAAATTCACTCTCAAGGGGAGAATGTTTCAGGCGCCAGCTCCTCCATGATAGGAGTGGGAAAGAAACTACCGTTCTCTAGGAGCACTTGGGAGTGGGGTGGGGGACTAAAGAGTCCTCTCTGGCGGCAATGGGTTGGGGGACGAGAAGAAAACAAGGGAGGGTTCAATGAGTCCGTGGTGTGTTCCTAATCCAGACCTTTGTCTAGTCCTTACACTCAAAGTAAAAAGAGATACAGAAGTCCCCAGAGTGGCCAAATGCAGAAGTGCCCAGGGACGCCTTGGTTTCCGGGGCAAAGGCAGGGGTGAAGCACACCGCGTGCCACGAGAGGCAGGGAAAGGGTGCCTCTCA